>NC_044978.1:53116473-54316473 GCF_008728515.1 Papio anubis
ATATATAAAAGCTGAAGCCATTCCTACCGAAAGTATTTAAGTATTTCAATAATCAAGGAGGAGATACTGCCCCCCTAACTCATTGTATGATACCAGCATCATCCTAACACTAAAGCCTGTCAGAGACAGAACAAAAAAAGAAAACTTCAAGGCAATATCTTTGATGATCATAGATGCAAAGATCCACAATAAAATACTAGCAAACCAAATCCTGCAGCACATCAAAAAGTACAGTCAACTAGGCTTTATTTCTGAGATGCAAGATTGGGTCAACATATGCAAATCAATAAATGGGATTCAGAACTAAAAATAAAAACCACATGATCATCTCAATAGTTGCAGAAAAGTCTTTTGATAAAATTTAACATCTTTTCATGTTAAAAATCCTCAAGAAACAAGGCATCAGAGGTACCTACCTGAAAATAATAAGAACCATCTATGGCAAACACACAGCCATCATCACACTGAATAGGCAAAGGCTGGAAACATTCCTCTTGGGAATGGAAACAAGATGAAGGTACTGTCTCTCACCACCCCTTTTCAACATAGTACTGAAAGTCCTTGCCAGAGTAATTAATCAAGAGAAAGCCATAAAGGGCATCAAAATAGGAATAGAGGAAGTCAAGCTATTTCTGTTTGAAGAAGATGCCATTCTATATCTAGAAAACTCCATAGTCTCTACACAGAAGCTTCCCAATCTGATAAACCACTTCCACAAAGTTTCAAGTTACATTTTCAATGTGCCAAAATCAGTAGTAGTTCTATACACCAACAATATTAAAGCTGAGAGCCAAATCAAGAATGGAGTCCCATTCACAATAGCCACAAAAAGAATAAAATACCTAGACATACAACTACCCAGAGACATAAAAGATCTCTACAACAAGAATTACAAACTCTGCTGAAAGAAATCAGAGATGGCAAAAACATATGAAAAAACATCCCATGCTCATGGATAGAAAGAATCAATATTTTTCATACGACCGTACTTCTCTAAGCTGTTTACAAATTCCATGCTATTCCTATAAAACTACCAAAGATACTCTTCACAGAATTTGTTTACTATTTTAATATTTTTATATAGGGAAAAAGGATCCCCAATTCTCAAGCCAATCCTAAGCAAAAAGAACAAAGCTAGATAAATCATACCCAACTTCAAACTGTATTAGAAGGATAATTTAAGCAAAACAATATAATACTGACACAAAAACAGACTTATAGACCAATGGAGTAGAAGAGACCACAATGAAATAAAGCCATACATTTACATCCATTTTATCTTTGACAAAGTTTTCAAAACCAAGCAATGGGGAAAGGACTCCTTATTCAATGAATGGTGCTGGGATAACTGGCTAGCCATATACAGATGATTAAAACTGGACCCCTTTCTTTACACTATATAGAAAAATCATCTCAAGATGTGTTAAAGATTTAATATAAAACCTAAAACTATAAAACTTCTAGAAGAAGATCTAGAAAATATCATCCTGGACATAAGCCCTGGCAAAGATATCATGATGAAGAAGCCAAAGCAATGGCACTAAAAATAAAAATTAATAAATAAGACCTAATTAAACTAAAGAGTGTCTGCATAATTAAAGAAACTATCAACAGAATGATCAGACAACTTGCAGCATAGAAGAAAATATTTACAAACTGTGCATCTGACAATGGTCTAATATCCAGAATATATAAAAAACTTAAACAAATTAACAAGCAAAAGTCAAACGAACCCCATGTCTCAATAGCAAAGACATGGAATCAACTTAATTGCCCATCAATAGTAGGCTGGATTAAGAAAATGTGTGAGATACATATATATATATATACACACACACACACACACATAGACACACACACACACACACACATAGACACACACACATATACATATACCATGGAATACTACACAACCATAAAAAACTATGAGATCATGTCTTTTGCAGCAACATGGATGGAGCTGGAGGCCATTATTCTAGGCAAATTTGCACAGGAATGGAAAATCAAATACCACATGTTCTCACTTATAAGTAGGTGCTAAACTGAATACACATGGGAAAAAAAAAAAAAAAAAAAAAAAAAAAAAAAAAAAAAAAAAAAAAAAAAAAAAAAAAAAAAAAATAAAAAAAAAAAAAAAAAAAAAAACCCTACTACATTCCCATATTCCTGATGAACATAGGTGCAAAAAATAAAAATTAAAAATTAAAAAAAATCAACAAAATAGTAGCAAACAAAGTCCAATAGCACATCAAAAAGATAATACACTATAATCAAATGGGATTTATTTCAGGGAAACAAAGATGGTTCTACATACACAAATCAATACAGGTTACACATCAGATCAACAGAATAAAGGATAGAAATTTTATTGCTTGATCATCTCAATAAATGCAGAAAAAGCATTTAATAAAAGTTAACATTCTTCCTGATGAAAAATCTTCATAAATTTGGTATAGAAGGAACATACCTCAGTACATAAAGTTCATAGATGTCAAACCCATGGGTCCCATCATACTAAATGGGGAAAAGCTGAAAGACTTTGATCTAAGAACTTGAATGGGATAAGAATGCCCATTTTTACTACTCTTATTTAACATAGTACTGGAAGTCCTAGCCAGAGCAATTTGACAAGAGAAAATCATAAATGTCATTCAAATTGGAAAATATAAAGTCAAGTTGTTCATCTTTGCAGATGGCATGATCTTATGTGTAGAAAACCTAAAGATTCTACCAAAAACTGTTAGAACTAATGAATTCTGAAATGTTTGAAGATATCAAATCAACTTATAAAAATTAGTAATATTTCTATATAACAACAAAAAGTGCCTGAAAAAGAAACCAAGAAAGCAATCCTATGTACAGCAGTAACAAAAATAGAACTAAAATGTCTAGAAACAAATTTAACCAAGGAGATCAAATATCTCTACAACGGAAATTAGAAAATGCTGATGAAATAATTTGAAAAGGACACAGAAAAATAGGAAGACACTTTATGCTTATAGATTGGAATAATTAATATTGTTACAATGAACATAATTAATATTGTTACAGTGAACATATTACCCAATGAAATCTGTAGAAAAATATCAATGATATTATTCACAAAAATATAAAAAAAGAATACTGAAATGTATGTGAAACCACATCGAATATTGAATAGTCAAAGAAATGCTGAGCAAAAAGAACAAAGCTGAAAGCATCACACTACCTGACTTTAAAATGTACTATAAACCTATAGTAACTTAAACAGTATGGTATTTGTATAAAAACAAACAGACCAATGTAACAGAATACTATAGCTAAAGATATCCATATTTTCTGATGAAGGTGTCAAGAAAATTGCACATAAGACAGTGTATTCAATGAATGTTGCTGAAATAAAATGGATATCACTATGCAGAATAATACTAGATGCTGCTCTCTCACCATATACAAACATCAATTCAAAGTGGATAAAAAAATTAAGCATAAGACATACAACTACAAGGCCGGGCGCGGTGGCTCAAGCCTGTAATCCCAGCACTTTGGGAGGCCAAGGCGGGTGGATCACGAGGTCAGGAGATCGAGACCATCCTGGCTAACATGGTGAAACCCCGTCTCTACTAAAAATACAAAAAATTAGCCGGGCGTGGTGGCGGGCGCCTGTAGTCCCAGCTACTCGGAGGCTGAGGCAGGAGAATGGCGTGAACCTGGGAGGCGGAGCTTGCAGTGAGCCGAGATCGCGCCACTGCACTCCAGCCTGGGTGACACAGCACGAGACTCCGTCTCAAAAAAAAAAAAAAAAAAAAAAAAAGACATACAACTACAAAAGTTCTAGAAGTGAACCAAAGAGAAATGCTTTGGGATATTAGTCTAGGCAAAGATTTTATGGGTAAGACATAAAAAAAAAAAAAACGCTGTCAAGAAATAAACTCCAATATAGACCAATTGTATCAAACTCAACATTTTAAAAAATCTGATACAAATGGGCAAAGATTCCAAATAGAAATCTCACTAAAAAAGGCATACAAATGATCAAAAAGTATACAGAAAAAAAAAAATGCTCAATATCACTTATAATCACGGACAGGCAAATCAAAACAACAATAAAATATCTTACAAGATGGTTATCAGAAACAAACAAACGAACAAACAAACAAACAAAAAAAAAACAGTTGCTGGTGAGTATGTGGAGAAAAGGGGACTCTTACACTGCTGGTGGGGATATAAATTATTAGAGCCATTGTGGAAAACAGTATGGAGGTTTCTCAAAATACTACAAAATAGAACTACCATATGACCAAACATTTTCACTGCTTGGTATTTATTTAAAGGAAGGAAAATCAGTATATGAAAGAGCCACCTATACCCTCATATTTATTATAGCCTCTTCACCATAGCCAAGATATAGAATCAGCCTAAATGTCTATCAACAGATGGATGGATAAAATATTTTATACACACACACACACACACACACACACACACACACACACACACACATATATATATAACAAAATACTATTTAGCCATTAAAAAAAAAGGAAAAGAGTGAACAAAAATAAAGTTTGAAAGGGATTTCAAACAATCAAACCAAAAAGTATGTGATGTCATGAACATTAGAAAAAATGTAAAGAGTGATGATAAGCCATTCAATATTTAGATAAGGTCTTTTAAGCTGGGATAGATTTTGGCATATGGAATACTATTGAAAAGGGCCAGGACATAGATAAATAGAACCTGTGTAAAGATAAAATAACATGACATTGATAATACACATTTTTTCAATGGTAGGCTAAATGATGAGGGTGGTGGCAGATAAAAATATTTTCATTATATTAAGAAGATACTGAGATCTGTGTAGAAAAAAAAAAAAAAAAAAAAAAAAAAGAGCTTTTTTTTTTTTTTTATTAAAAAGATGAATCTGCAGATTGGCGAGACCAAGACTTCATTGCAAACAGAAAATGTGCTTCAATGAGAGGTTGTAGAGTTAGAGATCATAAAGGTACAAAGTGCAGGGCAGGAGAGGAGAGTCAGGAGAATGAGGAATAGTTTTGATTGGATCATCTTTAAGCCTAAAATCACCACTCTCTTTTAATTGGCTGATTTCAGATGATCATTCAGTTGGTGCCAGGTGGTCTGTTGGTGGTCACTTGGGAAATTTCCAACCACATTAACCAGTTTGGCTTGATTGTAGAATGAGAGGTCCTGTGACACTTTTACATCTTTCCAAGAACATGCAGTAGGTGACTTCTCCTTCACCAGTGTCCACCTTATTCTGTTTAACTTTGAGAGCCTTAGCTAGCCACGGGGAGTCCATTTTGTCTGTCTGCTAGAGGCATTCTTAAACAATTGTTTGAATTTATGAAGTGTAGTTATAATGAGCAGGACATATCCCCATCAAGCTACCATTGACTTTCTTCATAGAATTTGGAAAAACTACTTTAAACTGCATATGGAACCAAAAAAAGCCTGCATAGCCAAGTCAATCCTAAGCAAAAAGAATAAAGCTGGAGACATCACACTACCTGACTTGAAACTATACTACAAGGTGACAGTAACCAAAACAGTATGGTACTGGTACCAGAAAAGATATATAGACCAATGAAACAGAACAGAGGCCTTAGAAATAACACCACACATCTACAACCATCTGACCTTTGACAAACCTGGCACAAACAAACATTGGGGAAAGGAGTCCCTATTTAAGAAGTGGTGTTGGGAAAACTGGCTAGCCATATGCAGAAAATTGAAACTGGACCCCTTCCTTACCCCTTATACAAAAATTAACTCAAGATGGATTAAAGACTTAAATGTAAGACCTAAAATCATAAAAATTCTAGAAGAAAACCTAGGTAATACCATTCTTAATATAGGCATGGGCAAAGACTTCATGTATAAAATACCAAAAGCAGATGCAATGAAAGCTAAAATTGACAAATGGGATCTAATTAAACTAAAGAGCTTCTGCACAGCAAAAGAAATTATCATCAGAGTGAAGAGGCAACTGGGAGAAAATTTTTGCAATGTATCCATCTGACAAAGGGCTAATATCCAGAATCTACAAAGAATGTAAACAAATTTACAAGAAAAAAACAACCCCATCAAAAAGTAGGCAAAGGATATAAATAGACACTTGTTGAAAGAAGACATTTAAAAATACTCATCATTACTGGTCATTAGAGAAATGCAAATCAAAACCACAATGAGATACCATCTCATGCCAGATAGAGTGGCAATCATTAAAAAGTCAGGAAACAACAGATGCTGGAGAGGATGTGGAGAAATAGTAATACTTTTACACTGTTGGTGGGAGTGTAAATTAGTTCAACCATTGTGGAAGACAGTGTGACAATTCCTTAAGGATCTAGAAATAGCATTTGACCCAGCAATTCCATTACTGGGTATATACCCCAAGGATTATAAGTCATTCTAGTATAAAGAGACATGCACATGTATATTTATTGTGGAACTGTTTGCAATAACAAAGACTTGGAACCAACCCAAATGTCCATCAATGAAAGACTGGATAAATAGAATGTGGCACATATACACGATGGAATACTATGCAGCCATTAAAAAGGATGAATTCATGTCTTTTGCAGGGACAAGAACGAAGCTGGAAACCATCATTCTCAGCAAACTAACACAAGAATAGAAAACAAAGCACTGGATGTTCTCACTCATAAGTGGGAGTTGAACAATGAGGACGCATGGACACAGGGAGCAGAACATTGCACACCAGGGTCTGTCGGGGGGTGGGGGGTCTAGGGGATGGATAGCGCTAAGATAAATACCTAATACCTTAGGTGATGGGTTAATGGTTGTAGCAAACCACCATGACACGTGTATACCTATGTAACAAAACTGCACGTTCTACATATGTACTCCAGAACTTAAAGTATTATAAAAAATTAAAATTAAAATTAAAAAATAACAAACAGGATAATTTAAAAAAAACTGTTAGATATCTGTATCATGTGTTTCCCAGATACACCTTCCACAAATTATTTGTTCTTTCTAAAGATAGCATTACCCTTATGACTATTCCAATAAGGTTTTATTTGTTAGTTTCAATGAATCTAAAGTTCTGTATATTAATATTGTACAGGAAAATTATATGAGACTAATGGATAATCTTTAAGAGAAACTAACAAAAATCCTATTAACTACTGACAACCCCTAACTCTGCCTTCTTAAAGTGGAGATACACCTCTTATGTGTATGGTAATGAATATCTAAGAATACAGATAAACATATCTCCAAGTAAGCATGTGTGTGTTATTTTTGGCTTTGTGCTACATTTCTATTACAAAAGCAATTAAGTATTAGAAATGATACATTTAAATTACTTTTATGTTTCTAAGTAGATATATTGAAATGATTAATATATTCTATTTCACAGAATAATTATCACTGGATTGTTTTTATAAGCACTCCCTTTTATACTATATGTAATGAACTTAATAATAATTACAATAGAGAATTATGTACCCCCTGTTTAGGAGTATGACTCTTTGAACAGGTAGACATACATATACAGTATGTATGTCTATGTACACAGGTAGACATAGATATTTTCAATATCATATTGAAAATAATAAAAATATTTTTGTTATTGAAAATTTGAGCAAAGATATAGATGAATACGTGGTATACTAGTGAATAGATTTCTCAGTCAGGACCTGGTATAAATCAAATGGTACATGCTAAACATATTTTGCCCGTGGGTTAAGAGTATACATCACTGTTTTTTACACTTGCATCAGAGTAAAGGAGTAATACAAATAGGCTTTTTACAGGAACTGACTGTGGTCCGGTCCTCTGGAGAATAAAGTTATAGTGGTTTTCTGAAGAAAATGAATTAAATATGTGTGGGTAAAAATTTTAGATCCCAACAGGAGTCATCAAAAATGTATAAACAATAAATGACTAGCAGACAAAAGTATCTTATTTTGCAAATGGAAAGCACCTCAGTTGCACAATGAAAATAAAATGCTTCTCCTCCTCTCTCTCTGTATTGAGGAAATTTGCTTCTGAATTTGGCCTTGAGATAGATAATGCACACTAGTAAATGCAAGAATTAGCAAAGTATTTCTTTTTCAGAGCAAAATCCCTAAGCAGGAAGCAACAAATCTTTTTCTAGGAAATTTTTCAACTAAACAAAAGGTTAGGCAGTTCAAGTTAAGTTTGTTTGAAGTCTTAGCTTGTTATTTCCCCCAACAAACTGATTACTTGCATTGGAATTATAGAAATAGATATGCTGCCACTTCCTTTCTAAGATTAATGCTAATGTATTCTGCCTGCTGGAGCAATATTCAAAACAACCCACAAAATGAGCTATCAACCCATTTCAAAAACAGTTTGAAATCTACTCTGAATATTAGTCTACAAAATATAAATGCAAAATCTTATGGCTACCAGGAACTTCCAAAGGTCATTTAACATCCCAGCTTTCATATATTCTAAGTGAAATAAACACATTCCATTCTTCATTAGTTTATTCAACAGTATTTGATGTATGCCTGCTATGTGCCAGGCATTGTACTGGGGTCTGGATATAAAGAATGAATATACTGAACTCTTACGATAAAGTTTTTGTGAGTTAGAGAGAAGAATCAAGTTGGTTAACCACTTTAAATGTTTTTATTTGATGTAATAAATATCAATTTTGAAATCACTGCAAAGTAATATGAGACTGATTTGGAAGGGAACCTAATTCTGCCTGAGAATTTAACATAATTTAGCTGGATCTTGGCAGATGTTGGCATTTATTGGGAAAAGGAGGATTTTCCAAAAGTGGAAATAGATGTAGATATAGTCTTGTTTTATTTCTATCTGACAGTAATGCCTTAGAGGGATCCATCCCTCTCTCTGAAATGTGGCATTTTGGGGTTAAAATAAGTTTTCCAAGATATTCCTGAAAGAGTTGATCTATGGCTACACATCCTACACAGCCTTAAGCTTCTCTATTCTTCTAGAGGTCCAAGCAATTATTTCATATTTGTCCTCTATCGTTTCTCTTTTTCCTTTGACACTTCCTCTGCAATTCACACTCCCAACTCCCATCTTCACTTGCTACTTCATAGAGAAAATAAAAGAAAGTCAGAGGATAGTTTAGATTAATTTGCATCACTGTATCAAACCATTTCTATTTCCAAATTCTCTAACCTTTCCTGCTGTTCAAAATGTATAAGTAGTCAATGTTCCTGGCTAAGGCCAATCCTAACAGCTGTTCGCAAGGTCATATTCTTAATAATTGCTCAAAAACATTTCTCCAGGGGCTTTTACATATCACTCTCTTACATCACCATTTTTCTCTTTTATTGAATCATTGCCTTCAGAATACAAATTTTACCATCTTATAAATAAATACTCCTATTTTTCTCTCATTCCTAAATAAATAAACCTTATGATCTCATTTATTCATAGGCCATCTATTTTTTTAATTCTCCATAGAAAATGTCCGAGAAAGATTTCCCTGTAATCATGCTCCTTAATTTATTTCCTCTTTGTCTCTCTTGAATTCATTCTAATTAGATTTTCATGTCCACCACTCCACTAAACTGTGCTTCTCAATGTCATTAATCCTGTTGCTAAAAACCTTGGTTACTTCATTATCTTCATTTTTCTTATATTTTGATGGAATTTAAGTTAATCTCTTTTCTATCTTTGAACACTTTCTTTTCTTGGATTCTAGAAATTACTTTCATCTGGTTTTCCCACATTTTTGTCCACTTCATCTCAATTTCCTTTGTTAGTTCATTAGTATTGCCCCAAATTTAAAGATTGAAGTATCTCAGGTAGGGTTGAGACTATGATGATGCAAATCACCAATTTATGCATTTCTAGAATATTCTAATTTATTTTGTTTGATCAAAACTGCTACATATTTCATAGAACTTTTACTTCTTTTTAAAATATTAGATTGTACTTTACATCTTTATGTTTTGGCTATGTTTTTCTTGAATACCTTCCTCATTAGTAAGGTTCAAATTTTGCTCCTATTATCTGTTAATTCTCTAAAAGATTTTAAGGGGATTTGATTGTAACCCTTTTCTATTGCTTATTATATTCATTCTCAAGAGCAATGAGTTTCCTTGTACTTTTAGGAGACAGTAAGAATAATGGCCCTAGATCTATCTTTACTCTCAGGTTCACAAAGCAATAGGGGAAGAAATCACATTTTTTGAACGACCTTCTATCCCTGTCCTTCTTTCCCCTGTGTTTAAGTGAGCATCCTCTTCCCTTCCCTAAATATCCCTGTCCAATTCAACTTGTATTTTCCTTCAAAGAGTTTCTTCTGAATAGAAACACTTTGACTTCAAAGAAAGCTTTATTGTGTTAAATATTGGTCTTTATGTGCCTGCAGTACCCCAGCACTCTTAGGCATTATCACATTATTGTCCCCTTGAACTGACTTGACAATTTTGTTAGAATAGAATAGAAACTGTTTTCAGATTGGTGCAATTTACTTTCCATTTGGGGATTTTCCTGACACTTTAATGAGATAACAAATTAGTTAACAATGAAATCTAAATGACAATAACTTTCTTTCCCTGCACTATTTGTTGAACAAAAAATTGAAGTGGACATCGAAAGAACCAAGAATCTAAGACAATATTGACAAAGCATGAGTTGGCAGTAAGATGGACTTGTCTAACATATAAAAAACACAGGTTCTAATTCTAACGTGACAGTAATGGAGAGATTAGTTTATTCACACAGGAATAGATTAATGCATCAGTGAAAGAAAGTATGCAGCTCAAAAGTAAATAAATACACACTCAACTTCTATCAGATCAGGCATTTTAAAAAAGTGGGAAACAAAGGAGTCGCTAAATAAATCACGGATAATTGCTTAACTTTGTGATAAAAATGATATTTCATCACTGACATCTCAAATAATTTACAAGTATTTAAAAAAGTGAATTATTTATAATGTCCTCAATTAATTTAGCGAAGTCAATTACTTGGGTTTTTTTCTCATCAAAACTTACTCTTGATGAAATTATTCATTTTCTGTTTGTTTTGTTTGTTTCCTGTAAATAATATCTCCGTGTTATGGCTTCAGTAGATCTTGTGCAGATATTTTGCCAAATTTTGAATTTTACTTACAATAAATGAAACATAGTAAACTGCAAATCCACTACCAGAGCTCACTTTTTCTTTTTTTCTAGGAAGAAGAAAGAAATGAGACGAAATATACAATTTAGCCTACATTGTGGATATTATGAACTACTTTTACATTACATTACACAACTTCCTTTCTGAATGATTAATTATGTATAAAATTTGGAGTTATTGTGTAGTGACACCTTAGTGTATTATTTACAGTGAACATTTAATTTGCATAGAGAATTCTCACAATTTATATTATAGTATTATTTCATGGAGTTCCAGAGTATAAAGATAATTTTCCACCTCAAAAAAAAATGAAATGTAAAAACTTTTACATTTTAATGAAATTAATGTAAAGTCAAATTTGTAATGAGACTATGGCCTCTTTGAGAAAACTAATTATACTGTGAATTAATTATAAATTAACACCAAATTTTATTAACTACTATTTAAGACTTATTTTTATCTATTGTCTTGGCAACAAAAAAATTTTATTTATATCAGCTTGATATGAATTTGAATCTAGAGTTTTCCTCTTTTGTATTAACTTCTTATAAAGACCATATCTGTTGCTAAATAAAATATCAATCTAGAGTTGAAAAATATTAACTAATTTTTGCCATGTCGTTACAATTACATTGGCACATTTTAATTGTTTTCAAGTACATAATGAACCTAAAAACACACTTCATAGCATTTTACTTTGGCTCATACATCAGAACTATTAATAGATTAAGAAAACTATTGGCTGGGCGCGGTGGCTCAAGCCTGTAATCCCAGCACTTTGGGAGGCCGAGACGGGCGGATCACGAGGTCAGGATATCAAGACCATCCGGGCTAACACGGTGAAACCCCGTCTCTACTAAAAAAATACAAAAAATTAGCCGGGCGCGGTGGCGGGCGCCTGTAGTCCCAGCTACTCGGGAGGCTGAGGCAGGAGAATGGCGTAAACCTGGGAGGCGGAGCTTGCAGTGAGCTGAGATCCGGCCACTGTACTCCAGCCTGGGTGACAGAGCGAGACTCCGTCTCAAAAAAAAAGAAAACTATTACTTTGGATTATAACTTTTGACCTCATCCATATCAATATCATGTAATAAATGCCCCAACAATGAATTAAAAGCAGAATGCTAGGCCAGATGCTGACTGCAATCAAGAAGTCTTCTTTATGAATAGAAGAGTGAAACTTTAGGCATAGGATAATAATTAACCTCTTCAGAATAGATGCAAGCACATGTGAAGGCTGAAGGTGAGACTAAGTGATTCCACATTCAATCCATTGATGCTACCCAGTCTTCTCTCTTCAAAGTTACTTGCACACCAACATGGCACAAGTATACATATGTAACAAACCTGCACGTTATGCACATGTACCCTAGAACTTAAAGTATAATAATAAAAAAAAAAAGTTACTTACTGTAAATATACGTTTCTTCTCGAAACTTAGCGCTTCTAAGGTCAAAAAATATATCTTACAATCTGTCTTAGTTGGAATATCACAGACAGGATGAGTTAAGCAATAAATACTTATTTCTCATAGTTCTGGAGACTAGGGCCAAGATCAAGATGCATGCGTGTCTTGTATCTAGTGAAAGCCTGCCTATCATTTACAGAGGGCTGCCTCCTCTTTGTAACTTCAGATGGTATGTGTAGAGACATCTTGCACAACTTCCTCTTTTCATAAAGGCATTAATCCCATAATTAGGGCCCCACATCATGACCTAATCTAAATTTAACTACCCACTTTTAAATATTATCACATTGGAGACCAGCGTTTTAGCATATGAATTTTAGGGAGACACAAACATTCAGTCCATAGCACAATCATTTTTATTCTTTCTAACACCTACTTGTACTGCAAAAGATTTTTAAATGAAATATGGATGTTTGCCACATATTGAATTTCAAGCATGTCATTGCTTTGGAGTTTCCTCCAGCAAGATTTGAATTTGTTGGCTCTACCTAATGGTATTAATTTTAGATTATTTTTTCTCTCCACTCAAGATGTTCTATACAAACTTTTCCATGCTTCCTAGATAATTTCCTTTCTGCAACTCTGTTTTGTCCTGCACTTGCCTGTGAAACCCTAGTTTTCATATATTCAGGAGAGGAAATTAGAAACTAAGTTTGATTATTTGTTTGTCAATAATTTGTTTGTCATTACATATTTTAAAGATTTTATGTGCTCAATCTCCAACTCTGTTTTAGTAAATTAATGAGTTAATATATTGACCTTTTAGTGCTTTCACTGTACTCAGTAAAGAAACAATTTTATGTTTTGAAATTCCTTTATTCAGTGAAGAAACAATTTTATGTTTTGAAATTCCTTTATGAATATGTAGAATTTAATATGATTTAGCCTCAACCTTTTACCCTTGTCACTTCATGAACTTGGAAACATGATACATTAATAATATTGACCTATTTACTATTGAATTTATTTTTGTAGTTGAATATATTTGGCTTTTGTGAACTGCTCATTATAATTTGCATAATTAGTCCAGTACTCAAAACTGCAATTTAGCATTCATCTTCAGTTTTCATTGCAGTTAATTTTACCCTTAATTTTTTGGTATTTTTCCTCTTTTGTATTAACTTCTTATAAATACCATATCTGTTGCTAATTACCATTTTCTATATGAAGGAAACGTATTTTCTGACTTGTGCATTGAAACATAGCCAGTTAGCACTTGGTAGGGTCAGGGTTAGATTTTTAGTCTATTTGGGCTGCTGTTACAAAATAATATATACTGGGTAGCTTTTAAGCAACAGAAACTTATTTCTTTCAGTTCTGTAAGCTAGTTAGTCCAAGATCAGGCAAATTTGGTGTCTGCTGATGGTCAGCTTCCTGATAGACTGTTGTCTTCTCACTGTAACTTCACATCGTGGAAAGGAAAAAGATTTCTCAGGCCTCTTTTATAACGATACTAATCCTATCAGCTAATAACCTTCAAACTTCTCACTTCCTAATACCATTACCTTGGGAATTAGTATTTCAACGTATGAATTTTGGGGGGAATGCATTCAGACTACAGCATGTATACTGAAAAGAATACTGTGTTGTAGCGAGTGAGGTTCTAATTTTGCCTAGATGTTGGCCTTTCATATGCTGGGGGGTATTATAAAACACACTTAATTTAATATATATTGATTATCTTCTTGTTATTTCTCCCTAGCAAGTCAAGTCTATTTTTATGGGAGTTCAGGCAGACTGGTGGGAAAAATTTTAAAAGTAGTTATAAGAAACAGACACAAACCTTCTTGGAAAGCTGGGGGGTGGGTTGCTTAACTTCAGTAATAGATCTGGCTGAAGGCTGCCTAATCCTCTTACCTTAAGTAAATAACTTAAAGTAGGTACAAAGGAATGTAAGAGAGTTTCTCTAAATAACTTGTTTACTCATGTGGTCCTAAAACTAACCTTTGATCATTTGCAGGCAGGATGGCTTTCTCAGGGGGAGGGCGACCAGGTTAACACCCTCTAGTGGTGTTGACTCAAAGTCTTTGTCATTTAATGTGTGCTGAATAAATGCCAGCACGGACAGCAAGTCAGGGCTGCAGCTCTGCAATTCTTTTGGCCTGCAGCCTGGCCCCCTAGCCTGTTTTTTCACTGAATATTGGCGTATATTTCACTGAAATTCTTCCAATTTTAATAATCTTTGAGTGGACGTTTATCAGTCCACCTAAAATACGTCTAGTTGTATTCTCTCTTCACAGAAAACTATCACTCAATTTTGTTTTCACACTTCCCTTCAACCTTATACATTCTTGCCATGCCTTCTTTTTTTTTTTTTTTTTCTTTTGAGATGGAGTCTTGCCCTGTCACCCAGGCTGGAGTGATACAATGGTGAGATCTCGAATCACTGCAGCCTCTGCCTCCTGGATTCAAGCAATTCTCCTGCCTCAGCCTCCCAGTAGCTGGAATTACAGCCACCACACCCAGCTAATTTTTGTATTTTTAGTAGAGACGGGGTTTCACGATGTTGGCCAGGCTAGGCTCAAACTCCTGACTTCTAGTGTTCCACCCTTCTCGGCATCCCAAAGTGCTGGGATTATAGGCATGAGCCACTATGCCCAGCACTAGCCATACCTTCTGCATGCCTAGTCTCCCGTCATCTTTCCTGTATCATCCTAAAATATGTTACTTCACCAAGTATTACAGATTAAGTAATAACAAGGCACATTACATTTATTTTATTGTATATTTCTCTGTTTTTATTATTAAGCTGAGAAAGATACATGAAGATAAAGTTTGGATGCATTCTGCCATCATTGGTTTCTAGCATTTAGCATAGTGTTTGATAATTTGGGGGTGCTTAATACATATTTGCTAAATGTTAAGTGGAAAGGATAGATTTTAAAAAGAGATTTGTTTAGAGAGGTAGGGTTTGTATATCACTAATAAATTATTAAGAGTTTATATCTAACCCTGGGGATGCAGCTTTAATTGTGTATTTAAAGTTTGGTGAGAGTAGATCTCATGTACTCGCCACAGTAACACATGTACATACACAATGATTATAACGTCATGTAATGGGTGTGTCAATTAGCTTGATCATGGTAATAATTTTACAGTGCATAAATATATGAAGACATTGTGTTTTACACTCTAATGATATACAATTTTTATTTATCAATTATATTTTTATAAAACTGGAAAAAATTTTCTAAGTGATCCTTAGTCAAACTGTAGTCAAGACAGAGTATAGCTTATTCTATGTAGTGATATAGAACATTCACATGACTTTAAGTGGCTCTAGGTACACAGGCTTTTGGTGTTTACTTAGTATTGTATAAAGTGTAAGATAAAAATTCAGCCCTTGTCGTTAAATTCATTGTTTGGCCTCTTTGGTACAACATTGGTAATAGCTTATTCATCCACTTCTCTCTACTTTCATTGTCTGTGGCTACACAAATTCAAATGATGCTCATCCCTTGCCTAAACTTCTAAATTAGTTCTGTGGTTTGTTCCCACTGTCAGCCTTGCCTCCTTAGGAGTCCTCTTCATTCAGCAGTCATAACAGTATTTAAGGAATTTAAATCCAGACGTCTTAGACCCCTGTTTAAATATAACTTCTGGTATTCTTTCTTATAGAATGCTGTTCTTTTCCTTAACACATTTCTTACACATCTACTTCAAAATGTGCATTCATATATATATGCATATACCTAGCTTGTTTGTCTCCACATCTTGACTGTAAGCTTGACAAGGGCAAACATTTGTCTTTTTTGACAACTGCATTCTCAGCAACGAGCACATAGCAGTACTCAATAAATACCATTGAATACATGTACTAGACAAAGTATTCTTAATCTTCTTTATCAGCAAAGTTCTGTTACAATTAAAGTTCTCTAAAATTTTAGGTAGATAAAATAAATCCCATGTATTGAACCACATTAGTCAATAGTTCCAGGATATTCAAAGTATTGCAAAACAGTTCCCCATTCCATCCTTATTCCCCCTCGAGGACAATATCCAAAAGGTACATTCAATAATAGTGCTTAGCACCTAAAACTGGTAGCAGTGGGTGTTTCAGCGGGCCTCACTATGCACTGCAGTCTGATGGCCTGGATCCCTGGAGTAGGGCTAACCTAGTACATGTTTTAACACCCATCTCTGTCAAGGGTTTGATGTCTATAGTCAAAAATGGAAGCTTATTTCTCATTGACCCACCCATCTACTTTAGACCCCCCTCTCCAAAAAAAAAAAAAAAAAATTGATTGCAAAGTAGAGATGCATATACGTATACATGTTTGCAGTTATCATTGGCTAATGAACACTAGTAGGCCTTATCTTTCAAAAACAGATCAACATCTGTACTTAATACAGATTTTATTTAAGCAATATAACAGTACTTAAATACAGTCAAATTTATCATTCACTTTTTTTGTTATCTTTTTTTTTTTTTTTTAGTTATAAACACTACCCACACATTTAGAAGAAAAACTCTTTAAGATTTTAATAAATTAAATGCCAATAACCCCTACAAGTAAGAATAAACAGTAAAAAAAAAAAAAGGTTCTGTCTTAAACCTTTTTAAAATTGTACTATACACACAGGAGGGATAATTGGGCTGCTGAATAAATGCTAGAATAAATAACTGGAAAAATACTTTTTTGGAATATTTGCCTTTCAAAATTATCTATGCTGTACTTTTCACTGATAGTATTGTTTCCTATGGATAAAAAGCCCTCTTTCCATTTGGTTCAAGAGGCATTATTTTGAGAGTAGTGTGAACTATTACTGTGTGTCCTTGAAAACATTCTAAATATATTTGGACTATCAGGTTGCTCTTTTGTTATTACTAGTTGGTTATCTATATTTAGTCTCTGGTAACATCTTATAGCACTCATGTTGTAAGACTTAGGTACAGATGTGCTTTAAAAAGCAAGGGTCACTCATTAATTTTGTACTCAAAGTTCTATGAACTAATCCTAACTTTTTTCTCACTGGTGTTAGCCAGACATTATTAAACACAATTGATATTTAAACTTTCAGCCCTAAAATCTGTATTTTTCTCTATTTATGTAACTTCATAGAAAGAGATAAGGTTTTGTAAGTCAGGTAGGTGTGATCAAACCTAGACTCTGACAAGCTCAGAGTTACCTTGAAAATCTGCATTAAACTGTAGGTATTCCTGCTTTCTTTCCTCTAACTATGATACTAATGCCTACCCACAGGGTTTTTGTGAGATTTCGATGACAGTGCAGTACACCCTTTATATCCACGGATTCCACATTTATGGATTCAACCACCATCAGATTGAAAATAAAACAAAAATTGCAATAAAAATACAAATATAGTATAACTACTATTTACATACCATTTACATTTTAGTAGGTAGTATAAGTAATCTAGAGACAATTTAAAGTAGAGAAGTCTGTCCATCAGTATCTGTGAGAGATGGTTTCCAGGTCCTCCCTGAGATACCAAAATTCGTGGATACCCAAGTCTTATTTAAAATGGTATAGTGTATGCATATAACCTATGCACACCCTCTTGTGCATTTTAAATCATCTTTATATTACTTATAATACCTAACATAATGTAAATGATATGTAAATAGTTGTTATACTGTATTATTTAGAGAAACCTGGCAAGAAAAACACTCTGTACATATTCAGTACAAATGAAATTCTTCCAAATATTTTTGATCAGTAACTGATTGAATTCACAGATAAGTAACACATGGATAGAGGGCCCACTGTATACAGGAGGATGTGCATGGGTTATATGTAAACATGATTCCATTTTATATATGGGACTGTAGCATCAGTGGATTTTGGTATCCATGGGTGGATCCTCGAATCAACTCCCTGCAGATACCAAGGGATCAATGTACATGTATATCAACAAATGTCAAAACTGTTACATATTAAGTGCTAATGGGTAACAATTATTTATATTACTTCATTTTATAAAGGTGAAACATTTTTGAGGCTATCATATAATGTTTGTATAAACTCATAGTGAATACACCTTGAAGACTTAAGTTTCTACTATTAATTCTTGTTGGATCTTCCAAAATAATCCATTGCAAAGCCATTTGTTTACTCTAGGCTCACTCATCTAGTTAGTTACTTCCATCTTTAAAACTCTATATTTTTCTCCTTCTTTTAAACTTTTGATGTTCTTATAATTGTATTCCTTATACTTAACATGACTATAGGTATGTTTGTGTATATGTGTGTGTGTGTATATATATATATATATACACACATACACACATAGACACACACAGAGACAAAATAATACTACACACAAACTGTCTTTTAGCATGCAAAATCAGATGTCGTAATACCAGACATTCACTTTTCACATAAATATTTTGAATTATACATTTTATATTCAAAGACAAACAAGGAGACCTCCTAATTATCTCAAAATAAAAGAAAAAAAAGGACTTTGTTCACAGTGTAATTTTGTTTCTTTCTATGTAACAGAGAAAAGGGACAAAATAAAAGGAGCCACTCATAAGGTTTAAAAAAATTGGTTGTAATAGTGCCTGGCTTTTAAAACCAGGAAAATAGCAATGAAAAATCACAGTGATCAAATTTGGCCTGAATAAAGCTCTGTATAATTAGCACATTACACATAATGATAATGATCTTGTATTTAATTTAATTTTATTTATTTATTTATTTATAAATAACTGCCATATTGTGCCTGGATACTTTGCAATAATTAAAATAATTTTAAAAGTACAAAATGAATCTCAGATTAAAAAGACTCACTAATTTCCCAGTCTGATAAAATAAACTCAACTAATTAAAAGCCCAGAAGTCTTATTTTCAACCTGTACTGGTCTAGGAATCCTGGCATATCCACTTCTAAGATAGAGTGATGTCCAGATACATAGGGATTTTACTAGTAATTCTATTTGAAGAGCCAAAATGTAAGTGGTGGCAAAATTTAGCTGTGAAAACATGATTATAGAAAAATAATTACAGAGATATATCCCTAAGGGGTTGTTTTTGAATAATTTCATTTATCAACTATAAAATGAGGACCTGCTATATATTAGACAATATCCTGTGTACTACAGAGATAATTATTTCTCCAGGCATGTTTTTCTTATACTCAGTATACTTAAACTCTTACACAAAAGGTAAGATTAAAAAAATATTATGTTAGAATAACAAAAGTGGTATTAGAAAAACTACCAAATGATGAAATAACATTTCAAAGAGGAAAAAGCATTAAAACATTAAAAACATTAAATCTGACTTAATATAAGAACTGAAAATTTGTATTCTTAATGAAATTATAGTAAATATTAAGTAGTAGCTAGAATATTAAATGTCATATACATTGTAAACAAAAAAAAATGATGATTTAGATTAGGGCAAGAAGGCTATTACAGTCCATAATGGATAAATATATATAAACTAGGATAATGTATATATAGATAATATAATATTTTAATGATTCTTAATAAAAAATATGAGAACTCATTTTAAGATGGTAGCATTTTAAGATTGGTATTATATTTTATTTATATTTTCCAGATCTAGTCTCTTATGCTCAGGTGAGTAGCGAGACATAGTTTAGCAAATTACGAATTCCCGAGGTCAGTGAATCCTAGAGGAAGGTCACAGGTGTCTTCTGAGAAGAAGGATAGGGATTTATAAAAAATCACAATGAGCTGTTGTATTCATCAAGACTCTTTGGGTGAAAACAACATTAAAAACATTGGAAGAAAATAATTCATATGCTATGTTGAATGGCAACATACCTGAAGTATTAAAGGAAACTCAAAACATTTATCATAGAAATAATTTTCTTTGTTCTCAAGTTGTTTTACAATGCTAATTGAAATTTACTATTCTAGATTAATATGGTTTCACTTTTGTAATTTTTTAAGAGCATGATTGATTTAACAAAACTAAACCACCTAAAAATACATTCCCTCTCTTCCATCAGTTTTTGATTCCTGCCATTTCTGATCCCTGTTCATCATTTTAAAAATAAAAGCAAATACAAGGACAATTATGATGATTTTGAAGAAAACATTATTTAAATGCTCTATGTGTAATAATAATTAAAAATAATAATGGATTCCAAGATGGCTGAATAGGAACAGCTCCAGTCTACAGCTCACAGCATAAGCGACGCAGAAGACAGGTGATTTCTGTGTTTACAACTGAAGTATCAGGTTCATCTCACTGGAACTTGTCAGACAGTGGGGGCAGGACAGTGGGTGCAGCCCACCCAGTGAGAGCCAAAGCAGGGCGAGGCATCACTTCACCTGGGAAGCACAAGGGATCAGGAAATCCCCTTTCCTAGCCAAGGGAAGCTATGACAGATGACACCTGGAAAATCAGGTCACTCCCACCCTAATACCATGCTTTACCAATGGTCTTAGAAAACAGCACACCAGGAGATTATGTTCAGCACCAGGCTCCAAGAGTCCCACGCCCACGGAGCCTCGCTCATTGACAACACGGCAGTCTGAGATCCAACTGCAAGGCAGCAGGGAGGCTGGGGGAGGGGTGCCCGCCATTGCTGAGGCTTGAGTAGGTAAACAAAGTGGCCTGGAAGCTCGAACTGGGTGGAGCCCCACACAGCTCAAGGAGGCATGTCTGCCTCTGTAGACTCCACCTCTGGGGGCAGGGCATAGCCGAACCAAAGGCAGCAGAAACCTCTGCAGATGTCCCTGTCTGACAGCTTTGAGGAGAACAGTGGTTCTCTCAGCACAGAGTTTGAGATCTGAGAACCAACAGACTGCCTCCCCAAGTGGGTCCCTGACCCCCGAGTAGCCTAACTGGGAGGCACCCCCCAGTAGGGGCAGACTGACTGACACCTCACACAGCCGGGTACCCCTCTGAGACAAAGCTTCCAGAGGAAAGATCAGGCAGCACCATTGGCTGTTCAGCAACATTCACTGTTCTGCAGCCTCCACTGCTGATATCCAGGCAAACAGGGTCTGGAGTGGACCTCCAGCAAACTCCAGAAGACCTGCGGCTGAGGGTCCTGACTGTTAGAAGGAAAATTAACAAACAGAAAGGACATCCACACCAAAACCTCATCTGTACATCACCATCATCAAAGACCAAAGGTAGATAAAACCACAAAGATAGGAAAAAAGCGGAGCAGAAAAGCTGAAAATTATAAAAATCAGAACGTCTCTCCCCCTCCAAAGGAACGCAGCTCCTTGCCAGCAAGGGAACAAAGCTGGATGGAGAATGACTTTGATGAGTTGAGAGAAGAAGGCTTCAGATGATCAAACTTCTCCAAGCTAAAGGAGGAAGTTCGAACCCATTGTGAAGAAGCTAAAAACCTTGAAGAAAACATTAGACAAATGGCTACATAGAATAACCAGTGTAGAGAAGTCCTTAAATGACCTGATGGAGGTGAAAACCATGGCACGAGAACTATGTGACAAATGCACAAGCTTCAATAGCCGATTCGATCAACTGGAAGAAAGGGTATCAGTGATTGAAGATCAAATGAATGGAATGAAGCAAGAAAATAAATTTAGAGAAAAAAGAGTAAAAAGAAACGAACAAAGCCTCCAAGAAATATGGGACTATGTGAAAAGAGCACATCTATGTCTGATTGTTGTACCTGAAAGTGACAGGGATAATGGAAGCAAGTTGGAAAACACTCTGCAGGATATTATCTGGGAGAACTTCCCCAACCTAGCAAGGCAGACCAACATTCAAATTCAGGAAATACAGAGAACACCACAAAGATATTCCTCAAGAAGAGAAACTCCAAAACACATAATTGTCAGATTCAGTGATGTTGAAATGAAGGAAAAAAAGGTTAAGGGCAGCCAGAGAGAAAGGTCAGGTTACCAACAAAGGGAAGCTCATCAGACTAACAGGGGATCTCTCGGCAGAAACTCTATAAGCAAGAAGAGAATGGCGGCCAATATTCAACATTCTTAAAGAAAAGAATTTTCAACACAGAATTTCATATCTAGTCAAAGTAAGCTTCATAATTGAAGGAGAAATAAAATCCTTTACAAACAAGCAAATACTGAGAGATTTTGTCACCACCAGGCCTGCCCTACAAGACCTCTTGAAGGTAGCATTAAACATGGAAAGGAACAACTGGTACCAGCCACTGCAAAAACATGCCAAATTATAAAGACCATCAATGCTAGGAAGAAACTGCATCAACTAACTAGCAAAATAATCACCTAACATCATACTGACAGGATCAAATTCACATATAACAATATTAACCTTAAATGTAAATGAGCTAAATTCTCCAATTAAAAGACACAGACTAGAGAGTCAAGACCCATCAGTGTGCTGTATTCAAGAGACCCATCTCATGTGCAGAGATACACATAGGCTCAAAATAAAGGCATGGAGGAAGATCTACCAAGCAAATGGAAAATAAAAAAAGGCAGGGGCTGCAATGCTAGTCTCTGATAAAACAGACTTTAAACCAACAAAGATCAAAATGGACAAAGAAGGCCATTACATAACGGTAAAGCGATCAATTCAACAAGAAGAGCTAACTATCCTAAATATATATGTACCCAATACAGGAGCACCCAGATTCATAAAGCAAGTCCTTAGAGACCTACAAAGAGACTTAGACTCCCGCACAATAATAATGGGAAACTTTAACACCCCACTGTCAACATTGGACAGATCAACGAGAGAGAAAGTTAACAAAGATATCCAGGAATTGAATTCAGCTCTGCACCAAGCGGACCTAATAGGCATCTACAGAACTCTCCACCCCAAATCAACAGAATATACATTCTTCTCAGCACCACATACACACTTATTCCAAAATGGACCACATAATTGGAAGTAAAGCACTCTTCAGCAAATGTAAAAAACAGAAATTATAACAAACCGTCTCTCAGACCACAGTTCTATCAAACCTGAACTCAGGATTAAGAAACTCACTCAAAACTGCTCAACTACATGGAAACTGAACAACCTGCTTCTGAATGACTACTGGGTATGTAACGAAATGAAGGCAGAAATAAAGATGTTCTTTGAAACCAATGAGAACAAAGATACAACATACCAGAATCTCTGGGACACATTTAAAGCAGTGTGTAGAGGGAAATTTAGAGCACTAAATGCCCACAAGAGAAAGCTGGAAAGATCTAAACTTGACACCCTAACATCACAATTAAAAGAACTAGAGAAACAAGAGCAAACACATTGAAAAGCTAGCAGAAGGCAAGAAATAACTAAGATCAGAGCAGAACTGAAGGAGATAGAGACCCAAAAAACCTTCAAAAAATCAATGAATCCAGGAGCTGGTTTTTTGAAAAGATCAACAAAATTGATAGACCACTAGCAAGACTAATAAATAAGAAAAGAGAGGAGAATCAAATAGATGCAATAAAAAATGATAAAGTGGATATCACCACTGATCCCACAGAAATACAAATTACCATCAGAAAATACTATAAACACTACTAGGGAAATGAAGTAGAAAATCTAGAAGAAATAGATAAATTCCTGGACATATACACCCCCTCAATACTGAACCACATAGAAGCTGAATCCCCGAATAGACCAATAGCAGGCTCTGAAATTGAGGCAATAATTAATAGCCTACCAACCAAAAAAAAAAGGCCAGGGAAAGATGGAGTCACAGCCGAATTTCTACCAGAGGTACAAGGAGGAGCTGGTACCATTCCTTCTGAAACTATTCCAATCAATAAAAAAAGAGGGAATCCTCCCTAACTCATTTTATGAGGCCAACATCATCCTGATACTAAAGCCTGGCAGAGACACACACAGAAAAAAAGGAGAATTTTTGGCCAATAGCCCTGATGAACATCGATGCAAAAATCCTCAATAAAACATTGGGGAAAAAAAGAGAATTTTAGGCCAATATCCCTGATGAACATTGATGCAAAAATCCTCAATAAAATACTGGCAAACCAGATCCAGCAGCACGTCACAAAACTTATCCACCATGATCAAGTGGTCTTCTTCCCTAGGATGCAATGCTGATTCAACATACACAAATCAATAAATGTAATCCAGCATATAAACAGAACCAAAGACAAAAAACACATGATTATCTGAATAGATGCAGAAAAGGTCTTTGACAAAATTCAACAGCCCTTCATGCTAAAAACTCTCAATACATTAGGTATTGCTGGGGCATACCTCAAAATAATAAGAGCTATTTATGAAATATCCACAGCTAATATCATATTGAATGGGCAAAAGCTGGAAGCATTTCCTTTGAAAACTGGCACAAGACAGGGATGCCCTCTCTCACCACTCCTATTCAACATAGTGTTGGAAGTTCTGGTCAGGGCAATCAGGCAGGAGAAAGAAATAAAGGGTATTCAATTAGGAAAAGAGGAAGTCAAATTTTCCCTGTTTGCAGATGACATGATTGTATATTTAGAAAACCCCATCATCTGAGCCCCAAATCTCCTTAAGCTGATAAGCAACTTCAGCAAAGTCTCAGGATACAAAATCAATGTGCAAAAATCACAAGCATTCCTATACACCAATAACAGACAGAGAGACAAATCATGAGTGAACTCCCATTCACAATTGCTTCAAAGAGAATCAAATACCTAGGAATCTAACTTACAAGGGATATAGTTCTTCAAGGAGAACTACAAACCACTGCTCAACAAAATAAAAGAGGACACAAACAAATGGAAGAACATTCCATGCTCACGGATAGGTAGAATCAATATCGTGAAAATGGCCATACTGCCCAAGGTAATTTATAGATTCAATGCCATCCCCATCAAGCTACTAATGGCTTTCTTCACGGCATTGGAAAAACTACTTTACAGTTCATATGGAACCAAAAAAGAGCATGCATTGCCAAGACAATCCTAAGTCAAAAGAACAAAGCTGGAGGCATCACGCTACCTGATTTCAAATTATACTACAAGGCTACAGTAACCAAAACAGCATGGTACTGCTAATAAAACAGAGATATAGAACAATGGAACAGAACAGAGCCCTCAGAAATAATACCACACATCTACTACCATCTGACGTTTGACAAACTTGAGAAAAACAAGAAATGGGGAAAGGATTCCCTATTTAATAAATGGTGCTGGGAAAACTGGCTAGCCATATGTAGAAAGCTGAAACTGGATCCCTTCCTTAATGGATTAAAGATTTAAATGTTAGACCTAAAACCATAAAAAACTTAGAAGAAAACCTAGGCAATACCATTCAGGTCATAGGCATGGTCAAAGACTTCATATCTAAAACACCAAAAGCGATGGCAACAAAAGCCAAAATTGACAAATGGGATCTAATTAAACTAAAGAGCTTCTGCACAACAAAAGAAACTACCATCAGAGTGAACAGGCAACCTACAGAAATGGGAGAAAATTTTTGCAATCTACTCATCTGACAAAGGGCTAATATCCAGAATCTACAAAGAACTCAAACAAATTTAAAAGAGAAAACAAACAACCTCATCAAAAAGTGAGTGAAGAATATGAAGACACTTCTCAAAAGAAGACATTTATGCAGCCAACAGACACATGAAAAAAATGCTCACCATCACTGGCCATCAGAGAAATGCAAATCAACCCACAATAAGATACCATCTCACATCAGTTAGAATGGTGATCATTAAAAAGTCAAGAAACAACAGGTGCTGGAGAGGCTGTGGAGAAATAGGAACACTTTTACACTGTTGGTGGGACTGTAAACTAGTTCAACCATTGTGGAAGACAGTGTGGCGATTCCTCCAGGATGTAGAACTAGTTTTATTGTGGCACTGTTCACAATAGCAGAGACTTGGAACCAACCCAAATGTCCATCAATGGTAGACTGGATTAAGTAACCATGAATATATACAAAAATATACACCATGAATACTATGCAGCCATAAAAAAGGATGAGCTCATGTCCTTTGTAGGGATATGGATGAAGGTGGAAACCATCATTCTCAGCAAACTATGGCAAGGACAAAAAACCAAACACTGCATGTTCTCACTCATAGGTGGGAATTGAACAATGAGATCACTTGGACACAGGAAAGGGAACATCATACACTGGGGCCTGTTGTAGGGTGGGGGAAAGGGGGAGGGATAGCATTAGGAGATACAACTAATGTAAATGACGAGTTAATGTGTGCAGCAAACCAACATGGCACATATATACATATGTAACAAACCTGCACGCTGTGCACATGTACCCTAGAACTTAAAGTATAATTAAAAAGAGAATAATAATAATAATAATAATGAACATTCATATAGCTTTCATAGTCTGCAATCTTACCAACATGCCAACACTAAAATCCTAAGAGGTAACACTCATACATTTGACATTTGATCACAAAGGGATATGTTTTGTGTCAACAAAATTATGTCCTCTTCTGTAGGATAATTATATTAGCACATCTTAGGGCATAGGTTATTAGAAAATGTAATACTTACAAAAAAAAAAAAGAAAACTGAGGTTAATTTTGTTTCATTCTGTTTCTTGTATTGTTGGAAGTGTATAGAAACCATGTATTTGTTCTGATTGGTCTGCATGATTTTGATTTCACAATATCAGAGTAATGAGCTGTCAATATTTACTGTAGTGTTTTCCAATAGGGAAAAATAAAGATAAACCTGCATAACACTTATAAATGAGCCAAGATTTACCAGCAAGAAAAACTGAAAAGTGGAGAAATTAGGAAGTTTCATAAATTATTTCAGGAAAATAAGGAAATATAACTCCGAACTTGTATTCTTGGTAGTCAATTCAGTTATTCTCCATTGGAGAGTGCCTCTTCCAGGAAACACTGTTCTCTCTCCTGTATTGATTATAAAGGGCCTTCAAAACAGGTCTTTGTGTTTTTGACTTGTGTTCCTCTTATCACAGTAGTCAATAATTAAAAAACAAAACAAAATCCAAAGTCAAATCATGGCATTTCTCACCTCAGAACCCTTCAATGGCTGCTCTTTCCTTTCTAGTAAAAGACCATGTCATTGCTATAATCTATCAAGCCCTAGAGAACCTTCCTCCAGTTATGCTTTGTTTCTCTCACATCAATTCTTGCTACAGGCTTTCTCACTGTGCTGTTGTCATAGCTGTCACCTTATTGTTCTCCAAACCCACTAAGTATGTTGCTATTCTCTGTGCTTTGAATACTTTGTCCCTTCCGCTAGATATCCAGAGACCTGTTTCTTTGTCCTTAAGTATTTACTGAAAATGTTACCTTGTGTGAAAAGTTTTGTGATGGACATATTACAAATTGCACTTCTCACACACACATCCTAAACAACAACTTGTTCTATAGTTCCTCTTAACAGTTATTATTTTCTAACTTATTATATATTTTTCTCATTGTGGTGAATCATATCACTGTTTTTTAAATATTCATTGTTTACCCTAGGGAAGATTATACTTAACTAATCTGTTGACGTTAGTTTTAGACCTATGACTTGTTTAGGACAACAAATTATGAGCAAAATTAATAATAAGTAAATCTAGGCAGAAACTTAAATAATCACTTTGTGCTTTTCCACTTTTTAAATAATGACACGATGACCATTTGTGTTTAGACTAAGTGGCAATTTTAGCCTTAGTTCTCATATGGAAAGCTGTAGAGCAGAGAGGTACTATTGACCCACATTGCACACCTAGCAGAAGAAAGAAACAAATATTTGTGATTGTAAGATACTGATAACTTAATATTTCATCAGGCAGGATCCAGTCACAAGTTAATCAAATGGAAATTTTAGTATTAAAATATTAATAATGGATTGGAGTAATGGAAAATTGACTAGTGAGAGTTAAAGATTTTTTATTTTATTTTATTTTATTTTATTTTATTTTATTTATTTATTTATTTTATTTTATTATTTTTTTTTTTTTTTTTGAGACAGAGTCTCACTCTGTCACCCAGGTTGGAGTGCAGTGGTGCCATCTCGGCTCACAGCTAACTCCACCTCCAGGGTTCAACTGATTCTCCTGCCTCAGCCTCCTTAGTAGCAGGGATTACAGGCGTGCACCACCACACCTAGCTAATTTTTTGTATTTTTAGTATAGACGGAGTTTCACCATGTTGGCCAGGCAGGTCTCAAACCCCTGACCTCAAGTGATCCACCCACCTCGGCCTCCCGAAGAGCCTGCATAATAGTCAGGAGCCACCATCCCTGGCTGGTTTGAAGATAATTCTAAAGACTTTTTTTTTTTTTTTTTTTTTTTACAATAAGCATTAAGATGTACTATTCTGATAAATTTTACATTTTTACCAAAAATTGTGAAAGATGTAATAGTATGGGTAGGCCAGGCACGGTGGCTCATGCCTGTAATCCCAGCACTTTAGGAGACCAAGGCCTCAGGATCATGAGGTCAGGCATTTGAGAACAGCCTGTCGAACATAGTGAAACCCCGTCTCTACTAAAAATACAAAAAATTAGCTCAGGCATTTCATAAACCTGAGAGGCAGAGGTTGCAGTGAGCTGAGATCGCGCCACTGCATTCCAGACCAGGCGACAGTGAAAAATTCAAAAAAAGAAGTATGAATAATGACTACATTTCTTGTGAGAATTGCTCTAGTGCTTCCACATTATAATTAAAAAGTAATGGCAAACATTGAGAGAAAACATTAATGTTGCTTCTTCTTCTTCTTCTTCTTCTTCTTCTTCTTCTTTTTTTTTTTTTTTTTTTTTTGAGACAGAGTCTTGCTCTGTCGCCCAGGCTGGAGTGCAGTGACGAGATCTAGGCTCACTGGAAGCTCTGCCTCCCGGGTTCACACCACTCTCTTGCCTCAGCCTCCTGAGTAGCTGGGACTACAGGCACCTACCACCATGCCTGGCTAATTTTTTGTATTTTTAGTAGAGACAGGGTTTCACTGTGTTAGCCAGGATGGTCTTGATCTTCTGACCTTGTGATCTGCCCTCAGCCTCCCAAAGTGCTGGGAGTACAGGCGTTAGCCACCACGCCCGGCCCATTAATTCTGCTTCTAATTATGCAGTACAGTTATCTCATCATGGAACTACCATTCACGTCTGAAAAAGTGAAAAGGATACAAAGAGAAAAAATGGATAAGAATGTCTCCCCTCTTCCATTCATTTACCTGGTTTGAAAGAGGCAAACGACCAAGCTCAAAACAAAGGAAAAAAAGTTACTTCTGTATCCACTAACTCAAAATATAAGATAATATAAACAACTCAGACTCTTGAAATCATCTCTTTAATAATTTATTTCATGAGCAACAGGCAAGAGTGACACAAGCACAGAACTGAAAAACTGTTGGTAATACCTCTATCTTATATTGAATAGAGAATATAAGATAATAAAAATTTTATTTATTAGGTCTTTTCATATCTTGAAATATTCTTCCCAAGGATTACTTCAAAAATTTTTGTACTAACCTAGAAAAGGGAATCAATATTGACTTGAAAATTGCCTCTCTAGGCATAAAACCCCATAATTATAAAAAGTAGGATATATATTCTTCCTTCTGTAGAAATTATATATCTATATAAATACAATCAAGCAGAAAAAAAAAAAAAAAATCCTGATTTTGAAGTAAGTAGTAGATTTGTTTTCTCATCCTGGATCTAGCATATGCTATCTATGGGAATTTGGAACATAAGTTCTATGGCTTCATTTCCTTCTTACCAGGTCTGCAATTATAGCATGATTTGTGAAGCTTAAATTACATTTATAAATATATATATAATAAAGAATAGTAATTTATTCATGAACAGTTTTATTGATATAATTCTTATACATACAATTGACTCATTTAAAGTCTACAATTCAATGATTTTTAGTGTATTCACAGATCTGTTCAACTACATGTATTCAACCATTCACAGATAGGCTGAACCAAATGAATTTTAGAATATTTTGATCACCTCCAAACAAAACCCAGTAGTTCAGCTATCACCCATTCCACTATCCACCTTAGATCTAAGTCACCAAAATATTAATGTCTCTACAGATTTGCTTATTCTGGACATTTCATATAAACGGGATTATATAACAGGTTTTGTGATTGCTTTTTCAATTAGCATAATGTTTTCAAGATTCATCCATGGCATAGTATGTGTTAGTATTTCATTACTTTTATATGGCTGCATAATATTCCATTGTATTGATAAATCACATTTTTTAATCCATTCATCATGTTTGTTCATTCATCAGCTGATGAAGATTTGTGTGCTTTCACTTTTTGGATATTATGAAGAATGCTGCCATAAACATTTCTGTGGAGGTTTTCATGTGGACATATTTTCATTTCTATTTGGGTGTATATCTATCTATATATATGTAAATATATGTATTTATTTACATATATAATATATGTAATATATATTATGTGATATATGTAATATATGATACATAATATATAATGTGATATATATGTAATATATGATACATGATATGTAATGTGATATATATACTATATATTATATTATATATAATGTGATATATAATATATGATATATATTATATTATATATAATGTAATATATAATATATGATATATAATGCAATATATGTAATATATAATACATAATATATAATGCGATATATAATATATGATATGTGATATATGTAATATAAATTATCACATATGACATGTGATATGTATGCAATATGTGATATCACATATGTGGTATGTGATAATATGTGAAATGTATGCAATATGTGATATCACATATGTATGTGATATGTATGTAATATGTGATATCACATATGTGGTATGTGATATGTATGTAATATGATATCACATACGTGATATGTAATATGATATCACATACGTGATATGTGATATGTACGTAATATGATATCACATATGTGATATGATATGTATGTAATATATCACATGTGATATGTGTATGTAATATATCATATCACATATATGATATGTGATGTGTATGTAATATAATATCACATATATGATATGTGATGTGTATGTAATATAATATCGCATATATGATATGTGATGTGTAATATTGCATATATGATATGTGATATGTATGTAATATATAATATGTACATTATATATGAATATATATATTGCTTTGGGTAATATGAATATTTAACAAATATAGACACTTCCACTTCATAAATGTAGTGAGGTATTACTCAAATATATATATAAATATATATATTTACATATATATGTAAATTCTGCATATATATATATGCAGAATTGGTAGGGTAAATAATAATTCATTATTTAACCATTTTTGTAACTGCCAGACTGTTTTTAAAGTGGCTGCACAATTTTACATTCCCATCAGCAACACATAGGTGTTCTGATATGTCCACAAATTTGCTAACACTTATTATTGTATATCAGACATTCTGAATCTAGCCTTCTAAATGGGTAAGAAGCAGTATGTCATTATAATTTTCATTTGAACTTCCTTGATAATTAATGATTCCAAGCATCGTTTAATGTGGTGTCCATTTGTATATCTCCCTTTAAGTAATTTCTATTCAGATCCTTGTTCATTTTTTATTGTTTTTTAAAATTACTGAGTCTGGTATGTGTGTATGTGAGATACACACACATACACACACACACACACAGCATAATATCTATATTTTAGTCCTATCAGATAAATGGTTTACAGATTTTTCTCCAATTCTATAGGTTGTCTTTAAATTATTTTTAACTTTTTTATTTCCATTTTTAATTTTTGTGGGTACAAAGTATATGTACATATTTATGATGTACATGAACTATTTTGATAAGAAAAATGATGCATAACAATCACATCAGGGTAAATGGAGTATCCAACACATCAAGCATTTATCCTTTCTTTGTGTTGTAAATAATCCATTTATACTCCTGTAGTTATTTAAAAATATACAATAACTGTTGTTGACTGTAATCACCCTGTTGTACTATCAAATATTAGATCTTATTAATTCAATCTAACCATATTTTTATAACCATTAACCATCTCCCTCCCGCTCATTACCCTTCTTAGCCTCTAGTAAACATCCGTCTACTCTCTGTCTTCATTAGTTCAATTGTTTTAATTTTTTCAGCATCCACAAATACGTGATACTATGTTCGGTTTTCTTTCTGTGACTGCTGTATTTCACTTAATATAATGACCTTAAGTTCTATGTTGTTGCCAATGACAGAGTCTCATTCTGTTTTATGGCTGAATACTACACCATTGTGTATATATACCACATTTTCTTTATTAATTCATCTGTGGATGGACACACTTAGGTTGCTTCCAAATCTTGGCCGTTGCGAATAGTCCTACAATAAACATGGGAGTACAGGTACCTCTTCAATATATTGATTTTTCTTTTGTGTATCTACCTAGTAGTGGGGATTGCTGTATCATATGGCAATTCTATTTTTAGTTTTTTGAGGAACCTCCAAACTGTATAACCCATAGGGGTTATACTAATTTACATTCCCATCAACAGTGTACAAAGGTTTCCTTTTCTTCACATCCTTGCCAAAATGTATCATTGCCTATCTTTTGAATAAAATCTATTCTAACTGGGGTGAAATGATACCTTATAGTTTTGATTTGCATTTTTCTGGTAATCAATGATGTTGAACACCTTTTCATAAAGCTTTTTTGCTATTTGTATGTCTTCCTTTGAGAAATGTCTATTCAGATCTTTTGCTCATGTTTTAATCTGATTACTAGATTTTTTCTTATTGAGTTATTTGAGTTATTACTATTGTTATTAATCCCTTGATTGACAGATGGTTTGCAAATAATTTCTCCCGTTCTGTGGGTTGTCCCTACACTTTGTTGATTGTTTTCTTTGCTGTGCAGAAGCTTTTTAACTTGATTTGATTCTATTTGTTCATGTTAGCTTTGGTTGTCTGTACTTGTGAGGTATTACTCAAGAAATCTTTGCCCAGTTCAATGTTCTGGGCAATTTCCACAATGTTTACTTTTAATAATTTCATAGTTTGAGGTCTCAGACTTAAGACTTTAATTAATTTTGATTTGATTTTTTTATTAATTTTGATTTTATTTTATCTGGTAAGAGATATGGGTCTAGTTTCATTATTCTACATATGGGTATTCAGTTTTCCCAGCATCATTTATTAGAGAGACTGTACTTTTCACAATGTATGTTCTTGGCATCTTTGTCAGAAAAGAGTTTACTGCAGTTGTGTAAATGTATTTCCGGGTTCTCTATTCTGTTTCATTGGTCTATTTGTTTGTTTTTATGCCAGTATCATGTTGTTTAGTTTACTAGAGCTCTGCAGTATAATTTGAAGTCAAGAAATGTGATTCCTCTGTGTTTTTTCTTTTTGCTCAGGATGGTTTTGTCTATTCTCAGTCTTTTGACTGAGAATAGTATTACTTTTTCTATGTCTCTAAAGAATATCATTGATATTTTGTTTTGAATTGAGTTGAATTTGTAGATTGCTTTGGGTAATATGAATATTTAACAAATATAGACTCTTCCACTTCATAAATGTAGACTATCATTCCATTATTTTGTGCATTCTTCAATTTCTTGCATCGATATTTTATGGTTTACGTTGTACAGATCTTTTACTTCTTTGGTTAAATTTATTCATTGATATTTCAACTTATCTTTAGCTATTGTAAATGCACTTACTTTTGGATTCCTTTTTCCGTTAATTTGTGGTTGGCATATAGAAACGCTACTGATTTTCATAGTTGATTTTGTTCCCAGCAACTTTAATGAATTGGTTTACTGGTTCTAAGCTTTTTTTTCTTTTTTTTTTTTTTTTTTTTTTTTGGTGGAGTTCTTAGTTTTTTTCCAAATATAAGACCATATCATCTGAAAACAGGCAGAATTTGACTTCTTCTTTTCCAATTTAGATGCCTTTTATTTCTTCCTCTTGTCTGATTGCTCTAGCTAAGTCCAGTATTATGTTGAATGACAGTGGTTAAAGTGAGTATGCTTGTCTTGTGTCAGATCTTAAGATCTTAGGAGAAAGGCTTTCAGTATTTTCCCATTCAGTATGAAACTAACTTTGGGTCTGTCATATGTGACTTTTATTGTGTTGAGATATGTTCTTTCCATATCCGTCTTTTTGAGAGTTTTCATCATAAAGGGAGGTTGAATTTTATCAAATGCTTTTTTCAGCATCCGTTAAAATGATTATATGGTTTTTGTCCTTTGTTCTCCCACATGTCGAGGGAGTGACCGGGTAGGTGATTGGATCATGGAGGTGATTTATCTCATGCTGTTCCCTGATAGAAAGGGAGTTCTCATGAGAGCTGATGGTTATAATTGTGGCACATCCTCACTTTCTCTCTCTCCTGCTGCCATGCAAGATGTGCCTTGCTGCTTCTTTACCTTCTGCCATAATTGTAAATTCCCTGAGCCCTCCCCAGCCATGTGGAACAGTGAGTCAATTAAACCTCTTCTGTTTATAAATTAGCCAGTCTTTGTTAGTATCTTTATAGCAGTGTGAAAATGGACTAATACAGAAGTTTTTCACTGAGAAGTCTGCTGCCAGACATGTTGTAGTTGCTTTGTATATTATTTCTTTCTTTTCTTCTGCTGTGTTCAGAATCATTTCTTTATCCTTGACTTGTGAGCTTGATTAAAATTTCTTGAGGTAGTCTTACTTGGTTTAAATCTGATGGATGTTCTATAATCTTCTTGTACTTGAATACACACACACACACACACACACACACACACACACCTTTCACTAGATTTGGGAAGTTCTAAGTTATTATGTCTTTGAATAAACTTTCTACCCAGGTCACTCTGTCTACCTCCTCTTTAAGGCCAATAACTCTTAGATTTGCCCTTTTGAGGCTATTTCCTATGTCGTGTGGGTGTGTTCATTTATTAATTGTTTTTTCTTATGTCTCCTCTGACTATATTTTCAAAAGTTTGTCTCCAAGTTCACAATTTCTTTCTTCTGCTTGATCACTTCTACTATTAAGAGACTCTGAGGCATTAATCAGTATCTTGATTGTGTTTCTCAGCTCCAGATATTCTGCTTGAATCTTTTTGATTATTTGAATCTTTTGATAAATTGACAGGATTCTGAATTCCTTCTCTGTATTATCTTGGATTTCATTGAGTTTCCTTAAAAACAGCTATTTTGGATCCTCTGTCTAAAAGGCCTTCTATCTCTGGTATTGGTCACTGGTGCCTTATTTAGCTTGTTTGGTGCAGTCATGATTTCCTAGATGATCTTGATGTTCATGGTTGTTCATCTGTGTCTGAGCATTGAAGAATTAGGCATTTATTGTAGTCTTCGCGGTCTGGGCTTGTTTGTACCCGTCCTTCTTTGGATTTAAAGGAACTTGGGTGTTGTGATCTAAGATTTTGGTCACTGCAGCAATATTTGCTTTAAGAGCGACCCCAAACCCAGTATTCTTATGACTTTTGCGGACTAGTAGAAGTACTGATTTGGCAGTCTTTGGTAAGATCCCGAAGAATTCCCTGAATTATCAGGCAGAGACCCTTGTTATCTTCCTTCACTTTTCCCTCAGACAAATGGTCATCTTCTGAGCTGCCTGGAGCTGGGGGAGAGGTGATGCACAAACCCCTGTGGCCACTGTCATTGGAACAGTGCTGGTTCAGACTCAAGAACAGCACAGCAATGGGTCTCATCCAAAGCTTGCAGTAACCACTGCCTGGTTACTGCATATATTTATTCAAGGCACAAGGGCTCGACAATCAGCAGATGCCAAATCAAGCTAGGCTTATGTCTTTCCCTTCAGGTTGATGTGTTGTCCCTGGTTCCCTTTGGGCCTAGGGATGCCATCTGGAAGCCAGGGCCTGGGGTTTTGAACCTTAGCAATCTACCAAATGCTCTGTTTTACTGGGGCTGAGCTGTCACCCAGACCACAAGGCAAAGACCTTCCCACTCTTTCTTCCCCTTTCCTCAAGCAAAAGAGTTTCTCCCCATGGTTGTCACTGCCCAGGCCTCTGATGAATATTGTCTGGCTACTGCCAATGTCCATTCAAGGCCCAAAGGCTCTTCACTTAGCTTTCAGTGAATGCTGCCAGCCCTGCTTCTCTCCCATGAGGTCAGTGGAGTTCCTTCTAGCCCAGGGAAAGTCCATAAATGCCTTCCAATATCCAAGGCCTAGAATCAGGGACCCCAGAATCTTGTTTGGTGCTCTACCCCACTGTGACTAAGCTGGTACCCAAACTGAAATATTAAGTTCTCTTTACTCTTCCCTCTCTTTTATTCAAGCAGAAATGGGTCTCTCCCCATAACCACCACAACTGGGAATGTGCTGGGTCACAGCTGGAGCCAGAATGGTTCTGAGTCTCACCCAAGATCCTCAGCAAGAACTGTCTGGCTACCACAGCTGATCATTTGGAGCCCATGGGCTCTTTAATCAGCAGGTGGTAAAGTCTGCCAGGACTGAGTTTTTCCTGTCCAGGCAGTTGTATCCCTTCTCGCTCAGGATGTGTCTAAAAATGTTATTGCGAACTAGGGCCTGGAATGGACGCTTCAGGACTCTGGTACCCTATTCTACTGTGGCTGAGGTGGTATTCAAGTTGCAAGAAAAAGTCTTATTTACTCTCCCGTCTCCTCTCTTCAAGCAGAGGAAATGAGTTTCTTCAAGGGCTATAGGCTGTGTTGCCTGTGGTTGGGGGAAGTGTAATACAAACACTTTGCTGCCCTTACTAATGTCTCATTTTGTTGGGTGCAACCCAAACCACTGGTTTCGAGACCAGCACAGTTAACAGGACTTGTCCTTGTATCCTAGAATACCTTTCTACTTTATTTAGGACCCAAGAATACTTTAGCCATGGTGGTGGGCTTGCCAGAACTCAGGTTCTGACTGCTGGAATAGACAATTTACTTCCAACTAGGGCTGATCTAAATGTTCCCTATGTGGGAACAAGCTAAGTTCTGCCCTGTGTTTGTTTCTGCAGTGTTAGGCAGCACTGAGTTCCAGTGTGAATGTCCTACAATTACTATACTTTCCCTCCACCAAATACACAGATTCTTTCTCCATGACACAAGTCTGCTGCTGGGGGATGGGAAATGGGTGATGTAGGCAAATCAAGACTGTGTATTCTAACCTCTTCAGTGTTTGTTTCTTTAATATGATGTTAAGAGCAGGTAGGGTGATCACTCACCGGATTTTTTGTTCTTATGATGGTTATATATATATATATATATATATTTTTTTTTTTTTATATTTTTATTTTATATTTTTTTTTTTTTTTTTTTTTTTTTTTTTTTTTTGCGTAAAGAGTTGTTCATTTTGGTATTCCTACTGGGAGGAAAATTGCTATTCTGTCATTTTACTCCACCCCCTGCCCCACCTTAGTTTTGAGATATCTTTTGAAGCACAAAAGTTTCTAATTTTGGTGTAGTCTCACTGATTCTTTTTTTTTTTTTTTTTCCTTTGGTTACTTGTAGATTTTTGGTGATATGTAACAGTGAATTGCTAAATCTCAGGTCACAAAGATTATTCCTATAACTATTCTAAAAACTTTCAAACTTGCTCTGACATGTACATCTTTACCCATTGTCTATTTTGTTTGTTTGTTTATTTGTTTTAATATGATATGAGGCAAGGGTGCAAATTCATTTTTGTCATGTGGTCACCCAGATGTCTTATACCCATTTGTTGAAAAATTTACTTTTCCTCATGAATTGTCTCAATACTATTATTGAAAATCAATTGACTATAGACACATTAGTTTATTTCCGGACTTTCAGTTCTGTTCTATTGTTCTTTATATTCATTCTTACGTCAGTACAAACTGCCTGGATTACTGTTACTGTCTAGGAAATTTTGACATAGATATGTGTGAGTCATTTAACTTTGTTCATTTTTAAGATTTTATTTCTGGCAATTTTGGGTCCCTTACACTTCCATATGAATTTGAGAATGAATTTATAAATTTCCACAAAGAATTCAGCTAGGACTCTGATAGAATTTGCATTGATATACATCAGTTTGGATAATATTTGTCATTCTAATAATCAGTCCATGAATATGGATTGCTTTTCCATTTACTTAGATCTTTAAGTTATTTAATAAAGTTTTAAATGTTAAGGTTGTAAGTTTTGCACTTTTTTGTTAAATTTCTTTATATATATTTTATTTTTGATGCTATTATATACAAAATTGCATTCTTAATTTCATATTCAGATTGTTCATTGCTAATGTATAGAAATAATATTGATTTTTGCATATTTATCTTGCATCTTGCAAACTTGCTGAGCTTGTTTATTACTTCTAAAAATGTTTACTGAATCCCATAGAATTTTCTATTTTCAAAATATTGTCATCTGTGAATATAGATAGCTTACTTCTTCCTTTACAATCTAGAAGCTTTTACTTATATTTCTTTTCTAATTCCCCTCTCTAGAATCTCCAATAGTTTGTTGAGTAAGAGTGGTAACTGTGGATACCTTAATTTTATTTCTGATGGAGAAAAGCAACTAGTTTTTCACCATTAAGTATAATTTAGCTGTAGTAAGTAAATGTTCTTTATAAGACTGAGAAAGTTTCCATCTATTCCCAGTTTGTTAAATGCTTTCACCATGCAAAGATATTGGATTTTGTAAAATCTTTTTTCTGCATCTGTTGAAATTATCTTGTGATTGATTTTCTATCTGTTGATAGAGTATATTTAATTAACTAATTTTCAGATGTTGTGGTAACTTTGCATCTGTTGGATAAATTCAAAATGATTACAATGTATAATTATTTTAATACATTGATGAATTCTATTTGCTAGCATTTTCTTGAGGACTTTGTGTCATATTCATAAGAGATAGTTGTTTTGAAGATATCTCTTGATATACTGTATTTGTTTGCTTTTGTATCAAAATAAATTAGCATCATAGAGTTGAGAAATCTTTCCTCTCTTTTATTTCTAGAATAGTTTACAATTTACAAATGATTATTATTAATTATTTAAATGTTTGTTAGAATTTAGAAATTAAGCCATCTGGGTTTGGTATTTTCTTTGTGAATAGTTTTTAAATAACCAACTTAGTATTTTTACTTATCTATTCAAATAATGTAATTCTTCTTAAATCAGTTTTGATTTTTGCTTTTCTAAAAGTTTTCCCATTTTGTCTATGTCATCTAGTTCATTGGCATGCTGTTGTTCGTACCATTCTTTTATAATCCATTTTGTTTTTGAAGTAGCAACAGTAACGTACCCTCTTTCATTTTTGATACTAGTGATATGGAAGGGGACAGGGAAGTGTTGGGTAGAGAAGGGCAGGTCCCTGGCAAGGGCTCCACCCTTGGGCCTGTGACCATGGACCTAGGTGAGGACAGGCATTTCTGTTTTCAGGGTTCACTGTTGTATTTTCCAAGATCACCCTGGCCCATCACTCCCATATTCTGTGCTTATCAAAACTCCAAGACTGTAGTGGGTAGAGACACAAGCAGCTGAACATCCAGAGGACCACACCAGTGGAAGAAGATACAAGTGGCAAGATGTTGTAAGAGCACACTGACCGATGCCAGCAAGCTATCAGGCCGTCCACTGAAGGAACAAAGTGGAGTACGGCTGGAGCAGTTGGAGAGGAGCCCAGCTGCTGAGCCGTCTGACTCCAATGGAAAACCACCTTCCCACTCCATCTCATTTCTAGTTCCCCCATCTGTTGAGAGCTACTTTCACTTAATAAAAACTTGCACTCATTCTCCAAGCCCACGTGTGATTCAATTCTTCTGGTACACTGAGGCCAGAAACCCTGGGATACAGAAAGCCCTCTGTCGTTGGGGTAAGACAGGGGGTCTAACTGAGCTGACTAACACAAGCCGCCTATGGATAGCTAAATGGAAAGAGGTTACTGTAACATACACCCACTAAAGCTTCAGTTGTAAACATTTACCTCTAGACTCTGCCGTGGGATCAGAGCCCCACAACTTGCCCATCTGCGTGCTCCCCCTAGAGGTTTGAGCTGTGGGGCATGGAAGAAGTGAGCCACACCTCCATCACATGCCCTGCGAGAGAGGTAAGGGAGATTTTCCCATTTCACTAGTAATTTGATTCTTATCTTTTCTGATTAGTTAATAGAGCAAAGGTTGATAATTGTTGATCTTTTTAAAGAATGCCTTTAACTTTATTGATTTTTTTTTTTCCGATTTTTACTCTATTCTATTCTCTATTTCATCAGTTTTCACATGGAATTTAATACTTCCTTCCCTTTGTTTGTGTCATGATTAGCTTGCTTTTCTTTATCCATTATCTTCAGGTGGAAAGTTAAATTATTAATTTGAGATTTTTTTTTTCAATAGGCATTTACAAGTATAAATTTTGTTTTAATCATGGATTTTTCTGCTTTTTAAATTTTAGTATATTATCTCATAATTTTTATTCATCTGCAAAGTATTTTCTAATTTCTCTTTTTATTTTTTCTTTAACTTATTAAGAATGTGTTGATTTTCACGTATTTTTAGTTTCTCATATTTCTTTTGTTAAAGGTTCACAATTTCATTACATTGTAATAAGAGAACATAGTTTGCATTATTTTCATTCTTTTAAATTTATTGAGGTTCATTTTATGTGACAATATATGGTCTATTGCAGAGAATGCGCCATGTGATTTGAGAAGAATGCATATTTTGCTATTGTTGGGTGGAATGTTTTGTAGATGACTGCTAGGTTCAGTTTGCTTTTCAAGTCTTCTGTTCTCTTGTTGATCTTCAGCTTATTAGTTTATCTACTACCGAAATTGGGGTATTGAATCTTCAACTAGTTTTGTTGAGTTGTATATTTCTCTCTTCATTTTTGTCAGTTTTGCTCACTGTATTTTAATGGTCTGTTGTTAGGTGCATAAGTATTTATAACTGTTATATTTTTCTGATGGAATGACATTTTAATATTATAAAATGTAACTCTATCTCTAGTAACTTTTTAGATAAGTATTTTGTCTGATACTAGTATAGCTACTCCAGCTTTCTTATGGTTGCTGATTGCATAATACATCTTCTTTGATCTTTATACTTTCATGTAATTCTATGTGAAGTTAAGATGTGTCTCTTGTAGAAAGCATATAGTTTAATCATATATTTTATACATTTGACAGTTTCTGCCTTTTGAATGTGTACATGTTAATAGCATGCATTATTATCTATATAGTTGAAGCTAAAATGTCTGTCATTTTACTTTTGTTTTCCATATGTATGATTTCATTTTTTTCTTCTGTTTATTCTCAATTACTATCTTTTGCACTAAGTGAATATTTTCCAAGATATCATTTTGATATAGTCATTTTTTTTCTTTAGTTATTTCTTCTGTGGTTGTTGTAGGGCTAAACACATACATCTAAATTCATCAGAATCAGTTTCAGGTTTACTGAAATTTTATTCCAATGACATATAGACATGGTACTCCTATATACCTTTATTCCATGTCTCTCTTTTTTGTGTGTTATTATTGTTATACATATCTAAGTCTTACAAACTCAACAATACACTGTTATAATTACTATTTTATATGAGTTTATGACATTTAAAGAAATGAGAAAACGAAGGAAAGCTTTTATACATTTATAGCTATTGCTATATTAACCTTCCATTGTATCATTTCTGGTTAGCTCTATTTGTTTTGTAGATTTGGATAACCATCTCAAGTTATTTTCTTAGGTGAATATAGCTTTGCTCTGCCCCACCTCTTTTGTGCTGTTACTGACAAATGTATTTTACAGGTTCAACAGTACGTTATTTATGTACCGTTTTATATGATTACTTTTTAAATTGGCTGAGATAATAAAGGAGAAGAAATATGTATAACTATATAATTACTTTAGCAAAGTTTGTTTTTGCATATATATTCAAATTACCATTTGGAGTCCATTTCTAGCAGTCTGAAGAATTGTCTTTTAGTATTTCTTATGGTTAAGTCTGCTAACAATAATCTCATTTTTTGTTTATCTGAGATAGTCTTCATTTTAACTTCATTTTTGAAAGATATCTATGCTGGATTTGTATTCCTAGCTGTTTTTTTTTTTCTTTTATTATTTTAAATATATTTTCCTACTGTCCTCTGGCCTCCATGCTTCTGCTGATAAATCAGTTGTTGACAGAATTGAAAATCTTTGTAATGAGGAATAGTTTCTCTTTTGTTGCTGTCAATATTTCTCCTTGTCCTTGGCTTTCAGCATTTTGGGTAATGATGTGTCTCTTTGTGTATCTCTGTGTTTAATCCTACTTGGAATTTATTCAGTTTCCTGGATGTATAAATTAATGTTTTTCTATAAATTTACAAGATTGACAATATGTCTTTGATTTTCTCTTTTCTCTCCTCTTTGTCTGCTAATCCCTTATGCACATGTTGGTGTGTTCACTGCTGTTTTATATTTCTCTGACTCTGTGTTTATTTTTCATAAAAATATTATTTTGTCTCCTCCTTCTTCCTTAGATTGTGTAACTTTCTCAATCTATCTTTAAATTTGCTACTTCTTTCTTCAGTCAGTTCAAATCTACTGTTGAACACCTCCAGTGATTTTTTCATTTCAGTTATGATTTTTAACTTCAGAATATCCATTTGTTTCTTTTTTATAAGTTTTATCTCTTTACTGTTATTTCAAATTTTACGTGGCATTGTCCTCATACTCTGCTTTATTTCTTTTCTTTCTTTTTTTTTTTTAACCAGGGCTGTGTCACCCAGGCTGGTGTGCGGTGGTAGGATCTTGGCTCGCTGAAACCTCTGCCTCCCAGGTTCAAGCTATCCTCCTGCCTCAGCCCCCCCTAGAAGCTGGGATTACAGGCACATGCCACCATACCTGGCTAATTTTTGAGACAGGGTTTTGCCATGTTGGCCAGGCTGGTCTCAAACTCCTGACCTCAGGTGATCCACCCACCTTGGTCTCTCAAAGTGCTGGGATTACAGGTGTGAGCCACCACGCCTGGCCTTTATTTCTTTATTCATGATTTTTTAAAACTATTGGAACAGTGGCTACTTTAAAGTCTTTGTGTGTTAATTCTGATACATGGTCACTGTTATAGGCTATTCCTGTTGCCTATGCTAATTACCCCTGATCTGCGGTGTTGCTTTCCATGGTTTCACTTACCCATAGTAAACTGTAGTCCAAAAATACCAAATAGAAAATTTTACTGTTTATTTATGAAATAAACGACTCATAATCTTTCAATTGAGTTTTGTTCTAAGTAACTTGATACAATCTTACACCATCTCACAGTAACTCATGTCATTCATCCTAGAACATGAGAACGTTAATTATTCCTTTGTTCCATTTATTTATGGCTATATACTCCCCACTCATTGGTCACTCAGAAGGTATCTTGGTTATCAGATGGACTGTTATAGTATCACAATGTTTATGTACAAATTTCCCTTATTTTACTTAATAGTGGTCACAGAGGGCCAAAGTAGTGATGCCAGCTTTGGATATGCCAAAAAAGAATCTGTATAGTGTTTCCCTTAGGGAAAAGGTGAAAGTCCCATATTTAAAGAAAGAAAAAATATATGCTGAGGTTGCTAAGATCTGTGGTAAGAACAAATTTCCTACCCATTAAAGTAAAGAAGGAAAAATAAATTCATTCTAGTTTTGCTGTTCCATGTTAAACTGCAAAAGTTATGGTAACAAGGCATAATAAGTGCTTAGTTAAGATGAAAAAAGCAATTACATTTGTAGGTGGAGGACACGAACAGAAACGTGTTTTGACTGATAGCAATTTTGTCTGTACTGTCCATAGTTTCAGAAATCCACTGGGGGTCTTGGAGCATATCACCCGAAGATAAGGAGAAACTACTCTGCTTTATTCTTGGTATACAGGTCACAGTTTCTTGCTTTTTTATGTGTGTGTGTGGTTTTTTTTTTGGTTTTTTTTTTTTTTGGTTTTTTTGGACATTTTAGAGAACATATTGTTGAAACCCTTGACACTGTTCATCCAAGGTACCAGATATTAGTTGCTTATTTTTTAGTGACTGACTGGATTATTTTAGTGAGGCCTATTTTTAGCCCCGAGCTCCTGTAGGTTAAGCCTCCAGTGTTGCTCCTCAACAAGTGCAGGTATGGACATTCCCAGTCACCCTGGGATGCTTACTTTGACTTTTTTTTTTTTTTTAACCTGATCATAACCAGTTGATAATCTTCAGAAATTGCTTGCTGATTGTTGAAAGCTGTGGGACACAAATTGCTCTACAAACATATCTAATCAAATTCAGGTTGCTTTCAAGAAATAGTTTCTGAGGTCAATGTTTCAATGTAGACCTTCTTTTCCTCCATTGGCTATTGGTGGATGAAAAGAGACCCTAAATATTGTTCGGTGTTCACAACTTTGCCTCCGCAACAGGTAACTGAAGACAGGGTGAAAAATGCTCATCTGCCCGTTTCAGGAACATAGTCCTTTACATATGTTAGTGGTTATCACTTGGCATGCTTTAGAACTGAGTGCAGTTGAAGAATATGTTCTCACTGGTATTAATTATCCTTGAGTTTCACACATCCAGGCCAGTTTCTGTGTTGCTTGAGATCAACAATTTCTTCAATGTTAATTTTCCAATTTTTAATTTTAAACTGAAGGAATTTATTGCTGATGTAATACCATTCATATTATACAGATTAAGATACATGGATTTCTTAGTACTTCTAACCTGTTTGGGCAAAATCAAATAATGACATCCTTATAAATTACCATATGTCATATTTGGACAATGATTGTTTACACAATACATACCTTATATCATGTAGAAGATAGACACAGAAGATAGATGATAAAATATGGTTCTGCAAACAAATGTCTTTATCATTGTAAACAACTTTTACTTTAGAGGTTTCTAATTTTAATAATTAATTACTAAAACTTCTGGTATGACACAGTGAAGAATTCCGTGGACCTGGTCTATAGAGAAACCAGTGAGCTATGTTAACATTTTTTATGTCTTTTTGAATTATATAAGGATCCGTTACTGTCATTATACAATTGAGAAGATTGAGACCGAGAGATTTGAATTGTTTTTGTTATTTCTCATAATCAGGGAGGGACAGGGTGAAAATTTAAACCCAAGCTATTCATTTTTGAATTATTTATTCTTTTATGTAAAATACGTTGCTTTTAAACAACTGTTAAAGGGTTTAGCTATTTACAAGAATTAATAACAATATCAATTTTATGTAAAGTTTTAAAAGATAAAATCTTCTGCTTATGAAGCGCAGAAAATATCACATTGTTCAAACACATTAAGCTATTGAACAAATGACCTCTAAATCTCTACTAGGTCTAATGTTCTAAGATTAGTTGAAATGCCAAACTCTGTACTGCTCCATGTTGAAGAATTCATAAATATTTGAGGAATGAAAATATGTAAATAATGTCTTTATCCCTTTAGATATCAAAGCCAATACTTTTGTAACTATTCTGCATCTAAAAAGGCTCATACTGCAAATTTTTGCCTGATTTTGAAAACAACTCAAGCCCCTGCACTTATACATCCCCATTCATTTGCAATTTAAATGAAGCTCTGTGTGAGATAAAATTTATCAACAAAATGAATAACAGGGCACTGATATATGGTGGGCAAGGGGCATTAAGAAAAAGTGGATATATCAAAACAATCAGGAGTAAGCTACCTGACTTACTCCCATTTCCAATTCTGGAACACTCACATAGACATATGAAAAATGAAGTTTATTACCTCGAGAAAGAGAACATTTGGAACAAATCTATTAAAATGAATGCTCTTTGCACTTCATCCCACCCCCATTCACAGAATACCCTTTGACAGCCAATGGAATATAGAGAAAAGAACTAAAATTGATCTTAACTTATAGATCTACACTAAAAATTGTGTGTTAACCCCATTCTCAACATCAACACATACAAAAGGGTTAATTGAATACTACATGCATTTTATGATTTTCAAGTATGGAAAAAAAAACGAATGATCTGAGAAAAACAAAAAACAAAAAAACAAAAAAACCAACCAAACAAACAAAAAAACCTGCAAGAATTTATGTGGAATACTAACAAACTCATTCACGATATTTACCCCACAATAGTTTTAAAATGCATACCTTAGAAAATATCTTTTTAAGGCCTGGCACCTTAAAAAAAATATCTTTTTAAGGTGGCTCAGACCTGTAATCCCAGACCTCCAGGTGGACGGATCACGAGGTCAGCACATTAAGACCATTCTGGTTAACACAATGAAAACTCTTCTCTACTAAAAATACAAAAACAAAATTAACCGGGCGTGGTGGCTCAAGCCTGTAATCCCAGTACTTTGGGAGGCTGAAGTGGGCGGATCTTGAGGTCAGGAGATCCAGACCATCCTGGCTACACTGTGAAACCCCGCCTCTACTAAAAAAAAATACAAAAAATTAGCCGGGCATGGTGGCAGGCGCCTGTAGTTCCAGCTGAGTAAGGACAATGGCGTGAACCCAGAGGAGGGAACTTGCAGTGAACCGAGATCACTCTACTGCACTCCAGCTTGGGCGACTGAGTGAGACCCCATCCCAAAAAAAAAAAAAAAAAAAGGACACAAAGAAAGAAAGAAAATATCTTTATAACAATTTGACCAATAAATGTTGATGTTGAAGTGGTCTATTTGGGGATGGTAGCAATATAAATATAGGCTAAATATAAATAAAAAATATTTAAAGTTAGATCTACATATGTAAAAAAGGAAACTTTTTCTTTCTTGCTTTAAGAGTTAATATTTCCATAATATGTGGTGGTGTGTTACTTGCATATTCTTAACAGAAGTGATATTTTTTAAAGAGACTATTTTATGAAAGGTATTAAACACAGAAAAATACTACAACAATGGCATAAAGCTTAAAAATAGAACAGGATCAATCATGTAAGCAGGAGAAAGATACATATGTGTCTCTGGAAAAAAGAACACCGGCCAATCTACAATTAATTGACAGCTAAAATAATTGACAGTCAGTGCTAATTTGTGTGAATACCGAACCCATTACTCAGTTGTTTTAATGTGTTTTGTCATACATATTTGTTTATTTTTTCAAATGATTTTGAAAGCTATTAATAGAAAAAGAAAAAAAAGATTTCCAATTTTCTGAGAAACGCCATCTTCATTTTTCCTCCATTTCCCTCCCCTCTTCATGTTCTTTTCTAGAGAGTATGCTGGGCATACAGCCACAATTCTTGAGGACAGTCCAATGAAGTGTGTGTATGGTGGTGGGGGGGGAGAGGTAGCTTAATTATATGACAAGATAAATGTTTTTATAAAGCACAGAAAGAGAGTAATTAGCTCCTTCTTAGCAAGTCAGAAAATGCTTCATTGAAGAGGTGATAAATTTTGCCCAATGCCATATCTAAATCCATGGAAATCATAATACATTACATTCTCATTTTCAAGGCCCTTTCCAATTTCTATTTTTACATACTGTTTATGAGATTTTTACAGAAGCGAATAAGGAAATTAAGGGACAAAGTTAAGAATCTTGTCAAAGGTTACACGGACAGTTTGTTATGGGGCCAGAACCAGACAACAAGCCCCTACACTTAGTTTACCATCTATATATTATGGCTCAAATGATGACTTAGCAACAGAAAACACTCTTCAACTTAAACTAAAAGTTTTGAATTAGGAGTAATTAGGCAATATACATTTTTAAGCATAAAGTAAGTATGTGGAAACAAATAATGATAATCCAAGCTTATTGTATTTTCCATTTAACAGGGTGTTTTTCTTATATGTAGGTGATATTTGTTTATTAGTAGAAACTGCACTCCTATTGAGCAAGTTGTCAGAAAATAATTATGCTAGCAGTTGGAAATTTACTTGAATTGGAGTTTGTCCAGGGAAAATAGTACACTAAATTACAGCACAATCTTTTTCAAACAGATGTAGTATTAGAAGGTAGCAAAATGATTATTTCCTATATTATGATTAAGGGAAAATATAAACTCTACAGCTGTAATGAATGAACTAATATAGTGTAGTGGGGCTTTGTTTTGTTTTGATTTAACAACAGTGCACCAAACAAGTTTCCGCAGCAGATAATAATGTTTTAGAAATACTAATTCATAGTTCCAAAAATACTATATGATAAGTCTGGATGCAGGAGAAGAAACAGATAATAGGACTTATACAGTGATAGTTCTTTTGGTTAAAGATATTAATGCACAATGGGAAAAAGCATACAAGTAACTTAATACTTGTATCTGAAGCATACAACAGCAAACCTTGCTAATACAAGCAGACAATTTAAAGTCATTTATACTTATAACAACTAATACCTAGCTTGCATTTATTTCTTTATTCATAGCCCCTAAGTTTAGAGTGACAGAATTTTTTTTTTTAATTACTGACGGTTTTAAAACACTTAACTCACTGAACCCAGGCACATCTCATTTGAAATCTGAAAGCCCCCAATGTTGAGCCTGTGATGTGGGGAATGTTATAATCTATTTATGGATTGTCTTCTGAAATCTAGTTCTACTAAGCGAATGTTTTTGAGGAAGGATTGCCTAATAAGGAAATATATTAAGAATTTAAAATACAGGTTTAGGAACCACCCTTATCATTCTCAAAGAGACTCAATCTTGACTGATTTAAAATAAAATTCACACATAATGGGAACTCTGTGGGAAGTAGGAAAGGCAGCAGAAAAAAATGCTGGGTTTCCTATGGCATGCATAAATGTTTCCTAGGTGAGCAATCGTCTGTCTCACTGGTTAGTCTTCACCAACTTTTTTGGTAAAATACTCAATAAAAGGATTATATAATCTTCTACAAGAATAAAAATGCTTCTTTAAAAAGTATAGCAATACCTACTAAGTCAATCAACTTAGTCTAGGATTCATCTAAAATTTTTGAAAGTACATTTTTTTTTTTTTTTTTCTGATACAGATAGGGTCTTGCTCTGTCACCTAAAGCAAAACTCCTTCCTCAGTCTCCTGAGTAGTTAGATCTACAGGTATGTGCCACCACACCCAGATAATTTTTTCTTTTAAATTTTTTATTGAGACAGGGTCTCACCTTGTTGCCCAGGCTCGTCTTGAACTTCTGGCCTCAAGCAATCTTCCTGCTTCGACCTCTTAAAGTGCTGGGATTATAGGCATGAACCACTGCACCCTGTCTGAATATATATTCTTAATTTCCACAATAACCATATGAGGTAGATACTATTATAACTCATTTACAAATAAGAAGTGTAAAGCCCAGAGAGATGAAGTAACTTTCCCTCACCTACAGTTACTGTGTTGGAATCCAGTATATAAAAACAAATAGTTGGTTTACAGAACATCCCAAAAAACTTGTCACTACTAGCCACTGTTCCCCACCTTCATCTCCTTCTCTTAAAACTTTCCAAGATAAACTCCAGCTTCTATTTTAACTGTGCTTTACATCTCCTTTACAAAGTTAGCCAGCAAAAGTCTCAGTTTCTCATTAATTAGATCATATACATATCCGAACAAAAATATTTATAGTTAAAGATGTATGAGAAACATTCCTTGCACTAGGTTTTTTGTTTGTTTGTTTTTTGTTTTTGTTTTTTGTTTTTTTTTTTTTGCATATGAGAATTCTATTGGAAAAAAAAGTGTTTAACATGCTACTTAATGCAAAAATTGATGGCAAAATATTGCAAAGAGTGGAAATTTATATATAATCTCTGACCTTATTGTATTTTGAGAGATATGGTTCCACATTATTTTATCCCACATTTATTGAGGGGATTTGTTTTTACACATACCCCAGTGACTCGGTTGATATAAGAGCCTCCAGACTACATTGGTGCAGATAGAACACTCTACATATTTACAATCAGTTCTCTAGGCACCAGGATTACACCACACAACAGAGGTGCAAAATATACTGCCTTTTGGATCTTAGAGAGTGTCTCAGGTTGGGTTCATTTGGAAGTAAATTCTAAGACATTAGGATTTAGAATGTTTATTAGAGAATGCTTTTTGAATCAATGTCTGAAGAGAAGGAAACTGGATTGGTGAGAAAAATAAATTATTCAATGCTGTGTCAGTGAAGTCTGCAACTGATCTAAAATAGAGCAGTGAAGCTGGAATAACCTTTCAAGGTTGTCTAGAAGTAGGGCATGTGGTTGTAGACTTTATAGCCAGATTCATTTTCTAATTCTTGAAATCCATTGGTTACTGAATTCGGGCTGCCCCAAGAAGGGAACATGAACTTGTACTAGAGGTTTCTCTCCAGTCAAGGCAAAGCTTAAGGAGGATAATGGTTGAATTCTGTCACTGGTAGCATCCAGTACCTTGAAAAATATGTCTTTCATAATTAAGTGAGGATCCAGGAAGCTGATCATAGAATAACCTAGACGGACAATAATTAGGAAGGCAAAGGAAGACACTGAGATGGGCTATTTGATAAGGGACAATAAGAGGCACAGACAGACTCCTAGCAGAGAACTTCCAATTTCAGCCCTTGGGGACTAGAGCCAGATTTCCTGTAAAGAGGACAATAACACTGAAAGATTAAACATATAAACTGTATCATCTACAAGAGAAAAACCCCAACTAAAAAGTTTTAAGGCAAAACAAGTGGTATAAGTTCAACTAGAATTGGACAGCTCTGCCTGTGTGTCACCAAGAGATGGACACCTGAGCAGTGAAATTGTCATTGCTTGAACAATGTCAAATTGAATAGAGGACTATAGTATTTTTTCTGGGTTATTTTTGGTTATTCCCTCAGTACCCACTTGGAAGGGAAGGATCAGTTAGATGATATTTATCATCTTAAAAAGTATGATAGTGGCTTTGTTCAAGTAATACAATGAACAAGGAATTCTGTCTTGTTTTCTTAGTTTAAGTAGGCTAGAAATCAATGTCAAATTCTCTTGGCCATCCTTGAATTTTTACTTGTTTTTTTTTTTTTTTTTTTTTTTTCATAAAAATGACTACCAGAACAAAGAAGTTATTTTATTTGTTGCTGTTGTGTGTTTGTTTTTGAGACAGAGTCTACCTGTGTCAGCTAGGCTGAGGTGCAGTGCCGCAATACTGGCTCACTGCAACTTCTTCCTCCCAGGTTCAAGCAATTCTCGTGCCTTGTAGCTGAGATTATAGGCACCCACCACCACACCGGCTAATTTTTTGTATTTTTAGTAGAGGCAGGGTCTCACCATGTTGGCCAGGCTGGTCTTGAACTCCTGACCTCAAGCAATCCACCCGCCTCGGCCTCCCAAAGTCTGGGATTACAGGTGTGAGATACTGCACCTGGCAGAACAAACAAGTTATGTTATTTGAAGACTATTATATCAAGCATATCTTAGATATTTATTATTAATCATAAACAGAATTCAAAGTTATCTCACTGAAGTTGGTTTAAGAATAATATTTAGATGTATTGCTCGCAGTTCAGTGTCATGTGAGTACCTTTCCCTATGACAGCGCCACAGGAAAGGGGACAATACTTGTTTATATATTTTGTTTTCACATAACATATAAATTATTCAATTGAGAAACTTTTCACTAAATGACTAAAATGGAATACTGCCTGTTATATCAAACATAAAATATTTGTTATATCAAACAAAATATTTTGATATGTTATATCAACCATAAAATATTTGAAAAAAATGAAGTCTTCTTATAATAAAATCACTCTGCTGCTTGTATTCTAATTTAACTCAAAGGGATATCTTATTAATTTTCAGATTAGAAGTTATTGGGTTTCAGGTTTTATGTGACTGAGAATAAACTATATCACCAGATTGAAGGTCATCAGTCAATTTCTGGTCTTTGTAAACTTTACAATACCAAGTTTGGAAATTGTTAATTCAGTCAAACATTCTTTTAAAAGGTAGCTTTTCAGCAGTGATAATCTTTCAATTAATAATTTTAATAATTTCCAGACCGTTTTTGGACTTATCTTTCTATTCTTTGAATATTTAATTCTCTTCCATATAATGAGGAATTTTTCAAAGCTAAGAGTCAAATCTTTTCTACTTTTATGATACATTTCAGTAAGAAATAAATTATTTCTCATACTACATGAAAAATATAGAGGATTTCTCTACTGATATAGACAATTATATCACTAAATAATTCTATCTTGTCTTTTTAAAGTAGCTATAGATATATATATTTGGCTTTTTTCTTCCAGCCAGATATTATGCCAAAACCATGAAAATAAATTAAAAATGAGAAAGAATACTGGAGCATGATGTGAGTTGTGTATATAATGAGTTCATCATGAAAATAGAAAATATTAAAGTACAGGTTCATCTATTTTAAACATTAAATCTAATGTATTATCTGTGATCTATTAAGAAACCTAAATGTTTAAAAGTGACAGGTGACAGCATACTGGCAGCCCTCACTCACTCCTGGGGCCTCCTTGGCCTTGGGGCCCACTCTGGCCATGCTTGAGGAGCCCTTCAGCCTGCCACTGCACTGTGGGAGCCCCTCTCTGGGCTGGCCCAGGCTAGAGCCAGCTCTCTCTGCTTGCAGGCAGGTGTGGAGGGAGAGGCCTGGGTGGGAACTGGAGTTACGCTCAGCGCTGGTGGGCCAGCGTGAGTTCCAGGTGGGTGTGGGCTTGGTGGGCCCCACACTCCAAGTGGCCAGCCAGTGCCGCTGGCCCTGGGTAGTGAGGGGCTTGGCACCCAGGCCAGCAGCTGTGAAGGGTGATCCAGGTCCCCCAGCACTGCAGGCCTGCCTGCACCGTGCTGGAATTCTTGCTGGGCCTCAGCCACCTCTCCCGGGGGCAGGGCTTGGGACCAGCAGTCCACCATGCCTGAGCCCTGCCCCCCCCCACCCCCGGGGGCTCCCATGTGACCCGAGCCTCCCCAATGGGCACCGCCCCCTGCTCTGTGGTGCCCGGTCCCATCCACTGCCCAAGGGCTGAGGAGTGCCGGCACGCGGTATGGGACTGGTGAGCAGCTCCACCCGTGTCCCAGGGCAGGATCCACTACGCAAAGCCAGCTGGGCTCCTGAGTCAGGTGAGGACTTGGAGAACTTTTATGTCTAGCTAAAGATTTGTAAATGCACCAATCAGCACTTTCTGTCTAGCTAAAGGATTGTAAATGCACCAATCAGCACTTTGTGTCTAGCTCAAGGTTTGTAAACACCTGAATCAGTTCTCTGTGTCTAGCTAATCTAGTGGGGACTTGGAGAACTTTTGTGTGTAGCTAAAGGATTGTAAATGCACCAATCAGCACTCTGTGTCTAGCTCAAGGTTTGTAAATGCACCAATCAGTGCTCTGTGTCTAGTTAATCTAGTGGGGACTTGGAGAACTTTTGTGTCTAGCTAAATGATTGTAAACGCACCAATCAACACTCGGTCAAAAAAGATCAATCAGCTCTCTGCAAAATGGACCAATTAGCAGGTTGTGAGTGGGGTCAGATAAGGGAATAAAAGCAGGCTACCCGAGGCTGCAGTGGCAACCTGGTCTGGTGCCCTTGCATGCTGTGGAAGGTTTGTTTTTTCTCTCTTTGCAATAAATCTTGCTACTGTTAAGTCTTTGGGTGGGCACTACCTTTATGAGCTGTAACACTCACCGGGAAGGTCTGCAGCTTCATTGCTGAAGCCAGCGAGACGAAGAACCCATCAGAAGGAACCAACAACTTCAGACTTGCTGCCTTTAAGAGCTGTACCACTCAACCGTGAAGGTCTGCAGCTTCACTCCTGAAGTCAGCGAGACCACGAAACCACCAGCAGGAAGGAACTCTGAAAAGGTCTGAACATGAGAAGGAGCAAACACCGGACATACTATCTTTAAAAAACTATAACACTCACCATGAGGATGCGCGGCTTCGTTCTTGAAGTCAGTGAGACCAAGAACGCACCAATTCAGGACACAAAAGCACCAATGTAAAAAATATGTAGATATGAAAGTAACACAAGCAAGAGTAAAGAGTGGACATGCTTTTTAATTTTTTCTCTAGAATTAAAAATAAATCATTCTTTCATTAGTCTAATCTGTTTTTACCTGTCTCTTACTTAATAAATGTATGCATGCTATATTGAGTGTGTTTTGTCATTCTCCAGATAGTTTAGGGTTAATATTAATGATTAATATTAATATGCAATGAAACTTTTTGATCTGGTTCGGTGGAAAGAATAAAGAATCAGACATCACATAACTCTGATCGTATTACTAACCACCTTTATGGATATATTTGTGAAAGTAGAATAAACAGTAGGAAAGTTATTTAAAGTTGAGCTTTGCGGAGTCCTAGGTTATCAAAAAAAATGTGCCTATTGCTCTGTGAGTGCGTTAGAGGAGCAAATTGATAATGGAACAAGGTCTCCACTAAGTCTCCCTTTAACTAAAAAGATCTCCTGATATATGTTTAATAATGTAAGATTCTGGGTATAATTGCATTTGAACAAATGTCTCGTGTTGGTAGAAAAAAGCTAGCTATGTGATTTTTATGGTCTGCAGAAAAAAAAAGCAGATTAATTCCCACTTGTTTTGAAATGGGAATATCTTTAATGATCTTCTCATTTAGTCATTTCAAAACTTAAACATTCAGACTCCATGGAATATATTCATAAAAATAACATATTTCCATGTTTGTCCACCAGAAATGATGGCTCAGGACTTCTGAGTATGGAACATAAAAACCGATTTTTCAAAAACTTTCTTGTTGAATTTTGGACAACCACATTGCAAACAATTAATCTTGTATTAGTCTTGATTTAAAGATAAGAAAATTAATGACCACAAAAGAAATTATACCAAGGTGAGTGTCTCTTGCCGTCAAGCCAATGTTACACATTGCAGAACTATGACTCTATATTTGATTATAATACACATTCTATCACTATATAAATGCATCACAAATTATGTAGATGCTTTATTCTTACAAAATATAAATTTTACAAATTAGTTTATAATAAATATTCTTAATAAGCATCAAGGGCAAGAGCACCATCCAATTGTGTAACTAACAGACAAAAGCCTTCAGCATTCTAATGACATTTCAGAGTTGGATCATCTCCCTCTTTCCGTTATTGAAATGTGTTAGCATTAACTTCTATACTACATTGTAAAAGTTGGAGAGAGAAAACAGGTGTAGGTTTCTAAAAGACCATACAAACTTAAAATAACTGCCTTTTGTTCTGCTCTTTCACAGATTTGAGAAGGAATTTACATTTAGTGTTGCATTTTCTAGAACAACACTATGAGGTACATTAATCCTGATTTGAAGTGTATAATATCAAAAGGTATATATAGTTCTTCTTTTGGAAAAGTCATGTGGTTCTTATAGAAACAATCTTATAGGAATATCAGAAGTAGCAACACCCTAGTATGACAGGAAAATTTTCCAAAAATTCCTTTGAGCTTATTCTGGGTTACTTGCACAATCAGAGATTTACTTCTTCTCTTTAGGAAGGGACTACAGCCTAATCTTTCACAGGTTTGAAGAACTCACATCTCTGGCTACAGAAATTGTCACTATCCATAGACTCAATGTTCCCAGACGATGGGCACCTGTTTTTCAGGAACCTTTTGCATATACCTGGTATTTAGACTTCTTGACTTCTGGTACCCAAGAAGTCTATTTTTTTTTTCTTCTGCAGGGATTGTTTTTATTCCTGTCCCATATGAAGCAAAAGTAACACAAAAACAAGTATCCATCCACAGAGATGGAAACCCCACTGTATGTCCAAGAGATTGTCCATGCATTACCAGGCCACTCGGGGAGATAACAAAGACCTGGAGACCATGTGCCTGCATTCTTGTTGATTCTGCTGCTAAGTGCATTACTTAATCCGTATCCAAGGGCATGCTGAATTCACCCCGCAGTCTGTCATCAGATAGTTGTCTCCACAAAGGAATCATCTTTCTTGGAGAATACATATTTAACCTTCTCATGTTTTAGTTCTGTTCCAGGTTAAAAATAACTGAGGACTTGAACTTTCTGAAGGAAAATATCTCACACAGAAACTCTCTTTTCTCATAAACTCAGTTATCAATCTCACATATCTTTCTATGTAGGCCCTATAAACAGACTTTCATTCTCTCTTTTTTCACACACAACACACACACACGCATACACACACAAATAAATTCTACCTACTTATAATAAGAAACTGCAGCAACTCAAATTTCAGTCAGTATCAAAAAATAGTTATTTTCTATCACGGTTCCATTGACTCAGGAAAGAGTGAGAATGTGAATGGTACTGTAGATTCATGAGTGGGATGAGATTGGGTGCTCTCAGTCTAATTATTTCCCTACCAGAGATAATAGCAACTTCTTTACTTAATGATTTTCTTATAATAATTACTGATGCATCAAGACCACCTTACTCAGCTGATCATTACATTTCTTCTACAGTTGTAAAAAGAAAACCATATTTTTTTTTTCTGAATTAATGTATTGGCTTTGAATTCTGTGGTGTCATTGTATGATTTTCATTGTTAATTTCAAATATTAAAATAAATGCCATTTCCTATATTTATACATATCAGGCTGGGCTTTTTGAGGCAGTAGTCAATAAACAATGGTAGATAATACATTATTTTTACTCTTCTAAGTCTGTATGAAATAGCTTTGCAAACTCTGACCTTAGCCACCTCTTTCCATAGGCCTAACTGGACACAAGCCAAGGAGAAGCGGTTTAGTTTCAAATATGTGAACTAGCAGCAATTCAGTACACAAGCTTAGTTCCTCTTCAATCTTCAGGATTCATCAGAATTATGATGCTCTCTTAGGTCCACACACCAATAGATAGGGTAGCCCTTCTAAGGGTACTTCTTTGTGATTCTCCCTGACAAGCCCCAATAAAGTCAAGAAAATCCGTCTCAGTTTCAGAATTCAAGTTGACTGGTCTTCTTGAATGATTGCATTGAATACCACAGGGAAGAAAACACCTGTCTTTACCCCTTCTGAGATCCTGGGAGAAACATTAGATATGTGATTGGTGAAATCCCTCAATGCCTTTGACATCAGTTCACATATCTTAATATTATTACTATTTAGAACTAATATCATTTTAAGTCTAATATTACTATTCATATACCAACAATCCATCAACCATTTTACAGGTTCAGCTCATCCACCTTTTTCTTCCATATTTCTTACAATATCTTAATGGCTGCCTGCTCTTGCTTTCTGTCATTTTAATCTATTATTTAAAGTGAGATTAAAAATATTTCTATAAAACAGTCCAATTACATCATTTTTATCTAAATATTCTTTAAGTTATTGGTATAAATTTCAATCTCCAAAGATAAAATATCCCCAAATTCCTTAATTTAGTGCTTGATTTTATAATCCAGGCTAGTTTATTTTCACTTCCTAAGTTACACAACAGAATTGGAATTCCTCCATGTTGTTCAATGTTCACATCATTGTCCCTTTCTTAAGGTTTTAGAGGGCCTCTGATTATATTCAGCATATTTTTGCTCTTTATTATTTGTTTGCCTAGCTCTTACACTTTTTTCAGGATTCAACTCAATTATTACCTGCTATTGGGAGTTTACAGACTTTTTTAATCTTGTCATGTGTGTTCGTGTGAAGAGACCACCAAACAAGGTTTGTGTGAACAATAAAGCTTTTTAATCACCCGGGTGCAGGACGGCTGAGTCCTAACAGGAGAGTCAGCAAAGGGTGGTGGGATTATCATTAGTTCTTATGGGTTTGGGATGGGCGGTGGAGTTAGGAGCAATTTTTTTTTTTTGCAGACAAGGGGTAGATCTTCTTACAAAGTACATTCTCAAGGGTGGGGAGAATATTACAAAGTACCTTCTTGGGGTGGGGAGGGTGTATCGTACAAAGTACATTCACAAGGGAGGAGGAATATCACAAAGTATATTATCGCAAGGGCGGGGAGGGTGTATTGTCACACAGTCAATTGATCAGTTAGGGTGGGGCAGGAATAAATCATAATGGTGGAATGTCATCAGTTAAGGCAGGACCTGGCTATTTTCAATTCTGTGGATCTTCAGTTGCTTCAGGCCATCTGGATATATACGTGCAGGTCTCAGGGGATATGATGATTTAGCTTGGGCTCAGAGGCCTGACAAATCTGTCCATACAAGTTGGAGTACAGCTATCTTGTTATGTGTCCACATAATACCTTAAAATTACCTCCTTCAAAATATATATAAACTTTATTGAAATTTTTCAGTTACTTTCTATTTTAACTATGAAAATCTGATATTTAAAAAGTTAGATATTGAATCTTATTTGCTTTTAATTCGATTGGTTTAGCACTATTTTCTGACTCATAGAAGATGCATGCACAAATAATTCTTAAGCAAACTTTCAATCAGTCTGACAATAATATTAACTATCTCTCAAGTTAAATAATTTACACAATAATTATACCATCCATTACTATGAATATAAATTTTGGTAAGCCATAGAATTAAGTAATTTACATATGGAATATAAGTTAGTTGTCTTAACAGTTCTTGGAAGTCTGTTCTATCATTATACCATTTTTTAAAAAATATTACTTATATGTAGATAGTAATTATTTATATTATTACCTATATGCAGGGTTTTTAAATATCTGGAACTTCCAGACTTCCAAGATTAAAGAAATAATTTGTCTATATAGGCATAAGGAGACCATTTAAGTTGCCAGGTCTATTTAATTAAAAAGTATTAGATCCCAATTTCTGAACTGAGGAAAACACTTAAGCGTGTGTGCTCTCATACATGATTATCTATACTCTGACTGATTGGCTTATTAAAAATAAAAAAATAAAATAAAACAACAAGTAACCATTAATACATTTTTAGATGACCCAACTTAAATTTGCAAAACATGTTTTCAAGAACTTCTATAATAAAACATAAACAATTTCCCACTGAAATAAAATAATAAAGGATGGGAAAATTAGCTTCACCAAACCCTCGGTGCACATTGCAACTTCTTCTCCCTGATCTGAGATAACTTTAGGATAAGTAGCATGCTGTTGCTGGTACAACTTACAGATCCAAATGTAGTCTACTTTGGTTCTCAGCAGTAAGTCTCATAATAGTTCATCCAATGTGATAATAAAGCAGAATCCCATGAAGCCAGAAAATTTGAAAGTACGCTGTCATTTGGTAAATAGGTCAAATCTAATTATGGGCAAACTCATATTCCTTCCCTAAAGTAATTTGTTAAGTTATTCTAAAGCAGCTATATCACAGAGGTAAATTCGAGATTATTTTTTAAATGTTAATTTTCATTAGTGATCTGCTGCTGCATATGCAGCAACATTTATTTCCTTACCACAATGAATGAAATATTTAAGGATAAAGTTAAAATAATAGCATCTATTACACTAAATTCCACAGACCATGACTGAAAAAACAGACTTGTTTATAAGGGTAGAGAAATTTAAGGAAATTCTTATTATCAAGAAAAGAGCAGGAGTTTGGACTTACACAATTACTACCTACCTGTAGGTTTTTAAAGAATATTTTCAAAATTATGTTTCCATTTTAAAGGTACATTTATTTTCAGCCAATGGTTCTAAATAGTTCACACATAAAAAAGCAAAAGTGAGTTTCATCATTTAGATCTAACATTAGGATGGCCATCATGTGTGAATTTTTTCCATTCAACTTCTTTTAATCAAATAAAGTTTTGCATCAAGTCTGATTGATGGGATATCATATTTCTATAATGTTTTAGCTACTACTATGGTTTAGTTCAAAGAGAAGATTTTGAGGTCAAATAGACATGAATTTGACTCTTTATATTACCTACTGTTTGTGTGACCTTAGGTAATTTTTTTTTTTTTTTTTCTGAGCCTCCATCTCTTCTTTTGGAAAATAATAAAATACTCAATATAATTGTTATTATTAAAATATAATGTATAAATATACCTAACACATAGAAGCAGCTTTTTAAATGTTAACCTATTATCAGTAAGTTTCCATTTGAGTTCCATTGTGATTTTTGAATTCAGCAATTAAATCTCTTTAATTTGCATATGTTAACTTTAGATTGATGAGTTGTATTCAGACAGAGATAAATCACAATAAAACACAAAGCGTGATGATGAAAACCAAAAGCTTAGGAATCATCGTCCTTGGGAAAAGTGATTGAGTGATTTAAGATAGTGATTTGAAGATTGATTATCATATCATGGTGAAATCGTTAGAACATACATTAGATTGTTTTGGTTCTTAGTTTCCTCACCTACATATGGTTGCCAAAAATATTGTTTTAAAGAGTCCTATAATATGTTAATGTGAATTGCATAAGTAAATAAACAAGTAAATAAAACACACATAAATTTTTGTTTACAGATTTATTTGAATTTAATTAAAGTAATGGCAAAGTGATTTAAAAAACACTCAATGCAAATGTATTTTCATTGAGATGAGTTACACTATCACTTAAAAGCATTTCATGGGCACCTAAATCCTGAGAGCTGATTTTACTTGAGAAAAATTATGGTTGAATTTCTTTCTAGGCTAGAACCTCATTTTTATCTTTACCCTTCATTATTGGTATACTTTTCACATTATTATAAAGGTCAGCAGAACCCACAGAGTAAAAAGGAAATTAATGGATTTTGAATCAGGAAATTAAAAAAAAAAAACTGAACTTTACTTAGAATTCTATAGTGGCCCTTTTCAGTAATGTTTCAGGGAAGAACTTACCAGTGAAATTTGCAGAAGAACTTATGTAAATAGGGTAAAGCACTTTTATGAAGTGGGTTTTAAACATTAGCTTTCTCTTCTATCTAGTTCAGTATATTGAGATAATAGCTATTAACTCTCACTTTCTCTCCACATATTCATTCATAAACAGACATCCTCAGATACACACATATACACAAATATACCCACATATAATGCTCATATAATGTAATGCATGTACATAATGTATACTATATATGAATATAATTATTGTTTTTAATGTTTTATTTTCTTAGGATAAATGATAATTTGCATTCATACAACATGTTGCAGTGTTCAATGAAAGTTAAGTATATTTTCAACCACTATCTCTACTATTTTGAAAATAGCATCAATTAATTATAAAATGCTGATCAATTTTGATTTATCTTTTTTGATTTGCCCAGTTTGACTCTTTTAATATTCTTAGATACATTGTATTACCCATTTGATCCTCTTTTTATGTTTTCTATTTTAATATTAGTATTATTTTTAAATCTCATTCTATGATCAATATTGTTTTCTTCTATGTGTCATTTGGTTTTGTATCATAACCACATTTCTAGAGGAGACACATTTATAGAAAAATGCAGTTTAAAATGTATATATACCCTTTTTCCTTCTAAAAATATGTTGAAAACTACCAAAATGAAAATGTAGAATATGTGACTAAATACAAACATAACATTTATTTTCTACAAAAGAGCTACAGAATTTTCAATATTTTATTGCTATAAACCTCAGTGTATACAGTATAAATTTGAAGAGAATCTTGTGCTTAAATCTCCTATGTACTATTTAGTTGTGAAAAAGTAGAAAATCCTGGTATTTGTGACAACATTGACAAACTTGGTGGACACTGTTAAGTAAAATAAACCAAGCACAAAAAGACAAAAACTGCATGATCAAACCTTTATATGGAATCTCAAAGTCAAACTTGAAGTAGAGAGCAGAATGCTGATTCCCAGGGGCTGGTGACACTGATTGTCAGGTGGGGAGATTGTGGAGATGTTGGTCAAAGGATATAAAATGTCAGTCAGACAAGAAAGGAAACAATCAGATCTATTGTGAAGCATAGTAAAAACTCGTTAATATAAATGTATTGTGTACCAGAAAATTACTAAGAGTAGATTTTAAGTGTTCATACCACAGATAAATATGTGAGGTAAGGCATGTGTTAATTAGTTTGTTGTAGCCATTTCACAATGTGTACATGTTTCAAAACATTCTGTTGTATATCATAAGTACATGCAATTTGTATTCATCATTTTAAAACCCTCTACATTACATTTGGAAAACAATTAACCTCCAGTATAAACATATCATTAAACTAGTTTTAAAAATATCTGAAATTGTAGTTCAAAAAGTAGATACTAATTTTCTACTTTTTATTTTAGAATTTCAAAAATAAACTATTTCCATCAACACAAATATGTCTGAATGTTGATTCCACAAAAAATATTTCAATTAAGATATAATTTAACATCAGTTAGGTTTAACCGGACATTTTTAAGTAAACCGACACATAAATTCACCCATACTGTTTGTGTAATAGACTTGTTACCGGTGATAGAGATCCAAGTTACTGGCAGCGTATCCCTACCAGGTCCATAGTAACTTTCGTCCTTGCTTCCTCAGACGAAAGAATTCAACTGAGGGGCATAAAGCAGAAAAAGAGACCGAGGCAAGTTTCAGAGCAGGAGTGGGAGCTTATTAAAAAGGCTTTAGGGCCGGGCGCGGTGGCTCAAGCCTGTAATCCCAGCACTTTGGGAGGCCGAGACGGGCGGATCACAAGGTCAGGAGATCAAGACCATCCTGGCTAACACGGTGAAACCCCGTCTCTACTAAAAATACAAGAAAATTAGCCGGGCGAGATGGCGGGCGCCTGTAGTCCCAGCTACTCGGGAGGCTGAGGCAGGAGAATGGCGGGAACCCGGGGGGGCGGAGCTTGCAGTGAGCCGAGATCGCGCCACTGCACTCCAGCCTGGGGCACAGAGCAAGACTCCGTCTCAAAAAAAAAAAAAAAAAAAAAAAAAAAAAAAAAAAAAAAAAAAAAAAGAAAAGAAAAAGGAAAGAATGATTGTAAGAGATCCAAGTGGGTGCCTGAAGGCCAAAGAGAGAAAAAAGGGTCTTTGATTTTGATCCCAGGACTTTATAGGTTCGCCTCTTTCCCATGATTCTTCCCTTATGGTGGGCTTTCTGTATGCAGGTGCTCTCCTTATCCTTGGAAAATGAGCAGGACAGGGTATTTAGGGAGTTATACACATGCCCATCTGAGGCTTTTTTCCCTTTTACGGTGGCGTGTGCCCCTGGAATGTCATGAGTGACCATTTTGTCTCTTAACACGCATGCCCAAGAAGCTACTTCTCCATGGGGTCTGCATTCAGTTAACACTTTTAATGTTAACAGGTGTGGACTATCAGGAGATTCTCTCTCCATGGCTGCCAAATTATCACTTTTTCGATAATTGCTGAACCATAACCCGACATTTCTGGTGGGTTGGAGGAGAGCTCCCTCCTGTCCCGCTCATGCCTATCTATCTACCTATTACAGATCATTATTGCAAAAATAGAGATGGAAAAGGTACATTTAATATTCTAAGGTCTAAAAGCTTAAATGTTTACTGCTACTTGTTTATTTTTCAAAAGTGTAAAATATGAATTCCATGGATATAATTAGTGTAAATGTAGTGAAAATTTCAACTTACTCCCATGGCCTCTTATAAAAATTATTTCTGTGCTTATGCTAATTCAGAGTATATATTGCAATACCAATTTCTCCATCAATAGCAATTAATAGCAAAATAAAACCATAGTATTTTTCTGCGATATAGATGAAAAGCTTTAAATATGTACTTGATTTACTTTCTAAGTTTTAATAACTTTAAAGGCACGTATAAATAAACATGCTTTTGATCTTCGTGTATCAAGTTAGAGGAGAGAATACATAATTTTTCTCCTGAAAATGTTTAAGAATATCTCATAGTTACTAAGTTTGGCAGAATATTTACAAGAACTACTCAATAACATTGTGTAGCCAAGATTTTAAGAGGGATAATCTTATAAATACTATATATATGTCAAAATACCACCTACAGAGATTCATGACTATGGAACAAAAAGATAAATTGAATTCACATTATTCCAGATTCCCTTTAAGCTCTCAAACTAGCTTTACATGATATTATTTTGTCACCAACATCTATAACTACAGGGTCACTTTTCTTTCTCAAACCACAGTTCTTAAGATAAGCTAAGCATTTTGACATGGGTATGGTTCTTCTTCAGATAATCATTATAGCTTTTGATTTGCTTAAGATCCTTCAGTTGAATTATATAATATGGGGGATAAATTGGCATGATGGTCTCCTCATTAGCAGTTGCTAAATGATGTGATCAGTAAGCTTCATCTCAGTCTTTATGTCACATCCATTATACTATTTATCTCATGATTGGCTCTAATTTATTTATGCTCACAAATTGGCATTGCTATCATGTTGGAATGGGCAAGAGCTTACAATGAGAACCACTAATATTAAGTATACTGCAGAGACAATATTCTTTAGAACTTTGGGATTAAAGATTAATTTAATAATCATTTACATTTCATTAAAGGAAACAGAATTGCAATTAATTTGTCCACTTTCCAAATAATAGCCTTAATCTGTTTCATTTTATTTTATATTTTAATTACTTGATGTTACCTATATTATATTTCCCTTCAAATCATCTACATTTTATTTTACTATCTTCTAAATTTATAAAATCTGGAAGAAATAATTTGATTAACTAGGTGTTTATAATTGTTAACATCAAAAATATAATTTAAATTATCATAGGCCTTTATATTTTAGAGATTTTTCACATTTTAAATCAGATGTTTATCCTTTTTGGTTTTAGTAAGTTTTCCAAGAAACAAAATACTGTTTCAGCAGACAGTTTTAATCTTCATTCTAGCAGCCTCATGAAGGTCACGGTATAACTCTGATAGGTTTTAACAAATACACAAATTTATTTTCATCCCTAATCAAACAAAATAGCAAAATGTCATAAAAGAATGAGAAGTTAATATCACTATTAAATTTTCCATTTTCAAGCAGTCTAAACCACAAATACATACTCATTTTTATTTGTTTTTATACTGATTTTGCTCCCTCCAGTACAACTCTGCTCCAATTATGCACAAAGTTTTAAATATAAATGGAAACATAATAAAGAAGTAGTTCATATAATTCTATAGACTCTAAAGTCTTAATAGATATGCTGAATCCTAAAATTCTAATTTTTTATAAATCAAGGTGACATTGACATTAAATCTATTTCTAAAATTAATTCTTTAAAATTAAAAAAAAATCTAAACATAATGCAGTGAAGAAAAAATGAGTAACAAAACAAACCTTTAAAAACAGAAGAAAAATTAGAGAGGTGAGGCTAGTATTTAGAGCCCCTGTACCCTTGCTGCTGACTGCCCAGAAGAAATTTTTTGGAAGCTGAGTATCTAAACAGCAGTCTTCATGGGGCAAAAATAACACGTTAAAGAACAGAAGCAGACATAATCTTAAATATATGAAATGTATCACATTTAAATTCAGAATTCAACAAAGCTAATTAGTCATGACTGAGAATAAAATCACATAATTACAAAACAAGTAGCAATAGACAATAGAGCCAGGGCCAAAGGATATTCATGTAACAGCATTACCAGGCACAGATTTTAATAAGTTTACAACACTTGAGGTGAAATATGATATTCAAAATTTCACATTAAAACTGAAAACTATAAATATAAACAAATAGATATTTCAAAGTTAAGATACAGTGAATAAAGTAAAATTCTGAACAATGGGTTAATGGCAGATTGAACAGGTTAAGAGAGAATTAGTGATTTGAAATGTATGTTAGAAGAAAATATTCAGAGTGAATCAGACAAAGCAGGATATATAATACAAAAGAAAGTACGAAAAACAGATACAGTTGTTAGGTAGGTAGGTGGGCATTAGCAGCTGGGAGGGGATGAGAAAGGAAAACAGAAAGGCAGCCCCTGGCCTGCTGAAGTTTAGCCCTAAGACCCTCCTATTTCCACCTTTATGGATGGAGTTTTTGGTAAAGTCTGTGGCCAGCACAGCTGGTAGAAGAAGAAACTAGGGCACAGGTGGAGATGTCCTAAAATGAAACATGCTCAGTAACCTAAAACTGTATCTTTGAGTTAAGCCTAAGCTCATTACGCCTTCATTATAAAAAAAATTTACATGTGGTTCTGCCCCAAAGAGGGCTTTTCTTAATGAATTATAGTTTTAAACATGTGCATTTTATACAACTGTAAACTGACAATCAACTAACATCATCCTGTCACTCAGAGCCTAAACCTCGACTCCCCACGACAAACTGCGTAAAAGCACTTTCAGCTCTGTAAAACGGTGCTGATTTCACTTCGCAGAAATCAGTCTGTCTCCCTCTGAGAGTGTATTATTGTGCTTCAACAAACTTTGCTTTGAGCTTACAATTTGGTGTTAGTCTGCAATTCTTTGCTTACTATCACAAGAACTGAGATTGCCGGTCCAGAGACCTGGATCTGTTAATTTCCTTCATTAAAGAATCCATTCCAATGCAGAATTCCTGGTAGCATATTTAGTGTATCTTTGGTATCTAAAGTAGAGAAAAGAGGAGTGGAGGTAAAAAGCAATATTTGAATAGATAATGGTTGATAAATATCTAAAGTTAGAAATAGACAATAAGCAACAGATTGATGAAACCCTTATAACCCCTAAACAAAAACAGAATTTTATATTTAAACATCTATATTGAAAGTAAAATTTAAAAACAAGACACCTGAAACAGCAGATGGAAAATTATTATCTTCAAAACAATTAAAGGTAATGTTAGATATCACTTTTTAACCAAGCAATGAAAATCACTTAAATAAAATAAGTTGATTCTAGCTTAAGGTTCAAAGAATAGGAAAAACAGTTATAGAGACCAAACAAACGAAAATGGTTAGGGAGTAGCAGGAAAGGAATTCTACAAAGGTGATATTGTTTCTTAACTCCCTGTTTCCCCCATTGGTAATCTTATGTTTCCTTTTCTCTGAGGCAGGTAATTTATAAGAACTCATTCTCTATGAGTAACTACTAATGTAGTTTCCCATTGCCTGCTTTCATCCCCCATGTAAATTAACAGAAGGAAATTTCCGAAAACAAAAAAATATATAGTATATAAGTGGTGTATGCTGAGACAAGATGGTGTAAATTTCACAAAGTGTGTTCTCAGATTGTATGACAAAGTATACTTTATATCACATATGTAAATTCATATTGTAGTGCTCTGGGAGTGATAGAAGCAAGAGGCAGAGAAATTCTAGGCAGACAGGGCCTGGTCTCCAGCAAAACCCCACCTTTGAGTTGAAAAGCCTGAAACCTGCAGCCAGAAGTAAAACTTCAATCCCTGTTTGCCTGCTCTCTCCTGATTGTTTCTTCCTGAATAATGTCTTTTTACCGACTGAATGTTGCCTTTTCCAAAACTACCTACAGTCCACCCGCCCCTATCCTGCGCCTATAAATACCCGAGACTCTATCGTTCGCAAGAAGCAGCTTGACTGGAGAGAGATGACTGGATTTTGGAGGGATGACTAGGCTTTAGAGAGGAGATGGCTTAACTTCGGAGAAGAGCTGGCCAGGGACGGCCAGACTTCAGGGGAAATGACGTGACTGTACCTCCTACTCTCCAGCTCCCATCTCCACTGAGAGCGATTTCCATCACTAAATACAATTCCCTGCCTCTACCATCCTTCAAGTGTCCATGCAACCTTATTCTTCTTGGATGCCAGACAAGAGCCCAGGGCCTACGGAGTGTGTTTACCCAAAAAGGCTGTCACACTGGCCCTTTGCTCTCACTGATGGAGGGCAGCTGTCCCACACGATGAGGCAAGGGGCCCATTGAGTTGATAATGCACTGCTGTCCATGGACGGCAGGGCTAAAAGAGCATTGTAACACGCTCTCTGGTGCTTCGGGGGTCACAGGCACCCCCACCTGGGCACCTCCATGGGGCCCACATGGAGCCTGCTTCTGCCAGTGCCCAAAACTGCTGGCTGGATCCCATACTCATTTGCCCATGCTCGGTGTGGCTGTGGGACCTACATGCAGCCTGCTCCTTAAGGCACCCAAAGCAGCAGGCTGGATTCCGCACTCGCTTGCTCACATGCTCCCTCCCTCAAGAGGTTGGGTGCGGCTGGCTGAGTAAACAGGGCACCCTGTCATAGGTCCAAAGAAGGAGTGGAGAAAAAAATCCTGCATCAGAAGCATTTCAAAATATATAATGAAAAAGGAATTGTATTACTGAGGTGTAAGTGAAGATATGGTGAAGGGTTTTAAGACTGTGGATTGAGTCCCAGTCTTTAAATATGAGCTTCCCATCTGAAATCACAAAGACAGAAACAGGATGTTGCTGTTTAAAAGTGAAAATAGTATCAAAACATCTTATGTACCCCATAAATGTATACACCTAGTATGTACCCACAAATTTTTTTAATTGAGTTAAAAAAAATTCCCATGGAAGAAAAAAATAAATGTTAAAAAAATAATAAGTAAGTGTGAAAATAAGAGTATCTCATGTGGCAATAGTGCCATTATCTACTTTGGTTTATAGAATTAATGCTAGCAGAAATGTATTTACATTGTGAAATCTAATGATAGTTCCAAAGAAATGTGAAAGGCCAGCTAGTTGAAAGTAGAGATTTAAAAAGTTAGAGTTGAAAAAGTTTATACAGCAAGGATATTGTAATATAGAAACAACACTATGCACAATCACATATTTGTCAAAAGTCAAAGATGTCAAATACATAAGTCCATACCACTTCCAGTTACCATGACTATTGTGGCTTTGTTTAAGAAAGTTACTATTTATCTATTTGCTCACATAACATTATATACATTTTCTTACTTTTATTCACATACTACATATAGTAGGTTGATAGATTTTGAAGGTGCCCACTTTCATCCATTCAAACAACAAGTAAGGCCTTGTCATGGCAAAAAGTGTTAGGAATTGTTCATCAACCCAGCTGTGTGGATTATGTCATTAATTTTTTTGAACTTACTACCCAGTCCTTAGGAAATGGAACAAACACAGATAGTGTATACTGAAATCGACTGGTGGAAATTTGAGAATAGGGGTGGGGTGGGGATAAATATCAAGTGAAATAGCCTAGAACAGTTCAGAGTATGGGGTCTTCCTTAGGTGAACTACTAAAACTGAACAGTCAGAGGACGTGATATAAATCAGGATGTAAAATACATGAGAGAAAACAAAACAAAACAGAAGATTGGGCAATGGCATAAATAGATAAGCTTGACCAGCGCTGTGATGTTTTGCTCTATTGGACCACATTTTAAATGTAGACTACTACACTTGAATATTGAATCTAGTATACGTTAGACATTGTTCAATGTAGAGAAGACTAACTAACTTTTAAAATAACGTTGTAATTCTAAAATTATATCCTTGGAGTGAATTATATTTAGATTGAAGGTATAATTTTATAGAAGACTAGTGTGAACCCAAAAATGCAAGGACACTAAATAAGTCAACAATGTCAATCATAGACTACATAGTAAAATATTAGAATAAGACATTTTAATTGGAAAGTAAAATAAGGACTTGAAATGATATTGAAAACAATTCTAGCTAGACTGTCAAAAAAAACCTTACACTGTTCTTATCTCAAAGACACTGCCAGAAGCCACTGTCCTCACACTGCCTAAGGACAGACCAATTAAGAAAATGCAAAAGTGTTTTATAAGTTAGATAAAGAAAATGATACTTCAGATCTATGATAAACTTATTTCAAGATAATGCATTCGGATTTGAGGTCTCCGAAAAAGGAAACATCTGTTCCAGGGACACTATCATAAAAACATTTTCTGTCAATGAGTTAATCTCACAAGAGAAGGTTTTGTCCCTGGTGATCCACTCTGCCCTTCTCTACTTGTCAATTTACCTGTCAAAAGGGAAATAGTATGGAGATAGGCCCTTATCTCAACATATATCATAGAAGTGTAGGGGAGAAACTGAATGCAAAGTGAAAACTGCAGAACAAAATCATCAATCTTATGTGCAAGTAGATTAGTGTAGATGGCAGTTTATCACATCTGTATGAAGAGGGTTGCAGGTGGCCTTCAAAGAAGCAGCTTTAGGAAGGAAAAATCAAAGTTCAGACTAGAGATCTGAGTGGTAGGGAAAAAAATGTAATTACTGGTAGACCATTAATTATCTGAGAATTTCTGTTTAATTAACTTAAGACAGTGATTTGAAACCATATATTATATATATATATTGAATTATATTTTACCAATTAACACACAAATTCCAGTTTAATAATAATAAAACCTAATATTCATGGAGTGATTGCTTTGTGTCAAGCAATGCTATGTAGAACACTTAACATTACTCATTTAATAATTATGACAAATTTGTGATGGAAGTATACTACTATTAATTATAATCGCATCATTATTTCACAAGTGAGAAAACTGAGTCACCAGGAGATTAAAATATTTTCCTGATATTGCACAGCAAATAAAGGAAAACCTAGAATTCTATCCCAGATATTCAGGTCTAAAAACCATGCAGTAAACTGCATTATAATGATGCAATTATGGAAAATATCAGAATTTTGTATGAGAAGTTTAGGTTAACTTATAAATTACAATTTTACTACAAGAAATCAGAAAAATAGGTCAAAATATTAATTTATGGTTACATATTACAATATCAACATCCTTAATAAAATAATTAAAAATATTTAAGAGTTGTAACTAAGGATAATTTAATTAAATACATAATAAAATATATCTTAGCCATGACCTTAAATTGAATAAGAAAGTTCTACATTTAATAAGTAACAAAAATATAAAAGACACACGCCACTGCACTCCAGCCTGGGCGACAGAGAGAGACTCCATCTCAAACAAACAAATAAACAAACAAACAAAAAAGACAAAATATTTTTCATAAAGGTGACTCACTAGGTTTGGCAGTTAAAACTTGAGTTCAGAGCTACCAAGAAAGTCAAATCTAAAGGGTCAAAATGTCAGGGAAAAGGAAATTTTTAAAGCAAGAGTTTTGTTTAAAAGTTCCCCTATATATATTTATAGTACATATATTTTCTGTATTATATGAAAATAGGTATGTATGTGTAGGATATATGTATGAAGAGATACATATGTGTAGATACAGTATGCATATATACGAACACATATACATACACACACACACACATATTTACACGGGATCCTTTTGGTGCTGCTTCGCTAGCTGGAAATTGTGGCTGTGGCACCCCTGCTAGGGCTTTTCTCAGCTCTGGGCTCACCACTGGGCTCGCTCCACCCACTCAGCCCAGTGAGGCTGTGGTCGGCTCAGGCTACCAGCCCAGATCCTGCGCGTGCACAGGGAATCCACACTCAGCCCCTTGCTGAGCCAAGAGTGCTGTGGGCAGTTTTCACTTTTGGTGCTATCGTTTAGATATGGGGAAAGTGGTGGTGCTCAAAAACAGATGACAGCAACTGTGGAGCCCTAAGGGATGATATGGCTCTTGCCTGGGGTGACCCAAGGTTTGAGTCCCCCCAAAATGTCTCAGCTCTCCCTCGTTCCCACCACCCTCATCATGGCAAATGGGGGGCATATTACAGCTAGTTGGTGTTATAACTTGTTCATTTCTGCCACTTGCAACTTGGCAATTGGGGGCGTGTTACAGCTCTGGCTGTGGAAGTCCTGAGGTCTGGGCCCCAAGAAGGGTCACAGCTCTTCACTACTGTAGTCTTATGAATGGGAATGTGGGGCTCCCAGCAGCTTTTTCTCTCCTGTTGCTCAGTGAGTGGGAGAGAGGATTACAGTGTTAATAGCTTTTTTGCACCTGTCATTTGGCAAGTTCCAGGCTCTTGTTCCATGACCAAGAATGAGGTTACACAGACACTGGAGCGTGAAAAAGACAAGGAAGATTTTTACTGAGTGATAGAAAAGCTCTCGACAGTGAGAGAGGACCTGAGGTTGGTAGCCCAACATGTGACTGAATCCAGGTTTTTATGGGCTCAGAATGGGGGTCAGCATGCCGATGGGCCCATAGGCGGGCCTGGGAAAAGCACCATTTGATTGACTAAAAGGCATTGAAGAAGTTCTCACTTCCATCGTGGACTCTACCTGGAACTGGAATCTCAGTTTTCAGGCTTTAAATTGTCTTTGGATTGAAGGTTGGGTTGCACCAGGAACCTGACCCTGTCTGCCCAGGAATTTGTCCATCTCCTGCTGCTATCATTATTAGTAGAACACCCAGGACTTGTTATAAAATATGTAGGCGAGAAAAAAAAATGAATGGAAGGATGAGCACTAGTACATCCTTTTATTGTGTTTTTACTTCCTTGATTACTCCTGAGATTGAATCAGTTTTTCGATTAGCCATTTGTGTTCTGTAACTTGCTTAATGTTTTTTGCACTTTTTTATGTTGAGATTTTTTTTTATTTATATGGTCTAAAAATATTATAAATAACAACTGTTTTTATATCCATTTTAAATATTTTCCTCTGTTATTGATCTTACAGCTTTTTTCTTTTTTGTACTTTTTTCCTATTTATAAAAGTAATACATAGTTGTTTGGTGTAGAAAATCGGGAAATTGCATAAAGCACAAAATTAAGTAAATAAACTTTGTCCAAATGTATAAATAAATAAACATTGTCCTAATTGCATCCAATTACATCAAGTGGGAAAAAAAGGAGCCCTGAAAAATAACTTAATGTGCTATCTTACCTTATTAGGAACCATAACTGTGAAGAATTAAGTCTTTAGCAATATATTATCTCTAATTTTTACCTTTCTATTCTATTTGTCCAGTGCTATAAGTCACGTAATTTATTTTTAACTTTTCCGCTTCTTCAAAGAATTAATGAGTTCATGTGGCATGAACTCTACAGGTAATAAAAAACAACCAGGAAATCATTTATGTGGTTACCTACACATTTAGCATGAAACAGATATGAGAGGCAAAAATGGAAGCTTGAAATGAACTAGAATTATGCAGGATCCCTTTACAGATGCTGTACCATTAGAATCTATTGTTTTCCTGCTTCAAGTCCGACCTTCTATACCCTGTTTTATGATGCTGGGTCTGCTCCTCTGAAATAGACTTTTCTCCTTTGCCAGCTGCTCTGTTAGGCTTTGCTAGTAGGCAGTGATAAAGGAAAGCTGCAAATAAGGAGTTATAAGAAAAAGACCTGCCCTTTCCTGTTGACTTCCTATTGGCCCTATTTCTGCTTGCCGTTTCTCTGAGTGCCACACCTGCCACACATCACTCCAGAAGAAGCATGTCCTTCCCACAGCGGCAAGAGACTACAGTTGTCAATCTTTCTACCACTTGCAGAACCAGATTCAGTGTTCTTTCTGAGATGACATCTCAGTCTCAAAGGGCCCCTACTTCCTGATCAGTACAACACCTCCAGATAAACAGTGCCTCTTCCTGAGAAGTTAAAGCCAACCTCCACAGGCCTTTTCTTTAATAATTTCAGCTTCTTCTGTGTTTTTTCCTCAATCTTAGAGATGGCTCTGCCAGCAGTGTGATCTCCATGATACTTTATTGTTTACTTTTTAATCTTACTGTCACAATTTCCTTAACAATGCATTTGTATTATACAATATATTTTTTTTCCTTTCAAATAAGTAGTGTGATTTACTCACCTATCAGACTGATAAAGATATGGTCCTCCTTTCTCTTCAGTTCTCTTCAGATCTCTTGAGTTACCTTGCTGTTTCTCATTTACCATTCTTATATGTGTTGGCCAGTCTTTGTTGTGATTGTCAGTGAACAAAGGACTCTACCGATGCTTAATCAATTGCGTATTCTCATCCTCTGTTTCTTTAACCATATTCTTCAGGGTAGGTAAAGCCACAGTAAAACCTGCATTCTGTCATACATCAGTGTGATTTTCTTTTTTTTCTTTTTTTCAATGTCAGCACTGTTTTTGCAATAACTTCTGTTATCATTATGAAAGAAAACTCTTCAAGCAATCAAAAATGCATTGCAAGAAAAAAAAGGCTGCAGTGAAATAAGCAGGATATATGATAGAACACAGGACTCACAAGGGAATATATGTGATATAACCATTATGTAAAGCGATAAAAATCACTTCAGATAATGATGGATTCAAGAATAACTTTAGCAAGTTGGTGGGCACCAGGGTCAAGCATAAAGAAGAAAAGAGATTGGTCAGCGGTTTGCCATTATATACACTTAGCATGGCATTACTACCTTGGTTTTAGGTGCAATGAAAGTAGGTCTTTAAAACCAAGAAAATTACAAGTTTTGTTTGAAACTGTTCTGTGTGAGAGACATATTGGGCCTTTAAGCAGAGATCTTAATTTGGCACTTAAACATAGGGTTCTGTGGCATAGGACAAGCAAGGGTCAAAATTGAAGGTAAACCTATATACACATTTCATCAAGTAGCTAAGCATAGTTATACAAAATGACAGTAAATAATATATAATGTGCCTCTGATATTGATTTCCAATACCTTGCTAACAGAGAACTATTAGAATGGTTCTGCACTAGCACAGCCTGTACGTGTCTTTTCACTGTGCATGTTTGGCTCCTTTCCTCCAAGGCATTCCATGCTATTTTCATCTGTAACATCCTGTTCTGATTTTTGTTTCCTCGAGACAAAACACCTATTTTTCTTACATTAAAATTATATTACAATTTCCGAAAGTAGAACAATAACCAAAAAGTATTTCTCTCTTCTGATAATACATGATTTAAGCTTTTACTATTTGAGCTTTAGAATCTATTTTGTTAGGAACAGCTTGGCTATATAACAACATCTCCCTTTTCTTTCTGGATTTTCCACATCCTGAATAAAGACTATGAGCATTCCTAGTATAGGAGAATCCAACTTCTCGCCTAAATTTTAACTGAAAAGTGATTTTTGTTCTTAACCAGGAACATGAAAGTTATGATATATTATCTGTTTTATTATCTAAACTCCATGGAAGCAGCAATTCTATATTTTGCAGTGTAATTACTTCACATAATGAAGTGTGTGCGCTGTTCTCCACAAATCCAAGGCAAATAAGTCTCAGCAGTAGTTAAGCAAATTTACATGGTGATGGTAAACTTGTGGAACTCAGCATTAATAGCGATCACAGTTTAAACACTTAGATAGCCTTAGCCAGTTTTCCTTCCAGGAATGAAAAGAGGCAAGTCAAAAAAAAAAAAAAAAAAAAAAAAAAATTCTGAGAACGTTAAAGAGTTAATAGGCTCTCTGATTAAAAAAAAAAAAAAAAAGGTGTGTTTTTTTCTTTATAACAGTTTCCTTCAAAACAACAGTTGCTTTCCTTTATTTACTCTTTATTCGTTAAAATTCATTTGTTATTAAAAATGTTAAATCATTTACCTAATTAGGAAATAAAACACACACACACACACACACACACATATACACACACACACTTCAACTACCCACCTGCCCACAGACATATTATTGTAGATGTTGGTTTAACTGTAATCAGATTTAAAGGACTCTCTTCCCACTTTTATGAACTGGGATTTTTAAAAAGCAATAATAGACAGTATTATTTTTTTTGAGACAGTTTCTCTCTTATTGCCCAGGCTGGAGTGCAGTGGTGTGATGTTGGCTCCCTGCAACCTCTGCTTTCTGGGTTCAATCAATTCTCCTGCCTCAGTCTCCCGAGTAGCTGGGATTACAGGTACTGTTACCATGCCCTGCTAATTTTGTATTTTTAGTAGAGACAGGGTTTCACCATGTTGGCCAGACTGGTCTTAAACTCCTGACTTCAGGTGATCCACCCACGTCGGTTTCCCAAAGTGCTGGGATCACAGGCATAAGCTACCGTGCCTGGCCACAGTAGACAATAATTTTTATTATGTCTAGACAAACATTCCTTGAAAAGTGAGATCATTTTTTTCCAAGACCCACTGCATTCTAAAAATTGATTTGCATTTACAAATATGATGTATTTGTCAAAATAAAACAAGAAAAACAATATGAAATGTTCTGTTATTGCAGTTGTTCTTATTGTAGCTCATTTAAAATATATTCAATAGCCATTCTAACAGGTGTGAAGTAATATGTCTTTATGATTTTAATTTGCATTCCCCTAGTGATTAGTGATGTTGAGCATTTTTCACATATACCTGTTGGCCTTTTTTGTGTCTTCTGTTGAGAAATGTCTGTTCAGATCCTTTGCCTATTTTTATATCAGGTTGTTTTCTTGCTATTGAGTTGTTTAAATTCTTATATTTTTGGATATTAACTCTTTTTAAGGCATATAGTTTGCAAATATCAGATGTATGGTTCTCCCATTCTGTAGGCTGTCTTTTCACTTTACTGAATGTTTCCCTGGCTGTGCAGAAACATTTTCTTTAATGTCATCTCATTTGTCTATTTTTGCTTTTGCTGCCTGTGCCTTTGTGTTCCTGTTCAGAAAATCATTGCCTAAACCAATGCCATGGAGTTTTCCCTAGTGTTTCCTGCTAGTAATTTTAAAATTTCAGGTCTTGGGTTTAAATCTTTGATTTATTTTAGAATGGTTATTACTAAAAGACAAAAAATAACAAGTGTTGGTGAGGATATGAAGAAAAATAAACTCTGACATACTATTCATGGGAATGTAAACAGTTATAGCCACTATAGAAACCAACATGAAGTTTCTTCAAAAGATTTACAAAGGAAATAAAACCAATACATTGAAGAGATATCTGCACTCTTGTATTTATTGCAGCACTATTCACAACAGCCAAGATATGAAATTAACCTAAGTGTCCATCAACAGATAAATGGATAAAGAAAATGTGTTGTATACACATGAGGAAATACTATTCAGCCTTAGGAAAAAATTCCTCTCTTTATGACAACTTAGAGAACACTATGTGAGGTAACATAAGTCAGGCACATAAACACAAATACAGCATCATCTCATCTATGAATAGAACGTAAAAACATTCAAATCAGAAGCAGCGTGAAGAATAGTAGTTACCAGAGTCTGGGGAGTAGAAAGATTGGTCAAAAGATACAAAATTTTATTTAGATAGAAGGAATAAGTTCAGAAGATGTACTGTACAGCATAGTGACTATAGTTAACAGCAATATCTTGTATACTAGAAAATGGCTATGAGAGTAGATTTTCAGGGTCCTCACCACAAGAAATGATAAGTATGTGAGAAAATATAAGTGTTAATTTTCTTGATTTAGCTATTCACAATGTATACATAAAACATCATGTTGTATATCATAAATATATACAATTTTAGTTTGTAAATAAAAATAATTTATATATATACTATTAATTAGGATATCTTTTATTTTAATAGCAAATAAGTATGAATTGAGTAGTTTAACAAAACATTATAATTTTCAAGCAATGACACATTTTACAGTGGGGACAATAAGAATCTTAAACGAAACACTATTAGCATACATGCATGTGTGTTTGTGTGTGTGCATGTGAATAAAAATAAAAACATATTTATACATTTCATTGTGGCAGGTATAGAAGCTCCGATATTTACTGGCTAAAATAAACAAAGCATATTTTGTATCTGCAAGGCTTGTTAAGACTTTTGCTTTTGAATATAAATTGTTTTGCAGTATCTTTTATTTCTTTCAGGTTGTGAATGGCTGGTTATTGTACTATTTTATTGAAAATAAGAAACTTTCAAATTCACAGACCATCTTTATTGCAAAATGATAACCTTTCTTTCCTCTTAATTTACTATTCACTGTTATTTGATATCATTTGTCTGCTCTCTTCCGTGTTCTGACATTTCTGGCATTCTGCCATGTTCATTTCACTTTTCACTAAGGTAGAGTGTTGGAGAAAAGTGTAAGGTACTATTTTCTGGCTTTACATAATACAAAAAGTAGAGAGAGTTATCATGTCTAAAACGTTTAAAGGATATATTTTAAATTATAAGGTGTGTTTAGAGTGAGGAAATGAACGGAGGGTCAATAATTGTAAATCAATTATAAATAGAAGATGTCTGGTAGTATTTAGAAGATAATTTAGTTCAAACATGTTAAACTAAAATCCTCAAGAATTAGACCAACAAATATTAGTTAACTTTTCTTTAAATATGAGTTTTTTTTTTTTTTTCTGATAGGCTTTTAACGAATGTAAAAATATTTAAAAATACATTTTTCAAAATGATTGTTGTAATAAATATATCTTGATAAAATGAGACAGCAAATTCTCCTCCCTAACTCACCAAATAATCATGTTTCTTTGTTTTATCTTTACAGGCTATTATAGCCTCCTCTAAAATTTTTTAAATTAATTTTGGCAAAAGTGTCAATTATCTTCCATGTTTATAAAAACCAATTACAGCAACAGATGCTAAATTGTTGAGCTCTCAGTAGCGGCCAAGGCAAAGAAAACACTACCATATGAGCTTGCTAAGGATTAATCAGGGAGTGTATATGGGAGGGCCACACAATTACAGAACAGTGATTTACTCAAAAAAGTTTCTATAAACTGTAATCGAATATTTTAGTTTTTATTATTAAAAACAACATAAGCGTACTATATAAATCTTGAAAAATAAAAGGATGGATGTGCAGGGGAAGTCTCTGTAACTCCCATACCGCAGCAATAATAAATGGGTTAATATATTAAAGATAAATCATAAAACGTATTCCAATGATTGAGCTAGAAAAATGCTTAAAATGTCATGACTCAAATGGCCTTGTCTCATGCAGCATGGGACTTTGTTGTAAAAGTTTAGATACAGGTAGAGAACACACTTATTTCACACAAAGCCTATTTATCAAGGCATACATTATCTGCATTATAAATTATCTATGGATGTAAACTCTCATTCGGTGGACACACACCCAATTACATACATCTTACAATGTTGAAACATGTAGCTAAAGGTGATTGAGATATGAATGAATCTAAAATAATCCCACAATGAATCTGAACCTTGTAAAGTCACCTCAGTTTTGAGTGTAGGTGGAATCTATGAATATCATGAGCTATCACTGAAGTGATTATATTACATTATATAGAAAATTGACTCTAAGAAAAGGGGGAGGCCAAGGCAGGTGAATCACGAGGTCGAGAGATTGAGACCATCGTAGCTAACACGGTGAAACCCCACCTCTACTTAAAAAAAAAAAAAAAAAAAGTTAGCCAGGCGTGGTGGTGGGCGCCTGTAGTCCCAGCTACTTGGGAGGCTGAGGCAGGAGAATGGCGTGAACCCGGGAGGCGGAGCTTTCAATGAGCCGAGATCGCGCCACCGCACTCCAGCCTGGGCGACAGAGCGAGACTCCTTCTCAAAAACTAAACTAAACTAAACTAAACTAAAATAAAAGTAAAATAAAATAAAATAAAATAAGAAAAGCAGTTCCTATAGATGCTCCTAACATTGTAATTTTGAGTCTTTAAAAGCAGAGTGTTTACTTCAGCTGGTGGCAATTTAAAAAAAATTATTGTCTTTTGGGAAAGAAGATATTTTAAAGCCACTTGATTAATTTTACATTCTTCAACTATTGTAAGTTATGTTATCTATGTAGAGCATTCTGTCATTTATAGTATGTAATCACATTACTGTAGCTAATAAATGTTAATGACATCTAATTTGTATTCCCCAGAGGGTGTAGTAAAAAATTTACAAAATAACTGATGATTGTAAGACATGTCTATGGTTTATATGACATTTACATGATGATTTTAAGATCAAAGTATTATGAATGAGATATGAAAAATCTTTCCAGTGTGAATATTCATATACAGTTTAGAATTATATTCATAATCTCGATAAAAATCTTCCAACTAAGTTTGCATTATTTAGTGTTATATAACATAAGATAGAATAAACATAACCATATGACACGTGTTTGTGTGTTGAAACATATATGTACATATTTATACATATATTAAATGCAAATATATATGACTTTAATTAACTTTACCAACTTTTATGTCTACGATTTCCTACTGGGAATTTATGTTCCTGTTGCTCACTAAATATTGCTAGTTTGACAGCCACCTGTTCTGCTGTCTTTCTGTTGATATGATATACAGCAGTATTCAGTAGCCCTTAGCAGCAAGATTGATGACATTGTTATTCAGCATGTGTTGGAAGTTTTTAGGATATAAGCTAGATGGGATGGACAAATCTACCCAGTCTATTACCTCAGTACATGTTTTTTATAACTGAGAAAGTCATCATGCCCTCCAAGAGACCATGTTCTTTTACAGAGGCTGAATTGACAAACTGCAGAGAATTCTCTATTGTGTTTGAGTTCCTATTTTTAAGCACTGAAGTAGACTTTTAATCGTTTTAGTATATATATTTTTTCTATTCCTCAGTATAGGTAAGACCAATATACTCTTAAAGTGCTTTTATTTTGTGAGGGTATTCCACTATGAGCATTACTTTGAGAGATGCCTAATATCTTGTGTGCGTGTGTATATATGAACATATATATATATGAACATATATACACACACAATTATAACCATGTTACTCTTTCTTTCCAATAAAACTTGCTTTGATATTGATATTAATATTGAGAACATTGGACTTGAGATTTTCTAAGATACTATTTTTCATCTGTTTCCTCCTATACTGAGAAAGAAACAGTCTGAAACATTAGATGAGTACAAATAGTGCTAGAAAATCTAGTTTTACACAATAGTTGAATAAAATGTATGTTTGTAAATAAACACATTGCATTTTTACTTGCTTTTATATATCTGCCACAAAATGCTTTTCTTCTTGGATCCCATTTTATTTGTATTAAACTTTCATTTCTTTTGATTTTCTTTTACTGTTTGTCTATTGTTTCATTATCTGAATTAGATTTTACATTATCTTCTGCTTTTGTGACCAATGCCACAATACTATAAACTTTCTTTATACCCTGATTACCTCAATACTGCAATCATCTTTCCCAAATCATCAAATGTTATTTCTCTTATTAATTATATACGTATTGAGTATTGGTTCAAAAGTCTTTGCTCTATATGGCATCAACACAAAACAAGGGCCAACTTTATTGTTCTTATGGTTATTATTTTTTACATCAAGAGTTAACAAATTATCCTGCCTGATTGATGTAATCCCATTTTCTTCTATAATTCATGTAGAAAAACATTCTCTTCTAGTCATGATGTCTTATCTGCCTCTTAGACCAACCAAATTTATGTCTTCGTGTTTTGGTGATTCACAGTATTGCCTGCCCTTCTCGTTGTGTCCTTTCATGCTCAATCCATCCAGCCACCTAGGTAGCCCACAAACAAGAGTTACAAATGAAATGAAATATAAATGAAATATTTTTTTCAGGAATTTTCAGTAATATGTTAATTCCTGCTCCAAAGTGTCTCTCTTCTCATTTCCAAAGTTAAATTATTAAATGTCAAATTTTAATATTTAAAATCATAGGGAACATTGATATGCATTATATAGTTATTCCATGTTCTAGATTTCACCTCTTGTCCCTACTATCCCCTTCTTTTCACTCCAATAAGTTTGAACTCATAAAAATTATCTGTATTTTACCTGTATATAAGCACGTATGTGTGTGCGTGTGTGTGCGCGCTTGTGTTTCCAGAACAAAACAGGGGACACATCCATTCATTCTGAAATAAGTATTTAAGTAGATTTGACCGAATAGTGATGCTCTTAATGATATATTGATTTTTTTTTTCAACTAAGACCTTTTCTGATTTTAAACTTGACATTTAGACCAATATGGTGAAACCCCATCTCTACGAAAAATATAAAAATTAGCCAGGCATGGTAGTGTGCACCTGTAGTGCCAGCTACTTGGAGGCTGAAACAGGAGAATTGCTTGAACTGGGGAGGCGGAGGTTGCAGTGAGCTGAGATCGCACCACTTCACTCCAACCTGTGTGATAGACTGAGACTCCTTCTCAAAAACAAAACAAAACGAAGCAGAAAATCTTGTGGTATGTCCCATGTCTTTTATACTATAGTAGAAGTAACTTTGCTCTAACTATGTAAGTAAAAAAAACAACCGTTTAAAATATTTTTTCTACACATTTGAAGATTTGGTATTAAAACTCAGATTGCTTTTGAAGTAAGATTAATCTTTAGTTTTCAAAAAAAAAAATCACTTTTCATATAAAGGTTTTGACATGTTTGTTAAAAGGAAGGAGCTAAGAACTCTTTAAAAACTCTTAGATATTCACATGTGATTGAAATTTTATAAAGTCTAACCTGTGATAGAATTTTAAAGTGTTTATTAGAAATGATAAAAATCATATTTGTTAGAAAAATCAAAGTTATAAACACAGGAGTAGTTAACTTGGTCACAGTATATAAATAGCTTTACTTTAAGGAAGATAATATAAGGTACCAGTTCCACTAACTTTCGGAAAATTAATTGCTCATAAATGTTCATGAATTTATGTGTCACATTAACGGACTTGTTTGAACATGCACAAATTATTCATTATTCAACTGCCAGTAATTATGCTGCAGATTTTTCATTTCATACTTCTGCACATAATGTAAACTAACCAATTTGGGGCTTGTCATTGATTCAGAATTCAGCATATAAATATCAGGAAAGTAGTTACTATAATAATTGTAATTCACCCATTTCTTTATTTTCAAAGACAAGGAGAGTGCAAGATGTATTAGAAAATTTGTATGCAGTGATAAATATGAATATATTTCTCCTGTGTGTATAAAAACTGTAAAATTTGTATGGTTGTGCATCCAATAAAATTGTAGGTATTCAAATGATTATCATAAATGCTAAAGGACAGATTTTGAAAATAAATTCAAATCTATAAGAAAAAAACAATACACTGATTTTCTAATTAGAATATTTTTTACTATATATTTTGCTTTCATATACCAAATATGTCAAAAAAATCCTATTTTAAAAACCTCATATATATCTTTAAATGTTTAAATAAAAGGAGAGCGCTAGGTAACAATTTTAAAAAGCATATTAATATTTATGTTTCGTTTTAAGTTTCAGTCACATGTTGATAAAAACTAAGCATTAAGAATGGTTGGTGCTACTATGGCATTATTTTTAAAAGTGAATTATTCATACCGTTTAAACTCCCTAAAAGGCTTTTCTTTAGGTTATGGTGGTGGTAGTATTGCTTATATTTTCTTTCCTTTTCTTTTTTTTTTTTTTTTTTTTTTTTTTTTGAGACGGAGTCTTTGTCACCCAGGATGGAGTGCAGTGGCGCGATCCGGGCTCACTGCAAGCTCCGCCTCCTGGGTTCACGCCATTCTCCTGCCTCAGTCTCCCGAGGAGCTGGGACTACAGGCGCCCGCCACCGCGCCTGGCTAATTTTTTGTACTTTTAGTAGAGAAGGGGTTTCACCCTGTTAGCTAGAATGGTCTCAATTTCCTGACCTGGTGATCCCCCCGCCTTGGCCTCCCAAAGTGCTTGGCCTCCCAAAGTGCGCGTGAGCCACCGCGCCAGGCCTATTGCTTGTATTTTCAAAGACAATCAGTCTTTGAAAATCTGAATTTGAAATATTCTGATAGTCATAGAACTGAAGGAATGAAGACCAATCTTATGACCTCTATTCAGAAGAATCCTACTTAACAGAGTAGTGCTATTCTGTAACATTATCTTATAACCACATGCTCAGACAGCTTTCATTCTCTATGCCTTGAAACAGTCGAGTTGGCTACCATATTGCTAAGATATGTATTTAATCGATATCTTATATTTTTTAATGTAGTCTCTTGCTCTCCATACCTCCTGAGACACAGACCTGTGAACTCCTGGCCCACTCCATTATAATTAGTATTTAAATAAAAGCAAAGGCAATATATTATCAAGGAAATTGTCTGATTCAGGTTCCCATATTTTTATAACAAGAGTGAATAATAATATGCCATACAATTTTATTTCTGAACCAGTTTCATGTACTGCATATATCTTATTGTGTTGTTAAACTTGTTTGAGGAACTTTTTTGTTTGTTTGTTTTTCTTTGCCACTCCATTTTAAAAACCTAAAAGTATCTAAACTGCTTAGAGAATTTTGTTTTAAAATATGATTCCATGTAGAGTATGTGATGTCTAGCAATTTATATTTATTAACTTTACATTTTCCCAATTAAAATAAAAGCTCCTTGAAGGCAAAGAGTATTTCTCCTGCTTTCCACAATATCTCAAGTACTTTGTAAGCAAACAATAAATATTTCTGAATTAAATAATCAATTAAGTTATGTTAATATCTGGTCTGATAGTTATATGAGAGTTTGACCCAGAGTAAGTAAACCCTTACTTTATCAACCTTAGATTTTGTTTAGAAAAAATGTTTTTTATTTGTGAATATATACATATACATATATATTCACAAATAGAAAACATATACAAGAAAATTCACTAAAATTAATCCTGAATGAATAAATATATATAATGTTAAATATTTTTGTGCTGCAAATCAAACTACTAAAAACTCAGTGGCTTTGAAAAAAAGTACATTTGCTATCTCAGCATTTCCATGAGTCAAGAGTTCAACTCTAGTTTAACTGGGTCCTCTGGTTATCTGGTCCTTGTAGGCTATGACTGGACCTACTCTCAGGTTCTAGACGTAGACCATAATCTTGTATTCTGTAGTCTTCACCACCTTCTCCAGAGTTAGCTCATCACATGGCAGTTTGCTTTTGTAAAGCCAGCAAGGAGAATCTGTTTTGTTCTAGAGTGCTAACATGGAGTTTCATGTAACACAACCTAATTAAGGGAATGACCACTCATTAATTTTGCCATATTCTGTTCGTTAGAAACAAGTCACAGCAACCACATATATTTAAAGGGAGGGTGTTTTACAAAAACATGAGTCATTAGGGTTCACCTTAGGGTGTATCTGGTATGATATTCGCCAAGTAAGGGCTTTCTTCTTTACTAGAATATAAGCCTTATGAAAGAAGGAAATTAATTATAGAATAAATAATGAATTCAGCAAAATGCTAGCATATTGTATTGCATATATATAAAATGTGTTTGTGTTTTATATTCATTTGGACCTTAAAATTGTTGCTGTGTGAAAACATTTTAGGGAAACCAAAAGTGTTTAATTTTATGGTAGAATAATCTTGTGAAGTGTTATGTTTTTTTTTTTTTTTAATTTTTTGTCACATATAATTATAATATATAAAATACAAGAACAAAAATGAAAATTTGATTACATAAGCAGTTACTGGTTTCTGTTTGAATTTCTCTGGTATACTTCAACAGTATATTTCTCTCTGGCTCCTGACATATACTTTCTTTCAATCCTAAAACATCACGTATTTTAGCAAGAGTTTAAAATAGTTATCTTCCAGTTAGAATGCAGGCAGTGATGGATGCAAGCTGGTTCCCTGGAGACCTTGTTAGAGAAAATCACTCATATGTTCAGTGAGCATTTGAACAAATGGACCTGCTGTTCTACCTAATGCTAGTGTAATTCCTTGATATACGGTCACTGTGTGTGACAATTGATACTGTCACTTAGTTCATAAGCATAACATTTCTAAACACCAGTCACAAAAGCTGCATACTAATGCTTCTCTAAGCAGTTATCATAAATAGGACAAATAAATACATTCTGGTCCAGGTTGTCACTCAATTAAAAAGATAAATCCCATAGTTTAGGAAATTTAAATACAACTCTCATACATATATATTATATACATAACATATACACACACACACACACACAAAGCATGGACTGTATATATTCTATTTTTCAGTCCACAGGTGTTTCATTAGATGGCTTGACTGCTGTAGGTAAATCTGTCTAATCGTAGGACAGAATGAATCCATTTACGAGTTATGTAAAACTGCCAAAGATTGCTTCAATCTGGCCTTCATGACCTAAAAATAAAATATTTAGATGATTTTCATAAACAAAATTATACTAAATATTCCAAGAGACATCTTTATGGTTTAAGCCTAGTGGTTGCTTCAATGTTTAATACAAAAGCTGAAAATAAATACTAACATAAATTTATAATAATACAGTTTATTTAAATGGAACAAAGTAACAGCTAATCTGATTCCAAAAGTGAATGGTTTTCTAAAATATATTTCCAGGACATTATCTAGCTATGTAATCCTACATTTAATATTCAAAAAAGGAATCATAGAATAATAAAAGTTTATCTACACAAATAAAAGAGAACAGCAACTGAATAAACCAGAAATTTAAATAATCAGGAAAAAAAATCCGTTGACGTTGAAACATGATTTGTTCACTTAATTTAAATAAGTGAATTCTTGAATTCTAAGAGTTACGTACCTTGCCACAGATTGAAGTCAAAGTCTAATGAAAGCCTGTCTCTCTATTAACTTTTATCAGCTGATTATCTTTCCACAATAAATACATTATAGTTATTACCATAAACGTAGACACTCCAGTGGGTTTAATCTAGTTTTAAAAGTCATTTTCCATAAAGGTTGGGAAATTTAATATATTCACCCCCAAAATTTCAGTAACCTGAAACATTAAAATAGAGTTCATACATATATATGTGTGTGTGTGTATGTGTGTGTGTGTGTATACATGTTGATAAATGTAATATATTTAATAAAATTCATATGTAAAATATAAAATAATCATGAAGCAAATATGCAAATGTGGCCATTCTCATATTCTAAAACTGAATTTTCTAGACTCCCAATTTGTAAAAATAAACACGATTATTGAATAATAAAACTAAATACTGTTTGAATATTTCCTATACAGATATTTGTGAGATTATATATATTTAAATTATGTATGTGGATATACAAGTATATAAATATGTAAATTAGTTACATATAGTTGAAATACAGTCACACACAAAATAACATCATTTTGTTCGACAACAAACCACATTAGGATAGTGGTCCTGTAGGAGTGTAATACTGTATTCTATCTGTACTTTTTCTATGTTTAAATACACAAATCTTTAATTGTGTTACAATTGCCTATGGTAACATGCTGCACAGATTTTACAGACTAAGAGCAATAGGCTATACCTTATAGCCAGGGTGTGTGGTCGGCCATACCATCTACGTTTATACCCTTTATGATGTTTGAACAATGATGAAATCACTTGATGTATTTCACAGAACATATTCCTCTCATTAAGTAAATCATGACTGTGTATCAAAATAGTATAAGCAGTATTCTGTGAACTTTAACTGCATTTTTCTTGTGTAATTGTTACTGCTGTGTTCTAATATTAACATTCATCTTAATTTTTGCCATGGTGCAATGAGGTCAGATATGTGCTTTTTTGATGTATTATATTTATTTCTTATTCAACATATATGCATTTTGTTTTTTTAAGTTTGATGCAGTTATAAAAATATCTCAGGGGAAGTACAGTACCAGACATATTTATGTTTCCTTTTCAATATAAAACTATGGCACTTCAAGGATTAGATGGGTGAGTGAGGCTTAAAATAGGAAAAATTAAATTACTAACATTACAAATTAATAGGAAGTTTGAAAAATAAACAACAGACATATATGGAAAATGAGCTAAGAAGACAGGTTTCTGATGAGAGGGGAGTGGACTCAGAAATATGGTGGGTGGTTGAGGCTAGGAAGAAATGAAGCCAGTGAGAATTTACTGAAGGATGAAAGAGCCCAAGAAGTTTTCAAGGAAGGCAGAGGTAGAGCATAAAATGTAGTGGACCTTTCATGCCTCATGGAAGCAAAGATTCTGTTCATGTGAATTAAGTACATGGTAAGGAAAATGGTTGTCATATAAGTTGTTCTTTCAAACATTGAAGTTACAGAATTTCAACATTATCTTTAATGAAATCATGTAGGATATATAAATTAGAACGTTAAACTTTAAATATAGCTACTCCCACTTCTTCTGAAGTAAAAAATGTAATAGTATGGTGTACATGTATTTATAGAATTACCTATTTTCATATCTGTACAAAAAATTTGAAATATATTTATTGGATTGTTGGTTATTTTCTGAAAATAGAGCCATGTTTCTTTTTTTTTTTTTTTTTTTAATACTTTAAATTCTAGGGTACATGTGGATAACGTGCAGGTTTGTTACATATGTATACTAGTGCCATGTTGGCGTGCTGCAGCCATCAACTCGTCAGCACCCATCAACTCGTCATTTACATCAGGTATAACTCCCAACGCAATCCCTCCCCCCTACCCCCTCCCCATGTCCGCAGTCGCATATCTGAAAACCTTGCCACTGGATATGTTTCAGAATTAAGGATTTTATTTAGAATTCGGAAGAGTGATGTGATACAAGTATATCAATAGGGCTTGTGCAGTGTCCCTTTATCCAACACATCAATATGTCTGCAGTGCAGTATATGAAATTTTACACCTAGTAAACAGATGGTATGAAGAACCTTACATCAGTTCAGGCTACAGTTACCAGCAAATGAGTTTACAGCAAATTGCATTATTGAAAAAAATTCAACAACTCACAGGACAGATTTTGAAGTACAAGCAATGCATTGAGAACCTATAGATATATCACTCTGCAACTTACTTTTCTTACTTAATAATACATTATGGGAAGTCTTTCAGCTGTGGAATATAGATACAACTTGTTTTAGAGATTATTTTTGTAGTATTATAAATTTTAATCAAAGTATTATTTATTTAGTATTTCTTTGTTGATGGGCATTTAGGACATTTGTTATTCTTTTTGGATTGTAGACAAAGATGAAATATAGTTTAATTAAAAGATAATACTTATTTTGAATATATTGATTAGGGTTTACGTCATTAGGAAAACAATTTGGCCAATTTTGCATTTTCAGTAACTAAAAGTGATTCAAGAAAATTCATACTATATATATATACCTTTATCTCAGCTTAAAGATTGAAGTGATTTGAAACTATATTTTAGTCTCTGTGACAGCTGGTCCATTTCCAGTCCAACTTTAGTTATGTAGTGAGGAGTTTTGGGCTTTCAGTTCCCATTGTGTAAAGTCCAGGGACCCTCTTCTTGAAAGTTCAGGATACTAACTTTGACCACTCAGACCCAACTGAGTTGGCATAAAGGGAACTTCTGTGATGATGGCAATGATGTATTTTGAAATAGTAGTATACAGGTGTTCACTTTTAGATAATTTATTTAGATGTGCATTTGTAATTTTAACCTTTTTTGAATGTGAATATAAGAAAAAAACTTAAAAATCATTTACCAGTGGAAGTTATTAACTCAAGATATATATAAGAGGATTTAATTTAGTTTTAATTATATTTGTGCAATAAAATATTTAAATATGTTAATGGATGTGTTCAATTTTGTATAAATTATAATTTGCATTTCTAATTGAGTCATCTTAAGTAGGCAAAACTTGAGAGTGTTTTTGTTCAGCATTCTTATATTAAAATTAATAAGTAAGCCAATACAGTGTTTTACAAGTTGCTCTTTACAAATTTTTATATATATTATACATGTATTATATGAAATGTGTCATATATAATGTAGACAATGATAAAATATCACATCAAGCTCATAAAGTAGTTCTATGTGTAAATCCATTTCAAAAAACAATGCTCCAATTAAAGCATTCCCAGCTACTGGGAAATGTGAGTGAAACTTTTATGTTATTATTCCAGTATTTTATTAAAGAAAAAACTCCTCTTTAAAGAGGACATCAAACTAAATATAAAGTTTTTCGATAAGGCATTTAAGAGAGAAACTTACATTGCTAAGCCACAAACATTTTTGAATGCTACTATTGAATAGTATATGTAAAAGATATATTTTCTCTTCCATTTCATTGCTTTAAGTATGTTCTATGGTAACAATCACTACAGTTGGATTTTTTTTAATGATGAAAGACCATTCTTAATAGCATATTTTTGCTACTTAAATAGCATTCAGTGTATTAGGAGGGTGAGCAAACAATATACATATACACTGAAGAACAAACACAATTTTTACAGATAGTTTTTCCAGAGTAAAGTAGTCAACGACACATTTCAACTCATGACCAAATGAGTTTTTAAACCATTATAGTGTCTTGTTTCAAATGCAACAAATTTCAAAGAAAGGCTGTTTAAAAATTTTCCTTTAAAAAACAGTTTTCTTTACCCAAATCTCTGCATAATAAAGTTGAGGAATATGGGTTGTTTTTAGTTCAATTTCTGATTATATTATACAATTATACTCCAGTATTTTCACTGGGATATTAACTAAAGGAGATCCTGTTCACTATAACAAACGAATAAATTTATTCCATTTTAATGGCAAAAAGTTAAACTTGTATAATGATAGAATAATGCTGTCAATGCTCACCATTTTCAGTGAATCACCTGGCCCAGTGCATGGAGGTGTTAGAAAGATGTACTAAAGCACATTGCACTTATTCCATATAACAGCCTTCTAAGTAGGTGGGGTATAGACACCTTTTTATATTATTAATATCATAGGCATAATTTATATTCAGTATATTATGTTAAAATATATTTTTATTCAGTATATTATAAATATATTTAATGCTGAGTATATTATTTTAATAATTCTTAACAACACTGATGAGTCACTACATAATAAGGATATTTTATGGAATTTTAATAACTTCCTATTATGTACAAAGATTTGTAAGTTCCGTTTTCAAAAGGTTCAACTCTAGGCCAGACACAGTGGCTCATGTCTGTGATCCCAGCACTTTGGGAGGCCAAGGCAGGAGGATTGCTTGGGCACAGGAACTCGAGATCAGCCTGGGCAACATAGCAAGACCTTATCTCTACAAAGAATAATGAAAAAATATTAGCTGGGCATGGTGGTGCACACCCATAGTCTCAGCTATTCAGGAGGCTGAGATGGGAGAATTGCTTGAGCCCAGGAGGTTGAGGCTACAGTGAGCTGTGATCACCCCACTGCACTCCAGCCTAGGCAACAGAGAAAGACCCTGTCTTAAAAAAAATCAAATCTAAAACTCAGCAAAATAAAGTAAATTATCTCCTTGTTTGTCTGTGTTGCTTTCTTAGGTAATATAAATTTATGATGAAATGCAAATATATGACTTATAAAAGAAGCCACCATTATTAAGTCTTATATGATAAGTTAATATAAAGTTTTAAAATTGTAATTTTATGTATGACTGGGGAACTGCTGGGAAATTCTAGGTCTTTTGTTTTTTATTCAAATGAATGCATCTGAGATATTAAATGCTCTTTCTTGTCTTTTAATGAAAAATCAACAACTTTACTCTGTTTCTCCTCTATTTGTCTATCAAACACTGTAAGCTGATGTCCCAGATTCTTAATGAGGAGGCAGAACATACTTTTCCTTTGATATTCAAACTGTATCATCTGGAATTTTTCCTTCCCCTGTCCTGTTTCAATTCACTACACACAAAGAATGGAAATATGGATAACTGACCTTTTCTCTAGAACACTCTTTCAATCCTTTAGAAGAAAGGCTTTAAATTCTAAGTTCTTTCAAATCAAGAATTTTTGTCTGCATCTCTCTTCTCTTTCCCACATCATGGTTGATGTTAACCTTTTCACTCAAACCTTCACACTTTGCTCTTTTTATATAACTAAACCTAAATTCTAAGACCCTTGACTCTCTATGGACTCAGGAAATCAACTTTGAGACTCAAACTTCTTTTTCTTTTTTTTTTTTTTTTTTGACAGAGTTTTGCTCTTGTTGCCCAGGCTGGAGTCCAATGGCGCAATCTCGGCTCACTGCAACCTCCGCCTCCCGGGTTCAAGCGATTCTCCTGCCTCAGCCTCTCGAGTAGCTGGGATTAGGCATGTGCCACCATGCCCAGCTAATTTTGTACTCTTAGTAGAGACAGAGTTTCTTCATGTTGGCCAGGCTGGTCTCGAACTCCTGAACTCAGGTGATCTGCCCACTTCGGCCTCCCAAAGTGTTGGGATTACAGGCATGAACCACTACACATGTGATCACTGTTATAAGTGGTTGTCCTCCATACCAAGGAGTAATACTGCTAATTCAACAATGTTAAACAACAAGGTTTCCAAATAATCCAAAATAATTTTTAAATTATCAGAATTTAGCCTTTCTTCTAGAGGAGGACTAAAAGAGCAGTGCAGAGAAAGGAGAGTCATCAATATCAATATTCCCATCCTCTGTGTTGAGTGGTTTGAAACATGTAGGAAAATGGAAGGGAAATTCCCAGGTGATACAATTGAACATCAAAGGAAGCTTACGGTAGACCAACTTTATGTAGAAGAAACATAATAAAGTTGTTGATTTGTCATTTAAGGACTAGAAAGAGCATTTCCTTTAATATCTCAGATGAATTCATTCTAGTATAAAACAAAAGGACCTAGAATCTCCCAGTGGTTTCCCAGTGACACATACAAAATATAGCTGAGTTATAAAAATCAATGGTCTTGCAATGGGGTTTCTATAGCAAGAAGAGAGTGATTATGTGGCACAAATTATGGGATATATAGTCCAGACCTGGGATCAAAGGAAGGATATTATTGAAGTTGGTAGTGAATATCTTCGCTTCAGCTGAGTACTCCTTGGGTCATATCAGCTAAAAGGGACCATCAGGCTTGATAGTGCTAACAAGACGGAATATGACTTACAGTAACCTCAGACCTTCAGTAATAGACTTACTGAGGAAAGAGATTACTTCCCAGTCATCAAGTGAAATGAGTTAGACTTAACTGGAAGATATTTACATAGTACATACATGCATGCATACATACAAACACGTACATATACCAGCATCCACATGAGGACAGATCAACCAAATGTACTTCGGAAATTTATCCTTTTTACCATTAATTTAGTTTTTATATATTATACATGTCACCATTTGTAGTTTACTCATATAATTTCAATAAACAGTAATTATTTAATTGCTTATTGAAAAATGCACTCCCTATGTAATTTTCACATATGGATGTAGCATTGATTTTACAGCTCATGTCTAATTAAATGAAAAATAACTATGTTTAAGGTTTATATCATTAATAGAGATGAATAATATTAGACAGTTTTGTGCTAAGAAATCCTTCATATAACATGTCTAAAATTATTATAAATATGCTAATTATTCAGATATATAAAGTGCCAATTTTTTCTGTGCTCTTAAATAACATACATATTTGTGGAAATTTTCCAAATAAGCTAAACCACACAGATATATATTTAAATAAAATTTTATAAATGTCATTAAGTATAAGCAATGATTAAATTCCTTATTCCTTCATTTATATAAACCTTGAAGTTTTGGGTTGCAATGTTGAAAGGCAATTCTCTCTGTTCCTCTCTCATTTCTGCATATCTTACACTCAGATTCATGATGCACTGACAACTTTTGTTCTGGACTGTCATTTCAAGGATGTTTGTAAAGCAAGAATCCTTGGAAGCTAGAAAATGTGTCTCCCTTTAGAACAGAGGGCAGTTTTGTTTGTGTCCTATGTAACAGAGACAGTGTCTCTCTTTGAGGAAAAAAGTAAGGTGTGGTTGTAAACATTATGAAAAATTGTGGTTTCTTAAACTTAAATTTCTTCAGCTGGGGCACAAAGCCACTATTTCAATAGCATTCTTCTAAGTCCACCTGCATCATCCCCATAGAAATTCCATGGAAAACCAAATTGAGCAAGAAGCTCATGCAGCCTTCCATGGATAAGTGATAAAGTTTTTGGTCTGTACTCAGGATCCTCATGTCTTCTGTCTGCATCCATAAAATGTGGGCTGGTTAACTTGTTAGTGTGAAAGTAAAGTATAAACTCAGACTCCACAGTTATTGACTGGCCACAGTGCTGGAAACTGAAGGACATAATTTGAGGCAGCAAAAATTTGAGCCTAATACCAATAAGTTACCAATCAGTGAAAAAAGACAAGTGCATATGTTATAGGGGGTCATACATGAGAGACACATTTACACAACCACTGAGAAATTGGGATGCTGTGTGTCTGGTTGTCTACTCTGTACTCCACATAAATTTCTCCTACTAGAATTTCTTTCTAAAGAGACTCTAGTAGAAGAAAATTTTAAAGCTAGGATTGCCAATGATGAGATAACAGGACATAAATATTCAGACTCAAACAAAAATGGGATAGAGGTCATTATCTAACCCTTCAGCCTATTTTAGTGTACATAGGATTCATTTTGTGGTATGAGAGCTTTACTGGGTTTACCTTTTTCTATATGGGAGACACTGATTGCTTTTTGCCGGGAAGGAAAATGTGAGTTTCAGCATATTACTTGATTATATTGTTTTTAACTCATATCTAATAAACCTGCCACATCTTACATGACCAAAGGGCTGCAAAACAAAGTATCCTAGGAAAGGGCATTGTGTCAGGATGGAAGATTAGGTATAATACCTGCCTCCCCTACAGCCTCCTTTTCTGGCCACATATGCATAGAAATGAAGGCCATGTGTACTTAAAAATAATTCATAATTCAAGAGAACATACATATTAGATAAGAAATTATGAAAAATTTTTGAAAGACTGAAAGCAGAAATAATTTGATTAGCAACAAAACCCAATGGGTTTAACAAGCTGTAAGGTCAAAAAGTAGAATAGCTCTGTTGATGATATAACTTGGGAGAAAATAAATTGTACCTACCAGTAGTCAACAACAATCCTTTCCTTAGGCAAGAACAAGAAACATTGGCCTTGACTTAAAATGGCAGAACAACGCCTCCAGTTGACTAGCCTATAAATGAAAAGACTCTATAACTTAAAAAAATGAGAACAATCTATCCCAGAGGCCATGAAAATGGAGAAAGGCTAGAAGAAACATAAAATAAATATATGCAAACCTGAAATCTACAATAATATGAACAATTACCCTCTCAAAGTAGCACCATTGCCTGTAACTGACTAGCTCATCAGGCTGTTTATTTAATGTACATATAAAAGTAAAGTTGGAAGTTTATTTGAAGACTTGTTTTCATCTGGTTTTACTAATTCCCGCTTCACTGTAGTATATTACCATGACACAGAAACTTTAATGGCCATTCCTAGTAGTATCTGGTGGTACATAAAGTAGTCAATCCCTGTTACTAAATGGGTAGGTAGCTAAATACTTTATTAAATGCAAACACAATAGACAACAGAAAAATTAAAATTTTAAAGTAAATGAACACTATGATAAAGAGGCACCAAACTCAAGAAATAAGAAAATAGAGCTAGTATAAGAGAACTAACAGTACAACAGAAAGACAATATTTAAAGGAAATATTTTTTTCGAAAATTGGAGAGAAGATCATGTCCTTGAGACAAGTAAAAGCTGTTATGTAAAATACCAGTACCAGCAACATAGATGAGCACACCTGGAAGTAAAAACATCTTACAAAATTTAAAATCTATTAATCTGGCTAAAAATAATTTAAAATTCTAATACTTTGGTAGAAGATCAATCTAAGAAAGTCTGAGAGTCCACTGACAAATATCAGGGTGGAGAAATATGAAAGAAAGTGTATAAAACAAACACATCCTTCCAAACTGGTAAATGTTTCAGAATTCTTTGAAGTAAGATTTCTAGGCTGAGAAAACAAAGCACTTAAAGAACAAAGTATATAAAGTAGAAATAATAAAACACATCTTAAGAATTAAAAAATAAATGTTATGTCTTTAACTTACAGAATATTAACCAAGATTGCTTGAAATAATAGTTAAAAATAACAAGTAATTCCTTTCAACAAAATAGACACATTGGGAGACTCTACTTATCACAGAATAATACCCACAATAAAAAATCAGTGATTGTCTTTGTATTAGTCTGTTTGCATTGCTGTAAAGGAATTCCTGAGTTGAATAATTTATAACGACACGTGGTTTATTTGGTTCACGGCTTTGCATGGTTGTACTAGCAACGTGATGCTGGCATCTGCTTCTGGTGAGGGCCTCAGTAAGCTTCCAATCATGGGGGAAGAAAGAAGGGGAGCCAGTATATCACATGGTAAGAGAAGAAGCAAGAGAGACGGAGGAGGTGCCAGGCTCCTTTTAAACAAACAGAACAGGAACTCATATAGTGAGGACTCACTCATTATTACAACAGCAACAAAAAGCCCATTCATGAGGGATCTACCCCTGTGACCTAAGTATCTCCCACTAGGTCCATCTTCAACATTGAGGGTCACATCTAAACAAGAGATTTGGAGGACACAAAACATCCAAACCACACCAGTCTCGTTTAGCATATACCTCATGCACTAAAATAAACATTGTCTTGTTTTTACTTACTGCAACAATTAGTCTAATCATATAAACTGCAGAATTTTTTAGACTTTTTTGTTCTAAATAAGTAATAGTTTCACTTTGAATTTACTTTTAAGATGAAAGAAGAGAATAAGACATAAGAGAAAAAAAAACTTGATATTTCTCATGATTGTCGTTAAAATGTTATGTGGGTAATTTTCTTTTCTAATGCCTTTAGCTTCTGCAAAACTTCTGTGTCAGTCTAACAGTCTTTCTTACTTTTAGCCTGAGTAGTGAAGTAGTAACTGCTTTTTCACAATCTGTGCTATTTAATATATTTTCTACATTCTTTTTTTTAAATTTTTTAATTATTATTATACTTTAAGTTCTAGGGTACATGTGCATAACGTGCAGGTTTGTTACATATTTATTAAACATTTTCTACATTCTTACAAAAAAGAAACATGTACACATTTTAGAGCATATGTGAAAAAGTACACAAAATTAAATGAAGAAAAACATGCAATCCCTTTTCCAGAAGCAAATATGGCTGCTATGTTAAATTTCTGTCATTTGGTTTTTAAATTTTTACATAATATGAAAAAATGTATGCTATGCCTTGATATTATCTTACAACCATAAAAACAAGCAATTTCCACCTAATGTAAAATAAATTATAAGTATTGTTTTTAGTTGCTATAATATTATTTTAATAGGACATTTTGTAATTTGTTTAATTAATATTATTGAAATCTGTTTTTCATTATTATACATGCTCCAGTAAATGTCTATGTAATGCTGTATCTTTTCAAAATGTTATTTAAAATATTACATGCAGCATAATTACTAGATAAAAATAAGACAATCTATTATAGATTTCTGATAAACATTAAGTCATTTTCAAAGGAAATTTAGTAATTTACAATGCTCCGAATATTTTATAGGCATTCTTGTTTATGCGTATAATGCCTAACATTGGATATTCTTTTATTATAAAATATCTTTTAAGTATATAGATGAAAATGCATCTCCTTGTTTAAAATTGTATTTCTCTATCAGTAAGCTTGCTGTATTACAAATATGTGTTGGCAATTTGCATATTCTTTTGTACATTTTTCTGTTTACCAGAGTGGTTTACAGTTTGATTTGGGAGCCAAATAGATTTAGATACTGTGCAACTACTTAGGCAGCTTACTTAGCTTTTATAAATCTCTTCTATATAATGGGAGCATAAAGGAGAATTGTTTGTAATACTGAATTTATAGGGCTTTTTGTAATGATTATTTTATACAATAAATATATATCTGACTCTTGAATAGAACTTTTACTGTTCTACCATGGGTACAGGGACTGTATTAGTCCGGTTTCATGCTGCTTAATAAAGACATACCCTAGACTGGGCAATTTACAAAAGAAAGAGGTTTATTGGACTTACAGTTCCACATGGCTGGAGAGGCCTCACAATCATGGCAGAAGGCAAGGAGGGAAAAGTCACATCTTACAAATGGATGGTGGCAGACAGAGAGAACTTGTGCAGGGAGACTCCTGTTTTTAAAACCATTAGGGCCGGGCGCGGTGGCTCAAGCCTGTAATCCCAGCACTTTGGGAGGCCGAGACGGGTGGATCACGAGGTCAGGAGATCGAGACCATCCTGGCTAACACGGTGAAACCCCGTCTCTACTAAAAAATACAAAAAACTAGCCGGGCGAGGTGGCAGGCGCCTGTAGTCCCAGCTACTCGGGAGGCTGAGGCAGGAGAATGGCATAAACCCGGGAGGCGGAGCTTGCAGTGAGCTGCGATCCGGCCACTGTACTCCAGCCTGGGCGACAGAGCGAGACTCCGTCTCAAAAAAAAAAAATAAATAAATAAAAAATAAATAAATAAATAAAATAAAATAAAATAAAATAAAACCATTAGATCTCGTGAGACCCATTCATGATCATGAGAACAGCATGGGAAAAACCTGCCCCCATGATTCAGTCATCTCCTCCGGGCTCCCTCCTACAGCACATGGGAATCGTGGGAGCTACAATGTGAGATTTGGGTAGGGACACAGAGTCAAAGCATATCAGGAACCATAACTGATTCAACAGTATAGGATTTTGAAGAGATGCCAGAATTTGTACCAAGACTCTCCTGCCCTGAAGAGCCACAAGGATGAAGACAGACAGGGCTTGCTGGTAAACACCTATCTTTCATAACATCCATAATCAAAACAGGGAGATGATTGTGAGAAAGAGATGAAAGTCATTGGGGAGAATATTTTGCCCTCCCGTTTTGTGGCATAGAAGATAATTTCTTATATTTCACTCCCACTTCTGGCACAATGAGTAGAAATCTAAGCACAGCATTCCTGGAGATTGGCAATGACTGGTGTGATGGTTAATACTGAGTGTTAACCTGATTGGATTGAAGGATACAAGTCATGGTCTTGGTCTGTGTCTGTGAGGGTGTTGTCAAGGGAGATTAACATTTGAGTCAGTGGACTGAGAGAGGCAGACCCACCCTCAATCTGGGTAGGCACCATCTAATCAGCTGCCAGCACAGCTAGGAGAAAAGCAGGCAGAGGAACCTGGAAAGACTAGGCTGGGTGAGTCTTCTGGCCTCCATCTCCCATGCTGGATGCTTCCTGCCCTGGAACACAGACTCCAAGTTCTTCAGCTTTTGGACTCTTGGACTTACAGCAGTGATCTGTCAGGGGCTCTCAGACCTTCAGTCACAGGCTGAAGGCTGCACTGCAGGCTTCCCTACTTTTGAAATTTTGGGACTCGGACTGGCTTCCTGGCTCCTCAGCTTGTAGATGGCCTATTGTGAGACCTCACCTTGTGATTGTGTGAGTCAGTTCTCCTAATAAATTCCCCTTCATATATCTATCTGTCCTATTAGTTATGTCCCTTTAGAGAACCTTGACTAATACACCTGATATCTTACTCTTAAGCTGAAATCTTGAACTCTTAAACTAGATGGTTCTGTTCTTTTCTTTCCTTAGAGCAGAGTGCATTGTGAGAGTTATTGAGAGAATCTGGAGTTCATCCCTCAGATTTTGTGGTTTATGAAGAAAGAGAGAATGCTATCTCTGTGTTATAGGATTTCTGAAGATCACAGAGGCCTTTACATAGCCGATAGGAAATAAGGGAAATTTGTGTATCATTACCAAGGAGAGAACTGATTGAAACCCATCTCAATTTCCTGTAGCCCTTAAAGAGCACTGGGATGACCTCAGTAATGACTGCCACACCTCATGAGGAAGCAACTGCCATGAGGCTGTTGGGTGAGCTTCAGGTAAGTGGCGCTTAAGGAAAGGTATTAAGTCCCAGAGTATTCTTAATGGATGAAAGAGCCAGGATAAATAATAAGCCAAGGCAACCACACTCACCACATTGGCAGACAGAAGATGGCAATAGGTAGAAGCAAAGCAAGTTAGACATTTTACTTCATTCATATATAACAATGGGCCACTTACAGCTGCCTTTCTCTGCCCACTGAACTTGTTCAGCCTCATAATGCCTACAGAGTCAGACCTATAAATGGAAAAGCAAAGAGATGTTTTTTTAGCCAAACTTCCTTCTCACACTCCATTTCAAGATGTTAGAAATGAAGAATGAAAGAAGAGGCCAATCACTATTTCAACCTCAGATCTGTGGGGCTGAAATTTAAGTCTACTCTTGGAGAGAGGGTAAAATAAGATTCAAACAAGTGTAAGATTTTATATCTAAACTCAATTGAGGCTTAATAACTAAAAGTGACCAGAAATCACAGAAACATTTTAAAGATATAAAATTAAGGGTTTTGAAAGGGAGCTGTTAGAAAATATTTAAGGTAATGTTTGAAGAAAAACACATTATTTAGAATTTATTCTCCATGGAATTTAGATTGCTGAAAAAATCAATTTTATATTTAATGTTCAAAGTTTCCAAATACATTATACACACACACACACAAAATATTTGTGAAATAAATGACTATATATATATATATATATATATATAAGGGTTTTTTTGTTTTACTGGTTTATATCTTTTTAAGAATGTGTTCATCTAAGTTATGCAATGGGTTGGCATAATTTTGTTAATGTTTCCTCATATTTATTTTAATTTCTATAGAATCTGTGAGCATTTTACGTTTGAGGAGTAAACAATTCCAAGGGCATGCATGAGAATGGGAAGAATTTGAGTTTTGAGTTGAGTAGAATGGACCCTAGGACTTTAGCAGAAACTTGAATATTTAATGATTACAGGATAAGTTGTCAAATCAGATTGAGGAAGAATGCCTAGAGAGGTTTAGTAAAAACTGGGAAGCTAGATGTGATAGGCAGAATCTTAGCTGACCTCTATGACTTCTGCTCTGCTGTTACTCCTGGAATTAAGCTGGGTTATTTGGCAGAAGTAATAGATGGCACCTGCTCACATACCAATATGGAAGGGATCTTTCACGTGGAATAGAGGCTCCTAATTAGTTAATACTATGTTAGTCAAAAGAGAGATTATCCTGAGTAGCCTTTACCTAATCAGGTTAATTATTTCAAAGGAAAATGCTTTACTGATGGCCTCAAAGAAGCAAGTAGTAATTTAGTGAATTGCTTATGGAGAAGGGCTGCTCTCTAGGAACTAAGGGCTGTTACAACTAGAAAGAAATGTTAGGCCAACAACTATAAAGTTTATGTAGAGCTTCATAAAGAAACCTGAGCTCCAAATGATGTCACAGCCTGGCTGACACCTTGATTGATTGCAACATTTTAATATCCTCTGGGGAGGATCCAGATTCGACCAGATTCCTGACCTATAGAAACTGTGAGACAAAAAGAAATATAGATTATATAGATACATAGATACAGATATATATTGCCTTAAGCTGCTAAATTTGTGGTAGTTTGTTTTACAGCATAGAAAACAAATACATTGTATTATCACAAAAGCTGAAGGATGTCTTTAAAAAAAGTGATGAATATAGTTTTTCAAATTGCTTAGAAAACAAAAATGGCTGGGATTAACAGATAATCTTTGTTTAATGAGGTGGAGATATTTATTTGGCTCAATAAATTTGGGTAAATTTATCTAGAGTTGGCTTGGTGGCTTATGGGAGTACAAATATGTTGAAGGAAACTGGGAAGGAAGTAGAAAAATAGTTAATGTTAATTATGAGTTAATTTTGAATCAAGAGTTGAGCTCTTAACAGAAGGTGAGATCTAAGAAGATTGCTCACAGGGAAGGTAGTTGGAGAGAGTTGTTTCGTTTTAAGGTTGTCAATACATTTTTAAAACTACAAGAAACTTGGAAATTTGTAAAGGCTCATTAAAAATTTAATAGAGGAATGACTAGGGAAGAGTGAGGTGATCCAGGTAATAGCTTTTCTTTCTTGTTAAATGTTTTATTATTAGATCTAATATTGTCAGGTTTTATTCATTTGTCTATAAACCTCTGGTAATTTATTTTTAAAAATCCAATAAACCTATTTTTTTCTGATAGAAAATATATTATTTATATTTGCTTTTTATATGCTTATAGAAATATAATTTTGTTGACTTATCTATTAGCATGAATTTAACTTTTTAGGCTTTAAATGTAGCTATTAGAAAATTACAGCATCACAAAAATGTTGTGTGTACTTGTGCCCGGCCATACTGAAATATTCTTTGAGGAATTCAAATATATTAATGAATATGTAACTGTTTTTCTCAGCTATTAGTCATTTTGCTAAAACAAGAATATCTTACCTGTGTCAATTACATACTTTTAAAAATAGAAATGCATAAAAGTGTAATTCCTGAGGAATTTATCATTATTTTCAATAGCAAGCATATGGGAATTAGTAATGTAACAAGGTTATTACCTATACGTTAAGGGTTATTTAAGGGTGTATGAGGTTAGAATGCAGTTTTTACAGCAAACCTACAAGATTCAAGTGTTTTAACTCCACTGATATTGATAAATGTATATGAAACCTTCAAACATATGTTTCTCACTGGTAGTATTTCTGTAAAAAATAGTCATTTGCAGGGCAGAAATTTTTGTATCATGTAATGAGTAGAGATTTTTAATTGTTCAGAAGCTTATGGTAGCTATAAGAGCAAAATAACATTATTTGGTATTCTCTTCATAATATAAATCTGTTAATAGAAAAGGAAATATAAGAAAGACAATTGCTATATATAGAAGAAGGAATGTGGATGATCTTTAAAGATATGTTCTATATGTGTACATTGAGTAACTAGGGAAAAATTATGAAATCGATGTTATTTAAAACTTCTATTTAGAAACAAAATATAGAAAATATGTACAGCTGATATGTTCGCTTACAAGGCTCTGAGCTAGAATGGACAATGACTTTTGCTTTAATGTCTTTTTTCACAAAAACTTTAAGCTTCAGGTAATGTCACTAGAAATCTGACATGTTCTTTCAGCCTAATTAATTGTTACATGTCATGTATCTTGCTTATTAAGATTTTTAGCATTTTTCATATCAGCAGAATATCAAAATAGTTATGCTCCAATGCCCTTCTTAATGTTATGTGCCAGGAACTATGAAAGAATGGTTAAAATGTACCCTTATCATGATATTTGTTCAAATGAGAAATGCTATGAAATCAGTTCCAACAAGGGACATGTCACAGTTTGATGTCATTAATATTCAGACAAATGTAAGCAGGAATATTCTTGGAACTGAATGAAGATGCTTACTCCACACAGATGGCACAGCTTACTCCAGCATTTGGAGCTTCCGCAGACATGTTCCTAAAGTGTGTGTTCCTTTATTTTGATAAAACGAAGGCTGAAGGGTACCTCAAGGTCTGTGATATCCAGAATTAGATTGACCTTTGTGTAATTGTTAATACTTCTCTAATACACACACAGTTCACTTGGCTCAATTGGTTTCTGCAGAGAGTTTTATCCAATCTTTGGCTCTCTAGTATGAAAGTCGAATCCAATTTATTATAACCCCTAGAAATAGATAATATTTTAAATTCCAACCCATTGTAATTTATGAGTGACAGCAGAATGACCACTAGAAACATAGAAAATGATTTGTTTTTAATTTCAGTCATTTTAATGACAAAACTATAGTTATTAATAGTAAAATAACGTTAAAATCATTGCATATACACTATTTGCTAATTGATTGAGTGAACATACTTTTTGTTTGCCAATATAAATACTAGATGCTATTTTTTGGTTAGGTTATGTGTTTATATTTGATGTTCGAAGCTTACAAAATGTTTCTCGTATTTAGCTTACTGTATTATACCTTGATGGTGAAGGGCATGGACTCTCAGCCCCACTGCCTGTGTCTAAGTCATGCCTCTTACCTAACTGGTAACCTTGAAATAGATACTCAAGTTGTTAGTGCCTTAGTTCTTCAAGTGTTAAATTGAAGGTAATGATAGCATATGCCTAACAGGATTGTTGTGAAGATTGAAGACTTTAATACATGTGAGGTACTTAGAACTGTGCCTGGCAGATACTAAGTGCTAAAGATATTAGCTATAGATATTTGGTCTAGTGAAGGCACTTATGCCCTTCTTCATGCAGTATGAATTCTAAAATTCTTTGTCTATAAAATGATCATTTAATTATTTTTATTTCTTGGCTCTAGATTCACGAGTTCACAAATATTCAATAAGCAACTATTGCATGACAGATTCAGGATTCACATTTGCATCAGTGATTTATTTTATCATATCTGCTAATGTTTTGGATCCATGAATCATTACTTCCTTATATCTACTCAATATTAGTTATGTGGCACATCATTTCAGAAGAATGGTTCAACAACATTTAGTGGATTTTTTTAAGTACATTTTCACATTTTTATAAACTGTTCAGTATATGAATGCTATTCAAAATTAAAAACAACTAGCTATCCATGTTTCATAAATTAGTATATATGGGAATATATAAAACTTTAAAAGGTTTTTATTGATCAATATTGGTAAAATTAAATTAATAGACTGATCTTTTAATTTAGTGCAATTCCACTTTACTTCAAGCATAGGCTTTTTAGTAAATGTTCTAAGTTGTACCAAATTGAAATTTGTCATTGAACTAATATTTAGTGTTAATATGACTGTACATTTTAAAGGATTTACTCTTAAAAGTCTAAATGGTAATCATAGCTAGAGTTGAATAAGAAAATTCAATAGATATTTGATAAAGAGTATATCAGTTTTATGTACTTTTTCACCCATTAATAGATTGAATTAATTTGGGTTTTAAATAGAAAAGTACTTAAATGTATTTATAAGGGAAGATTTGATCTCCTTAGACATATCTAGTATGGAGTAGCCTACTTTCAAAGTAACAGCAGTCACTTGCTATGTAAGCATAGAAACTCAACCCATTTTTAATACCTTTTTCTTCAAAATGTCAAATATATAGGTTAATGTAGGATTTTGTTTTGTTTTCTTTCTTGTTTGGTTTTGCTGCATATTGATGCTGATGTCAATAAGAAAAACATAACGTCAATGCAATAGTTGTGCATAGGGTAGTCTGGAGACTATTTTGCTATAACTACTATAATAAATCATTGTGTGGGTGTGTTGATTTGTTTTTATTATTTAGAAAACCCACATCTTTGAAATTTGAAACCATTTTTGATACAATCGCATGTTTTATTTGCATGAAATTTGTGTTAGTTTTTTAAAAGATGAAATCTGTTTATTGTAGAAATTTGCCCTTAGGCAGAATAAACTAAATATCAATGCATAAAAAAAAAAAAAAAAAAAAAAAAAAAACGGTCTTTCCTGCTGCCTACAAATTTATATTTCTTCTTGTTACACTTTTTTCAGTTTTCTTTTAGGGAAAACACATTCTTCTACAATCAATACATGGCGTGTGAACTGATTCAAGGTTCCCTTGGTCACAGTGATTGTTCTTGGCTGAACATGTTAATATTGGAAAGAAAATGTTTTCTTCTGGTGTTACTAAGCTGGAACTCTTGGTAGTCATAACCTGAAGAGGGGTTGTTTCAAAATGAAACCACTTCAGAGCAAAGCAGGGCTGAAAGTTGGAGAGAGTAAAGGGAAACCGTTCTGATTTCATCCTACATCTGGATCCATTCATATCCAATGTTAGAACACACCTTTTCAGTTGATAAACCTTTACAGTTATGTAAACCAATAAATTTTCCTTGGATTTTAGCCAGTTTGAGTAAGAGTTATAAAACCTAAAATCGAATTAACCTAATATATGGTTTACAGTGAGTTTTAAACTTTCCTTATGATGAAACAAAACTTCCAGAAAACCTTAAAACCTTATTTAAAGATGTTCGGACTGTATATTAATTAGATGGACAAATCAATATAATATACTCTTCTTCTCTATATATAAAAATTTATTATAATCTAAATAGTAGAACAAAATTGATACATTATCCATACTTTATAGCTTCTTCCTTTTCTTCAGAAATTACCTGAAGTGAATTATCTTATAACAACTACAAAACAGGTTGGGTGGAAAACATTGAAATAGCAATTTTTATTAAATCCTAAAATACAGGCCGGGCGCGGTGGCTCAAGCCTGTAATCCCAGCACTTTGGGAGGCCGAGGCGGGTGGATCACGAGGTCAGGAGATCGAGACCATCCTGGCTAACATGGTGAAACCCCGTCTCTACTAAAAATACAAAAAACTAGCCGGGCATGGTGGGGGCGCCTGTAGTCCCAGCTACTCGGAGGCTGAGGCGGGAGAATGGCGTGAACCCGGGAGGTGGAGCTTGCAGTGAGCCGAGATCGCGCCACTGCACTCCAGCCTGGGCGACAGAGCGAGACTCCGTCTCAAAAAAAAAAAAAAAAAAAAAAAAAAAAATCCTAAAATACTTAGTTGGAAGTAAATCTCATAAATTAATCGTTTTTAATTAAAATGCATTTTGCAAAATAATACGTAAAATCGTGTCACCCACACTGCTCATGTATTATTCACATTATTTGAACCTTTAACATTCTTTCCAGTTTCAAATTTCACTTCAAATAGAAATTTAGTTTTCCATATATTATATCTGACTGTGAGTAAGTTCTAAATTTCATTCAAATGGAATGTTTGTGGTGGCAATAGCATTAAATATATGCAGTAGTTATGAAACTACAAATATGAAATTTTACATTTATCAAATAGAACAAAAGATAAATTTTAAAAGACTATTTCATATCTTGGCTAGCTGTGGGGGCTCAGGTCTGTTATTTCAACAATTTGAGAGGTTAAGGTGGAAGCATTGCTTAAGGCCAGAGGTTTGAGCCTGAACAACATAGCAAGACCCCATCTTCACAATTTTTTTTTTTTTTTTTTTTTTTAATTAGCCAAGACTAATGGAAAGTGCTCAGGAGGCTGAAGTAGGAGAATCACTTGGCTCAGGAATTTGAGGCTGCAGTAAGCCAAATGGAACCACTGTACTCAAGTCTGGGTGACAGAACAAGACACAGTCTCAGAAATGAAAATAATAACCTATATCTTGAGATTGTGGGTTATTATAAAATTAAATATTTTGGTCAAAACTTCACTTGGTAGCAAGTGATCAGGCAAGCTGAATTATTTTTAAAAAGATGAAAACTACAGAAAATAAAATTCTGAAAAATGTTGGCATTTTTTTGTGAAAATGTAATCAATCCTTTGCAATTTTTTGTATCTGGTCTATAGTTCATAACTTGGCAGGGAGAGCCTTCTAAAAAGTCTATTTTTTTGTTTCTTTCTAATCTCTTTGCCCAAGACATACTTATGCAATGTGCTTACTTTATAAATTCCCAATTGTTTCACAAAACAAATCTCAAATGTGTATTTCCCTGTAAAGTATTAGAAAAGCACCACTAGATTTCATTTCCCACCTTAGCCTGCAGCACTAAATTCACACGTTGTTGCAGTTAGCAATGCACCTGTAGTTTTCTTCCTAGATTTCAGTTATTTGCAGAGAATATATAAGATTAATTCTTAAATCTTGATCACTCAGCACAGCAACTGCTGTATCAGAAGCCTGGTCTTTGCAGAGGACACAAACAGGGTGGCCAACTCTCTCAGTTTTCCTGAGATTGCTCTTACTTCAACACTGCAAGTCCCAAATCCTGGGAAATTCCTCAGTCCCAGGCAAACTGAGTTCATTGGTCTTCTTAGGCAAAAGGTTTAGTTTGGTTACTTTCATTCCCAAACAATTTACAGACTTAAAAATATTATATACATATATATATGCACACACACACATATGTATACATATATATATATCCAATATTTTTTAAGTTATAAAAATGTTTCCTTCAAGAATATGAAATTGTGACCCCTATTTAAAAACCAGCTATATAATAAGTATTTAATCGTTACATTACATTAAAGTTTGAAATGATTTGGCTGTGCTTCCAATGTTAAACAAATCATTGAAATGATTTTTTTAACTCATTTGATCATTGAAATGATCTTTCAAATCTTTGAAATGATTTGGCTGTGCTTCCAATATTAAACAAACTCTTCACTCCCCATGGATCTCAATAAACAATGTTTCCCTTTTCTCAAGTTCCAAACATTTTATAAACTTCACTATAATAATTTACATTGGACTTTCCATCCTAACACCATTGATAATTACACAACATTAATTTATCAGGAATAGTTACTTCAGAGCACATCAGATATTGCCTTCAATTGCTATTGTCTTTTTCATTTAATGTTTACCTGCTTAAAACTTTCAACATAAGATTTACAGTGATTTCACCATTTGTCAGAGCTGTTGTTGGCATCATGGACAACCTCCTGGCGGTATTTAATTGGAGGAGTAAAGGCCGAGAGTTACTCTGCTGGTACAGTAACTGCTGATAGCAATTGAGAACATGTACCTGAACAAGGAAAAAAATTACTTGACTCTACTTATAAAAATACACTCCAGGTAAAATACAGAGTTATAACAAATTTTTCTCTGTGACATGGGTTAGTTATGACTCCCTTCTCATCCCCTCACATTATGGGCCGACTATACTTGTCTGCTGGTTGATGTTCACTTGGCAAAGGGATTTGAATAGTCCACTATAATATAACCAGTTGTGATTTGAGAAGGTTTAAAGATATTTGCACAGTTTTGTTTGTTCTTACAATTCTGGTGTCATGGGAATATCATGCTTCAGTAACTGCTTCCCTTTAAATGTAAGTACAAAATAGAGCAGATGTGAACTTAATTCTTCAGCTCTGAAGAAAGCAAAAACAACTGCAACCTAAAACACAGCCATCTAACTACTAAATATGCTAAACTGTAGTCACCTGCACTTAAGAACCCTCATGGGGATAAGCGTTTTGTCATAAGCTAGTGAAATTTAGGATGACTTTTTACATGGTACTATTATGACAAAACTGAATTATATAGATATTGGTACCCAGAGCTTAAATCTAAAATACATAGCAGTATCTTAGAAGGGCAGCAGGTCAAAAGGAAACTCTCATAGGAAAGGCAGTGGCTTGTAGTTCAGAAAATATATCTGAGGGATTTCTAAAATTGAGCAAGGTGATTTCAAGGCAAAGTATTGACGATGTTTCTTAGTTACTCTTAGCTGCATCACTGAGGAACACAAGAAAGAGATGTGCTCAAAATAGAATAAGCTGATATGCAAATCGAACTAAAGTGGAAGAGACAGTTTACAAATTCCAAGGCTTGGATAATTAAACTGTTTTTCTCCAAATTAAGGGCATGACCATGATAATACACTCGTAGGAAGGAGATAGACTGAAACTGGGGGACTTCCAATACGCATGTGATTATCATTCAAAATTTAAGAATTCTGAAAGGATAAGGAACTGTTCTAGATTCTTTTAGCTTGTCAGAAGGCTTCTAGAAAGATTAAAGCCGTGGACACAAAGAAACTGGTAACCCCAACGTATCTGTATCAATTCATATTTCTCCAGAGAAACACAACCAATATGACACAGATATGAATATAGATAATATGAGGACATATATGTATAATATGGCAGATTAGATAGATTATAAATGGATGGATAGATAGATAGATAGATAGATAGATAGATAGATAGATAGATAGATAGATAGAGATAGATAGATTTTAAGGAATTGGCTTATGAGATTGTGCCAGGTGTCAAGTATGAAATGCCTAGGGCAGGCTAGCGGACTGGAAACTCCGACAAGAGTTACCGTTTTAGTATTGAGTCTAAAGTTTATAAGGACTACAATTTCAAAGCAGAATTTCTGCTGCAGATGATCTGCTTTTACACTTTAGTTTTTCAGTTGATTGGATGTGGCTTATGTATTTAGAAAGGTTGACCTCTTTTACTTAAAGGCAAATGATTATAAATGTTTATCACATCTATAAAATACTTTCATGGCGTTATCTAGATTACTGTTGACCACTCTGTTAGACCAATCACAAGAGCCTAAATACTCATAGAGAAAGTGGCAAGTCTTAGAAAAAAAAATGCAGTCAGAACTTTCAGCTCATAGAGTTGACTGGCATAAAAAAAAAAAAGTTTTAACTTCCAAAAATAATTCTAAACTGAATAAAAAAGAACTAGGTGATAGGTAATGCCAATATTTGCAGAAATAAAATTGAGGAAATTAGTTTCTTACTGCGCAATAAAATAATTTCCATTTGCTAATTGCTTTAAAGTTTTGAACGTTGATTTGCACTACCCTTTCTTCTAATATTCTTTTTGGCTTTTGGTATCACAGAAGTGAGCTGTTGATGTTTTCACTCTTTCCATTTTCTCAAAACATTTTGTGTTTTGAAATCATTCCTCTAAATAGACTACTGTTACAATTGTCTGGTGAAGCCATCAGTGCCTGTAGTTTTGATTGTAGAAATGGTTTTGTTTAAGGTTTCTAGGTCGGGCATGGTGGCTCACACCTGTACTCCCAGCACCTTGGGAGGCCAAGACGGGTGGATCACAAGGTCAGGAGTTTGAAACCAGCATGACCAACATGTTGAAAGCACCCCATCTCTACTAAAAATATCAAAATATTAGCCGGGTATGGTGGCACACACCTGTAATCTCAGCTGCTCAGGAGGCTGAGGCAGAAGAATCGCTTGAACCAAGAAGGTGTAGGTTGCAGCGAGCCGAGATTGCGCCACTGCACTCCAGCCTGGGCGGCAGAGTGAGAGTCCATCTCAAAAGAGAAAAAAAAAATTTCTGATTTTTAAATAGTAATAGAATATTCAGATACTGTATTTACATTTTTCATTTTTTTAAGATGTATTTTTCTAGTAATTTCTCTATGAAATCTAAAAGTTCTTATTTTGATACTATGCTTTTCATAGTATTAATTTATTGCCTATTGATTGTCCACAGGATTATAGTAATGACCTACCTATTATTTATTGCGTCAATAATTATTGCACCTTAATTTTTAATTTTCAGTAGTATTACCAAAGAGTTAAAATTTTATCATTTTATAGAGTACCAATTTGTTCTTTGATAATATATATTTTATGCTTTTATTTTATTAATTTTACTTTTTATGTTTATTATTTTTTTCTACTATCTGTAGGCTTAATTAGGTGTTATTTTTCTGCCTTCTTTAAATATACCCTCAAGTTTTGGTCTCTTTTTCTAGGTGTATAATATATTTAGGTCTATGTAGTTCTCTCTGAAAATGGCTTTAATTACTTAATACTGTTTTGATTTGTAGTATTTCCCATATCACACACTCAAAAATATAATCTAATTTCTAGAGTGTTTTTGTCACTGGCCAATAATATGTATTATTTATATATTACTTATATTACGTATACAGTATATATTTGTCATCCAAAAGACCGCCAGTGTGGTTAAATAATAGATAGTTTTATTGATGATAATCAGTTTGAAAATCAGGAAGAGAGAGTCTCCAGCATAGATTGAAGGTGCTCTTTCTTTGAAGAGGGGAAGGGCGTTGGGTTTTATGCCTTACAGGGTCCATATTATAAAGGAGAGTCATACATATTCATCAGGCTTAGGGGAAAATCTGTGCATATTTGTGAGAGCCCAGCACATACACAATGGGTAAACATATATGTAACATATGTTTCATGTTCACTTTGGAGCAGGGTTTTTGCATTGAAGTAAGGTGGAATTTTTCTTTGTTTTGGATAGTGAACTATAGGACATAAAGACAGTTTGTGTGCAGCCCCTACAAACTGGCTGAAACTGGCTTAAGGTCTTCCGTTGCTTATAAAAAACAAAAAATAAGGTTTGAAAGACTGGTCCTTTGTGCAGTCAGAGTTGTAGTGGTCTGAGCTGTAAATCAGAGTTATGAGGGGTCTGATAATTTGCCTGATAGCTCCAATGGTTGCGAAATTTATCCAACATTGTGTTTTTCCTTGTAGCCATAGGAACTTAGGAGTTTCCATGCTAGCTACCCTGAACCTTCTACTCATAGGTAACTTGTTTATTTAACCTTAGGGTCCATCTTAGTTGATAAAGGAATGTCTATTTCGGTCTCTCAGATCTCTTATTGTATATTATTTTTTAAATATGTAGGCATTTTGCAGGTAATGTTTAGTTGTGAATATGTAGCTTTATTGGATTGAGAGGCAGTTATCCCTTTGCTTTACCAATAAACTCTATTATTGTGAGCACAGATATTTAGAATTTTTATATATTCTTGGTGAATAGATCCTGTAATTATTATGGCATGCCCTTATGTATCTCTAGTAATGGTTTTTGGCTAAAAGACTTTTATTGGCTATCAATATAGATGTACTTATCGTTTCATTGTAGGTTGTTACTGTTTTTTTACATGGTAAATCATTTATCTGTTGCTGTGTAACAATACATCCCAAAACTAAGTGGCTTAAAAAAAGCAATAACCACTTATTATTTCTCACAATTTGTGTGAGTGAGCAGCTTAGCTGGACTTTTCCAACTTCAGCATCTCTCAAGAGTTTGGAATCAAGATATTAGTTGGGGCTACAGTTATCTGAAGGTTTGACAGTGGCTAGAGAATGAGTTTCAAAATTGACTCTCAACATGGTTAGAATTAGTGTGCTGAATCTTGGCCTGCAGTGTTAATTTCTTCTCAATTTTCCTCTCTCCAGGTTACTTGGATGTTCGTGACATGAAGGCTGCCTTCCTCCAGAGTAAGCAATCCAAAAGAGCACAATGTAAAAATCACAATATATTTTATAATATAGACTATGAAACACTGGCATTGCCTCAAAATTCTACAGGTAACACAGGTCAACAATATTAAAGATGATAGTATAATTCTGTCCTACACATGAGATATCATGTGAACAGGAGGTGAGAATCATTGTTGGCCATCTCAGAGGTTGTCTATTATTCCTGACATATCTTGGTCTATCATTCAACTTCTAAACATTCTTCGTCTTTACATTTTATACAGGTTTCTTATACATAGCACATAGTTTTTAACAATCTGTCAATTATTTTTCTTTATATTTGAGCAGTTAGTTAATTTACACTTAGCCTGATTTCTAACCTATATTAGTTTGAGTATACTAACTTATTGTATGGTGACTTATTTGCAGTACTTATTCAATGTTTATTTTCCTCTGTCTTTTTGATGGATTGATATGCTTTATTATTCTATGTTCCTTCTATAATTAGCTTGGCAGTTTTGTGGTATACATGTGTCTGTATGTCTAATGTTTTTCAGTGGTAGTGTACAGACTACGTCATAATTTGTTGGCTAAGAAAATCCTAATATTACTTTGCTCTTTTGTCTTCTTCTTAGATAACATAAAGTCTTTAATAGATTTTTAAAAATTCCATCTTCTCTAAAGCCTAAATTATATGCAATTATTTTAGTGCTTTAAATTCTAACACATGCATTCACGAATCTCTTATTTTACAAGGTTAACATTCTCTTAGATTTACACTCTTCAAATGTCTTTCTACATTTCTGTGCTATCGTAAGAACATTATTCTTTCTTTCTGAAAAATACAATTCCCTGTTTCCTTTTCTGTGTCCCAATTGGTGACAAATTCTAAAATTTTTGTTTCTCTAAAGCTGACTTTATTTCACTTGTGTTATAAAGTATTTTGGCTGGGTTGATAACTTTTTCTTTACACTTTGAATGCATCCTTCCACTGTCTTCTCTTTCCCGTATTTATTTTATTTCTGTTATTTGTGTGGAGGCTGATATAATTGTTGCTCCCATGAGTGTAATTCATCTTTATTCCTGGTTACTTATGAGATTTTTTCAGTATTTTTACTTTTCAGCAGTTTTACTCTGATATGCCTTGTTATTGCATTTTTATTACTTCGTGGTTTGTGAGCCTTCTTTTAGAGTTTGCATTTAAAAAGTCAAATTTTTAGAAACTTCTATGGATTTATTTCTGTTTCCTCTTTTAACTCTTGGTTTGGATCATCGTATAGTTGCCTGATTTATTTCGTTGAACGACTGAAACTATATTTAAGAAAATGTAGAAATAATGAGAAGCTTAGGATAATATACATTTTTTTTCAAAATAAGGATTTATATTTTGTCTCTGGGATTATCTTAAATTAAGGGGATTAAAAGTTAAACATAATTTCCTTTAAGAACTATTTTAATTATAGGAAAAGTTGATTTCTGAGTGTAGACTCCAAAAGTCCAAATCTAAAATAAGACAGATTTACAAGGACCTACCTTGACATAACCTAATCTGTAATTTTTGTGTTGTTAGGCTTATGACTCTTTCAAAGACCCTTTTCTCCTTATTATCCTTAACAGATATCTCTGAGAATTAGCAGACTGATTTAAGGAATCTGAGGCTCCAAAATGCTTGGTTAACTTCCATATTTCCATCATCCCCCTAAATCTTTGTCCCATAATCCTTTTGTTTTATCCTTTCATTAGGTCTTTGATATGTTGAATGAGTATCAGTAAATAGATATATTGTGGCAGATTTTCTTTTTGGCTTTACAGGTTTGTTGTCAGAATTACCTAGCCCAATATTACTCCATGTTATTTTAATAAAAAAATAATTAGAGGCCTCATCTAGGTTGTTGGACATTACTGATTTATTATCTTTAAATAGTTGTGCTTACTTTTTTCTATTTAATATATATGTTAAATATTGTCAAAACAAATGTTATTTCCTAATGTTTTCCAAATGAAATCAGAAATATGAATTGAAAAGTTTTAGATTCAGAAACATACTTCTACTTTTTAAAGTAAAAATATTATCATTTAGTTCATTTTGTTACATACTTTAGTAATTTTGAAAGTTGATTTTAAGTATCTGCATATTGTTATCAATAATTTGCATGGTTGTACTGGGAGCCAGTATGAGCCCAATATTATGAAACATTTTGTACTATTATACTAAAATATCATTAAAATTAAAAGTTATAATTTTTCATGATATAATGAGCCTGCTATCAAGTATCATATTTACCATTACCAAATTAATCAACAAATACAAATAAACAGTAATCAATAAAAATAATCAACACAGTATCTGAATATAGATAAAACAATTATATTCTACCTAAAATTAATTTTTTTCTCACAGGTTTTGTTTACAAACCTAATTATTAAGGAATCATAGACATATACACAAGAAAAATTTTGCAGACATAAATTCATCTACAAATTACAGTATATTTATTAATACTTTTTCCCATAAAACTGTGCAGTTAATGCTTTATAAAAATCTTAAATTTGACCTGGTGAGGTGGCTCACGCTTGTAACCCTAGCACTTTAGGAGGAAGAAGCTGTGTATCACTTGAGGCCAGGAGTTGTAGACCAGCTTGGCCAACATGTTGAAAGGCAGACTCCTCTAAAAAATACAGAAATTAGCCGAGCATGGTGGCACATGCCTGTAATCCCAACTACTGAGGGGGTACTGAGGCAGGAGAATCACTTGATCCTGGGAGGTGGAGGTTGCAGTGAGCCAAGAGATTGTGCCACTGCACTCCAGCCTGGGTGACAGAGCAAGACTCTGTCTCAAAAAATAAAAAAAATAAAAAAAATGTATATATGTGTGTGTGTATATATACATACACACACACATATATATGATATATATGATATATATATATATAAAACCTTAAATTTAAGTACTGTGGCTTACCTTGAAGTAGTATCTAGTACAGTTTAAATTGTTTTATAGTCATCAGCTTTTCTTCAAAAATCCTAGAGGGATTTTTTTTCTTCCTTTTATTTCCTCTTTTTTTCCCCTTATGACAGTAAACTATGGATATGTAAAAAAATAAAAATAAAAATAAAATAAAAATAAAAATAAATTGCTAAACAAGGGATTGCAACACTACACATCAGTTTTTAAATCCCCAGTTAATCCAATCTAATCCACATAGAACACTGACAAAAAATCAATAAAAATAAAAGTGGAAATTGAGGATCTTCTCTTGGTCAAAAAAAATTTTTTTTTTGCTTCCTTAGTGTGACTTAACAGAACTGGTGGAAGCTTTGAATAATCATATCAGGTGAATAAAATTCAAATGGTTGACATACAAATTCTGACATACAAAATTAAGCATTTTAGGTACTTTGTGAGGCTTCTATTATTTTACTTAACTGTTTTCTTTTTTGAAATATATATTTTATTCAAATGTGATTATCAGTTTCTTCATTATCATTCAGTGTCAAAGTGCATGTGATCAGTGTAAGATGATGTTTTTACTAACGAGTATTCTTGGCTGGGTGCAGTGGATCACGCCTGTAATCCCAGCACTTTGGGAGGCGGAGGTAGGAGGATCACCAGAGATCAGGAGTTCGAGATCAGCCTAGCCAATGTGGTGAAATCCCTTCTCTACTAAAAATGCAAAAATTATCTGGGCGTGGTGATGTACACCTGTAATCCCACATACTCAGGAGGCTGAGGCAGGAGAATCACTTGAACTCGGGAGGCAGAGGTTGCAGTGAGCTGAGATTGTGCCATTACACGCCTGCCTGGGTGAGAGTTTGTCTGTGTCTGAAAAAATAAAAATAAAAAAGAATATTCTTGTTTGACATTCCTGCCAGAAATTGCTAAAAGTAAATATCTGGGAAAGAAGGTCAATGCAATGAAATTGCCATGCATTTTATTCTACCCTCCCATCGAATATAGAGATGTATGGCTAACAAATAGTTTTATCTCTTTTCCTCTATTTACTTTCTTATAATTGGGTTGCTACAGAAACAATAATTTTTCTAAACATGGAAAGTAAGAATGAATTCATCGATCAAGTCCAGGTGTTTGATTATTACTATGCTTGCAATCTTCATTTCAGAGAGGCAAACTCAATTTGTACGTGAAACCTAATATAATAATATCTTGAAGCAAAGAGGTATTTTCATAGCACATTACATAATAGACTAGGTGTGAAATTACTTTAATGGTGAATGGATGCCCTGAAGGTTGTTAGCTTTTTATTATGTACAGCATTTTGTACACCAGTGCATTAGTATTTCTTCCTGCAGATACAATTAATGTGTTTAAATTAATGACTACTCTTAAAGTGCACTCAACTTTTCCTACATGCCCACTTAGTCCATTTTTATCTTGTAACAATCACTTAGGAAGAGTTTTGCTCTGCGTTTTAGTCACATACTTACTTTGCATAATTTAAAAAATAAAGTGAAAGAAGAAAAGACTACATTTTCCAAGTGAAATATTGTGAGAAAAACAAATTAGCATATGTAAAGTTACATAGTTATAAACATTTTGTGCTTTGAGTCTAGTTAAATTTTTAAAGAATCTGAAGATATATATAAAATTATATGTGATCAACTGTAAAATGAAATGACAGAAAATGAACCAGAAACACCTGTACAAAGGAATTTGGTTGCAAGCAACTGAGGGCCAAGTGTGTTTCTCTTTTCTTCAAACTGAACTATTTGTATCATGCATAGCGATGGTAACCAAAAAGTAACCATAGATTCAAAATTACACATCTCTTATTCTTAGTTCTTTTTGGGTTCATGGAATTTGTTTTTGTTTGTTTATTTGTTTTTATTCAAAGATGACAACAGAAACTTTGAAAACCTTAACATTTTTGTTCTTTTACTATGGGATTTGTATCAAATAATTAATGTTATATATAAAATTATAAAGATAGCCAAGGTAATATCTCCTACTTGATAATTTTGTAAAAATCTAGCACATAGTATAATAATTAGATATTTTTAATTTTAAAATTACTTTTATATTATACTAAAAAATGCTATTAAATTCCTAAATTTTATTTGTAAAGCAATTCAATCATATGAGAAAAAATCAAACTCTGATTGGAAAGAGTTTTGTGAATTGATTACTTATTGTACCATCATGACTACATTTGCTATTTAAAAATATGGCACAAATTAGACTCAGTTCTTGTATCTCCTGAAGACAATTCAGGCAAAATGTCCTGTAAAAAGTCACATAGATGGTTAAGGAAAAAAAATATACATATATTTTCTTAGGCAGATTTTCCAATGCAGTAAATAATCTTTACTATCTTTTCAATCACTTTAGAGAGAGATTTTTAAAATATTTGAGCACTCAAAATATATTTTACCTCACCCCAGATAACCAGATAATTATTCCAATCCATTCTCAGTTAGCTCTGTTTTCATTCATTTAAATACATCACTTACTATATCAGTTGGCATCAACTAAAAATTCTACCTAGGAGAACTAACTATTGAATTCTTAATTTGCATCAGTCACATTCTGGATAAATTGTCTAAGCATTTTAGATAAATTTTCTAATTTTATCATCAAAAATTAGAAATGGATATTTTATATATACATACACACACACACACACACACACACACACACACACACGAAGCAACTGAGGCTTAGTGAAATTAAGCAACTTGCCAAAAATTGCATGACGGGTATGTCATAGAACAAAGATATGAAAGCTCCTACATACGGCATTGTACTGATATGAGTATAAAGTTAAACTGGAAAGCCCAAGAGAGAAAACAGCATTAAAGGAATACATTAAAAGGTTACCTAATGGTCAAAAGTAAGATTCCGTGTACTTCTTTGAATGGAATTTTTACATCTACTTGAAATAATTTTTTTTAGAATACTGTACAATCAAAGGATAAGTAGAACAAATATAATATTCACAAATATATAAAAAAGGTCAATTTAACACTACACCTATGACTAAATTTTGCTTATGCGAGAGCAATGTCGATAACCCTCCAAAGAATAACTTTAATTATTTGTATTTCTATGAAATCTATTTTTGTATACACAATATTCACCAAAGTCATATATCGGAATTTGTTGGGGTCCGCGTGTTTCCTAAACAAAGGAATGAACACACAAGACAACACAAGACAAGACAAACATGGCGGCCGCCCCGAATGGCGCGCTACGCTTTATTTTATACAGTCGTTTGTGGAATGTTGCCAAGTCACAAGACACATTGTTGTTTTTCTGACCTTTCCCTGACTTTCTGGATTTTCAAGATGTTTACATATAAACAGGCCCCCAACGCCCTGCTTCGTTTGCAAGAGCAGGACTTATTGGGAACGCCCTGCTTCGTTTGGTAGCGAGCAGGACGATAGAACGCCCTGTCATGCCCAGTGCAGAGAGACTATCAACGCCCCGCTTCTGCCACGAGCAGCATTCTATGGGAACACCCTGTCAGGAGCACGCAGTCCTCACAGAACTATCAAGTGAAATGCCGTAAAATCGTCATCATGAATAATTTATCTTATTTCCTTTTGAAAATGGTAAAAGATCAGCTACATCAGTAGAAAACCTGATCACTTTTTATTTACTTTTACAGCACCTACTAATGCAAATGTCTTCATGCTGTTGATCATTTAAAATGATAAAGATTATAGAACCTGTTCTCAATCCATCTTTTCTAACCATCAGTGGAACGTTAATTAATCCTTGCAAGCTGCGTTCAGCTTTCAGCCAATTGAAAGCCCAAAGCGGGACAATTAAACGCCGGGAAATATCTTGCTGAAAACAACAGGCTCTAACAGAGGACCATTTATTGCCATACGCCCAAATCCTTCTGTGAGTATTCCTGATAGAACTGGATGCGTTTCCAGTGGGGAAGGAAACTCCAAAATACTGAGCAACTAAAAGTTTCAGAAATGAAAATGAGTATTATTTATGAAGGATTAGTATAGGTACCGGATCAACATGTATAAGTTAGGGCAAATGAGTCTTACTTATCTAACAATAGTTGTTTCAAAAATTATTTTCCTACTTCTACAACCAGCATAGATATCGTAATTAGTATTGTCATTATACATTTGATAAGGAGAAAATTACTTTTACAATGAATAGCTACGAAGTATATGTAATATGTCCTTTAAAAATTTTAAAGACACAGGATCTCACCATGTCAGGCTTAGTCACAATAAAAAATATCTTATCAGTTAAAGATTAAAATGTGTTAAATGAGTATGTCTAGAAATAAGTGTGTATCTGTTATATCTATCAACAAAATAATAACACATACCGAGATTTTAAATCATATATAGCCAATAAATACACTGTGTAATACATTGAATTTCAGAGCTGCAAACTTGAGATTCAGTTTATTTCTATGAATCGATATCATGTATTTTACCATTGCATCCAAGGAGTGTCAACACTGGGAGTAGACTCCATTTCTCTTTGTCTTTGTTTTATTCTAATATATTCTTAATATGCTTTATCATTTCCTTCCCCTGATGTCATATATATTTTGGTAATTAAAATTGCATGTATAATATATAATATATAATACCGAAATTAATGTTATATATTTAAGATGAAGAGAGATATGTCACATATGTAAGTATTAAATCAACTCACTAATAAGAGAGAATGTGATCAACTTGTATGGCATATCAATATCCGTAGTAGAAACTGATGCAGTTCAAAGCTAGGTTCTAGGCTCTCACTTAAGGTCTCAGGCCAGTAACATAATGGCAGTTTGCCGTTGGGTGCAATGACAAAAACTGCGACTACATTTGCAACAACCTTACTACATCTTCAAGGAATGTCAAACAAGTATATAAATATAATCAAGCATATTATCTCTTTGCTAAATTACCTTAAAAAATCTTCGTAAATCATATAACTAAAAATTGTAATAATTTATGAGAAAGGTTCTAGAGAATAGAAGTTGTTTGAAAAATTCTAGAGAATAGAACTTCTAGAGAATAGAATATTTCAACAGAGAATAGCTGTTTGAAAATGAAGTAAAGGTTGTTTAAAATTTTAATTATATTTAGGAAATTTCTATAGTTGCCTACTGTACAAAACGTTCCAAAATTACATAATATTTCTACAGAGGATTTGGCAGTAACATGTGATGCTTCTAGGTATAATACATTTCAGGACCATAAATACAAAATACTTAGTTGGAAGTTATCGTCCATGGGATGACATATTTTAAATAATGTCAAACCAAAACGGTTGCATTTATTTAATCATATATTATTAAGGTGATATTTCCTTATTAATATCATATTTATTCTAACTTCCAGCAATACAAGAGAAACAGAATGAACAAAGTGTAAAGCCTTATAAACAGAAAAGCAGAACAACTGTCGCTGCTTTTTATTGTTGGAGCATATTTGTCTGAAATTAATATAGTAATTCTGCTTTTATCTGGTATCATTGGCAAAATGGGCCATTTCACAAAACATGCATTGTCAGATGATTGCAATTCTCCCAGCAACTAACTGAAACTTTCATTATAACAATTCTATTAGAAATCTTCCAAAAACTTATGACACACTTTCTGACTCACTATATAGTAAAATGTAATTTAGTTTTTATCTTGTTGGTTTAATCAGTCATTTAAAATGGTATTCATTTATTAATCAACATTTACTTAATGCCCGCCCACTCATTCAAAAATCTGCAAAGTGCTATGGCTGTCATGTGATGAATCTCAAACATTAATTGTCTATTGATAACCATTGAATTAGTAGGTGGCTTAAAGGATTTTGTTTTTTCTTTCAAGCAAGCCCCTTTTTAAACAGTTTTTTTTTTTTTCTTCCAATTCCTTCAAGGATCTAGAGAACTGCTCCTAACACTTAACATTACCAAAAGCACCGTCTTTGTAAAAATCTATAGCTGTAATGTCTTTTTTCCCTGGAGTACCAAAGTCCCTCTTTGACCTGAAACATAGGGAAATCAGAGCCAGTACTTTGGCTGCCTTGATTTCGCAAATACTATTTTATAAAGTTCTTGAATGATAATATTAAATTAATGTGATACAGGTCTTATGCTTCCTTTAATACTCTCACATTACCTTGAATTTAGATTTCATGTTTTTAAGGAATCCTTTGTTACATTACTTCAAATGAATCAATATTTATGTTCTACTGCTTAATGTCCTTTTTAAATATTAGGATGATGAGATAATTATACCTATCTTATGTCACATGTTCTCATGAGTCTTTCTATAAGCCAGGAATGACTCATTCCTGCACACTTCTGTGACTTCTGAAGAGCCAGTGCCAGGATGGGCGGGTCACAAAGCTCCAGACAATTGCAGGCACCAGACCCTCAAGCTGTGGATACATTGCTTCGATCTTTGTTTGCCTTTTTTTTTTTTTTTTCTTTAAGTCACACAGTAACCTCTTCTGATTCTCTCCATTATTGAGAGAGCCAGTTGCAGTCGTGATGACACTCCATTGCAGGCAGGAAATCAATGGCATTTTTTCTGACTCCGGCTTCCCTGAGTACAGACTCAACCAAGATGATGTTTGCCATCTGTACTCATGTAAGTGTCTCGGGTGTTGCAGAACTGAATGAGTTCCACCACATGCTGAGTAACTCAGGAATGCCCTAGGCCTAGAGTCAGTTTCTCTATCCTGGCTATAGTTTTTTTTCTAATAATAAAATCACTTTCTGTTTAAAACCAACTTTGTTCCATTTGTGCTAAACCCTGATTAATATTTGTGAAATTTCCAGGTATCTAAGTATCCCTGATTAAACAAGATGCATACGCTGACTCATGGCAACTGGTTTCCTTTGTAAACTTTAGTGTTCTATTCTTATTTACTTATATATTGGTTCATTTGATTAGAGTTTGTTCATTACTATACTACAGTGGATAAACTAAGTAGAGCTGCAACTTTAATTCCAAAGTAATAGATCCTAAAATGAAAGAAAACATTGGGGAAGAAATGCCCGGGAAAATTAGCCAGCTTTTGGTGCTGATTAGTTAGATAAGAGTGTAAAGAAGTGAGGATTTTAGGTCAAGGCAGGGTTTCCACGCCTGTAATCTCAGCACTTTTGGGAGGCCGACACGCGGGCGGATCACAAGGTCAGAGATCGAGACCACGGGTGAAATCCCCGCTACTAAAAAAATACGAAAACTGGTCGCTGCGGCTCAAGCCTGCAATCCCAGCACTTTGGGAGGCCGAGATGGGCGGGATCACGCAGGTCAGGAGATCGAGACCATCCTGGCTAACACGGGTGAAACCTGCCCCCAATAAAAATACAAAAACTAGCCGGCGAGGCGGGCGGCGCCTGTAGTCCCAGCTGCTCAGGAGGCTGAGGCGGAGAATGCCGAACTCCGGGAGGCGGAGTCAGCGAGCTGGAGATCCGGCCACTGCACCCAGCCTGGGCAGAGCAAGACTCCGCCCCCAAAAAATACAAAAACTAGCTGGCGTAGGAGCATGCCAGTCCCATCTACCTGCGCTGAGGCAGGAGAATGGCGCGGAACCGGGAGGCGGAGATTGCAGTGGAGTCAGATCGCCACTGCACTCCACGCCTGGCGACGATGAAAGACCGCCCCAAAAAAAAAAAGAAGTGAGATTTTGAAATACAAAATAAAAAAATTTCAGAATAAATGTCAAATCACTAGTACATCTACAGTTCTGAAGTGCTCAGGCAGAGTTCTGCCTGAAAACTGGAAATGCTATTCCAGTAAAAGGGAAAAGAACATTTATAAACCAAAACCAGAAAAGAAGTTTAGGAAATGAGAAGAAACAAAGAAATACTGTACCAACTAAACAGGATGTCTGACGTGTATATAGATTTAAGCCACACTTAAAAGCATATGTAAGTTTTCTTATCATTATTGCAAAAAAGTAAAAAAAAAAAAAAAAAAAAAAAAAAAAAAGGAAAGAGAGAAAAAAAAACTGATTTTTTTTTCTCCAATTGAAACTTGATTGTAATTGACATCACACCAATTCCCTGTGTGCTTTAGTATCTGCGAGCAGGAATTAAATCTTGATCCCACAAGAGAACTGCATTCATGAGAAGAATCAATTGTAACCATACTAGGTTCATCAAAACCTGTGGTAAATGTCCCTGAAAATTAACCAGCCTGAAGTTGAGAGAAAACAAACAAACAAACAAAAATGCTTGCAAACTGATTAGCGGTAACAAATTATCTGAATGCAAGCTGAAGGAGACTGGAGTTTATTGAGAAATTTCCTGACTGGGGAAGTCTGAGGCTTCCTGAGAACCTTCCATCTTGAATTGTGAGGATGAAATCACCAAAGTATAGCCAACTTATGGGGTTCATTTGTTTAGTCAGATTTACAATTCTCTGTAGTATCTGAAAGCAATGTGTTAAGTAGCCTATGACATTTTGTTTCTTTTCATTGTGCCTTTATACACTTAACAATGAAACAATGACAAATGTGATAGGTGGGGGAAAATGTAGATATTCACAGAGAGTGCTAAATTTACATATGTTCTAATGTTCTATTTCATATCAAATATTTTTCTCTATTTAATTTATCTTAGTTTTCTGCTAACTGAAGTTTAACATACAGGTCTTCAGTTAATAAATTTGTATTTCAATATTCTTGTCAGAGACACAACTCTTGCCATTTTTTTTCCCATAATACTTTCAATTAAATGGTATAAATGAGAAAAAGCTTTGTACAATTCATTCTTGGGGAATATCTAATACAAGACTCCGAAATCTGTATTCCATGGTTTGCACTGACTCATTGCTTTTGCTTATAATTCTTCTAGTTATTTTACTGGGACAGAACCTTGGTTTGAATTCACGAAGATAACATTGAAAATGTATACCTGGAAATAAAAGCACAGAGTTTAATTAAACTCATGGATTAGAGATGAGGATGAGGTTATTAAACAAATGTGAATGTGTTACTGAATGTCTGTTTGAATTTGGCTCAATCAGTGAGCTTATTTTCAAAGACGTTTTGCCATAATTGATGATACAGACTTGGAAGGCGCAATGTTAGAGACATAATTGAGACACAATCCAAAAAGACTCAGAAACCATAGCCAATCCTGCTGTTCAGAATGAAAGAAAAAAATAAAAGTAACTATTCAAACTTACATTTAAAAGAGGGCTACGTTGCCTGTACAGAAAGAACATTTCCATTTTGCTCAAAGTTACTTATTAGTATGCAGCAAAGCTGAAGGGCAAGGTTTAATTTCAATGTCTTGGGATTTATCCATAGATGAAGTGTAGATTGTGGAGTATTGCCAGAAATTAAAAGAATATGAAGGATCCACATATAAAGCAGATAACCAAACACAGATTATTACTGTTGTTTATGCACTGTGTAAGACACAGTAGAAGATAAAGAAAATTACAGAGTAGTTAGGAACAAGGTAAATAATGTAAATTATCCTACCCAAATATTTTTGTGCATGTTACTAAACAATTTGATGTCTATATTTTTCCTGTGGAGAAACATTTTAAAAAGCTTTTATAAATACTTGAGTATTCATTAGAATTTAAATTATAAAACAACAGGTTAATCAAATTAAAAATATTTAGTGAAGGCTCTACATTCAAAAAATAGTATCTTGTTAAAGTACTGCATTTGCATTATCCAACATTAATGTGATAAACCTTATAAACTGTACTTCAGTAGAGACTATTATGACCCACTTTTGTGATAATCAACTGGTTTTCAGAAACTGTGCGAATTATTTTCCTTATATGTCCTAGAGTTGCAAATATTCTGAATATCCTCAAAATTCATCTACTGATATTCTCTAATGTTCCCTAAAATACATACAACCCAAATCTACACAAAAATGTAACGGTTGATTCTAGGAGTTACTAGATTAATTCAAGTTTAGGCTTAAGAAATCTCCTGACTGGGGAGTGCTCACACAAGGCTGACCTTGGTCACATGGAAATTCTAAATATGCTTAAATCAGTATTGTAGTTTTAAAAATCAGTGTTATTTTATCTATTAATTTAGAGTTTTCCAAAAGGAGTTAGATTTTCTAGGAAATCTGCTTATACATTTTTTTTTAAATAGTGGTAGATTGACTCACATGCACCTTCATTTAGTGGATTTGTATTTAACCATTTAATTGGTTAGAGATAATACAAATTTAGTAATTAAAGCATGTATGGCAAGTATGTATTGACCTGGATGTATAAATAAGTAAATCAATCTTTTAAATAAGGTCTTTATTTTGATGCCTCTCTAACAATTAAAACGATAGAAACACTAATAAATTATATCTGGATTGCTAAATTTTACATGTACTCAGACTTTTTTAGGCTATATCATATTCTCTCAGTGAGTAATACTGTGTGGTAAATATGTGGTCTAGAAGATAAATTTCCATTCTTTGTCATCAATTAAACTAAGGGGTATGTGTGCATGTGTCCATTCAACACGAATTAATTGCATGAGTCTTCCATACTAAGCACCATCTCTTCCATTAAGGAACTTATAGTTTAGTAAAAATGGCAAATAAAAAAAAGAAACCAACAGGGAATTTTATGTGAGTGTGATAAAAACTATTAATATATGAGTGGAAACAGGAAATATTAGAAAACATAAGGGCAGGAAAATTTGACTGGAGCAATAATTGCTGTGTTGAACACTCGACAGGTAAGTACCCAGGTGAAGGATGCTGGAGAGGCATTTTTGAAAATCAGTGTCTTTTAGAAAACCTTTACAAAGAAAAATTTTAATGAAGATAAACTGACAGCAACTTTGTTAAATTTAAAAAAATGCAAAAAAGACAGTTTTCATATACCAATAAGCTATTATTTTTTTACATTTATTTTGTCCTATATATTCATTATATATTTATTTTAATTTCTACCAATTAACATGCTAGACAAAGTTTCTTGCTTTGTTTAGCAACACATTTTTAAGGTTTTCATTTTGTTTCATAGCTTAGGAGCATCACTACAAGAGTAGGAAATGAACTATCCTGAAAGTCACACATTTTGTTTTTTTTTTTTTTGTTTCTTTCATTTTGTTGGGTCAAATAAATAGAATTCAGTTTCATTATAGTTGCAGTTTTATTAATGTTATTGTTGTAACATGTTATTGGCTTGATTTGCATGAGATTCAGTATTGCATTTGGATGTTTTATATTTTACCCTCTGGTGTAAGCATTTTCAACTTTTTTGATTTTTTGGGTTTCTTTGTTTTACACAATTTAATCTTTGCACATAACTAGGGTATTTTATAATTTGTCATTAAAACCAGTATATTTTGGAGAGAAAAAAAAAAGGTAGCATTAACAATTACACTGTGGTGACTGGTATAATCTCAGACTGTCCGAAGGAAAACTATACCATGGTACATGCCAACTATAACTAATACTTTGCTTGAAATATATAATCCTCACCTTATAAAGTTGAAATAATCTCTTCAAGAAGGTCTAGTTATAATGTTAGATACTTGAATGATTGGCTTCAAATTTCAATTGGTCAAAGGAAATTTTATTTTTAATTCTATAAAGGATGCTCTTAAAACAAAGACAGGTTTGTATAGTTAAATTAATTACTATGGCCTATTAATATGAACATGGTAAAGCTAAAGCTGCTGGTGTTTATTTGGCCTTTAGAGAATGTTTCTTATACAGACTACTGTTTGAATCTTAGATCCACTACTGCTTTGCCATGTGCCCTTTAGAAAGTGCTTAGACTCTGTGACACTAAACTTCATCATTCATAAAACAAACAAGAATATCAGAGTCTGTCATATTATTTCCATGAAGATTTAATACAATATTATGAAACATAAAATAATTTTCATGATACCTTACAGACTCTGAATGCTTAGTATTATTTTATTTCGTTTCAATCATAAATATTAAATTGATAGAAATTTGAAGTTCAACATGTTGATAAGTTGCATAAGATAATTTTGGCCTTCTGGTTTTGCATACTTTTCATGTAGGTATTTTATAGATATGCATAAAAATTATATATTTTTATAATTTGAAAAGATATTTAAAACTGCATTTTACTTTTTCTGGCTCTTCTTTTTATTCTTGAACACCAAGGTCATTTGCTTTTTACTTTCATTTCTCAACTTGTTTGGACAAATTTTGCAAAGATATTCTTACCCTTCACCTTTCCCTAAAAATTCCTCTCATAAGTAAATATTATCTTGAGAATATGTAGACTCTTGTAGAAAAAGAACAACATAAACTCAATTTTTATTAAATAAAACATGAGATTACAAATGAGCGTTTTTTTAAAGGGAATCAAATTTCATTTCAGAAAATTTACTAGGAAAAAAAAACTTATGAACCACCTAAACTAGTGTAAGTGTGTTATTCTGTGAAAACAGTAATTCCTTATTTAAAAAATAGTTTCTAATAAAAGAACCTGGATTATATAGCTATTCACGTTGAACAGATGCTCACAAACAACCTTAACTCTAACCATATTTAACTATCAAAAATGGAAAATAAATTTTGGTTATAGTTTTCCCACATTCAATGTAAAAGAATAATGGCTACTGGTTATCAAATTATTTTAATATATTTCTTACGTCTGCCCATCTAAAATGAAAACTTTATTTTCATGAAGTTTTGTACAACATTCCTTAAATGAATGTGCAAAGTCATAACTGCATTCGGCTACTGAAAGGAAGAATAATTGATAAATTGCACTTATTTGGATGTTACTGACATTAAAAAGAGATGTTTTGTCATATTTATAATGATTGTCATGTATATAATGATGACATGATGATCATTACAAGGTTAGCTAAAGTAAACTCTTTGTTCTTCAGTATAAAAATTAAAGCCAGTATATTATTTTTTTCATTGAGTCTATATTGCTTTCGTTTGTAGTGTTTAAAAAAATGGTTCATGAATGTTTATTACAATTAAACTGATACATCTTTTCATTCTTTTTATTTTTATTTTTTGAATCCTATAGCTATTTTATATTCTTGAATTATATTCATTTGATCACTGTTTAATCTTTCCTTCTTAGTCACAGTGTCAAAATTCCTTATTTATCTGGTGATGTTATGCAGTTTAACTGTTCACTGGGAAATTAAATTTTATTCTACTATATCTAATATAGGTTTTTCTCGTCATCCTGATCCTAACAATGTAACTGGTACTTTCTCTTTCCTTAGGGACATCTGCTTTGCAGGAGCAGAGACAGAATTTCCTAGAAACCAGAGGCCAGTTCTCCAATTACCTTTTACTTTTGGTTGGGTAAATCTGAGATGATTTAAGTAGTACAGTGGACTAAAAATGTTGACAGATTTATGACAATGCTTAGGTGTGGAAAGGAGAATTAATCCTGAGGGGAGGAAGTCTGAAGAATTTCTTATAAGATTGCAATATAGATAGGATTTTGCAGATCATGCGTAAAAATGTCCAGAAACTTTCGCATTCACATAAGAGAACCAAAGACTTGGAAGGGTCTTCATGGAGAACAGCTATTACGTGCACACAAGGAAGCAGACACAACATGCTTCGTCCCTCAAATAAGACCAGTACTCTTATATGTAAGCCTAGAATTAAACCTCAAAGCAACCACAGTCAATGGGCGAGAAGGCCTGTATACAGGGCCAGCTTCATGAGTGTACATCCTATACACTTGCAGAGGATCAGCCCTCAGAAGGGCACCATGCTTGTTTGAAAGCAGTCATATTGTCTTGAATTCTCAATAATTTTATCTTTGACCTTGTGTTTTGTGAATGAAGTCTGACAAAACAATAGAGCATGTTCCTTGCACCCCATTCACATATAGCATTTGTGAGGCCCCAGGAACACAGATTTCCTATGGACCCACGAATGGGGGAGTTCAATTCAGGCTCAAAATGACTTTAAGGCAAACTGCTATGTCTATGACTCAGTAAATAAGTCATTGACAGCCCTTAGAGATCACGTTTGTTTTTTCAAATCAGAAATTTATTTAAATATAGAAATAAGTCAATAGTGTTCTATGAAACAACCAGGAAAACTGCTCACATACTTTTAAAACTATGTAACTTTGGGTATTAGTCAACCTCTTAAGATAAAAATGAAGAAGGAAAGAAGAAAGATTTTTTTTTTTTAACTTTCATTCTTTATTCTTCAGTAATATAGAAATTCTAGGTAGAATTTACATGTCTCAAGAAATGAAATATAAACAGTTTAGTTTTGTGCAGTGTTTTTATTCTTCTGGTCAGACCAAAATACATATGGATGCACTGTCTCTGAAATATAAATTGTGTAATTTCAGTGATTCCATATATGAGTTAAACGCTCTTATATTTGCATTTAAAACTGGCATTTCACTATACATATAAAGATAAATGGTAAAATTCATGATAAAAATTTAAAATTTTAATTTTTCTTTTTTAGAACATTAAATAGCAAATTAAAAAAAAAAAAAAAAAAAAAAAAAAAACACCATGAGAAGTTAAGAAAAAGATGGTGGGAAGAAAAAGTTTAATTTTAAGTACTTTAACAATACAGTTTCCTGCATTTTGAACAAAGGGTTCTATACTTTTATTTGCACAGGATACAGTAAATGATGTAGCTTGACATGGCATGACAATAAGCATAGCACTAATAGCATTAAAATCAGTACACCAACCATCAGGAACCATTTCTTATAAACTGAGAAATATGTAAGTTCCTCATAACCAACACAAGGCACTGTGGTGGGAAGGGTTTAACACTACTTGCAGAAATTTAATTTCCTCCTAACTAGGTGTGACTGGATCTCAAGGCAGGTTTCATTTAACTTTGTGGAGAAATATTTGTTCCAAGCACCTGTGGTTTTATGTACTTTCCCCATCAGCTTTTAAGCTCCTTGAATGCTAAAATTATATTTCACACAACTTAAACTATATTCAAAACACATCACTGCTCCAGGCATATGCCCTCGGAGCTCTTTTCTATTTGTGTTAGGTGCTAACTCTTAGCATGTTTTCATTACCAACCATCAGTTAAAGGATGCCTTTTCTGTGCTTGTGAATAAGTGGAGTATCCGGGAATATATTTATTCAATGGGTAGAATGTAATCAATGACTGAGAGGTGGGGAGCTATTAACATTCTGCTTCCTTTGTAACTGATTGAGATAATTTCAGATATTACCCAAATTGCCTTCAGAGATTCCCTGTGGAATTGAGCCAAAGTCATTTTCTTTGTGATGTTTTATCTCCCACACTTGCTTGACTGTTTTCTTTGTCCTTACCACATTCCAATCACCTTACTGGTTCCTTCTAGAAAGCTGCCTCATAAATTTCCTCTAAGCAAAATTTTGTCTCAGAGGCTTCTTAAGAGGAAACCCAATCAAACTAAGGCACTAAAAGAAATTAAAATATTTAATGAGAGTAACAGGCAACTGATAAATGTTTATTGAATTCAATTGAGAATTGTGTATAAAAAGGTAGAATTTCTTATGTAATTAAATAGTCCATTACTGTAAGTCTTCTTGATGACGAACACCATGACATCTAAGCATTTAAGTATCTCATTTTGTCAGGGTTCATTGTGAATGCACTGGCTGCTCTAAAAAAAAACAAAATAGGCCTCGTTTTGAATTCCATATCCCATATGCTTACCCTTACTTCATGTTCATGTTATAACTGAATATTAGTGAGATATTTATATAGTTATGAATAAAATGTAGGCTTATATTGATCCAAAAGCTTAATATATTTACTCATATTTAGCCATAAATAGAATAATTTTACATTTTCTTCTACTTTAATGGTTTCTCCCTTTAAAAATGTTTATTCTATATAGCATGAGTTTGCAATATATTTGAAGAAAAAAACATATTTAGATTAGCAAGCCTGTGAGCATCATGTCAAAAAATAAATGTGGTCATGAATGAGGAAATAAAATGATCACAATTAATGGAAATTATTTTAAAAATCAGTAGTATGAATAAAGTTGACTCAGGAGTTTTGTTCAAGTGAAGTACACCAACCATTTCAAACGATTTTATTTTAAGAACTCTAGCACTTACAGACTGAATATGAGTCAAATAATCAAGATATTTTTCGGAAATCCAGGTTGTGAACCTTAAATAATCTATATTAATTTTAAAGAATATTTGTTTTTATCATAGGTCATTTTAAAAGAATAAAAGTGAAATATTTTGCCACCTTTACACAGCATTCATTCTTCTCATTTTTCTCCCATCAAGTAACAGTCATTGTTGAGTATTTTGCATGAGTGTTTGTGTGTGTTTGTTACATATATATTATACATATTATATATACATGATATATATGGCATATATTATATTATATATATTTATGAGAGGGGAGAAACTGAAGAATTGAGAGAGTACACACAAGGAACAGTTTTGAAAAGTCACGAAGAATCTCCACTTGTATAAGTGATTTTCTCCATATTCTCCTAACTCAAAGAGACAGGAAGATACAATATTGTCACATACTCAACATCACTAATCATCAGAGAAATGCAAATCAAAACCACAATGAGATACCATTTCATACCAGTCAGAATGGCTGTTATTAGAAATTTTAAAAACAATGGATGCTAGCTAGGCTATAGAGGAGGGAAATGCTATACACTACTGGTAGGAATGTAAACTAGGTCAGCCAGTATGGAAAGCAGCACTTTGAAGATTTCTTAAAGAACTTAAAACAGAACTACCATTCAACCCAACAATCTCATTATCTGGTATATACCCAAAAGAAAACCAAACATTCTACCAAAAAGACACATGCACTCTCGTGTTCATTACAACTCTATTCACAATAGGAAAGACATGGAATCAACCTAGGTGCCCATCAACGGTGGATTGGATAAAGAAAAGGTGGCACATATGCACTATGGAATGCTGTATATGCAGCCCTAAATGAGAACAAAATCATGTGCTTTGCAGCAAAATAGATGCAACTGAAGACCATTATCTTGGGAGAATTAAAGCGGGAACAGAAATGCTGCATGTTTTCACTTGTAAATGGGAACTAAACTTTGGGTACTCAGGGACATAAAGATGGCTATGATAGAAACTGGGGACTACCGGAGTTAGGGAAGGAGGATGAGGGGGAAGTGTTGAACAACTAACTAAAGGGTACTATGCTCAGTTCCTCAGTGGCAAAATTATTCATACCCCAAATCTCAGCATCACACAATATACCCAGGTAACAAATCTAAACACGTACCTCCTGATTCTAAAATATATGTTGATAAATAAATAAATAATTATATGACCCTACTGAAAATAAATAAATAAATGCTCCTCATAAAGCATTTTCAGGATAAAATATTTGGGGACATTATAATCACTCATTTTGCCAACATATCTATTCTGATGTAGATTTATTTTAAGAGCAACATGAGGTCATAGATCATTTTTTTTCTAAGTCAAACTTCAAGTTTAGGAAAGTGTCTAAATTATTGGTTTACTTAATGAATTAAGAACGATTTGGCCTTTGTTCGAATGTCGGAGTCATCCAGTGATGTTTAAAGATAGAATTGTTAATAATTTTACTAATTCACTCATTAAACACATTTTTATTATACATCCAATATGTTTCAGAAACCTATTCTATTGCTCTAATAAAAAATAACTAATTCTCTTAAATAATGAGAAATGAAAGGAAGAAATTTCACACATGGTATGATTAATGAAGGGTTATGCAATTCTTCCTAATCTCCCAAATTTCTTACTAATTCATAATGGAACCTAATTACATTTTATATCCTTTGCTCTAAGTCTTCGCAATTTTTAAAAGTAGTCACTTTACTATAAATCCTTTAAAAAATAAAATATAAAGCATAGATCAGTTAATAAAATGCACCACTAATTTAGGACTAGAAGGTGGAAAAGTTTACCAGGAGATAAGTGGCATTAAAAGGGAGGCAAGAGGGCTGGGCACGGTGGCTCATGCTTGTAATGCCATCACTTTGGGAGGCCAAAGTGAGTGGATCACCTGAGGTTGGGAGTTCGAGACCAGCCTGACCAACACAGTGAAACCCCATCTCTACTAAAAATACAAAAAAATTAGCTGGCCGTGGTGGTGGATGCCTGTAATCCCAGCCACTCGTGAGACTGAGGCAGGAGAATCGCTTGAACCTGGGAGGTGGAAGTTGCATTGAGCTGAGATGATGCCGTTGCACTCTAGCCTGGGCAACAAGAGTGAAATTCCTTCTCAAAAAAAAAAAAAAAAAAAAAGAAAAAGAAAAAGAAAAAGAAAAAGGGAGGCAACAGGTCACAATGGTAAACTTTAGAAACTTCCTATTTGGCCCTTGAGCATTTCTTTTAGAAGATGACAAAGTGTACAGTTGTGTGTGTAGGCATATGTAAGGTGAGATAACTTCATTCAACCCTAGCTTAAAATATATATTTTATAAATGTAATTTTTGTTGATGCCAGTCCTTATTTGATCATTTACTGATGCGAAAATTAGAATTCAAGAATATTAATCTTAATATTAAATCACATATACTATCTTGTCCATATATACTTTAATGTTTTTGCCAATCTGTGAAGCATATCTTATAGTTCTCTGATAAATAATGTGACTAGTAAACAAGTAAAAGCATACAGAAAGGTGACCTTTAAGAGCCTTCAACAGCTTTAATTCAGTGGCAGTACAATCTATTTAACCTTTTGGAAAATACTCAGTTTTGACAATGATTTTACTTTTCAAAGTTATACAATCATATGTTAGAAAATGTACTTTATATTTATTCATAACCTTTTCTATATAGTGCAAGTTATTAAGTAGCATAGCTTATTTAAATTTCTGGTATAAATTAAAGTTTATGTACAGACTATTTGTTTAAATTATATATGCATTTATATTGCCTAATTATTGTATTTCTGTTATATATGTGTGTATACACACAGCACATTTATGTATACAGAGTCATAAATGACTATATATATATAAATTTAGGTATAAAGATATATATCTTTTTCACCCTCTCAGACTGTAGAATCCTCAAGGTCAAAGACATGTCTTGTTTATAAGTTTTCCTCCAAAATCTAGCACAATACCTAGTTTATTGAGTTTAAGAACTCAATAAATGTTCATAGAATGAGTAAAATTTGAGATAGGCCATAGCAATTATCTTATATGTTCTTATATAAAGAGTAATAAAAGCAGCAACTTGAAGTGATTTAGGATGAGAAAAACAAAAGTTTTAAAATTCCACAGTAAAAACTTGACAGCAATGAACATCAGGTTTTAAAAAAACAATGACACATTTGGAATATTACTCTGGTATATATATATAGAACATACTGTACCTCAAAGTAGCAATATAAACTTCATTGCTACATGTATATGTGTGCAATATTTATATAGTCCAAAAAACTCTCATATTAGGTATGCCATTTACCTATGACTGGCAATTTGGTAGCTGTTAAGATATTTCTAAATTTGAATAAAATTTATAAAATGATCAGAATATTACAGACATTTGTGTAAATGCTTTATCTATAATTTTCAATAGTTACCTTGATGTGCTTGGATGATCCTTTTTTTGGCTTTTTGCCCCCATATTTAATGTAATTTTTAGTAGATTTCAGAAATAGTGGAAATGTGGCGTGTTGTATCTTCCCTGTAACTCTCTCTAAATGATAATAGACATTTTAGATTATTAAAATCTGATATTAAATATTCTTGTTAAAATAGTTGCATTTTACCTGATGTTTTGCTTTTCTAATGAGAACTATTATAAGCAGCAGGGATGACTGAACTTTTTTATATGCTTAGATGACCTTATTGCTCTTTGTTTCTCAGATTATACTTTTAGGTTATCACTAATTGTGTTTGAATGTCTTCACTATTTGGAAAACATTGACTATTGATTTTTTAATGCAGAAAATTGTTATTACATTCATGAGGAGTGGAAAAAAAGATGGATCTACAATGTATAGACTCTTTAAATAAACGTTCCAAGGTCCCCCCCGAATACCACAGTATAATTAAAATGAGTACTTTAGAATAGTGTGCTATTCTTTTTCTTTATTATTCTAACTGAAATTTTTTAAAGCACAAATGTCATCAGCTTTTAAAATTATTCTGAAGCATACAGAGAAAACCCTACTACTAGCGTTATTCTTAATGTTTAAAATACTGTTACAGTTATCAATGAACAGGTTTTGTTACATTTGCTACTTTTAAAAAATATAAATCTAAAAAAGAGTAATTTTAAAATAATGCCCTTGGAAATTACTGCAGAATATGATATTAGATAAGTGAAATGCTTTTAAACACAGTAAACACAGAAGGTATATACTCATTATATATCACTCTTACCTTTTTCTCCTCCATACTGGTCAGGTGTTCTAGGTTAACATTTCCTCCATCATCACCCAATGATCACCTGGTGTTTGAAATGTTAATTGGACTTAATCAGGCTTAGTCATTACCTCCCTAGACTTCAAACAGTTTTTGTAAAAATTCCTCTTGGGTTTAGGTGTGCTATATCTAAACAGTGTTATTGTATATAAGATTTTGCTTTACCTTTGAGAAGCATTATGTCCAACATTTTCATTCATCTCACACTATAGCAGCCATTTTTCCTCAATTAACTCTTCTCTCTCAAAGTCATATTGTCGCAATAATTATATAGTTTACATGGGATTCCTAAAATCAAGGAAAAGAAACTCAGTGTCAGATCAAATCTCGAGTCTTCTTATGTCTTGTTATTTATCTTGTTTTCCGAAGGGTGAGCCTATAAGGATTAAAGAGGCAGACACTGATGATGGGTTGGACTATAAAATTAGAAATGGAAAACTAAAGTGGATCGAAAGTGCCAAAGTAAATTATTTCATCACATGCAAATACACACACACACATGCACAGACACCTGCATTCACCAACACATGCACATGTAAAGGGAATATGCAAAGAGCAGGCATGTACAATAATACGATTTCATAAGGAATTACCATCAGCATTTACAATGAGAAAGCCAGGAGCCCAGAACTAGTATTATTACTTCCAAATTCTAATTATTTTAAACTCTACAATGACACTTATTCCCAAAATTATTTCTTAATTTTTTGAACATAAAATGACACATTAAAAAATCTGTTTTGTTTATTACACAAGTTTACCCTTGATTTGATCAGAACACTGAAATAATTGTAGAAGTTATTTCCAAAGTGATCATGAAACAATATGAAAATGAAGTTATTGCATCTCATATTTTTCCCTTTATTCAATTATAATTTATTTAATCATATTTTGGCATGTTAAGTAATTATTGATTAGGAGCCTGCTAAGTACCAAGAGTTGTATGCTAAATCTGTGCATGCAATGACAAAAGATATGTAACCTTTCTTACAGTGTAGTGCAAGATACACACACCCAAACAGGCACAGAGAAAGAAACATGTTTATTAAACAAAACATGCAACACATACATAAATACACTTAAACGTGTATACACAAATACATTCAGATGGACTACACCATGGAACCCAAGAAAGAACACTGTGAAAATGCTGTATTTAAGCTGAGAATAAAAAGAAAAATAAGTGGAACTCAGTCAGACACATATTTAAAAGCTAGGGAGAGAGCTAGTCTACTTGCTATCTCAACAAAAGTTTAAAATTATAATACTCACAAGTTTCAAGAGCTGGAAACCAATTCAGGCAACTATAGTGATCTCTTTCCAAATGAATGAAGACATTATTAAAGAAAATAGTGCTCATAAATGCTGTCAGAATAACATTAGAAACCTTAGCTTTATGTCAAGTATAAATCAATCCTTTCAACACTTGTATCTTTCAAAAATCTCCAAGGCAACAAAAATCCATCAAAAGTAATAGTGCCAGTGAATGCCTGGAGGGCAGCCATCTTATTTTGTAGTTCCAAAGAGGAAACTGCAAGTGTGCAAGAGAAGTCTAACTTACTCAGCATTGACAAAATGAGACCAATAAAAGCTGTGCATCTTCATGCTCTATTTCAGATGACCAAATTTCTCAGATTTTAAGCTCTTAGTAGGTTTAACAAGATGTGTCACTGTTCTCATGGCCTATTGTTTCTGGCATACAGTTTATTACTGCTCCAGATGTTCAGTTTTGCTGGCTGTGACCATCATACACATCTTGTGTCTCAAAATTCTGAATTATTTCTGACCAAAGATTACAATTTATTTGTTTATTTGAATCTGAGGCAGTTAATCTATTTGCTTAAGAAATATATAAACATTATTTGTGAATAAAGGGAGTGTTGGAAGATGAAAGAGATGGAATTATATAAACAAGTTGTAATAAATAAATACTAGTCCACAATCATAAAATGTTAGTGCTGGAGAAAATTTAGAGATGCTCTGATAGAAATATTCTTACATAAATATAAATAAACATTTCATTCCAGATTAGCCAAGATGTTAGATAGTAGAGATAAGATTAAACTAACATTTCTTAAGAGGAAGTTTTGAAGAATTTGCACCATACTGCAGCAATTGTCTCACTCAGGAGTCAGCAAAATATGGCCCATGGAACCAAAGCCAGTCGGCTGCCTGTGTTTAAATGTGCAGTTTTATTAGAGCACAACCATGCCTATTTATGCTCATTCCTTTACCTATTTCTATGGTTCCTTTCCAATGCCAGTTTGAGCACTAGTGACAGAAACTGTATGGCCTGCAAAACGTAATGTGTGTACTATTAGTCCTTTAGAGAAAAAGTTTGTTGACCCCTGCTCTAACTCATAATTATTTATAATCCTATAAATAATTGTGCTGAATTTCAGCTTCTGAACAATAGTTTGAAATACATTGTGGTAATAGTAATTATTTTGGATTTGGATGACTATCATAAAATCACAAATTGCTATGGCTGAAAAGGGCCATATAGAACATTAAATTCAATTCCCAGTTGATGAAATATGTATTTTATTCTGTGTCTTACAGATGCCCATTTAGAGTTTGCTTGAATACTGCTGAAGGGAACTAGAATACTTCCTGTAACAGGGCATTGCATGGATGGACAACATTACTAGTTGTAATACAACTTTTAGGTTTTGAAATATATCTGATTTTTAAATCTTTACTCATTATAGTCCAATCTGCACAGATATCAGAGAACAAATACACAGCCTCTACATGCTAGTCCTTCAAGTGATTTAACTTTCTAACATAGCAAATTGCACCAATCTTCCTATTCTCTGGATAAACATATGCCATGTATTCTCACTCTCAAACCACTAAACATCCTCTTTATTGTTCTCTGGATGCTGTCTTAATTTGTAAATTTTGTACTTTAAATGTGGCACCCAGAACTATAAAAAAGTAAAAATAAAAAAGTTCTGTGCAACGTATATCCTTTCATAATACTGGACAAATTACATAATGTCTCTATATTATGGTGATAACAACATTGTAGCATAGTAGTACTGTAAAAATAAAGTGAGTTACTATCTTGTGTGTTCAGTACACTGGAGAAACAGATTATATTCAGCAAATATTAGTCTTTTTTTTTTCCCCAGCCTTTTCCTCTATTTGTAGGAATTTATTTGCATATAAAAAATAATTAGGACATATGTCTTACTCCAGCATAGCTTGTATTTTATTAGAGAAGATTGACACCTAACCAAATAATTGCAATGCGGCTAAGTAAGTTCTCAATTATAATGTCCTAGATAACATAGGAAATAAATTTCAAATGTATGAATAACTCAGAAGAGATTTATAAAGATTTAGTTTTAATAGTCTATTATATTTTAGTTTCCTCAACTAGGTAGCTTAAATATTCATTTTGCAAAATATTTTAGATAAAAATCAGTTTTTAATGTCATGTTCAACACATCTTTTGTTGCCTCTGGGACCTAATGAAAATTATATATTATAATCATTTGTTTGATGACAGCATACGCACAGCTTAAGACATTGAATGGCTTTCTTATGTGGCTTCCAGCAGTTTGTGAACTCATTTCTACAATAATTAAAGACCTTTTAAAGTGATTATATCTCTTTCAGATTATAGTTATTCTTTAGACAAGTAGAATTATTTGCTAAGTATCCAGTATCTTCAAAAAGCTAATGAATTTTTAAAATTTATTAAACATACTTTAAGAGTTTTGTTGTGCAGTGAAAGAGATTGCCCTAGTGGCAAATCACCTTATTGTTATTTAACAATTAACATTTCTTCACTTCAGTTGTTTGTTTTTTTTTTTTTCTTTTAGATTTTTAACAGTTTTGGATAATTTAAAAATATGCTATAGACTACATGTGTTGGTAAGAGCTAATCTATTCACTGAGGGTTTTTTTTTTTCTTTTTTACCAGTTGTGTTCAAGAGAAAGTGCTTAGGAAGAAAGGTGAGTGATCATCATAGTAAGTAGCTGGAGATTTCCAATTTTCTTTCAAAAAATGTTGATTATTTTGTGTATGAAACAATATCTTACCAAGTCAGTGCATCATTTAAATTTATCTTTAGAAACTTAGACAATTATCACTACGGCATAGACATTTCCTCAATTTAAATAGTAATATTGGTTAAGTGTGTAGAAAAAAATAGAACCCTGTAAGTTATTGTTATGTCACAAAAATAGCATGTAGAATCAAAAATCAATTGTATAATTTTGGGGATTTTTTTTTTTTTTTTTGCCAAAGTACTAATCTTATTTTAAGAATTATATCATCAAGTTCTGTATAATAAGAAAGAGGTTAAACTAAAATGGTTGCATAAATATGCTAGGCAGCACTTATCTCTCGTGGTCCAAAACTGTGTTTCTAAATGTACAGGTTATAAGTAAGAAAGACAATGCTGTTATTTTCTAGAGGGTGTTAGACATTAAGATTTAATGTATATTAAAGAAAGGATTATAACAGAAATGATAATGTTTGTTCTTTTTGTAATCAATTTAGTGAACTCACAAGACAGGAAAATTATTTTAAAGAATAATTTACTGCAGATGGTGATTGTGGATGACCAGTGGGCACTATGAAGTTAGAGTATTAGTTGCAGAGAAACTTTGTGATTTTCTATCCTCACTATTGAGTGAATTTCTCTTCATTCCAGCTCTCTTGCATTGAAAAAATAATAATAATAAGCTTGCCATTGAAATAGTAAAATTAATTTGCTCCTCTGAAATTTCAGGAAAAAAAAAAAAGACAATTTTGAACTGTGGAATTTCTAAGACAGTAAAGAATGTGGTTGCTTCAAGAGCCAAAAACAAAAGATTATAAGGCTCATGGAGGTGGATTTTTGATGTACTGAATACAATGAACTGTTAATGAGTATTCACATTACTCCTATGTCCCTGTGTTCTCAAAGGGTTTGTGGAAGACAATCAAATGGTGAAAATAGTAATTCTTACAACAGATGGCATTTGGGCTTAGAATATTTTTATTTAAATAAGTAAAATTATACTCTTATTTTTTTGTTTTTTTTGTATGTATTATAGTTAAACATCTACATGCTCTTGTAAAATCAACAGAAATATTAACGATAAGTAGAAACAAGGATATGAATTAATTAATATTCAATAAGTAGATCTACCCTTAGATTTCATTCTATCAGCAGAAAAAATCATGAGAAAAATTACAGTCACAGTCTAGATAACATATGTTTATGTTGAGATGTACAAATATATTTTCAAGTGTCATTTTTTTCTGGATCTCAAAATTGTACAGAAGAAACTGAAAATGTATGTTCATTTATTTCTTTGAAAACCAAATTATGTCTTCAGTTTCGAAACATTACAGTGAGAAGAAATTGATTTATTTTCTAAAATAATTGAACACGTTCCCTAGAAATGGGAGCAGATTTAAAGTCACAATTATAATTTTTCCGCTCCTACTCTTTTTAATATGGAACAATTTATACATCTTTGCTATGCACAAGAATCCCAGAAGGATATGTTAAAAATATCGTCTCATGTCCATACAAAAGAGTTGGATTGCATAGGTGCAGGAATCTGTAACTTGTATTGCATTGCCTTCCTTTAATTTTCTGTATTAACTGGATATGTGCTGTCTTTCTTTTTTTTTTTTTGGAGACGGCGTCTCGCTCTGTCTCCCAGTCTGGAGTGCAGTGGTGCGATCTCTGCTCAGTGCAACTTCCACCTCCTGGGTTCAAACGATTCTCCTGCCTCAGCTCCCCGAGTAGGTGGGACTACAGGCATGTGCCACCACACCGATCTAATTTTTTGTATTTTTAGTAGAGACAGGGTTTCACCAAATTAGCCAGGATGGTCTTGATCTCCTGACCTCGTGATACACCTGCCTCGGTCTCCCAAAGTGCTGGGATTACAGGTATAAGCCACCGCGTGTGTTGTCTTTCTTCTTCTTATAAACGCTCTTACTCACTCACATACTCCTTCATAAAAAAAAGTTAATATTTGAAATATATTCTGAAATATATTTTTCAACATTTTATTCATGAGTGTACAATATAAAAAAGTACACAAATATGAATAAACACAGATATACATATGTAAGAAAATTGAGGTTATTGTTTTCCCAAACCAATATTTTAATAAGCACACTTCACTGCATTTTATCTTCTTAGCCATCAATACCTACTGAAAATAACTTTAAGTCAAAAAATCACAAGCATTCCTCTACACCAATAACAGACAAACAGAGATCCAAATGATGAGTGAACTCCCATTCATGATTGCTTCAAAGAGAATAAAATACATAGGAATCCAACTTACAAGGGATGTGAAGGACCTCTTCAAGGAAAAATGCAAACCACTGCTCAATGAAATAAAAGAGAACACAAACAAATGGAAAAACATTCGATGCTCATGGATAGGAAGAATTAGTATCATGAAAATGACCGTACTGCCCAAGGTAATTTATAGATTCAGTGCCATCCCCATCAAGCTACTAATGATTTTCTTCACAGAATTGGAAACAAAAACTACTTTACAGTTCACATGGAACCAAAAAAGAGCCCACATTGCCAAGACAATCCTAAGCAAAAAGAATAAAGTGGAGGCATCACGCTACCTGACTTCAAACTATACTACAAGGCTATAGTAACCAAAACAGCATGGTACTGGTACTGAAACAGAGATTTAGACCAGTAGAACAGAACAGAGCCCTCAGAAATAATACCACACATCTACAATCATCTGATCTTTGACAAACCTGACAAAAATAAGAAATGGGGAAAGGATTCCCTGTTTAATAGATGGTGCTGGGAAAACTGGCTAGCCATATGTAGAAAGCTGAAACTGGATCCCTTCCTTACACCTCATACAAAAATTAATTCAAGATGGATTAAAGACTCAAATGTTAGACCTAAAACCATAAAAACCCTAGAAGAAAACCTAGGCAATATCATTCAGGACATAGGCATGGGCAAGGACTTCTTTACTAAAACACCAAAAACAATGGCAACAAAAGCCAAAATTGACAAATGGGATCTAATTAAACTAAAGAGCTTCTGCACAGCAAAAGAAACTACCATCAGAGCAAACAGGCAACCTACAGAATGGGAGAAAATTTTTACAATCTACCCATCTGACAGAGGGATAATATCCAGAATCTACAAATAACTTAAACAAATTTACAAGAAAAAAAAAAAATCAAAAAGTGGGCAAAGTATATGGACAGACACTTCTGAAAAAGAAGACATTTATGCAGCCAACAGACACATGGAAAAATGCTCATCATCACTGGCCATCAGAGAAATGCAAATCAAAACTATTATGAGATACAATCTCACACCAGTTTTAATGACGATCATTAAAAAGTCAGGAAACAACAGGTGCTGGAGAGGATGTGGAGAAATAGGAACACTTTTATATTGTTGGTGGGATGGTAAACTAGTTCAACCATTGTGGAAGAGAGTGTGGTGATACCTCACGAGAACTAGAAATACCATTTGACCCAGCCATCCCATTATTGACTATATACCCAAAGGATTATAAATCATGCTGCTATAAAGACACATGCACACGTATGTTTATTGTGGCACTATTCACAATAGGAAAGACTTCGAACCACCCTAAATGTCCATCAATGTTTGACTGGATTAAGAAAACGTGGCACACATACACCATGGAATACTATTCAACCATTAAAAAGGATGAGTTCATGTCCCTTGTAGGGACATGGATGAAGCTGGAAATCATCATTCTCAGCAAACTATCACAAGGACAAAAAACTGAACACCACATGTTCTCACTCATAGGTGGGAATTGAATGATAAGAACACTTGGACACAAGAAGGGGAACATCATACACCGGGGCCTGTTGTGAGGTAGGGGGAGGGGGGAGGGATAGCATTAGGAGATATACCTAATGTAAATGATGAGTTAATGGATGCAGCACACCAACTTGGCACATGTATACATATGTAACAAACTTGCATGTTGTGCATGTATACCCTAGAACTTAAAGTATAATAAAAAAAAAATAACTTCAACTGTCAGGATTTTTATTTTAGTAGCTCTATAGAATTTCATAGTACATTTTCATCATAATTTCTTCTGCCATTCCACAAATCTTTAGCTTCAGAGATTGAAGAAATTGAAATAACTTTTTCACCTTTATTTCATAGCTTTGTGAAGGCCAAGAACAGACACAGTCAAGTGGTCACATAATCATTCTACCAAGAGGACCCAGATATCTCGTGTCTGATCTCTGTTTTCCTTCATACAGGTATTTACACAGTCCATATTGTACAAAAACCACATCAAATCTATTTTTTATGACTAAATAAAGCCCAATACATCATTTACACTCTGTCCCCCATAAAATCCAACCACAACTTGATTCAGGAGAAGCATAGAGATTTCCATTTTCAGAGAAAAAAAATGAAAAACCATTTTTATTTGCCAACTTTCCAGAATCTTTTATCTAATAATAAATAATTTATCAAGAATGTTTGATGTTCATATTTCAAATGCTCGACATTTTTGGTTGCATCATAGCTAGCAACAAAATATATATGATGCTGGAGGAAAGTTGGAGGTACTAGCCCAAACATCCAAACTCCAACTTCCAAAGTTGGAGGAACTTTGGAAATCTCTCATGGCTATTCCACCAAGTATTTACTGTCTGCTTTTCCACTTACATTGTATTTTTGTTAGTTTGTTTGTTTGTGTCATAGATTAGCATGAAGACATTTTATTTCAGGAAAATATAAGCTTTTTTCTTGTAAAAATATCTTCCATCAAACTACAATTTTCTCCTACCTGAATGAAATCTAGGCTTAGATATGCATAAAATGTTAGAATACCCTTTTTGTTGTTGTTCCTACACTACCAACACTTACTACATAGCATAAGCGTGAGAATGCAAGAAGAATGGTTCCTTTTCATATCCACCCATTAAATCTTGATTTCAGTGAGTTTTCTTTCTTCATCTCTGCCTCCAAGATGACAGTTTTCTTCTAAACACATTAGGTGAGGGGAGGTAATTATCCATGCTAATGTAATATACTTATTGAATATTTCCCCCAGCACATAGAAGAGTTTAATCTAATGTTTATAATAATAGAAGCTTTAGAAATAAGAAATAAAACATAGATTTGAAAGGATAAATTGTAGGATTTATATTGCTTATAAAAGGAAATAGTCATGAATTAATGAACCAATACTTTTTTGTTTCCTATAGAGAAAGCTGAACAGGTTGTGTTAATGTATATGAGGTACAATTTGTTTCATTAACTTTCACAAATTGCCTGGAAAATTTATCTCTTGCATGCAAAATAATTTTTCTCTACTAATATAGGAATAATCACCTAATTTTAGTTGACTGACCTATGCTATATTGTATTTATGAGATAATTAGCTGTATTTGCAATTGTCTGCTTTGACTTTGAAGAAGTGCCCTGCTAGGAAGTACAGACAGGTTTTGAATCTACTTCGTGGGACTCACAAATATACTTGCTGTAGTAAATAGACAAGCAGATCAGAAATCATAATTCTATTTAATAAATCAATAAAAGAAGCAGTTAAAATTAGCACTTCCAAAACATGCTAAAATATTGTATGTGCCATTAAATACTTGGTTTTTATCAACTGAATTTTAAAAAAATTTGTGATGTGTTATCTCTAATTCACCTTTTTTTTAATATTCATTAAACACTAGACCAGCGTTGAGTCGTACATTAAGATAACTAAATTTTTGCTACTTTCACATTCAATTTTTTTCATTATTACTATACGTTATAGTTTTTATAAATCAAAGGAATATTACTTGTAAGTGTAAAACCATTTGCTTCTTCTTGGAATGTGAGTTACTGCTTTCTTCCATTTCCTAGTTTTCTGACCTCAAACCCAGCTTATAATACATTTTACAAAAGACACTCTTTTTAATCTGCTAGAATTCAGGGACACATCATGGTCAATTTTTGCAAGCAGGGATTTAGTTGCATGTTTCAATAGCTCTTGCAGAAATGATAAGCTATCTTCTACGGTACACTTGTGGGTTCTCCAATCAGATGTGGCACTGAAGGAACAACAGCCTTTTGCTACAGATATGGAAAGCCTCTCAGGGTGTAGTGTTAACTCCTTCAGGTTATTTAGTATCAAAGTGTTTCAAAGTCAGAGGAGAGAAGAGAAAGTGAGGAAAATATTACTGTCATACTTACATATACTGTAAAATAAAGTATGTCAAGAGTTGTTTATATAAGAATCAATATAGAACTAATATTATTAAATGATTATTTTAAAATTTGATTTGTTAATATGTGAAATAAAAATATTGAAAGTTTGAACATATTGTTGACCACTAGAGACTTTTCAGCTTATTCTGAGATGACTTATATTACTTTATGCATCCTTGCATATCTGGGCCGTGTTGTGGGCCTTGTCATGTGGAACATAAGAAAAGGTCCCTAAGCCATTGTAAGTAAGATCACGCCTACAACATGTAGAAAGAAAGAACTAGCACACTATTTGATATTTAAAGTAGTCCTGAGTTGAGTAAGCATGTAAACAAATCCTCAAAATTCAAATTCCACTTTTCATACCCTCATACCTCAAGTTGTATGCTGCATTTTGGTTCTTTCTTTTTCTATTCGTATCTGTCAAGTAAAACAATTTCACCAGGAATCTTTAACTCTCTAGATTAACATCTAAGATTTACAGAGGGACTTCTATTTTGTCTATCTCAACTTTCCTTTAAAGAAAATATGTCATGTATTTGTCCAAAGTGATTGACCTTGATGTTAGAGAGAGTTATTAATTTTAGTATCAGTGGATTTAAATTTCAGATGTCTATAATTCTATTTCTATATATGATATGGTTTGACTGTGTCCCCATCCAAATCTCATCTCGAATTGTAATCCAAACTGTAATTCCCACACGTGTGGAGGGAGGGACCTAGTGGGAGGTGATTGAATCATGGGGGCAGTTTCACCCATGCTATTCTCATGATAGTAAGTGAGTTCTCTCAAGATATGATGGTTTTATAAGTGGCAGATTTCCCTGCTCTCTCTCTCTCTCCTGCTGCCCTGTGAAAAATCTGCCTGCTTCTCCTTCACCTTCTGCCACAATTGTAAGTTTCCTAAGCCTCTAAAGCCATGTGGAACTGTGAGTCAATTCAACCTTTTTCCTTTATAAATTACCCAGTCTCAGGTCGTACCTTTATAGCAGTGTAAGAATGGAATAATACATTTGTTAACTGAATCTATGTTTACATTGCTACAAGATCTAAGAATTTCTTGTGTTTCCACGGAAGAAACTAATCTCTCTTTCATATGACGTGTTACCCATATTTGATTATATTTAAAGCTCAGGTCACCATATATCCTTGATATTTTTTCCCCGTAAATAATTGAGAATTCCAATACCTTTTCTACTTCTGTGATGACTTTAAGGCTGTTTATCCTGCTGTGCTCACTTGTAGGCTTTGAGTCATTGTTATATACCCTTCTATTAAAAATTTTAAAAATACAAAATAATAAGCTTAAAAGAGAAAGTAACTACCATTTCGTTATTCTCATAATTAGACTTCTTATATTTTATAAACCTACAGTTTAGGTGTTCTCAAAAATGTACTAGAAAATCAAACATAAATGAAACAGGGAAATGGTTAGAAGGAAAGTAAGCAAGATAAGCCAGTAGGTATGTAAATAAGAAAATCGCTTAAAGAAATTCTAAAGGGCAAAATAAAATGATCTCATTGGCACGACAACAGCTATATTTTTGAATGAATATAAATTATAAAAGAAAAATAAAAACTTGGGACCCAAATTTTCTATGCCAAAAAGGAAAACAAATTAAGCTGAAAGCCAAGTCATGAAAGAAACTCCCTTTCCTTTTGTTCCTAAGCAGATAGCTACAGATAAAGGGTAAATATATCCGCAGGTAGCTACTCTATGCTCACCTCATGTTTTAATTTATTTATTATTATTATATTTTAAGTTGTAGGGGCACGTGTAGCTAACATGCAGGTTTCATTACATTACGCGTATACTTTGTGCTTTCATGTTAGTCTGTTGCACCCACTTATGCTGCTATAAAGACACATGCACATCGTATGTTTATTGCAGCACTATTCAATAATAGCAAAGACTTGAATCAACCCAAATGTCCATCAGTGACAGATTGGATTAAGAAATGTGGCACATATACACCATGGAATACCATGCAGCCATAAAAGGATGAGTTTTAAGGCCCCTTGTAGGGACATTGGATGCAGCTGGAACCATCATTCTTAGCAAACCATCAAAGAAACAGAAACAAACACCGCATGTTCTCACTCATAGGTGGGAACTGAACAACGAGATCAATTTTGACTCAGGAAGGGGAACATCACACCGGGCCTATCATGGGGAGGAGGGAGGGGGGAGGGATTGCATTGGGAGTTATACCTGATGTAAATCACCTCATGTTAATGTAAGTTTCAGTTTACTGAGCTCCAGACAAGGAATACAGAATTAACTACATCCCTACTAGCAACTTTTCCTTTGCAAAATGTGGATTACCATATCTTCTCTGTTTCCCTTCCAGCGGGTCTTTTCCCCTTTAAGTAGTGAAACCTTAAAAATTTTCTTTGAACTTTTGACTTAGGATTGTCTTGGCAATGTGGGCTCTTTTTTGGTTCCATGTGAAGTTTAAAGTGTTTTTTTCCAATTCTCTGAAGAAAGTCATTGGTAGCTTAATGGGGATGGCATTGAATCTATAAATTACCTTGGGCAGTATGGCCATTTTCACGATATTGATTCTTCCTATCTATGAGCATGGAATATTCTTCCATTTGTTTGTGTTCTCTTTGTTTTCATTGAGCAGTGTTTTGTATTTCTCCTTGAAGAGGGCCTTCACATCCCTTGTAAGTTGGATTCCTAGGTATTTTATTCTCTTTGAAGCAATTGTGAATGGGAGTTCATTCATGATTTGGCTCTCTGTTTGTCTGTTTCTGGTGTATAAGAATGCTTGTGATTTTTACACATTGATTTTGTATCTTGAGACTTTGCCAAAGTTGCTTATCAGCTTAAGGAGATTTGGGGCTGAGACGGTAGGGTTTTCAAAATAGACAATCATGTCATCTGCAAACAGGGACAATTTTACTTCTTCTTTTCCTGATTGAATACCGTTTATTTCTTTCTCTTGCCTGATTGCCCTGGCCAGAACTTCCAACACTATGTTGAAAAGGAGTGGTGAGAGAGGGCATCCCTGTCTTGTGCCAGTTTTTAAGGGGAATGCTTCCAGTTTTTGCCCATTCAGTATGATATTGGCTGTGGGTTTGTCATAAATAGCTCTTATTATTTTGAGATACATTCCATCAATACCAAATTTATTGAGAGTTTTTAGCATGAAGGACTGTTGAATTTTGTCAAAGGCCTCTTCTGCATCTATTGAGATAATCATGTGGTTTTTGTCTTTGGTTCTGTTTATATGCTGGATTACATTTATTGATTTGCATATGTGGAACCAGCCTTGAATCCCAGGGATGAAGCCCACTTGATCATGGTGGATAAGCTTTTTGATATGCTGCTGGATTCGGTTTGCCAGTATTTTATTGAGGATTTTTGCATCAATGTTCATCAGGGATATTGGTCTAAAATTCTCTTTTTTTGTTGTGTCTCTGCCAGGCTTTGGTATCAGGATGATGTTGGCCTCATAAAATGAGTTAGGGAGGATTCCCTCTTTTTCTATTGATTGAAATAGTTTCAGAAGGAATGGTACCAGCTCCTCCTTGTACCTCTGGTAGAATTCAGCTGTGAATCCATCTGGTCCTGGACTTTTTTTGGTTGGTAGGCTATTAATTATTGCTTCAATTTCAGAGCCTGTTATTGGTCTATTCAGGGATTCAACTTCTTCCTGGTTTAGTCTTGGGAGAGTGTATGTTTCCAGGAATTTATCCATTTCTTCTAGATTTTCTACTTTATTTGCATAGAGGTGTTTATAGTATTCTCTGATGGTAGTTTGTATTTCTGTGGGATTGGTGGTGATATCCCCTTTATCATTTTTTATTGTGTCTATTTGATTCTTTTCTCTTTTCTTCTTTATTTCTCTTGCTAGTAGTCTATCAATTTTGTTGATCTTTTCAAAAAATCAGCTCCTATGTAGGGACATGAATGCAGCTGTAAACCATCATCCTCAACAAACTATCGCAAGAACAGAAAACCAAACACCGCATGTTCTCACTCATAGGTGGGAAATGAACAATGAGAACACTTGGACACAGGAAGGGGAACATCACACACCGGGGCCTGTTGTGGGTTGGGGAGATGGGGTAGGGATAGCATTAGGAGATATACCTAATGTAAATGACGAGTTAATGGGTGCAGCACACCAACATGGCACATGTATACATATGTAACAAATCTGCACGTTGTGCACACGTACCCTAGAACATAAAGTATAATAATAAAAAAAACCATTTTATTTGTAGAAGAGCACAGATCACAGACTATTTTTGTGATCTCATATATTTTTTCCTTCTGGGCATGTGTTTAACCTTGACGAAGTGAACTTTTGAATTGATTGAGGCCTGTCTCAGTACCTTTAGGTTTACAAAATGAAGCAAAACAATTCTTCTTCATAATACCCATATTAGATTCAAGAAAACCTCAAAAGATTAATAGAATATGAAATCAATGAATTGATGAGGTGAAGGGTGAGGAAGACTTACAAACCAAATATTTTATGCTGCAGCCAAAGATGATTTATATGAAAATTCACAAATTCAGAAATCATTGGCATTATTTACCTTTTGTAAAATGTTTTAATTAACAGAGTAAGATTCGAATGTCCCCTTTAAAAAGCACATTCGTAGTTAAAAAGTTTTTTACATAATTAGAAAACAATACAGAAATAAATAGCTCAGTATGTCCTGAATACTTGTAGTAATGACTCCGCCTGTGGTTTTTATTGAGTAAGAGAAAGAGGCATGATCTCAGAGTATTTCAAGGAATTTCTCTACTAAGAGGAGGTGATATGGTTTGGCTGTGTCCGCAAGCAAATCTTATCTGGAATTATAATTCCCATAATTCCCACATGTTGTGGGAGAAACCTCGTGAGAGGTCATTGAATCATGGGGGATGGGTCTTTCCCATGATGTTCTCATGATAGTGAATAAGTCTCAGGATATCTGATGGTTTTATAAAAGGAATTTCCCTACACCAGCTCTCTTTGCCTGCTGCCATGTACAATGTAACTTTGCTCTTAATTAGTCTTCCACCATGACTGTGAGGCCTCCCTATCCATATGGAACTACGAGTCAATTAAGCCTCATTCCTTTATAAATTACCTAGTCTCATGTATGTCTTTATTAGCTGCGTGAGAACAGACTAATATAAGATGTATCTCCTGGGTCTCAGGCAGCCTGAAAAGATGGGGTTCATTATTATCATTTTCTTTCCTCCAGCTCAAGAGAGGGCACTCCATGATGAAGAAAGAGTTGGTGGCTTGGTTTTGTAACTTGTCATGTAATTTTCCTGAAATTTAAATAGAACTTACTGAATACCTTCTCATATTAAATTTAAGATTATATGCTTAATTATTAAAAATATAAAACATTCTATTGTTTAAAGTATAAGTAGAACAGTACAAATTTTTAGCAACTAAGAAAATAATTACTTAAAAATCAACTTCAACTCCATTGACTAGTGAAGCAAATAATTGTAAAGTGTTTAGAAAATGGATTGACATAACAGGTAGGCAATACTTTTTTATCTTGTATTCCTCTCACACAGGAATCATTAAATGCAATGAATTAAGGTAAAAAAAATTAAGTAATTTTCTGGCTTTGCATCCTGTAATCTATCATAAGTGAGTAATTGGGCTTCTTACGCCATTCAAATTTTGACAGTAATAAGATTTGGCAAGCAGACAAAAGATTATTATTATTATTATTTGCCCTGAGGCTGTTGTCTTTAAACACATGCTATTTCCAGTGGTTTCACAGACATATTTTAATTTAAAATTTTACTAAATCTTTAATATAAAAACTAGCATCAGATAAACATTACAATTTTCAATACATGCTTTTCAGTCAAGTCAATACCAAAAATCACAAACGATTTAGACAGAAGTTGAAATAGATCATATTTCTGGTACAATTGGTGTCCAATTTTCAGGTTACGCCCTGATCACAATTAGTTTACCAAGCATGAAAGTTCACATTCTGCTTGTTTCAGGGCCATGGTTATACATTATGTATGTAGTGTTAAATATATAATAACAATTCTTCAGATGAGTGAAAATTTTTTATCACACATTTTAAATTTTATAAGCCAAATGTTAAAAATAAATTCTAGATTATTTCACATGAATGCCCAAGATTTTATATACATATATATATATATATTTTTCAATAAGTGCCTTATTGAACTATCTTAATGGAGAATAAAATATGTCAATATTTTATGATAAAAGTAGACAATAGTTTTTTTTGGGAAAGATGAGTGTCATATTTCAGCAATTCATATAAATTTATCTGTTATAATTCACTACTTCTTGTTGGCCAAGATCTTGACCAAGGTTTTTGAAGTGCAAATGTATTAGGCAACTATTTATATTTTTGCAGTGCTGCCTGAATACTCCTTTTCAATTAAGAGTTGATGAGTGCTTTTAGACCGAAAAAAATATATATATATTTTCTAAAACTGAATTGTCACAATAGGCAAGTCTCATCAAAAATGCTGTTTATTAAAATTCAGGTTTCATTACCTCTCTTTGTGTTGGTTATGTTCAGAGACTTTACAGAGAGAAGTCAAATTATGAAGAGACAACAGCCTATTAGCTGGCATCTGGTATCTTCACAGGATTTAAGACAATTATGATTATCTATTCAGATAGGCCTGTCAAAGCCTTTCTTTACCTCTGAAAGGTGCATTGCTCCTCATTTGCCCAGAGTATTTTTATTTTTCTCATTGTACACTAAAGAGGAATGAATAAGTTGCCTAGACCTTTCTAGGACAGTATTTTCAATGTGCACATTGTGAATTATTAATGATTGTATAATCCATTTAGTGAAGATTTTGGAGAGTATGGAAACCAGAGCTATCTTTAAATTAAAGTAAAAAAGACTAGGCTAGGATAGAAAATTAAATATTAGAGGCCATCACCCAAGTAAGTCTTGAAAGATTATTTTGTGAATAATGATATTTTATGTGTATATATGATGTAATTACATATGTGTGTGTGTGTGTGTGTGTGTGTCTGCTTACTGTGTTCATTTAAAAACAAAGGAAAAGAAATATAAAGCCCCCAATCTAGAACATGCACTGAAAAGTACTGCTCACCACAATCAAAGGCACAGATACACACACACACATGCACACACACACATGCACACACACACACACAGAAACACAAAAAGATACAGAAATACTTTTAAACATAAATATTCAATTGAAGGAATGAAATGAACTTTCAGTAGCATCTAATGTGCTACGAATTATACTAGATGCTTTCTTATATTTAGTCATCCCAGTTATCCAAAATGTATTATGCTTCCAATGTTTAAAAATGAGGCAGAACGATTCAGTCTATGTAACTTCAGCAAGTCACAGACTTACTTTTCATTGTTGGGATTTATACCCAGGTCTGGCTCCACTACTGTTACTACTCATGTTTGACGTCCAAAGCATTTATTTGTCTGCCAAGAGCTCAATCTCCTTTGTGGTCTCAAGCCCACCAACACTGTCTCCAATCACTGCCTAAGCAGTTGGTGGCTACTAGGTTCACTGTAGGTATGATGCCTTGTTCTCACAACAAATGAGTCTGTTTTAATGAAGCAAGATTTACATTTATTACTTTTATATTTAAGAAATCAGACATGATTTTTCAGTATTAGTGATTAACAAAATGTAACTGTTAAAAAAAATCTAACTTTACATTATAAGCCAGTGAAGTAAATAATGATAAAGTGTTTAGAAAATTTCCTGGCACATAAGAAGTTAACAATAAAATTTATCTTGCTATGTTACTTGAGAAGAATTTTTTATATGTAATAATTTCAGCTAAAAAATAAGTTCTTTTCTGCCTTTTAACTATAATCAGTAAAGAGACTTGTCACCCCTTTCAAAATGAAAATTTGACAATAGTAATATTTTAAGATTAGGCAAAATGTACATTTTTTTTTTGTTTTTAGTCCAGAGGCTATTGTCTGCACACTTCCCATTTTATAATAGCTTATCATGAGTATTTAAAATTGGAGTTGTAATTAGTCTTTAAGAAAAGTCTGAATCAAGTCTAAAGAAAAACACAAAGCTTCACATTAAACTCAGAATTTTCCCTTCTCATAAATTACGACATTATTATTTAGCCAGATTTTTAGATTATGTCTTATCAACCATGTAACCCATATCTATGTACCAGGAAGAAATTGTTGCCTCAAGTAAATAGACACCTTTCCGGACCCAAGACTCATCCCAGGGTGGCCTCAAACTGATGGATATCTTAACTACAAATATGGTTAGTATGTATACTATATAATTTCTCTTAATATCCCCCAAATCCTTCAAAATAAAACTCACACTAGTAAATAATGCAAGTTCCCTTCTTGCTTACTTCTAATTAGCTCTCTACCATCATCTATGACCTTTATTTTTGTTTTGCATTATACTGAGCTAATATTCACTGTCTTATAATCTTAACCTTGCCTCCCATGTTCACCACACACCACCTTATTTCCACTCCTATTTATATGTATATGTACAATTATTTTCCATCCCTCATTATTCATTTCAGTTATTCTTTCTTCCAGAAAACCCTCAGGAAGTTTTTTAACAGTAAGATTGGTAAACACTTATTTTAGCCCTAAAGTCTTCATACCGCTATTGTACAGTATCTCTGCCTAAATTTTATCTAAACTTGAGGCTCCTTAAGGACTGTTCCTTATCATCTATGTATATTAAAGACCTAAATCGCATTCTAAAAAAGTGATAAACTAGACAATAATTAATTTTCTAGATTATTCACTACAAAAATTCTTCAATCCTAATCTATATGTCCTGCAAATTCAATGTTTTAAACATAGCTATAGTGAAAGCAATAGAGTATTTTAGATACATCACCTTAAAAAATCACATATGTGTATGTCTATATATACATATCTTTGCAATCTGATTTAATTTTATCTAGACTGAACTGTAATCAAAGTGCAGCTTCAGTTTAAATTATCAGTGCCATCACTATAGATGGGCACATCAGGATGATTGCTCTGACTCTGTGCTATTAAGGGAAAGGCACCTGATCTAACTAATTCAAAGAAGTAGCAGGTAGGAGGAGAAGAAAGGGGATCCACAACGTGGTAGTAATTAGAAGTTAAGAAAGAGGATCATACACTCTACTGAATATAGGCTGTCTTCTAGCCACAGAAAGACTGAGTTAGGGCAACGTTGCTGAACGCCCACTTCTACATTTGACTCCCCTATGTTCCCGATTCTTTCTATGTACATACCTCCTTCTAATTTCCTTTTAATCAGTTCTCTCATTTATAGGAAAAGAACATGTAAAGAACAACTCAGACCATCCTTTATATACTAGATAAATTCTTGCCAATGAAACAGAGTTTTTAAAATCAGTTCAATTTGGTCCCCTAAATGTGGCTCTCCTGTTATTTATTCTTCATGGCTCTTCTTGGAGATTCATTGCCCTCATCTTCTCTGACAACTTTGATGAAGATGTCAGGGAATATGACTGTCTTGAGGGTTGAGCAGTTTGTTCAGTTTACTTCCTGTCCACAGAAAGGTAGGCACAAGGGTAATTTTATGTCTCAAATATTCATAGTCTCTTACTCTCCAGTGTGTGGGTATTTTGACAAAGTAATTCTCACAAAAAGGTCGTCAATTTCTTATCAATTTTGTTATGACTAACTTATGTGCTGATGGTTCTATTTATACTTTCTGTATAGACCTAATTCTCATATATATTATATTTCTTTAGTTCCACTATGTACCTCAATGAAACTATAGGTAACTTAAGCATATTATGATTTTATTGAAAAGCTAAATCATTTGATCATTTCTCCATGCATATTTTTAAATTAAAATATTTACTGTCCGTCCCTAACAGGATATTTAAACTGTTCATAGTAACTATATGTCTGACCCCCTGTTTAACAGACTGGAAGGCTCTGATATTTGCATTCAGGATTTTGAAGAACAAGGACCAACATCATTAAAGAATGTTGTAAACTTAGGTTACTATACTCCTAACTACATTCCCAGACACCACTGCCACTTCTAAAACTTCATTCATCATCATGATCAATGCTTTCTCTTTCATGATTCATGATATTGAGATATGCCATCATGTTCCCTTTCCTTCTTGTTGTAATATGTTATTGTCCTGCGTTGAATCAAATATTTTGAATATTGGTCTAATGTCTTATTGTTCATCTCATACTCGGCACCAGTGTCTGTAATGTGTGTATAATTTGGTTTATCCAAAAACTTTGGCCTTCTGGTTGAATTCCTCTGTTCCACGCCACATCATTCATTGTTTCCCTTGGTCAAATCTTTCTATAAATTTCCTAATCTCAGTAAGTTTGTTGCATATTATCTGTATAAAAGAGAGAATAGAAACCATCATACAGGATGTTCTCCAGCTTTCCTCTACCAGACAACGAAAGCTGTGTGATATACACCTATCTTTTCCTTGCTCCCTTCTGTTGGAAAAGAGGAATTGCTGCTCTGCTAAGACAAATACAAAATTTGCTTCTGTACCATCTATCTTTGTTCTGTAATCAAATTTGAATATGCATACACACACATACCACCTCAATTTTTTTTTTTCTATTCTTTGGCCAATAATCTCAGTATCACTAAAGCCAAGGTAATTCCCATTCCTAAATTTATTTTAAATCAAAATTGCATTTAAAACTGACATTCACTGTTTTTTTTTTTTTTTTTAAATACTATCTCTTCTAGAATTTTGTGTTACTATATTCTACTGCATCTCATCTACCTTCTTAATCTACTTTTGTTTCTCTCACTTACCTATCCATTAAATATTGGGATAATTTTTTTTTTTTTTTTTTTTTTTTTTTTAGGCCGAGTCTCGCTCTGTCACCCAGGCTGGAGTGCAGTGGCCGGATCTCAGCTCACTGCAAGCTCCGCCTCCCGGGTTCCCGCCATTCTCCTGCCTCAGCCTCCCGAGTAGCTGGGACTACAGGCGCCTGCCACCTCGCCCGGCTAGTTTTTTGTATTTTTTAGTAGAGACGGGGTTTCATTGTGTTAGCCAGGATGGTCTGGATCTCCTGACCTCGTGATCCGCCCGTCTCGGCCTCCCAAAGTGCTGGGATTACAGGCTTGAGCCACCGCGCCCGGCCTAAATATTGGGATAATTTAATGATTGGGACTAGACCCTTTCTCAGCTTCCACATTTGCTCCCTAAATAAAATATCAAATATGCTGGAACTTCAGTATTTACCTATATCAAATTGCTAATATTCATATTTTTTATCTCTAGTCAAGACTTGGTCTCTAAGTTTCATTTGTATAAATCTAACTGCATTCTTAATATATCTATTAGAGTATTGCTCAATCCCTCTGTTTATATTCCTACCCCCATCCAATATTGGTTCTCTACCAAAGTTTTCTGTAGAATGAATTTCATTACCATGCATGCATCCATGTTTTGCCACACATCTAGGATCATCTTTACATCTATGCTATTTATCACTTTACATTTTTCATTTTCTGTCCCCATTCCCCAATCTTTTACTCTTTTAATTTTCCAAGTACAATGTGATCTTGCACACGACATGCTACATAAGCCCTTTACATGTATGTTTTTCTCCTTTTGAAATGCTAACTTCTACCTTTCTTTCCAGCTTCCTTCACGAGCACTTAAAACAAGCCTGAAAATTCGATACCATTCAATATTTCCCAGAAGTTTTATCTGATCCCACCCAAACTTTCTTAATTACTCTCTTTCAAAGCACCGTGTGTTTATTGTGATAAGTTTAAAATTATATATTGATCATTTGTTTAATTACTTCCAAACCACAGTGTAAGAATTAGGATTCATTCACTAGATTATACTAAAACCTCTATACTTGTTATCTTTTACATGCTTGGAACATACTACAAGAATAAAATAAATGAATAAATGCTTTAAGGCAAGAATACTGGAATAAATGGATGAATAAATTTGCTAGGGCAAAACATTCAAATGCTATTGGAATACATGAATAAAAAAAATCCTCTAAGGCAAAAAATGATTACAATATAGTTAGAAAATAGAGGGTATTAAGTAGGGCTAGAGCACGTATTTTGAAAAGGTTATAGATGTCATTGGAGTAAGCCAGGTACAGGGAATGAAGAGTTTTTATGGCCTGTTAAGTAATTTGAACTTTATCCTGGTAGCAATGGAGAAATATACAGAAATTTTAAATACCAGAAGTTGCAAAAAGAATCGCTTTCTCAAAAGCGTAATGTAAAATTTAGGAAAAAATAATACAATAAATTGTTTTACTATTTCAGATCATAGGTGATCATGTCCTGAAAATTACAGTAGAAATGGGATAGACTATAGTGGCTAGATTAGAGAACTATTGAGAAAGGAGAATCCACTATATACACTATCCTTGATTTATGTAGTCTTATAGCATCATAAAAATGACTATGAAAGTTAAAACCATATGTAGCAATTTAACAATAATGGGAAGAATTGTGATTACTTCATGACCTTTAAAACTTTTGTCAAAACAATAAAAGTAATACTGTCAGTTAAAAATGTACAGGGACACGGAAAAATGCAAAACTAATATTTATATAGTATACTATATAATAGAAACATTCAGAATTAAAGTGCATTATTTATTTTTAAAAACTTATCAAGAGTAGTTTGGGCAGTTCCTGCTTTCTTCCTCTTCTACACAATATCAAGCAAACCACCTTTTTATTTGTTGGAGAATTTTAATATTCCTTTCTAAATTTGGAACCACTTCCAAATTTATACTTTGTGCATTCACTGTCTTAAAATATCTCTGAAAATTCCTTTAATGCAAACTTTTAATGGACATCATTTCTTCTGGAATATCTTCATCCCTTTTACTACATTTTTCTCTTATGTATCCATAAGTCCACCTTCACTAAGAGTCTGTGACTCAGTCAGAGACTGGTACAACATCAACATTTCCATTGTGAACAACTACTGCATAACTTCCTTTATATTGGATTTGATTTGACTTTAAGTGGTATTATTTTTAAAAACTTGTGCTGAATGTTCATCTTTGTTGATCAATTCTCTCTTTAGATTATTCTTTGTTTTAATTTTCATGAAGGTTTATCACTGGGAATCAAGGAGGCAATACAGCATGCTTTGTTGCCTGCATTTAGCCTGAGTAACAGATAGGCAGTGAGCAATCAGCAACAGACTTTGAAAGAAATGGCATATCAGTCATTGATATTGAAATGCAGCTATTATTTACATAGTGTTTTGGGGACTAAATAGATACCAGCAAAATGTGTTACTGATTTAATTTTCATAGTTCATACAAGGTAATAACTAAAATTTAAACTGCCTTTTTAAGGGATTATTTGGCTAGAATGTGATAAGTAAAATTTATAATTGTTGGATCCATGCATAGGAGAACCTCCTTAAGTGATTGAATTAGAGGAGTAAGGAAGAAGATGGAATATAGAAAAATGCCAAATGTATTTGCTGATGGATGGTGTCTTTTGCTGAGATGTGAAATACAAGGGAACTGATATGATTTTAATTTTTGAAAACATTACATTTATTGTATCTATCTTCAGCCAGATTAGAAATGTCCAGGATCAATAGGTCTGGAGATGAAGAGAACAATCTGTGATGAAAATAGGAATTGTTAAGTTATCTATTTATAGATGATACATATTAGTATAAGAAGACAAGCCTGGAAAGTATATAACAAAAGTTGCCAGATAATTAAAGGAAACTTGAGTATCTTATAAATCTAAGTAAGAGCTTAAAACAAACAAACAAACAATAGAATGTAGCATCACATGGTGCTAAGGGTAAAGATAGAGGTACATACCCTGCTTGATTTAACAACAAGGAGATCATTATTGATAGTGAAGAGAAAAATTTCAGAAAATTTGTGAGGAAAATGTCAGATAATGCAATAAGGAGAGTGAATATAAAGTGTGAGAGTGAGGATAATAATTGAATTCTGAATTCTGAAAAATAAAACATTCTAATTTAATTAGATACAACAATATTATATACAATACTAGCTAATTAAATATTTAATGATAGAAGTTCAACAAAACACAAATTAATAAATTTAGATTTTAGTAATATAAGTAATTTTCTTTTCCTAGAGTGTGTTCCGTATGCAGATGAGAAGTATGTATATTCTGTGGTTGATAAGTAGAGTGTTCTATAGATTTTTATTAGGTCTTATTGTTTTAAGTGTCAAATTTAAGTCAAGGATTTCTATGTTAGTTTTCTACCCTGATAATCTAACACTGTCAGTGCGGTGTTGAAGTCTCACCCAATTATTGTGTGGCTAAACCTTTTCATAGGTCTAAAAGTGCTTTTTTTATGACTCCAGGTACTCCAATGTTGGGTGTGTATGTATTTAGAATAGTTAACTCATCTTGTTATATTGAACCCATTATCATCATGTAGTACACTTCTTTATCCTTTTTTTTTAATGTTGTTGATTTAAAGTCTATTTATCTGATATAATAATACTGACCTCTGATCGTTTTTGTTTTCCATTTGTGTGATAGATCTTTCTTCAACTCTTTGACTTGTGTCTATGGGTGTTGCTACATGTGAGATTGGTCTCTCAAAGAGCGCAGATGGATGGGTCTTGTTTTTTCATCCAATTTGCCATTCATTCTGTGCCTTTTATAAGTGGGGTGTTAAGACACTCACACTCAAAGTTAATATTAAAGTGAGGTTTTGAGCCGACCGTGAAGTTGTTAGTTGGTGGTTTTGTAGTTTCTATCATGTAATTTCTTTAAAGGGTCTCTGTGTTATATATGTAGGTGTGGCTTTGTGTTAGCAGATTTTATTCTTTCATCTCCATGTATAAAACTTCCTTAAAGGATCTTTTGTAAGGCCAGTCTGGTGATAATTTTTTTAGTGATTCTTTGTCTGGAAATGATTTTATCTCTCCTTTGGTGCTTGTAAAGCTTAATTTGGCAGAGTATGAAATTCTTGGTTAAGTTTCTCTACTTTGAGAATGTTGAAAACATGCCCCCAGTCTCTTCTGGCTTGTAGGGTTCCTGCTGAGAAGTCTTCTGTTAGCTTGATGGGGTTCCTTTTACATGTGATCTGACATTTTCCTCTAGCTGCTTTTAAGATTTTTCTTTTAGTGTTGACCTTACACAGTCTTGTAACTGCATGCCTTAGTAATGTTTCATTTTGTGTAGTTTCTGGCAGATGTTCTCTGGATTTCTTGTATCTAGATGTCTACCTCTCTAGAAAAGTTAGGTAAATTTTTACGAATTATTGCCTTGAATGTGTTTTATAGGTTGTTAATTTTGGTTTTTTTCCCTCTCTCTAAGGAATACCAAGAATTCATAGGTTTGGTTATTTTACATAATCCCAAATTTCTCATTGACTTCATTTGATGATGTGGTTTTGGTCTTTAATTCTGTTTATGTGATGTATTACATTTATTGACTTGCATATGTTAAACCATCCCTGCATTTCTTAGACGAAACCCACTTGATCATGATGTATTATCTTTTTGATGTGCTGTTACATTCAGTTAGCTGGGATGTAGGGCTGCTTCAACATACGAATATCAATAAATGTGATTCATCACAGAAACAGAATTGAAAACAAACAAGAAAATCCACACATGATCATCTCAAAAGATTTTTTTTTAAAAAGCCTTTGATAAAATCCAATAATAAAACCCTCCACAAAATAGGCATCAAAGAAACATATCTCAAAATAGAAAGAGCCATCTATGACAACCCACAGCCAACCTTATCCTGAATGGGCAAAAGCTAAAAGCATCTCTCTTAAGGCCTGGAGGAAGATGGCTGGGCATGGTGACTCATGCCTGTAATCCCAGCACTTTGGGAGGCAGAGGTGGGTAGATCACCTGAGGTCGGGAGTTTGAGACCAGCCTTAACAATGTGGCGAAATCCTGTTTCTACTAAATTACAAAAAAAAAATTAGTCGAGCGTGTTTACAAAAAAAAAATTAGTCGAGCGTGTTGGCAAGCACCTGGAATCCCAGCTACTTGGGAGGCTGAGGCAGGAGAATCACTTGAATGCAAAAGGCGGAGGTTGCAGTAAGCCAAGATCACCTGCTGCACTCCAGCCTGGGTGACAAGATCAAAACTCCATCTAGATAAAAAATAAAATAAAATAAAATAAAATAAAATAAAATAAAATAAAATAAAATAACTGGAAGAAGACAAAGAGGTCTACTCTCACCACTCCTATTCAGCATAGTACTAGAAGTCCTATTCAGAGTAATCAAGACTGAGAGAAAATAAAGGCATCAGCCAGTATAATAAGAAATCAAATTATCTTTCTTTTCTGATGATAGAATTCTATACCTAGGAAACCCCAAAGACTACACCAAAAGACTAGTAATAGAGCTGATAAGCAACTTCAGTAAAGTTTCAGGATTCAAAATGAATGTGAAAAAAATCAGTAGCATTTATATACACCAATAATATTCAAACTGAAAACAAAATTGACAACATAATCCCATTTACAATAGCCATAAAAATAATAAAATACCTTGTAATTTATTTAACCAAAGAAGAGAAAGATCTCTACAAGAACAACTACAATAACTTGCTGAAAGAAATAATAGGTGATCCCAAAAAAGGAAAAATATATCATTCTTAAGAAACAGAAGAATCAGTATCAGTAAAATTGCTATGCTGCCCAAAGCAGTGTACAGATTTGAGCCATTTCTCTCAAACTACCAACATCATTTTTCACCGAATTAGAATATATTCTAAAACATATGCAAGCACAAAAGAGATTGACTATTCAAAGCAATCTTTTTTTTTTTTTTTTTTTTTTTTTTTTGAGACGGAGTCTCGCTCTGTGGCCCAGGCTGGAGTGCAGTGGCCGGATCTCAGCTCACTGCAAGCTCCGCCTCCTGGGTTTACGCCATTCTCCTGCCTCAGCCTCCCAAGTAGCTGGGACTACAGGTGCCCGCCATCTCGCCCGGCCAGTTTTTTGTATTTTTTTAGTAGAGACAGGGTTTCACCGTGTTAGCCAGGATGGTCTCGATCTCATGACCTCGTGATCCGCCCGTCTCGGCCTCCCAAAGTGCTGGGATTACAGGCTTGAGCCACCGTGCCCGGCCTATTCGAAGCAATCTTAAGCAAAATGTACAAAGACGGAACTGTCACACTACCTGACTTCCAACTGTACTACAAGGCTACAGTAAACAAAACAGCATAGTACTGTTACAAAAACAGACACATAAATCAATGGAACAGAATATAGAATCCAGAAATAAAGTCGCACACCTATAACCATCCAATCTTCAACAAAGTTGACAATAACAAGCAATGAGGAAAGGACACCCTATTTAATAAATGGTTTGGGGATAAATGACGAGCAATGTGCAGAAGAATGAATCTGGCCCCTACCTTTCACAATATACAAAAATTCAAGATGAATTAAAAAGACATAAATGTAACATTTAATACTATACAAAATCTAGAAGAAAACAGGAAATACCATTCTGAGCATTGGTGCTGGCAAAGAATTTATGGCTAAGCCCTCAAAAGCAATTGCAGCAATAACAAAAATTGCCGATTGGGAACTAATTAAACTAAAAAGCTTCATATCTGACAAAGCTCTCATATCCAGAATCTATAAGGAACTTAAACAATTCAACAAACAAAAAGGAAATAACCCAATTTAAAAAGATGGCAAAGGCTATGAATAAACACTTCTCAAAAAATAGCATTTGTGTGATCAATTAATATATGAAAAAAATGCTCAACATCACTAATAACTTGAGAAATGCAAATCAAAGTCACAGAGATACCATCTAACATCTGTTGGAATATTTATTATTAAAAAGACCAAAAAATAACAGATGTTGGCAAGGTTGCTGAGAATAGGAAACACATATACACTCTTTATGGGAATGTAAATTATTTCAGCAACTGTGAAAAATGGTTTGGAGATTTCTCAATGAAATTAAACAGAACTACCATTCAACCCAGAAATCTCATTACTAGGTGTATACCAAAGGAAAATAAATTATTCTACCCAAAAGTCACATGTACTTGCATGTTTGTTGCAGCATTATTCACAGTTGCAACGACATGGAATATCAACCCTGGTGTCCATCAATTGTGGGTTGAATAAAGAAAATGTGGTACCATGGTACAGCATATCATGGAATACAGGAAATCCATAAAACGAATGAAATTATGTCCTTTGCAGCAATATAAATATAGTAGAGGCCATTGTTCTACACAAATTAGTGTAAGAACTGAAAACCAAAGACTACATATTTTCAGTTACAAGTGAGAGCAAAATATGGAGTATACGTGGACATAAAGATGAGAGCAATAGACACTGGGGAGTACTAGAGGTGAGAGGTGGTAGAGGGGTGAGGGTTGACAAACTACCTATTATGTATTATGCTCACTACCTAGGTGACAGGATCCTTTGTATACCAAACCTCAGTGACAACTTTTACCCATCAAACAAACCTGCACATACACCTGTTGAACCTAAAATAAAAGTTGAAAAATTATTTTTCTAAATGAATCTCTTTTGTATTTTATGATTAGATTTTTGTTTTGCAATGGATTATAATATCAAGATGATTGGGGAGAAATAACATAGTGAAGCAAGTATATTAAAATTTTAAAATTTATAAAGCAACCTTGACAAATATTCTGAAAAGTAGAAATAATGGCATTTTATGGTTAAAAATAGTTTAAAACAAAAATAAGAGAAAAAATTATTTTCAATAACATATACCTGTTTATTAAAAACGATTAGAGATTCACATTATCACCAGTATAATTTAAAAATGTTTGGAAAGATCTAGCCAACACAATAGGAAAGGACAAATAAAATACAAAATTATAGGGCAAAAGATAATTTCTTATTAGTTTCTGTGTAATACTTTTTAAGGTACAAGTCAAATGAAATTTATTAAAATGTCAATTCAGCAATGTGGTTATATAATTTATAGATTAACTTTCCTCTATTTTGTTGTAAATGTAGAATTAAAATTTAGAAGATATGATGAGACTTCATTCATATCAAAAAATTTAAAATATGAAAACTTGCAAATAGTCTTAACAAAAAATATAAAAGTCAGTGTGGACTGCTATACAAGTTGTGCTCATTGTCTGAACAGGTGATGAACTTTTTTTCTAATTTATCTCTTAGAGATGATTTGGTATTCTCACAACTAAATTGATAAGTCACGTAATTATATAAACATGTAAAAACATGTTTTTATTGACTGCTACATCTTATTGCATAGAAGAATTTGGTCATCAGCCTGACATTTTTTTTTTTTTTTTTTCCAGAAAGCTTTTTTTGTTTATGTCTTTCCTTGCTTGGGATGTTGATGACTTCTATAGCTGTTAAAAAGTTATGCTAATAATTTGGATACTTTAATTTTTCTTTAGAATGGAATTATATTCATCTGAATCTGTGTCAACATGTATTTATTTATGTCAGAGAAGATAGCTCTTCCCATCTATGAATAATTACCTTTTCATGTTTTCTGTACCTCTTCAGGGAACATTATATACCTGTATGTTAACCTTTTCTTATTTGTTCACTCTGTCTTTCAGTATTTAATTCATAAACAGTTTTAGTATCTCTTATCCAAAACGTTTAGGCCCAAAAGTGTTTTGGATTTCAAATTTTGGAATATTTGCATATACATAATTAAAAATTGGGGAAATGGGACCCAAGTTGAAAATCAACATTTATTTATATTTTATATCTCCTGAAAGGAATTATAAACAACATTTTAAATAATTTTGTTCCCAGAACGTTTTGACTGCTACCTGTCATATAAAGTCAGGATTGGAATTCTTCACATATGGTATCACTCAGAAACGTTCAGATTTTGAAGCACTTTGGATTTCAATTTTTTGGATTAGGGCTGTATTTAATCTTATATTTTACTTTGTCAGTTTTTTTTTTTTTTGGGGGGGGGGGCTATCTATTAAGTTCACTTTCCACAATTATGACTCAATTATCTATGACCATGGTACTGAAACTGCTGCCAAACTGAATTTTAATTCCTCTATTAACTCCTTACTTTAATTTCATTCTACTATTTTCTTCAATTTTATTTCAAATCCATTCAAACCTTGTATTTTTTTCTTTTTCTTTATATATAAAAAGTGTCAAAAATTTTTCTGACACTTTTTATTTATTTCATTCCTTGTTGTCAAAAGATATGTGCTTATCATCTGAGTTTCTCAAACATAATTACAATTCACTTATGGTTTCAAGCTATACATATATTTGCAGAAAGATTTTCTTCTCTAAATTTCAAACCAATTTTATGGTGATTTAAAATTCTTCTCAAATCTATATTCAAATTTTAATTTCAAACATACCCCTCTCCTATTGAGCGTATATTCCATTTTACCAGACTGACTGGCTCTCTGTTGTTAAGCATATACTTATTAATAATAATTCCCACACATAATGCAACTAGGTTTATTTCTTTTGCTATTTGTGTCTAAAATGACATATATGAGCAACTGCTTTCATAATAGAACTATAACTTCTGAAAGCCAGAATTTCTTAATATAATTAGTGAGTTCAACTACCGGTATGTGAGGGAAGCTACAGCCAGGCTACATTCTTTTAGAAAACATGAATCTTTGTTGTATATTTGACAAAAACAGGTTTTGTGTTCTAGAAACATGATTTCTGCCAACATGACTTTTTGGAGTTTGTAAACTGGCTTCATATCTAAATGTATTGGGTGAGGTGATAACCTGTCTGTCCTATTAACACTACAGACACTGGTACATGATATAGCATAGTGGTTAATGATATCTTTGGAGCTAAAAGATCATGTTTCAAACCCTAGCTCTACTGCCAAGTATATGATAATAAGCATATCTGTTTTGATGTTATGGCGGAAGTAAATGTAATACTGTCTTAATATGATAGCTTTCACCAGTTTCCTTTTAGAATTAGCAAGCATACACTATGAGGAGAAGAATTATTTCCATTAATTATTGAAAGTTGAGAGGAACAGTTTTATTACTTTGAAATGAGCAGTGATCTGTCCTATCTCTATATAAAGTGCCTCCATTTGATTATTTCAAACAATTAAACCTGAGATGATGAAGTAGATAAAAATATAAGATGTAGTAGACTGGAACTCTCTGGCCCTTTTAAAACTAAATAATAATGGCATTTTGTTTTTTATGTATACATTTTTAAAATATACCCATTAAGAACTGTGCACAAAAACAAATTTTGTATATAAAGCTCTTACACTACTAATGAAGCTAGAGAATGACTGCAGAAGAGATCATGGTAATACAAGCGCAAATTCGCTAAGACATTGGTTTAAATACAAGATTTGGGTCTCATCTCAAATAATATCATTTTGTCATGTAGATCACATCAGAAAAACACAGACACAAAAGATCAATCATATTCCATGGCATATTCAGTTTAATTTTCTGTTCACTTGAAACTACCCAACATCTTGTTACAGATCATTTTCCTTTGCAATATACTCTAAGTTGAACATACAATTAATTTTGATATAAATTATAGTTTATATGAAACTAGAAAATATTGCAAATTGCTAACATATGGTTCTTAGAGCACAAATAATATAAAAAGCTTATATAAATAGCAAGATAAATACCCTCTCTTAACACTTGAGTAAAATTTAACACTAGGTAAGAAAAATGAGTATGAACAATTTTACCTAGCATTCTAATATTCATACAGCATTACTGTATGTGAAATAGATATTTTTTTCTAGATTTAAGATAGCACAGCAGAAATCAATGAGAGATGTTTATTTTTGCATTTTTGAAGTAGTCTTGTTAATAAACAATTTTGTTAGAGAAACTATTCTCTGTTATTTTATTGACTTTAAAGGATTTACTCTGAAGATTTACTCTAGATTTTTTTCTCCATATTTAGTGAAGAATGAATTCTCTGATGGGTACGACTGAAAAAGAAAAAAAAAAAAAAAGAGTATGTGGTCCAAATCTGTTTCCTCTGTATTTTAAATGTCTTTAATTGGAGATTGACTGTGTGCCATACTCAGACCAAGGGCCAAGATTACCTGCTGAGGCAGGTGTGGGTTCCCATCTTCCTCTGTACTTAACAATGAGGCTCAATTGCTCTGTGGCAGTAAGTAAGGGTTAATATGACTCCTTCACAGAACCCAACTTCTCCTCATTGGATCTTTCAAGATGAAGAATGGGTGAAAGAGCTAGGAGGTTTAGTTGTGTTCATAAACTTAAGTTATCTTATCTAATCTGACTTAATAAGAAATAATGCTAATATTTTAGTTATAACATATCTGAAAATGTTGTCAACTAATCAGTTGGTTCAGGTATTAAAGGTATAATCCCTAGCGAGGAATTTATACTATACTAGTAATGTTCAAAATTCCCCTTGAGGCTTTTCCAACTAGCTTATCTATATTGTTTACAGAGGTATAGATAGATGGTTTAAGCACAGTGTAACAAGTTATACAGACTGGCGTTAAGCAATGTGACTAGTGAGATATAATAACACTGCTCAGTAAACTTGTGCCGGGACTCCCCTGAAACTAAGACATATAGCACATATTCTAGTGCTTAATTGTCCAAAAGACAAAGTAATTTCTTTGCCACTGTACAAGAACCCTGGGGCTATGCTTGGAAATTTTTACATCTCTGTAATGTATTTTGTCTCGTTGACTGTACCTATTACATTTACTGAAGTTATACTTGAGTACATACTATGATATCCTAAGTATTCTTTTTTAAATTCAACCTGTGTAATCAATACAAAATTATATCCTAAAGTTTGAGATAATAGTTCATGTAAAATTGAGCAAAATATTCCTTTATGTTGGTAGATCAATAATTAACTAAAAAGTGGTATCTGTTAAAAATAGAAAAGCAATTACTACCAAAAGCTCATTTTATTGATTACAAATGGTTATTTTAATACTATGTGTAAATTTCTATGTAAAAAATCTTTGTACTAGACAGATACTATTTTTGCAAAGTGAAAAATATTATTTTAAAACATGAAATAAAAATAACATGTAAAAATATCTTTTTTATAAAGAACAAACTTTGTAGCTTTCAAAATGTATACTTAGGTAGAGCTAAGCTTAAGTTTAGTAAGTAATTTTATCTGCAATATACCTTCATAGTCTAATAATATACCATATAAAGCAAACAAAAAATTTATGAGGTAATCCCTGACCTTGTAGGAGATTAAACTCATTATAGGCCTCACAAGTGATCTATACTTTCCTATTATTTATTTATTTATTTATTTTTAATATTTACTTTTTACTTTTTTTTTTTTTTTTTTTTGACATGGGGTTTCACTTTGTCACCAAAGGTTGGAGTGCAGTAGCAAAATCTTGTCTCACTGTAGCCTCAACCTCCTGGGCTCAGATGATACTCTCACCTCAGCCTCCCGAGTAGCTGGGACAACAGGGGTTTGCCACCACCCCTGGCATTTTTTTTGTATTTTTGGTAGAGATGGAGTTTTGCAGTGTTGCCCAGGTTGGTCTCCAACTCCTGAGCTCAGGGGATCCATGATATCCAGCCTGCTCTCCTATTATATTCCGGTATTGATATACACTGAGGATTCAATGATGTGAAAGAGAGACACAATCTCTTTCATGTGAAATATTTTGCAGTAACCCAATTAATTGATGCAATATAATAGTAAGAGCATATATTATTGGTTTTCTGCAAGTATCATTACTTATTATAGAAGTATATGCACACACATATCTGTCCTAATTTTGTGATATAAAATAGATGGAAAATTTCTAAATCATTCAGCCTTCAGGTGCTCATAATTTTACTTCATTCTATTTATAATAAGAAAATAACTAGAGGGGTAAGTAAGGATGTATGAATAAGGATATTCAGCACAGCTTTACTAAAGTAAAGGCATCTACGCACAGAATGAAAATCAACTTGTTGATTTCCACAGTGTATTTCTATAAAATAATAATCAGCTACTTAAAATAATGACATAGAAAATTAATGATATAGAGTTTCTGTAAGAGATGAAACAGTGAAACAAGCAAATTGAAGAAATACAAATAATTTCAGATATTTAAAAATGTAAATATATTCCATTTTAAAAACCTAAATAATCATATGAAAATATTTATAATTGTATATATTGCTGGGATTATGTTATTTTAATATTATATGTGAATTTCTGAGTAAGAATCTCATGTACTAGTGACATATTACTATTATTTTTTCAAATTGAAAAATAGGATTTTAAAATATACAATAAAAATAACACGTAAGATATTTTTGGTAAAGACCAAAATTTGTAGCTTTCAAAATGTATACTCAGAGAGAACTAAGCTTAGGTTTAGCATGTAATTTTATCTGCAATATACTTTCCAGATATTAAAAAAAATTTTCTTTAAAGATTTTTCAATATTTAAAAGTTTAATTATAATAAACTTATAATAGGAAATTTTGGGGAAAAAAGGAGAACTACATTATCATTTTACTTGATATTTAAGATCATATTATAGTTTATGTAAAATATTGATTAGATGGCCATATTTTTGCATGAGTGATTATCTCTTTAGTGTGTGGAATGGAACATTTTATGACTCACTACATTTGTCAGAACTACAGTATATATACATAGATGCTTAATTGCTCTACTGACTCATGATTCCTCTTCTCTTAGCCTTATGGAGAGATATTTTTGCTAATTAAAAAATTAATCACTCCAAGTAACTCAAAAATTATTCAGGAAATATTTGAAAAACTTTAAAATATAAAGGTGAAATTGTTAGTAGTGTATAGTCTCTGCACTTGATCTGTCTACATCAACACTTAAACATTAAATGTTTTCTCCTACTCTGTGTTCACTCAGAGGTAAAAAATTAGTTCTTCCAAGAAACAAAAACCACTTTCTTTGGACCCTTTTTATTTCCCCTATGTCAGTGAAATATCTTCTGAAAATCTAAAACAGTATTTTATTTAAAAATGAAATACAAATGCTATTTTGATTGCTTAATGTGATGACTCGAGAGAGAGATCACTAAACTATCAATAATACTCTGTATTATGAGATTCAAGAATAAACTAGAAATACACATTTTGTATACTTTTTTCCTTTTTGAGGCTAAAAAATGTGTTTATCCTATTAACTCAAAACAAGATTTTTCTTTGCCAATATTTATTCTTTTAGAAATACTTTTAATGTTACCTTTTCAGGGTTTGTAATTTTTCAACCTAATAATTATTAAGTATACTGCATTAAGTATTAAATGAGAATGTGTAATATTGCCTCCTGTAGTCTGCTAACAAAATAGTCTATTACTTTTTCCCAAACCAAGATGTGATTTTCAACAATATAATTGGAAGGAATAGAATGCAATTAAATAATAAATGTAATAAATTAACATTGTAAAAGTATATAATTAGCAATTATTTTGGAAGAAAATTTTTACTTGTTCAATCAGTCAAATTATTAGAAAAACAAAAGCAATAAGCACATTTGGATTTATGTATGCTCAGTTTGTTACATGAAACTTTTCAAAAGCTGAAAAGCTTTTCCAGGTAGATTTATAAAAGATATATTTCTAAAGTATGGATGCATACACATACACACACACATACACACACCACACACACGTTTAAGGCTATAAATTATACAATATTAATGATTTCTGATTGAATTATATCAATCAATAGCAAGTACTTGCAATTTGTATTTTTAAATAGGAATATATTAGCCCTTTATTTTATTTCATTTATTTTTTTGAGACTGAGTCTTGCTCTATCACCCAGGCTGGAGTCTAGTGGCGCAATCTCAACTCACTGCAACTTCTGCTTCCCGGGTTCAAGTGATTCTCCTGCCTCAGCCTCCCAAGTAGCTGGGATTAATGCACCTGCCACCAGACTCAGCTAATTTGTGTGTTTTTAGTGGAGATGGGGTTTCACTATGTTGGCCAGGCTGATCTCGAACTCCTGACCTCAAGTGATCCACCGCCTCAGTCTTCCAAAGTGCTGGGATTACAGGTGTGAACCACCACTCCTGGCCTAGATTAGGTCTTTAAATCAATGAATTACAAAATGTATGGCTTAAAATTTATGTAGTCTTAGTGTACACACTATTTTTCAATATAAAAACCTTGTCATGTCTTTAAAGCTTAAACACCAGCAAATATAACTGTCATGAATTAATAGTATATATAAATGAGCCATTTATGTATTTATGTAGATGGCATATATAAATCCAAATACACACACACACACACACACACACACACATATATATACATGTGATTTTCATAAATTCAAGATAAGCCCCTAGGTGGCCTTGATGACCCATCTCTTCCTCCCTTTCTCACTTGTAATTTCAGAATAACAGTAAAAATATGCTGAGAATGAAACCTCCTGAGATAAGGAGGAACTGATAAGAACATCTCAAAATCCTCATCCTTCTTAGAACAGGATGTCCTGCAGTGCTTTAGCCCAGTTTGCCCAATGGACCCCCAAGTATAAAACCCCGAGTGGAGTGCTTTTGGAGTCCCTCAGCTGCAGTATGTTGTGGGGTACTTACAGATGAGACTCCATCCTCCATTGTCAGCTTTTCTCAGCCTCAAGAGACTGTTTATCATCATGAATTCTATAATTCTATTGCCCCTTGTTTCCTGTCTGTGAGTAATAAAATTTATTATTTTAATTCGCATGTGTTCTGTTTAAACGAATTTGTGCAAGTCAGTTGATAGTGATGCATGTTATTGGAGAGACATTTAGAGTCTTTCCCTGGGGTGGATACCTGTGCCTGGTGAACCTACTTCACAATATGTTTGTGCTATTAAGGTAATTACATGTATATATTTTAAAATATCTTTGTTATAAACATAGAGTTAGAAAGCACTGCAAGACTGACAGTAGGAAAATAAAGCTTACTTCCTAATTGAATATAGTGAAACTTTTAGAGCAACAGCACCCAAAGTATGTTTGGCAAAACACAAATTCCCCGAGATGGTCTAGGAAAAATAGACGTGTAACATCAAATTCTTTGGGGACATGTGGCATGGAGTATAAGTGGAGACCATCACATTAAAAAGATATCAGATATTTAGGAGATGTTATCTTTCTGGTTTTGGGTCTGATTGGTTGTCGGTGGCAGTTCCCAGATGACTGGCTTGTGTAAGAAAACCTTGACTTTGAGTAGAGAAGAGTTCAGTGCTAGAGTGGAAGTAGGGTGGATAGCTCAGAGGATAGTATAAAATGAATTATCTAGAAAATGCATATTGTTAAAATTTACTTCATATCAAATCAAGGAGTAAGTAACCATATCAGACATTTTGGTATTATTCACATCATTAAATCTCAAACATTGATCGAATACTAGATATTAATATTAATATTAAGAATTTACATTATAACAGCTCCTAATCTAGATTAGTAAAACTGAAATTTATATTATCAAACTAAATTTACTTTGCGATTAAATCATTAGCCACAAAAATAATGGATAAAACAAGGATGCTTACTGTATCTAGACTTTATTCAATTTACTCTGTTTAAATATTTATGACAGCAATAATTGTTTTAGCAAGTTTTATTTGATTATAATACACATAGACCAATACTTCCCAAGTCTACATTTTCTACCCCATTTGTGCTTCTCATCACATTTTTCCTGGCCTACTTGTATGAACCTTAACTTTCCTCTATTTTGGGTTCGTTTTGTTTTGCCTTCCCTTTGCTTTTGTTTTTCTATTTTGTTTAAAACAGGGTCTTTCTATAATTTGCATTAGATTTCATTTCACATCAGTTTTGAGCTCCTTTATCTATGTACCTTGTTAAGTAATTATTTCTCCCAAGTTTGGTTACATTCAAATATTGCTGAACTAAACAATGTTTTAACAACTGTAACACCTGTGCATACTTTAGGTTTTCGATGGAATGAAATATTTACTACATTTCAGTTATAATAGTGCATTATTTTCAAACCATTTTATTTTAATCAGTATGTTGAGTACTCCTTTAAAAATGTAAAAAAAAAAAAAAAAAAACTAGAGAAAGGTGGGTTGGTGTTTGAACATAAGAATTTATTTGTTCTCTAATGCTGTATGATATTTTTAATACAATTAAATAGGCCTGATGTAAAATATATTCAACAGAGAAAATGCGAACAAAATTGTTTCACTGCAAATTTGGCTCAATTATTTTAAAGGTGGGAAGTATTTTATTCAGTTTTGGGTTTTAAGCCTTTTGTTTAAACTTTGAAACATTTCTATATAGTTTCAAGAAAATAAGTGAATACAACATTTAGCAGAAAACATAAAAGCAGGTAACAAAAATTCTGATATAAGCATTTTACATGTGTTAAATATAGTATTTTTAACATAGATACAAATTAAAATGGTTTGAGTAAGAAAAATCACTGATTAGTAAGCTCATTAATAATTAACATTAATTCAAAAATTCTTTTACTTAATTATTTTATATAAAGTATCTTTTAAAAATTACCTGAAACTAATTTTTTCATTGGTAAACAATGGTAACATAGTCTGAGGACACCAATGTGCACATTTTTAATATACATAAAAACCTGCAGAGCTGGAACCAAGAAAAGATATAACTAAACTTTTATTTTGATAATTAAATCTAATCATTATTTTTGCCTACAGGACATATACTTCACACTATATAGTTTAAGGAAATTATGCATTAATTTTGATGTATAGTCATTAGAATAACTTTGGAAAAGCACATAATAAGATAGTGATAAATTGTGTATTTAGGAATATCACTTAAATTTTCTTCATTCAGGAAATTTACTATTCATAGAACATGATTTGGAGCTTCTGTGATATTTATAAAATAGTTGGCATATATTTGAAGTAAGTTGCCAGATTTCTTTCTCTAATTCTGATAAACAAGGCTGATGGAAATAAACATACACACACACTGTGTATGTTACATGAACTTCCCCATAGCATTCTGCTAATCAGAAATTAATTTATGCTAATTAGATATTCTAAGACAACTGAATGCAGTCAGAGGGGAGATTAGGTCTATCAATCATTGAAATGATCATGTGAAAACAATTAATTAATAAAAAAATTCTTATCTGCTGGGTGCCAAAAGTTCTAAATAGTGATGCCTGTTCATCATAGGAGGCATAGTAAATAATTCCCAGGAATATTTCCTTTTCTCCATTTGTGTTAAACAATTGTTTTATCAATGAAAAACTTCTTCAAGTTGCTTTCTACAGTGGAATAATTGAGGACAGGATAAATTGGTACTCAACATCCATTTCAAATATGGTATAATGAACATCCCATAGTCACTGAAGACTCATAGGCTTTGGATACAAATTCGAGTTTGCCAATAAGACACACCTGCAAATGTTTTGAAGGTTTAAGTGAGTCATTGGCATCCTCCTTTGATTTTGGTTGTTTCTTTCTGGCAAGCCAGGTTCTAGAGTTATTGGGGTTTTCTGCAGTGGTGTTTTTGTGTGCTGTTATTAGTTTTGAGGTTCTGAAAGTCAATTCAGTACACAGCAGCTTCTAGATCTTGAGATCACAGCTGCTGTAACAGGCTCTCCAAGTCAGCAGTTCCAGGCTTGCACATCCCTTGTGGAGATGACTCCCCTGGACAGACAGTTTGTTAGTGCAGTTGTGGGAGCAATTGTTGAGATCCACCAAATTTTCATCTCTTCTGATGATTTTGTACAATCTTAAATGCATTTGTGTTTCAAATAGCTAGAGTTGTTTTTGTTTCCTGAAAATAATTACTGATGGTTCAGAGTTATGTTTTAGTTGATAGGTGGAGCTAGAGTGTAAGTTGGCGTGACATTGCAGTAAAAGTGTTGAAGCAGTGAGCAGAGTTTAATCAATGTGTGCAAGATTTTTGTGCTTTCTCTGTCCCACCTACTTCTGTGTATCCTACCTTGCATCATCCTGGCTTCATTATTATTCTATCATATATTTCAGTGTCCTCACACTTGTATTACAACAGAAGCAAACAATAAAACTATACTTTGTAGACCTAAATCATCATCATCATAATGATGGCTAAATTATTATTTTAATTAGATTGAGTTTTTAATTTATTTTTAATAAGGTGTAACTGGCACAATTGAAACAACCATAGAGTCAGTCACTTGCTAAGTTATTGAAGTAGGTTGGGCATTTCAGACATTCAGATACACTATAAAACAAACCAGCTTAAATGATGGATAAAACACATATATTAGAATGTGAATTCCCTCAGTGAAGAGCATCTTTTCCCTTCTTTTGTTCACTTTTCTGTGCTTAGGGCCCAGAATTGAGTGTGGCACAAAATAAGTACTCAGATATTAGCTGAGCGAAAGAATATATGAATGACAATTTGATATATTCTCTTTGAGCACTTTTATTCACTAGAACGATGTCTAAGTGTGTCACTAGCTGGAGGATACATACAGCTGTTGATGCTGAACAGTAGAGAATTCTAGTTGCTGCTTGAGATCCTATGAAATCAGAATGCTTGGATGTAGGCCTTACAAATATACATTTTAACAACAATAAAGTCTGAATGTTAATTATTGTAGTAAAACTTAAGACATGCTGGCCCTTTCATCACCTGTCTCTGCTTTTGCATTCTTTAAAAAATAAAATTTTGAAATAATCCATTTTCTGTGTTTCCCAATGATTTTGTAAAAACCTAAATTCATTGGTGTTTCAAGTAGCTAGAGTGAGAGAGTTGGCTTTCTTATTTTCTCTATTAATAGACCACTTCAGACTTGGCTTTAGATTCTTCTTTTCCCACGAAATTTTTAACTTTATAGCCATCTGTGGGACAAATATATCATTGGTTCTCGTCTTCCTAGGCTTATGCCAGCATATTCTCATTTTTTTTTTGTCACCTGTAATTTCTTCCTCATGTTTAAAAATTACCTATTCTGCTTAGTTATGGACTGTAATATTCATAAAAGCACTATAACTATCAGCAGATTTGGTCAAAAATACATGCTTCAAATCTATAGCACTTTTACATTTTATGTATCTTCTAGAGGACTACCTCTCCCAATGTAGGAATACTTAATCTAACATAAAGGAAAAACACTACTTAATACTAACTCCTATTATTTCCAGAGATTGAGAGCTAACCTGTTTATGACACCTGGTCACTTCCTATTCTTGATGTTTTCTTCTTCAGGTAAAAATACAAACAAACTGCAGTGAAGAAATGGCACTAAAGTCAATCACCATGTAACCTTGATTTACTCACAATAAAATGTAGTTTCTGACAGGGCGCGGTGGCTCATGCCTGTAATCTCACCACTTTGGGAGGCCGAGGCGGGCAGATCACGAGGTCAGGAAATCTAGACCATCCTGGCTAACACAGTGAAACCCCGTCTCTACCAAAAAATAGAAAAAAATTACCCGGGCGTGGTGGCGGGCACCTGGCAGTCCCAGCTACTACCCGAGAGGCTGAGGCAGGAGAATGGCATGAACCCGGGGTGGGGGGAGCTTGCAGTGAGCCAAGATCGCGCCACTGCACTCCAGCCTGGGTGACAGAGTAGGACTCCGTCTCAAAAAAAAAAAAAAAAAAAAAAAAAAAGTAGTTTCATTTCCCTACATTACCCTTTGTAAAACGTTTCGTAATTGGTCATTAAATCAGCTTCTAACTCCGGGTCTAAGTAATGATACAAAATTCCAGGATTCCAGTTCTAGTCTCCTTTTTTACCAGCTGTGTCACCTCAGAGTGGCTAATTTTTTTCTGTGTACCTCAGTTTTGTCATGATAAATGGGGCAAACCTACCTGATAGGACTGTAAGGACTGTGAGTTAGTAAATGAAAGCTAGTTAGGAGGGTGCTTAACATACAGTAAGAATTCTTCAGATATCTTTATGTTAATAAACACACTATCACCCAATGTCACCTATACCATATAGCTATTTATTTACTTTCTCTGATAAAAATTCTAGTTATATTCACTTCATCAGCCTTTACCCCATAACATCACACACTTTCTCTCATCTCTCTAAGCCATTTCAATGTCAAATTGAATCCTGTGTTCTTTGTGATTAAGATCATAATTGATTTTTCTGAATTAAAAGATAATTTATTATATAGTAAAACTTACATTTAAAATCGAATTTGACACATATTTTCAAGAATGTGCAATTCTTGAAATTTGGGCGTTCAGAGGTCTATGACTACACTTGTTTATTATGTTCTTCATATACAGTTGTTCTCATTTATTTATGGTTTGCTTTCAAGGTTTCAGTTACCCATAGTCAATTGCAGACCAAAAATGTGACATAAAATAAGATATTTGAAAGAAAGGGAGAGAGACCACATTCACATAACTGTTATTGCAATATATATATTGTTTGTTGGTTGGTTTGTTTGTGTATTAGTCCATTCTCATCCTGCTGTAAAGAATTGCCCAAGACTGGGTAATCTATAAAGAAAAGAGGTTTAATTGCCTCACAGTTCTGCATTGCTAGGTAGGCTACAGCAAACCTACAATAATGGTGGAAGGCAATGGAGCAGCAGTCACCTTCTTCACAGGGCAGCAGGACAGAGTGAGTGCAAGCAGGGGAAATGTTAGATGATTATGAAACCATCAGACCTCATGAGACTCACTCATTATCATGAGAACAGCATGGGGGAAACCGCCCCCATGATCCAATTGCCTCCCCCTGGTACAGCCGTTGACACATAGGGATTACGGGAATTACAGTTCAAGGTGAGATTTGGAAGGGAACACAGAGCCAAACATATCAGCTCATTTGTTTTTTGAGACAGGGTCTTTCTCAGACTGAAGTGCAGTGATATGATCAAAACTCACTGCAGCCTGGACCTCCTAGCTCAAGCAATCCTGCCACCTCAGCCTGCCTACTCTCTGAGAATACAGGCAAGCACAGCTGTGCCTGGTTAATTTATTAACTTTGTTGTTGTTGTTGTTGTTAGAGTCTGGGATTTCTATATGTTGCCCAGGCTAGTTTTGCACTCCTGGACTCAAGGCATCCTCCTGCCTTGGCCTCCCAAAATGCTGAGATTACAGGCCTGCCCTGGCCAATATATTGCTATAAATTGTTCTAGTTTGCTGTTAGTTTTTGTTGTTAATCTTATACTATGCCTGACTTAAAAATGAAATTTTATCATAGTTATGTATATACAGGCAAAAACATAGTATATATAGCACTAGGTACTGTCCATGGCTTTAAGTATCCACCAGAAGTCTTGGAATGCATCTCTTGTGAATAACAAAGGGACTAATGTATTCTATGTACTCAATTTTTTTGTGTGTTTGCCTGTTTTGTATATAAGTTTCTGACAAAAATAGTTTCTAGTGCAGTTGTAGATCTGTCCCCTTTCTTTGTAATTCTGTTCATTTTTACTTCATGTTGTAACTTTCTGTTGGAATATTCCTTTTAATGTAATTTCGGAGCACCATTTATCTCCAATATCTTTTTATTTTTAGTCTATTATCATACTATTAAAGCTATACTGGCTTCCTTTTTGTTAATATTTTGTCTTTCTTGGTTAATCATTTTTAATTATATTTTAAATTTACTGTCACGTTTGTGTCATTAAAAAGTAGGAATTCTAAAAATTATCATCTGAAAATTCCTCTTTTAATCAACTAGTTAAATCTATATTTATTCATAGTGATTACTGAACATTTAGATTTGTTATTGTTGGCTTTTTTTATACTTATCATGTCATTTTGTGTGTGGTGTGGAATAGTCTCTTATTTCCTTCTTTCCTGCTTCTTGTTACTTTGATAACTTTTTAATTTTTACTGTCAGGTAATATTTCCTGTGTTTTATAACTCTGGAAGTTAACTACTTTAATATAATACTTAATCTTCTTTCTTATATTTTTAACATGTATGTTTAACTAAAAATATCATGAAGTCAATCAACCTGTCTATGCTCCTCCAGCACTTTGAAATTCTACTATAATTTATAATTCTCATATCCCCTTTCAGTCTGTCATGTTATTTATTTCTAATATATTAGTTATTATTTCTTTTAAGATAACAACCTTTTAACTGATTTTTATTTATATTTATCTAAACATTTAGTTTTAGCCTTCCTCTTCTGTAGAATTTTTTGGTATCTCAATTTTTCCTGGAGTTAGATTTCTGTATTGTGAAGCTCCTGCTTTAGTTTTTTCAGCAGTCATCTGGTAATGTTAAATTCTGTTCGCTGAGAATAAACTGCTTATTCTACAATGACAATTTAACTGGAACACTGGTTACATTTACATGTTTGTTTTTTATCTTTTCAAGTTCTGTACAATGTAACCAGCTGTGGATTCTGTTGTTTTTGTTTGCTAGTTTTTATTATTTTGCTCAAAAGTTATTTATCCTTCACCATAGGAGTAAAGATTTATCTATAACATTCCATTTATACAGCAATTCTGGAAATTTCTCATATACTATCTACTGTATTTAGCCTAATAGCCTATAAAATCTCAATTATTGCTATTATAGTAAGTATATATTAGACCTTCACAATCTAGTCCACATTTTTATTAATATTTTTCTACATTTTATTTCTTTCACTTTGCAGCAATTTGATTAAGGACCTCAGCTCTATTTTCTAGGTCACTATTTCTTTGGTGGTTAATCAATCTAATTTTAGTTTTGAAGACTAAGTTATCCCCGCCCTGAAGTTCTATATGTTTTTCCTTTTCAAGTCTGGCAGGTAGTTTAAACCAAACTTGGTATTTCTGGTTAGCCTCTATCACTTTCCATACTGTCTATCTTCATTATAATTTAGAACATTTTCATTTGAAATGTTACCTTCCATCTCTCTCCTTCCTTACCCTTTAAAGTCAATTTTAGAACTATCATTAGTCTTTACAAAAAAAACATATTTTGGTTTGATAACACTTTACATTGTAACTTTGTTGTACATATTTCTATGCTTACATACATTGTTTCATTCTCTATTCTTCAGAACTTCTTAACATAAATGTATGTCTTGTTAATTCTCAATATTCTTTCAATATAAGCATTTCAGGTAATTGCAGGCTCTCTAATTTCTATTTTAGTGGTATTTTACTCATTTTTATATGTACCCTTTTCCATTTCAAGTAATATATATTTCATTTTTGTTATGACTTCTTTGTTAGGAGTTTTGTGATGTCTTTTTTAAGTGGTTTGAAAAAATCATTTTTTTTTCTTATTTCAAGCTTAGACAATTGTATTTTGATAAGCCACTCTAGATACTAATTCTGTGAAATTTGTTGATATTTTATGGTCAGAATTTTTTTTTTTTTTTTTTTGGAGACAAAATTTCTCTCTGTCGCTCAGGCTGGAGCGATCTCAGCTCACTGCAACTTCCACATCTCAGGTTCAAGAGATTCTCCTGCTTCAGTCTCCTGAGTAGCTGGGATAACAGGTGCCCACCACCACACTTGGCTAATTTTTTGTATTTGTAGTAGAGATGGGTCTTCACCATGTTGGTCAGGCTGGTCTCGAACACCTGGCCTCAAATGATCTGCCCATCTAGGCCTCCCAAAGTGCTGGGATTACTAGGGCGAGCCACCGTGCCTGGCCTCAATATTTTTTGGTCAGATTTTCAAAATAAATCCCCCAAGATGACTTGGCATCACCTGCTGTTATGTGTAACCAGATGCAATTTGATATACAATTTGATAACAATTGCAAAAATAGCAAAAAATGTATAACCTGCTTTTATCAAATTGATTAGCTCCATAGTGTTAACTAATGTTGTTCAAAGTTTAATACATCATTGTTTTTGTTTTGTTTTATTACCTGTCGATTCCTAAGAAGTATGTTAAAACTACTCTTTATGAAAATACATTGTATTTTCTATCCTATTTTCTAAGAGACTTTTATTTTAGCTTGAATTACTAGGTAGATATAGGTACACTTTTTATACATTCCTAGTAAATTGAAATTTTAATTGTTACTTCGTGGCACTCTCTCTAGATCTCACATAGTAATACTCTCTTGAAAAAGCTCTTGATGTATAAAACAACACAGAAAATTGCACAAGTCAAAAATAAAGAGTTCAATAAATTTCTACAAAGTGAATGTATGATTGTAACCAATACTTAAATAAAAAGATAGAAAAATACTAGAGTCCCAGAGAACCCCTAGTGTACCTACCACCCATCAGATAAGAACTGTGAAGAGTTTTAGATTTTACCTTTTTCGTAAGTTGACAAGTAAACATTTTTTCATGTTACTCGTGCTTTAAGATATATATTAATATCACATTCTCATTTAAATCTTCAATCTATAAGCAGCTATTGACAATGAGCACTTTTTCGTCTATTAATGGTTCTTTTACTTTTAAAGTTTTTCACATATCTGGTGCGAATGCCCTGGATTTATGGATCACCTTAGGGACCACTGACATTTTTATAATATTGACTATTTGCAATCCATAGGTATAATAATTCATTACTTTTTCCATTAATTTTTTTTAACTTTCATTAATTTTTTATCTTCCATTAATTTTTAATCTTTATATTATTTTCATTAATAATTTGTAATATTTTGTATAGGTCTTACAAATTTTTATTTAATTTGTTTTTAGGTATTTGATGCTTTGATGTTACTAAAATGTATTGACATTAAATAGTAGTTTATTTTTACTTGTTAATGGTATGGAAAAACACAATAAATTGTATAGGTAACCTTGAATCCATCCACCTTCCTAAAAGTACTTATCTATTCAAATAAGTCATTTGTAGATTAATTGGAATTTTACATACACAAGTATGTCATCTATAAAAGTTCTTTCTGTCAAATCTTATGTGTTTTGCTTCTTTTCCTTCCTTATTGTACTATCTAGAACCTCCGTATACTATTGAATAGAAGTAAAAATACCACTTGTCAAGTTCACATCTAGTTCTTAGTGGTAAACATATTAATGAATTAGTAACATATTAATAAATCCTACAAATTACACTGTTCTCCCCAAAATTTTTGTAGACAATGTATTACGTTAAGAGAATGATTTATTATTGGCCAGGCGCGGTGGCTCACGCCTGTAATCCCAGCACTTTGGGAGGCCGGGCGGGCGGATCACAAGGTCAGGAGGTCGAGACCCTTGGTGAAACTCAAAATTACTCCTTACAAAATAGAAAAAAAAAATTAGCCAGAGGCGTGGCTGAGAGGCGCCTGTCGTCCCAGCCAGCTACTTTCGGGAGGCTAGGCACAGAGAAGAATAGCATGTAACCTGGGGCTGAGGAGCTTACAGTGAGCCGAGATTGTGCCACTGCACTCCAGCCTGGGCGACAGATGAGAGACTCCAAAAAATAAAACAAAATAAATAAAATAAAATAAAAGAATGAGATTGTAAAGGGAGCAAGATGGCTGAATGGGAACTGGCTCAATCTCAACTCCAAGTGATGACACACAGAGAAGACAGAGTGAGATTTCTGCATTTTCAGCTGAGCCTCTGCTGCCACAGTGCAGGCAGGCAGGGTCTGGGTGGACCTCAAGCAATCTCCAAGCAGACCACAGCTAGGGGTCCCTGGCTATTACAGAGGAAAACTATCAAACAGGAAAGGACCCACCTACATAAAACCATCCAGTATACCATCACATCAAGAGACCAAGGAGACAGATAAAACCACAAAGATGGGGAAAAAGCAGGGCTGAGAAAAGAAGCTGGAAATTCAAAAAATAAAATGCTTATCTCCATGAGGCGCATCGCCAGCAACGGATCAAAAGCTGAATGAGGAGAATGACAGAGATGAGAGAAGAGAAACTGAAGTCCATCAAATTTCTCAGAACTAAGGAGAATTACGATACCAAGCATAAAAGAAATTCAAAATCTTAGCAGAAAAATTGGAAGAATTGATGGCTGGTAGAATTAATGCAGAAGGTCTCTAATGATAGAAAGTTGGCTCATGAAAACAGAAATCACGTGACCAAGATACAAAGACTGATAATGCCATTTCAAGTGCTTCAGGAAGAAAAATTATCAGCCAGATTAGAAAAGGATCAAATAGATGAAATATGACTTGAGAAGAAGAAAACAAAAAGAAAAAAGAAGAAAAGAAATAGACAAAGGAAGCCACTACAAGAGTATGGGATTATGTAAAGACCAAATCTCCGTCTGATTAGGGTGCCCTGAAGAATGAGGGAAAATGGAACAAGTTGGAAAGAAACACTCTTCAGGATATGTCAGGAGAACTTCCCAACCCTAGTAGAGGCAGGCCAACATTCAAATCCAGGAAATACAGAGGCATGCAAGATGCTCCTCGAGGAAAACCCAGCTCAGGGCACATGGTACTTGATTCCACCAAAGGTTGGAAATGGGGAAAAATCTGCAGGGCAGCCAGAGAAAGGTCAGGTTACCTACCTACAGGGAAGCTAATCAGACCCAACAACTGAATCTCTAAGTGACTTTCTCCCAGCCCGAAGGAAATTTGAGGGCCCCAGTATTTTAAAACATTTGTTTGAAAATACTAGAATTTACATATCCAGCAAACTAAGTTTCATAAGTGAAAGGAGAAATAAAATCTTTACAGATAAACAAATGCTTAGAGATTTTGTCCACCACTAAGAGGCCTGCCTTACAAGAACCCACAGAGGAAGCACTCAGCATGGGGAAAGGAACAAGCGAGTACACCAGCCATTTGCAAAAACATGCCAAAATGTAAAGACCATCGAGGGGCTAGGAAGAAACTGCATCAACATAAGGAACCGAATAACCAGTTAATATCATAATGGCGGGATCAGAGTTCACATAACAATCTTAACCTTAAATGTAAATGGACTAAATGCTCCAATTAAAAGACACAGACTGGCAAAACTGGATAAAAGTCAAGACTCATCAGTCTGCTGTATTCGGGAGACCCATCTCCTGCAGGGCATGGAAGCTCAAATGAGGGTGGGAAAGATTTACAAGCAAATGGAGAACAAAAAACTAGGAAGGTTGCAAGCTTTTAGTCTCTGATAAAACAGGACTTTAAACCCTTCAAAGATTAGAAAGAGACAAAAGAAGGCCTATTCATAATGGTAAAGGATCAATTCAACAGGAAGAGCTAACTATCTAAATATATATGCACCCAATACAGAACATGGATTCATAAAGCAAGTCCACACTTGAGACTTACAAAGAGACTTAGATTCCCCATACAATAGCAATGGGAGCTTTAGCCTCCCACTGTGTAAGCATTAGACGGATCCATTTAGAGACAGAGAGACAACAAGGATATCCAGGGTGAACTCATCTCTGCAGCCATGACAGACCCACAAATAGACATCTATACCATAGAACTCTCTCCAAATCAACAAAGTGTACATTTCTTCTGTTTTGCATCGTACACTTGCTCCAAAATTGATACATGAATTTGGAGTAAAAGCTGCTCACTCAGCAATGTGCCAAGGGCAGGGGTATAACCGTGTCTTTGACCCTACCCAGTGCAATCAAGCTACAGACTCAGGATTAAAACTCAGTAAAAGAGCAAACAACTTCCACATCTAAGCTGAACAGCACAACCTGAGATGGCTGCTGGGTACATAGCAGAATGAAAGTAGAAATAAAAAGATGTTCTTACAGAACCAATACTGGGAACAAAAGATACAACATACAAGATCTCTGGGACACATTTAAAAAGCAGTGTGAGAGTTACATAGCACCTAAAATTACCCCACAAGAGAAAGAGCAGGAAAGATCCTAAAATTGACCTCTAACATATGGTCAAAAAAGAACTAGAGGGAACAAGAACAAACACATTCAAAGAAGCAGCAGAGAGGCAAAGGAGCTAAACTAAGATCAGAGCAGAACAGAGGAGATGGGGAGACACAAAAGGCTACTCGCTAAGAATCCAGGAGTTGGTTTTGAAGAGATCAACTAAAATTGAGGGCCACTGCCAGAATGTCACTTTGAAAAAAGAAAGAATCCATCAGCCTCATTCAAGAAGCCAGAAATGCAAAAAAGAGGGATATGCCGACCCACAAGAAATACAAACTGCCATCTGGAGAATATAAAACCTCATACAGAGCTAAACTGGAAAATCTAGAAGAAATGGATAATTTCCTTGGACAAATTGCACTCTTCCAAAGACTAAACCAGGGAAGAAGTTGATCCCTGAATAGACCAATGGCAGATAGGTGAGGCAATAATTAATATGCTACCAACCAAAAAGTCAGGACCAGATGGATTCCACAGCTGAATTCTACCAGAGGTACAAGGGAGGAGTTGGTACATTCCTTCTGAGAGCTATTCCAATTAATAGAAAAGAGTCCTCCTAACTCATTTTATGGGAGCCAACATCACATCCTGATGCTAAAACCTAGCAGAACAACCACAACAAAAAGAAGGTGCAGACCCAATATCCTGAAGTGAGACATGATGCAAAATCCTCAATAAAATACTAGCAAAAGGCAGTTCAGCGCTTACGTAAAAGCTAATGTCGACCATGATCAGTAGGCTTCTCTCCCTGGGATGCAAGGCTGGTTCAACATACACAAATCAACAAAACATAATCCAGCATATAAACAGACTGAGAGACAGAACCACACTTGGTTGCTCTCCAATAGGAATTAAATCACAGAAAGGCTTTTGTAATAAAATTCAGCAAGCCTTTCATGCCTAAGCAGCTCAACAAATTCAGAGTATTGATGGACATTACCTCAAAAGAATAATAAGAGCTATTTACTTGAGGCAAACCCCACAGCCAATATCATGCTGAGAATGAGCCAAAAGCCGGAAAGAATTCCTTTAGAGAAACTGGCACGGTGGGGATGCCTCTCTCACCACTCCTGACCTGGCATGTGAGTGTGTTGGAAGTTCTGGCTAGGGCGAATCCAGGCGAGAGAAATCAAGGAGAGATTGATCAGTTAGAAGGAAAAGGAAAGGAGGTCAAATTGTCCTGATTTGCCCAGGATGACATGATTGTATATTTAGAAACCCCCGCATTGTCTCAAGCCTACGAACCCTTAAGCTGATAAAGCAACTTCAGCAAAGTCTCAGAGGATACACAAAAGTGTATGCAAAATGCAAAACTGAAATTCTTATACACCAGTAACAGACAAACAGAGAGCCAAATCAGATGAACTTTGGAAATTCCTGAGAATTGCTAAAGAGAATAAAATACCCTAGGAATCCCAGCTTACAGGGATGTAAAGGACCTCTTCAAGGGAGAACCTACAGAAACCACTGCTCTAGGTGAAATAAAGGGACACAAACAAAATGGGAAGAACATGCTGTGGAGAAGGAATCAATGTCATTGAAATGGCCATGCCAGGTGAATTTATAGATTCAATGCCATCCCATCAAGCTCTGTGGGGTTTCTTACAGGGTGGAAAAACTGCTTAAAAGTTCATATGGAACCCAAGAGCCCATCTCCAGGAACAATCCCTAAGTCAAAGGGGCAAAGCTGGAGGCATCCAAGCTGCCTGACTTCAGAAAACTATGCTAGAAAGGCTGTATTTAACCAAAACAGCATGGGTACTGAACTTAAGAAACACAGAGATATAGACCAATGGAGACAGAACAAGAGTCCTATGAAATAATACCACACACATCTACAACCATCTGATCTTTGACTAAACCTGGGAAACAAGAAATGAGGGAAAAGGATTCCCTATTAATAAATGGTGCTGGGAGAATTGTGCTTTAATACTCAGAAGTAGAAAGCTGAGAAGTGGATCCTTTCACCTATACCACTTGAAATTAAAATTTCAAGATGGATTAGAGACTTAAGTAGGCTGGGCCCTAATAATACCACAAAACCCTAGAGGAAAACCTAGGTAGTACCATTTCCAGGACATGACATGGGCAAAGAGACTTCATGTCTAAAACACCAAGAAACAGCGGCCTTAAGAGCCAGAGTGACAAAATGGATCTAATTAAACTAAAAGAACTGCACATGTAAAAAACTATCAAGTGAACAGGCAACCTACAGAATGGAGAAAAGAATTTTTGCAATCTACTCATCCTGATAAAGAACTGTGTCCCAGAACCACCACAAGAACTCAAAACAAATTTACAAAGAAAAAACAAAACAACCCCATCAAAAAGTGGGGCACTAGGATATGAACAGACATTTCTCAAAGAGACATTCCCTTACAAGCCAACAGACACATGAAAAGATACTCATCATATCTTGTATGAAGTGCAATCAAAACCACAATGAGATGCATCTCACACCAGTTAAAATGCAGCAGTCATTAAAGTCAGGGGAAACAACAAGGTGCTGGAGGATGTGGGAGAAATAGGAACACTTTTACACTGTTGGGTAGGTTACTTAAACTAGTTCCAACTACATTATGGAAACAGTGGCAGTTCCTCAAGGATCTAGAACTAGATGTGCCATGTGACCCAGCCATGCATTGCTATGGGATGTACCCAAGGATGATAAAGAATTGTAGCTTGCTATAGGGCCATTGCACATTATGTTTTGTGCAGCACTGTCTTCTAATAGCAAAGACTTGGGAATCCAACCCAAATGTCCATCAGTGACAGATTGGATTAAGAAAATGTGGCACATATACACCATGGAATACTATACAGCCACTTAAAAGGGATGAGTTTATGTCCTTTGTAGGGACATGGATGCAGCTGGAAGCCATCATTCTTAGCAAATATCTCATTCTCAAGTGGTGGTGTGGGATCCTGGGGCCTATCGCTGGGAGGGAGGGAGGAGTTGCAGTGGGAGTTATACCTGATGCAGGCTAATAAGCGAGGTTGATGGGTGCAGAAAGCACACCAACATAACCTGAAATATACATGTCATAACAGAGCCATGCAAATTATGCATGTACTACAACTTAAAGTATAATAATAATAATTAAAAAAAATAAAAAATAAAAAAATAAAAATAAAAAAAATAAAAAAAAAAGAGAATGATTTATTTCCAGTATGCTAGTAATAATGACATTGACCGGGTTCTTAAATTTTAGCAAATAATCATTCTGCATATCTTTTGTTATGGTAAATTAGGTTGATTGACTTTCCAAAGTTTACAGAACCTTGAGTTTCTTGAATAAATCCAAATTTTGTCCTGATGTTTAATCTTTATTTTAATTCACAATTCTAATATTTTTTATAGATGTTTGCTTTTTGAAGGATTGCCTTGTATTTTTTTTTTTTTCTTCCTTATAATATTCCTGTCAAGTTTTGGCTGCAGTGTTATGTTGGCTTTACAAAACAAGTTGCAAAATTATCCCTACTGTTCTATTTTCTGGAAAGTGTTTATGACAATTACTTTTTAAATGCTTGGAGAAAATACGCTTTGTTATTTTCTCATTTCATTTTCCATATCCCTGTTTTTCTCAGAGAATATGTTTATGAAATCAAATTTCTCCATTTAGTATTCATTTTTAAACAAATCTGGCTATACATTGTCTGTTTTCAGTTGTCCAAAATTATTTGCTGTTATTTATAAAGGCTAAGTTTTGCTTGGGTATAAACTTACTTCAAGACATTAAAAAGATCATCCCATTGAAGTCTGGCTTCTATGCTTATTTTGAAAACCCATTGCAAGTGCTACTGTTGTTCTGTTGTTCATTTAATGGCAATGTGCCATTTCTTTCCCTGTGGATATTTTTAATATTCACTCTTATCTTTGCTTTTGATCTGTTTTACTATAATAAGGCTAGATTTGGTTGTATTTAAACCTACTCTTCTTATGGTTTGCTTATCATCCTGAATATGTGGCTTGACTTTTTCTCATAAGTTTGTGATGATTATTTCTTTGAGTATTGTTCCTTTCCCACAGTCTATTCTCTTTTCCTACAATTCCACTAATACCAACATGAGAACATTTGAGCATGCTCCAAATCTGTTTCTTTTTCATTTATTTCTCTCAGTACTTGAGGTTCTGCATTTTCTAATTTCTTATCTTCCTCTGTCTGATTCCATGTCCAATTTCCAATATTTAATTGAACTCATCCATTAAGTTCTAAGTATTAGCTAGTATGTTTTAAGAGTCTTTTAATATATTCATATTCTCTTGTGAAACTCCCAATAGTGCCAACTATTTTTTAATTATTTTTAAAGACTTTCATCAGACTTACGTGAATTCCACATACTTTTCTTGTGTTTGCTAGCCATCTGGATCATTCCTAACACTTTATATTATGATTTTTTTCTGCATTTTATTTGTAATATGTTAGATATGAGATACATGTTCTTGCTTAGGTAAATATCTAATATTTCTTTTTTTTTTAAATTTTGCCCTCAGAGTTGTATATATAAAAATAATGGAAGTTCTAGACAATTGTTTCTTTTCTCTATAAAGGGCCTATTTTCTTCACTTCTGTCTGCAATTGAGCTAGGTTGGGGATGTTTTGACATTTGAGTAGACTAAAGTGATCTCTGCTTTGCTTCTGATTCTCAAGCAAACATCTGAAAAACAGGGGAAAATCCAATTTTGCCATCAAAATATTCCACCTTAGCTCTTAAACATTCAGCCCCATTCAGGTTCAAAATCTTACAAGTATCTTAAGGGGGAAAGTCATGAGTCTGCCGCAAGTATTAAAAATGTTTATTACATAAGCAATAAAAGTTTTTACTTGTGTGTGTACATGTTACAATTGCTGACATTAGCCTATGCTTATACTGCATCCTTTTCTCACACTTTCAGCAATATATAGCTAAATTACACTAGTTCTGGAAAAAGAGAGACTCTGTGAAAAATTATGTCCTAAAAAATTAAGAAATACTGTTTATGAACAGCAACCTTCTACCTAGTAATAGAAAATTAAATTAAAATCTTGGTTTTAAAATAATACGTGTGAAAATTTTATATTTCTGTCTTCCTTAGCCCAACATCAGATATTTTGACCCCCCGAATATACCCTACATTTTGTGCTGTAATGTTGCACTTATGAACAAGTCTAACGATATGTATACCCTCAAATTTTCTAGCTAATTTGACGAAACTTATTTCAACATAATTTTTCAAACAAAGTGTTATTTTTAAAGTGACATTATTATTTGCCTCCCTAGAGTAAGCAACAATTTAATAGTTTGGTATTATATCCATAATATTTAATCATAACATGTTAGATGAAAGATAAAACTCGTTAATATAAACTACAAACTCAGTGGTGGATTTGAATGTGAATTCAGTATCTGACTTTATACTCAAAATCATTGTGAAACGCTGCTTTGGTTTAAAATCCTACTGCATTTTTATTACCCCCTTTCTCATTCTCAGTATGGAACCTGATGATGTATCATGGTGACACTTCCTTTTTTTTTTTTTTTTTTTTCTTGAGACGGAGTCTCGCTCTGTCGCCCAGGCTGGAGTACAGTGGTGCGATCTCAACTCATTGCAACCTCCTCCTCCCGTGTTCAAGCGATTCTCCTGCCGCAGCCTGCCGGGTAGCTGGGATCACAGGCACGCGCCACCACGCCCGGCTAATTTTTTTGTAATTTTAGTAGAGATGGGATTTCACCGTGTTAACCAGGATGGTCTTGATCTCCTGATCTCGTGACCCGCCTGCCTCGGTCTCCCAAAGTGCTGGGATTACGGGCGTGAGCCACGGTGCACGGCGGACACTTCCGTTCTTTAGTAATAATAAAGGATATGTGAACACATGCAAACACTGACTTTGACATATTAAGTAATACACCTAATGTATTCCATGTGTTTTATAAACAAATTAAGAATTAAACAAAAAAAAGTAAGGTATTCTTTTACCTGCATGTTTATATTTTAAAGATTTTGTATATATCATTTCATTTCAAGTACTATTAATATTTGCTAAATACAAATTTCTCTAATACATAAGTACTGTTAGTAGAGTTTTAGTTACCAGATAAATGAGAAAATTAAACTATTTACATTATATAACAGTTAAATTTAGAACAACCAGTTCATTATTATATCTTGCTGAATTTATATTTGGAATAAACCATCAACAGAATCTTTAAATAATAATAAAAATGAGGTGGATCTGATTAGGTGACAGCCCGGTAGAGAAATAATAAAATTATCTGTTACATGCTTGAAAAAATTCAAATCTTAAGCACCTTTCTCATTTTGTGGCTAAACCTATGAATATGTTTATAGAGAAAAAATGTATTATTTTGTTTAATTCTTAAAATACAGGATATGATTCTGTAAGTTATTTTAAAAATGTTTAACCATACTAGAAATGCGTAATATAATTTCATTCAAAATAATTCAAACTCTCATTCAAAATGTATTATTTACATCCCAGCGTTCTTTAAAAAGTAATTATTGATGTTCTGTGTATTTTTACAAAAAATACCTGAAAAAAAGTATTTAACATAAATTGCAATATAACATACCTATAATTCTGCAAGACTTCTCTTTACACTAATCGCTTATTTGTTAATTTCTCTAGTTAGCTTATTATCTTATCTCTTACATATTACTCCATAGTATATCTATAGTGTGATTATCATTGTTATTTCCCACTCTCCAGATATTTAGGGAGGCTCTAGTTTTTTGTTACTATAAATAATCTTAAATTAACATCCTAGAATATACACTTCTGTGTTAATACAATTACACTTACCTAGAATAGATTCTAAAACATTTATTAATATATCAATGTATTTATTTATTTTAATGTGTATCGGCAGGTTTCCCTTCAAACTAAATGCTCCAGTCTAAAGCGTTACCTAAGAAATTATCTCACACGAGTCAGAATGGCTATTATTAAAAAGTCAAAAAATAACAGATGCTGGCAAAGTTGTAGAGGAAAAGGAACACTTTTACGCTGCTGGTGGGAGTGTAAATTAATTCAACTATTGTGGAAGACAATGTGGTAACTCTCCAAAGGCCTAGAAACAAAAATACCATTTGACACAGCAATCCCATTACTGGGTATATATCCAAGGGAATATAAATCATTCTATTATAAAGACATATGGATGCATATATTCATTGCAGCACTGTTCACAATAGAAAAGACATAGAACCAACCCAAATGCCCATCAATGATAGACTGGATAAAGAAATGTGCTACATATACACCATGGAATACTATGCAGCCATAAAAATGTATGATATGATATTGTTTACAGGAACATGGTTGGAGCTGGAGGTCATTATCCTTAGCAAACTTGCACAGGAACACAAACCCAAATACTACATATTCTCACTTATAAGGGAGCTAAATAATGAGAATACCTGGGCATACTGAGGGAAACAACACACATTGGGGTTTATTGGAGGGTGGAAGGTGGAGGGTGGGAGAAGGGAGAGGATATGGAAAAATAATGAGTACTAGGCTTCAAACCTGTGTGACGAGATAATCTGTACAACAAACCTCCATGACACTAGTTTGTGTGTAAAAAAAAAAAAAAAAGGCCTGCATATGTAACCCTGGACTTCAAAGTTAAATTAAAAAAAATGAAATTAAACAACAACAACAACAACAACAAACATTTACCAGTGTTCAAAACCATATTTGAATGGTCCTTGTCTTAAAATAATATGCTAATGCTTAGATAAGCCAATGAGTCCAAATCAGTAATGAACAGGTAGTAATAATAGTAACCAGAGATTATGTATTAAAATGTTCTTTTTTTAAAGACTATGTATCTTTTTCAAAATACCTGAAGAAAAATAGTAAAGAGATATACTGTTTAAACACAGATTCAATCTCTCCTAATAAAACATAAAAATAAAGACATAAGATTCGACTGTTTCCAAAGAACTTAACAGCATTTTACATGTAGTATTTTTTCACACATAAAGCTATCTTGCATCTAACAAGGTAAAATTTACAGTTAGTAGCATCTAATAAAAAATCACCTCATAATAAAAAGTGAATCAATAAAAACTATTTGAAGAAAATGTTTAGATGAAAGTATTCCTAGACATTAAAATATATGACTGTATTATCTATATATTCAGAAACTAGATGAATCATTGAACTTATTAAGTAGAAGCATAGAAGATATAAAATAAAAATATGAAGAATAAAATTACAATGCCTGAAGAAATCCACCTGGTGGGATTTATGGAAGAGCAGACATTGTAGAAAAATAGGTAAGTAAACTTCAGGACATAGAAATAGAAACAATGCAAATAAAAGAGATAAAACAATTAAAAACCATCATTCTTAGCAAACTATCACAAGAACAGAAAACCAAACACCGCATGTTCTCACTCATAGGTGGGAACTGAACAATGAGATCACTTGGACTCAGGAAGGGGAACATCACACACCGGGGCCTATCATGGGGAGGGGGGAGGGGGGAGGGATTGCAATGGGAGTTATACCTGATGTAAATGACGAGTTGATGGGTGCAGCAGACCAACATGGCACAAGTATACATATGTAACAAACCTGCACGTTATGCACATGTACCCTACAACTTAAAGTATAATAATAATAAATAAATTAAAAAAAAAAAAATCAGTGAACGGCAGGATAATTGCAACCAGTCAATATCACATTGTTTTCTCAAAAAAATGAGTAAAGGAGAGAAGAAATATTGAAGATATAATAACCAGAATTTCTCAAATTTGATAAGTGTAAACTCACATTTTCAAGTAGCTCCCCAATACCCCAGAATCCTCCATTCAAAAAAAAAAAAAAAAAAAACTGGATAAAATGATACTATGTCACATCATGATCAAATTGCTTTCAACAAATCTTGAAAACAGAAAATTTAAAAATTAAAAAGAAAATAACACATTATACATTCAGAAAGCAGATTTCTCATCAGAAATAACACAAGTTGTAACACAATGGAGCAACATATTAAAACACTGAAAAAAATAGTACCTAACCCAGAAAAATATTTTTCAAACATAAAATATATTTTTTCAGAAATGCAAAATTTGAAATCCTTCATTGCTAGTAGATCTCCACTGAAAAAATAATAAAGAATTGGTAAAAAAAAAAAAAAAATAGAAATAATGAATAAGACCTACTACTTGATAGCAGAACAGGGTAAATATAGTTGATAATTACTTAATTGTACATTTTAAAATAACTTTAAAAAGTGTAATTGAATTGTTTGTAACTCAAAGGACAAATACTTGAGGGGATGGATACCCTATTCTCTATGATGTGTTTATTTCACATTACATGACTGTATCAAAATATCTCATGTACCCCATAAATATATGCACCTACTATGTAACTGCAGAATTTAAAAATAGAAAAATAAAAATAAAAAATAAATAAACTCTTGCAAACAAAAGAATACATGGAAACCTGTATCTAAAATAAGAAGTGACAAATTCTTGAAGTGGTAAACAAATTCTTGAAATGGTAAACACCATACAAAGTATGAAGATTTGTTTTCTTAATTCTTATTTTCTTATTTTTTTAATATCAGCTTTTTAAAGCAAAACAATATATGGCAAGGCATTTTTTTCATATTATTTAAACTGGTTTAAAAGTAATAACAAAGGTGTGGAGGGAAAACAACTGAGCACAGTTGTATGTATAGGGTGTGTTTTAAGGTTCTTACACAAAATCTCTCTCTTGTTTCATCCTTTCTTTCCTGTTTGGACTCTAAATTTTGAAATACAAACGTAATATATGTACAAAGAAGGCATTAATTACCTACTTTATGAAGTATTTCATATACAGAAAATTTATATAACATAAAAGATTCACTCTTAGTATACATCTGAATAAAATTTCTGTTAAGTTTATAAAGAAAATTCTAGGCCAACATCCTAATACAGTTTTGTTTTAAGGATTAACTGAAAGAGAAGCTTATCCTAATTTAGGTTAGAGAAAATTCATATTTTCTATATGAATAAGAATAGGCCATTAGAAAAATAAAATATAAAAGTTACATATAAGTGGTTTCAAGGACAACTGCTACCATGGGCTGAAAATCTTATTACTTATACCACATAAAAAGGTTTTAATGAAAAACAGTAACCTATCATCATGCCAAAATTGATATCAAAATTTGCATAATCAAATTCCTCAAAATTAAGGCAGAATATCTATGAAAAATAGAAAATGTTTGCCATCCTTATTCTTTCAGATTTCCTTTGATTTTAATTCTAATCATTTATCTGATAATGATAGTCCATTTGATGTCTAAAATCCATGGGTAAAATTAAGAAAATTTTAAACTGAGAAAAATGGCATAAGCTAAAAACTCGATGGTGTATTGTAAAGTTAAGTGGATTTGAAGCTAGACCGACTTTGGTTCAGATCTTAACTTTTTAAAATCATAGTCATCACGTCTAGATAAGTCCCAAAACCATTTTGACTTTAAAAGTTCCTAACTAGAAATTGACATATAAATTTAGTTTGATTATTACATTAATGAATATATGTGAGATATCTGATACATAATCTTCCTTGTAAATAAATCAATCTGTATTTATTTTCAATTTACTACAGAGTTTCAAAGCATCTTTGAAATAAAAATAAATATTGTTACTGCTTTATGAAGTAGAGAATAGTGAGTTAGTGAATATAAAATTAAACAAGGAGCATAAGAAATTAAATAAGTAGCATCTCTTTTATTGCTTTTGCAATTTTTTATAAGGATGTACACTTAGAGAGACCCAGGTTTAACAATTTTGAAAAGCAGAGAAAGTTCAAGATTTTTATTATAATATGGGGAAGGCAAAGTTAACATTGATAAATATAGAATTTTAAAAATCATTTTCTACAGTGTTATGTCCACAAATAGTATTTGAAAATGATTTTGTAAATGAGCAAGCATTGTCTTTTGTGTAACTTTCAGCTAACTATAAAAACATGGTTACCTACTGACTTTGACTTCCAGAAAAAAGCAAATGTGGAAAAACAGACTTGATTTATTGTAAGAAGAATTAAATTTGAAGTGAGGGTTTTGAATAATAGCTACAGCTGAAATATTACCATAGGATAGTACTTACATGAGTACAGATGGGTAAAACTTTTTCCGTGGAGATCCTAACCACTTTGACGGAATGTTAAAACACATGGTTAATGGAAAAACTGGAATAGTTGCCTTGCCTTACTAGATTCAGTTTTTCTAAGAGACTCTCCCTGTTCACTTGGACTGTGAGATGAAGAGGGAGAAAGTAGTTAGTAAGGAAGGTCAGTTATCTAAAGATTCACTTGATTATGTACATAATTATCAGAAAAAATTCTCAGAATCATAAATTGTTTACCTGAAGTTTTGTCTATAATTCTAAGGTTGAATTTCTAAATTCTGTAGCTACTCTTTCTACTTGGAAAGATTAAAGAAGCTGTATATTGGAGAATTTTCACAACATTTCCTGATTTATCACAACTTATTTATAAAATTTGTGAATCTCTTAAACTCAAATGTGTGACCATAATGCTAGTACAGTGCAATTTGAAACTTATACTAAAATGTAAGTTATACTTATTTTTCAATTTTAATTGTAGAAATATATTAGGTGTAAAGGTCACTGGAACAGAATACAATAACTCTGAAAATCAAAAACATATTGATTTATTGAAAAAAAATTAAGAGCATTTAAAATGGGGGAGAAAGTGGTTAATCATCCAATAACAAGATACTGAGCCAATGATTACAAAAATTATTTTAATATTTGGAAAACATGCATTATTTAATTTGACACCAAAAATCAAAATGGTTTTATTATAGAATAAATAATTACAATGAAAAATAAGAAGACAAAAGTAAGAGAATAATATACTTGAATAATTTTATATTCTCAGAATGGCAAGGGAATTCTAAAATTCTAAAAATTAGTAAAAGTGAATATTACTAAATAGTATTATTAAGTTTGGCTCTGCAAGTTCCAAAACTGTCTAAATGCAAATAAATAGAGAGAGAAATTTAAATAAAATATAAAAAAAAAATAAACCAAATTTAAAGAGAACAACCTCCTTGAGAAATATTCACATTATATAACAAAAAATTAGATAAGGAGATCTTCTGAATTAATTCAAGCCAATGGTTTATTCTATAATACCTATTAAACGATCAACCAGCGGTTTGCACTTAAAAAAACACTGTAGTGAGAGCCAGATTTCTGGTTATAATGCTAATGCTCATTATTTTTGCATTAGTGATGTGTCTTGAGTCAGTCACTTAATAGCTATGTTCTTAATTTCATTATTTGCAAAATGAAATTTTAGACTGAATGATTGACAACTTTTTTTTTTTTTTTTTTTTTTGAGGCGGAGTCTCCCTCTGTTGCCCAGGCAGGAGTGCAGTAGGGCAATCTCCTCCCACTGCAAGCTCTGCCTCCCGAGTTCAAGCCATTGTCCTGCCTCAGCCTCTGGAGTAGCTGGGACTACAGGCGCCCTGCTAATTTTCTGTATTTTTAGTAGAGACGGGGTTTCACTGTGTTAGCCAGGACGGTCTTGATCTCCTGACTTCGTGATCCACCTACCTTGGCCTCCCAAAGTGCTGGCATTACAGGCGCGAGTCACTGCGCCAGGCAGACAGCCTTTTTCTTGTGATAATACTGTATAATTCGTAGTAGTGGATAACTCCATAGGTGTTGAAATAGAAGCCATGCTTCTCATCCTTAGGACTTGACATTTCAGCTGAGGTTATATAATAATATATGTGTACACAATTACTGCTAGTTGTAAATAAATTCCAAATATGTGTAATTGTTAACATTTGCTCTAAGAATTCAGAAAAAATAAATATATTGGCTTTGTTATTTGTTTAAGCAGATCAGGAAAGGATTTACAAAAGTTCCGATAAGTGAGGAAGGCATTTCAGGGTATTGCATAATCAAAGAGATCTTGAGGAGGCAAGCTGAGTCGTGTTCCAGGACACGGAGTGGATGTGGTTGACTGAGGGTGGCCTCAGATCTCTTTTCCAATCCTAAAGTCACATTGTTTATAGCCATAATATACTAGCATTACTGGGAAAAAATAGCTTAGTTACCATGGAAAAAGATGAGGTAGAAAGCAACTCATATTCTAAGGAATCAAGACATTGCTGGTCATTAATACACTGTCATTTAAATGCCTTTGACATATCAAAATGTTAACCTGTGTGTGTGTGTGTGTGTGTGTGTGTGTGTGTATTATATATTATATATGAAAACAGATGAGGTAGAAACCAACTCATATTCTAAGGTATCATGACATGGCTGGTTGTTAATACACTTTCATTAAATGTCTTTAAATATCAAAATTTTAACCTGTGTGTATATATATATATGCATGGCTAATATGTGAAAGCTGTTGAGAGCAAATTCTAATGTTTTTGAGAAATACAAACAAGATCACATTAATTATACTACATTTCATAGGTTTCTTCACCTGTCTTATTTAATTAGTAAAATGATTTTGCTTTCTAGTCTATGTCTGATGTCATGGAGCTCGATAATCTCATGTAGATTCACATGGCTTCAAAATACAGAGTCAAGTCAAACAGTAATATTCTGTTCTGTCTCTACTTAAAAAAGCAAAAGATATGACAAAAATAAAATAATGTATCATAAGTAACTGTTTTTAATTAAAACCATTTGGAATATTACATATTTTTATTTTAAGGTTTTATTAGAAGCACAGATAAAATGTTACCATTTAAAACAAAGAAAACCAAGATTTTCTCTCAAATATTGAAATTTTGAAAGTAATAGATAAAAGATTGTAAATGCTAATTTTTATTTAAAGTGACTGGAATTTCAAAGAATATTAGTTATATTTAATTCTCTTTACATATCTGAAAAGAAAAATTTGGCACTAAAGAATGTCAAACAATTGAATTGTATCCTTTTATGTTTCAATAAGATAAAACTCAAGACTACTTGCCATGGTCCTCTAATTGCATTTCAGTTTATATGTAGGGTGTGTTTAAGTCTATTCTCATACTGCTAATAAAGACATACCTGAGACTGGGTAATTTATAGAGGAAAGAGGTTTAATGGACTCACAGTTCAGCATGGCTGGGGAGGCCTCATAATCATGGTGGAAGAGAAACAAGAAGCAAAGGCACATTTTGCATGGTGGCAGGCAACAGAGCTTGTGTAGGGGAACTCCACTTTATAAAACTCTCAGATCTCATGAGACTTATTTCCTATCACAAACACAGCACAGGAACGACATGCCCCCATGATTCAATTACTCCCCACCAGTTTCCTCCCATGACACATGGGAATTATGGGAGTTATAATTCAAGATGAGATTTGGGTGGGGACACAGCCAAACAATATGAGGGTGGCAGTAAAACATGGAAAAAATGATATTACTTTTCCATATAAAATAATACCAATAAGCTATTATGTGTTTGCCTATGTTTTCAGATTGAATATCATGTAATACCAAACATAGTGTCTGAAAATATGATCATCAGTTGAGAGCTGATTAAGGAAAACATATGCAGCATTAGTGCTCATATAACTTTTATAAAATTATACAGAGGACATTATAATGATTACCAACAGTGAAGTTTCATCTTCCTGCTTGGATTTATGTATACGTGTAGCTCTGATTATCTAAAAATGTATACAGTTAATGCAAGGGTTATGCTTGATATAATGGAAAATGTGACTTTCTCTTTTAAATGTGTCTGTCTCATTTTTTAGACTTGAAAATATGTATAAATCTTGGCTTTAATTTTAGAAATTTCAACAAAATTTGCATCACAAATATAGAGAAAACTAAAATACTGTGCAGTTAATTCTGAATATGTGAGATCATGGAGTAGGTGAAAATATGTTGGTCTTCCAGAAGGTCAGAACAAAAGTTATATATCATCTAAATATTTTATCTGGGATCTTTTAATGTTTCATCCTTTCAAAAAATGCATGACTATTGTTTAACAAAAGTAAAAGTACCTTCCATACATCAGATTTCTAATCTGGTTCTAAATCAAACTAAATTTTAACTTGGGCATTTTAAAAAAAAATGTTACTTCCACCAAAACTGCGAACTTCTTCTAGTTTATCAAGTTTTCCATTCAGATGTCTCTTGTATTTCTTACAATTCTGGGATTGAAGATTTTAACAACAAGGTTGATTGTCTTCCCTCCCCACTGATGATGTTACATGATTAGTGCCATTAATGGCACCTTCAATTTAATGCTAATGTGAATAGACTGTATCTGTAATTTTTCATATAATAATTTATATGTTATCAAATTAAAACAGATAATCAAGAAAGTATGTCCATTTTTTTCAAAGATGAAAACTAGTTCATAAAATTATAGTTAAAATGAAAACACATTCAAAGATTGAATGAAGTATGATCGGATCCTAGGTTGAGAAATGTAGCTTATTTAACATGCCAAGTAATCAACATTTTTATGTTTTTAAGGCAGTTCCCTATGTTTCCACATTTTATACTCTTAAATAGTGAAACAGAATAAATTTAAAAAGTATTAATTGTTTTCCTTTACTTTTGAAAGTGATTATTCACACTGATTTGCCTACGCTTTGGCTCCTTAGGTTGGAACTGGGTCTAAAATGAAAAGAAAAAGCCAGGGGTATGGCAATTTGAGCAATCTGGCATAAAATAATAGCAGTTGATACTGAAGAATCAGTTGAGATTCTATTACCTGAAAGCAGACATTGCAGTAATCTGGTGTTCCTTTTGTTCTGGACAACAGCATTTACTCTAGAGCCAAATGAAATGCTTTCTACTGCTCTCTTAGAAATGTGCAACAGAGTTCTTTGGATAAATTTATCTTTAAAGTCTTGAGAACAGCTAACTCCAGCAGTCAATTCCCGGCTAAAGTGGCATACTCTCTGGCAGCGTACACATGAGCATATAAAGATTGTTCTAATAGTTTATGGTATGCAAATATAACTCAACACTCGATAATAGAGAAATTTTAATGTTTTATATTAATTTTAATATTTCAAAAGAAAAAATAAATACCCAATTAAACATAACATATATTTCATCTTTTTAATCTTTGTTGAAAAATTATACTTCATATAATCTTTAAATTTTAAAAATTTGCCAATAATTACTTTCTGTGAAAATAATTTATGTTGGCCAAATTATGTTTGTAATAGCCACTATTTGAGAAATTAGTTTTAAAATACAAAAATAAATGCCTTCGGGAGATTCAACATGTAATTATAGTCCCACTACTTGTTATATCCTACTTAATGTGCAAATAAAATTGTCTGTATGTTAGGAAACTAACTTTAATATTTGTCTACCCAAAAAATCCTCCAAAGTTTCCCCTTTTTTCTTGGAAATCCAGGTTCAGAAGAATGGAGATAGGAGTGAAGAAAAGACATATAATTTTATGGAATAAGAAAAAAGAGGTAAGGATAGGTTGTTTGATATTAACATTCTATGCTCGATTATAAGAGTTAAAAACCTGAAAAATCAGGGGAAACAACACAAAACCCTCATATCTTAAGCCACATGCTATCAAAACACAAAAATGCTCAGTGTCCTAAGCTTTAAAAATAGAATCGCACCATGGAAATTTTAAAGTTAAAAATAATATGCCTCTTAAATTGAGGTCAACTTATAACTGACAACTGGTGTTCACACATTGTTTCCAAATATATTTATGTTCAACTCACAACAATGTCTGTAAAAAATGTAAAATTAGAAGCAGTAAATAACATACCATGAATTCATAAAGGGGTAATGTTTTTGGAAAAGGAAAATGCTACCAAAAAGTAAAAAAAAAAGACAGTAGGGGCCTTGTATTTATTATCAACACCTTTTGTACTTCTGGCAAATACCATTTTAAACTGTATACCATAAAAGACACTATTCCCCAGACACTGACAATGGACATTCATACAAACGGCAGAGTGCATTGATTGCTTATCTGTTTATCAGTGTATTTATGGATGCATTTATCTATCTCTTCTTTGGAAAACAGATAAGAAAACAGGATAAACAAGTAATAAACTATGTTAATTTTTTGAAATTTGAACTAATATTCAAAATTAAAAAAGAAAATTTCATAGGCAAATGCCAAATTAACTGAATGAAATGTGATCACATACTCATTGGTGATTGAAATTGCCGTTGGTCTTTCAATATTGAACACTTGAAAAAATGTTCAAAAAATACCATCTTTCTTTCAAAGCAAATATTGCACTGAATAATGTTAAATAGGCAAGGGAAACTTTACTTAAGGCTATTGCAACAAAAAAGAGAGGCCAGAAGTGAGTCTGAACTCAACTCTGACTCAACAAAAGGCAGTAGAGATTTTAAAGGCTGCTGTGAAAGGGAGATCATTGGCCATCTCTGTTTGCTTATTGGCTTTACCCAATACAAAAGTAAACTTTCTCATTATCTGCATGACAGGAGGTAGTTTTCCAGCTTGAATCCAGGTGCCTACTGATATTAGGCCTCTACCCTCCTACAGAAACTGAGATAGAGGCTCTATTATTTTTGTTGTTTAAAGTTCAAAGGGTCTTTGAAAAGTACATTCCTAGATTGTGAAACTGGCAAAAAGCTGGGATATTTATATTTCTGAAAGACAGAAAGAATTTACAATGACAAGATTTCTAAAGTAAATCCCCTAAGAAAAGGGTGGTCAGGCACCTAGTGTGAAGAAACTTGTCTGAAGTTTACGCACACCGAGGGGATAGGAGTAAGGCCTTCTTGGTCATTTTAAATAAGCTTCAGTGTTTATTTTACAACATCTTTTTGTTTAATTAAACTTATCTCAGTATATTTTTTAAAAAGATTTACAAGCTTATAAAGATTTTTTTACAGTGTTATGTAAAATTTTATATTTAACTTATTGTGAGAATAATGTAAGCTTTGAATCAATTTAAGGATACTTTAGTCCACCAGAAAAAAATAAAATAACAAATGAATGTAAATATTTTTCAACACCTAATATGTTTATATAGTATTAATCATTTTAATTTGCTGTTACAGCACCACTTGTTTTTTCTTCCTCCAATTCGTTCAGCTACCTACCTCCTAAACATAGGGCTGTCCCTAGGATATGCTAAGCCAGGGAAATTTTTTTCTTTCTTTTTTTTTTCTTTTTTTGTGAGACAGAATTGTGCTCTTGTTGCCCAGGCTGGAGTTCAGTGGTGTGATATCAACTCACTGCAACCTCTGCTTCCTAGGTTCAAGTGATTCTCCTGCCTCAGCCTCCTGAAAAACTGAGATTACAGGCACACACCACCACACCCAGCTAATTTTTTGTATTTTAGTAGAGACAGGGTTTTATCATGTTGGCCAGGCTGGTCTCGAACTCCTGACCTCAAGTGATCCACCCGCCTTGGCCTCCGAAAGTGCAGGGATTACAGGCGTGAGCCACCGTTCCCAGCCAGAAATATTTTTTTATGATACTTTTGTCTATATACATTATTTGAGGTACCTCATGTCAGCTGATCAACATCATTCTCTTGCTTATTGGCACACATCCTGTGAAAGAAATTCTGTACAGGCCAACAGGAATAACTTCCTCACAAGGTTGCTGTCATCCTGGAACCTAGAGAAGCCACATACCACTGAGTCTCCCATAGGAGAAAGATCCAGAGCTCCTAATGACATCTAGTTGACCCACGGTCAAGGTGGTCAGTGAGAATTCCAAGAAAAGAGGTTCACAGAGGGGCTCATATCTACCACCACTGGAGAGACCCTGTAGTTCCCCAGGTATCCCCAAGAATTCAGATAACTTTCAGAAAGGACCCCTAAAGCTTGTGGAATTGCAATCTAAAGGTTAGTGTTGTCTCCTTGTGTTGTTTTCACTACCTATAGGCCATTCTCTCCTTTCACCTAGCCAGTGCTCATCAGCCTTAAAATCTCAAGTTAGGCTACATTAGGAAAGATTTCCAGGCCTCCTCTGACTAGACTCAACCATCTATTTTTCATCTATTGTAAAGTCGTACCCTTCTCAGCGTATCATTAAACATAGTTATATTTAAATAACAATCTGGACAATTATTTAATGGCTATCTTGGAAAGACTGTTACCTTAATGAGTTCAATGATTCTTTCCCACCCCTACCCCCACCCCATTCTCTATTATATAACACAGATCTTGTTAACATGATCCATATTTGATGCACATTGATGAATAAGTACAACTATTTTTGAAATAATTTTATTTTATTTATTAATTTCAACTTTTATTTTATACTCAGGGGTTACATGTTGTAAAATTCTTATGTTTTTCCCATCCCTGTATTGAAAAATACTGCTTAATTCCCATATACATTCCTATCTTATCTGTATTAATTCAGTTTGGATTGGATGTAAATATTTCGAATTTTCTCCCAGGTTGTAGTTATTATAAGTTTGTTACACTGGATAGCCATTTTACTTGTACTATTCCTTAGTCTTATTAAAATTGGGGTAAACATAACAACTTTCATATTGAAGATGATAATAAAGATAACAAAGTTTTATATATTTTGCCAAGCGAACACATTTTTTTTTTTTTTTTTTTTTTTTTTTTTTTTAAGACGGAGTCTTGCTCTGTCGCCCGGGCTGGAGTGCAGTGGCCGGATCTCAGCTCACTGCAAGCTCCGCCTCCCAGGTTTACGGCATTCTCCTGCCTCAGCCTCCTGTGTAGCTGGGACTACAGGCGCCCGCCACCTCGCCCAGCTAGTTTTTTTGTATTTTTTTTTTTTTTTTAGTAGAGACGGAGTTTCACCGTGTTAGCCAGGATGGTCTCGATCTCCTGACCTCGTGATCCGCCCGTCTCGGCCTCCCAAAGTGCTGGGATTACAGGCTTGAGCCACCGCGCCCGGCCGTGAACACACTTTGTAAGTAGCAGAGCCAGACTTCTGCCACAAGCTAACTTACTCCAGAGCTCGTATCTTTATATTATCTTAGTTCATCAAGAATATATTGTTTTTACTTTGCTATGGAGACACAAGAAATTTTCACGGATTACTATATTTGGCACACATTTGTTTAATGCATATGGATTAGCAGGCTCAACACAACAAAAACAACAAAAAATAGTACTATTATAAAACATTATAAAAGCAACAAGAGAAATATCCGGAGAATGATTTGCAATTACAAGGAGAAGTCACCTAACTTAACCTTACCTTGTGAGAAATTAAAGGCAGTATGTAATCTATGCCTTGAAAGATGAGCAAGATCTGGACTTGTGGACAAAAATTATACCAGGAAAAATGCAGAAGGGCAAAATAAAAATGCATATAATTAAAGAAAGAACAGAATACCACTATGCAAATATGATTATATGTTCTTCTAATAGAAACAAATGACTGCCATGCTCATAAAAGACCTGATTAATGGAAAGCATGAATGTTAACTTGAACCTTGACGTTTAAGATGAGTTTACTTGAAAGGATGAGCAGGTATAGAGGGATGTGCTTATAGAGAGCATACAGAAAGCCTATGTAGAAAAGTTTTGACAAAAGTCAACATGGATGAGTTGAATTGCTTCAAAATGATTTAATGAAAGAAATGCATTAGAAATATTATTTACACTTACATTGTACTAGTTTTGGTGAAATAAATTAGTTAATGATACTGCAAAAATTATTAGTTAATTGGACTTGAAAACAAGTAAGGTTGAGACAAACAAATGTTATTCAGTGCAGAGTCTTCAATTCATACATAAATAAATACTGAGAACTATAGCAGCTGACTTGGAAATGTGGAGAGAATAGTCGATGTTAACTTCCAGAGTTAATCAGCTGATAGGAATAGAAATATGGAAATCATCTTCTTTCAAATAAATTAAGGTTATAACTTCTCTTTGTATAATTGTTGACAATTTATGTGAAACAATTTATACAATGATTAGATCCCACACATTAAATTTTTGAAATCTTGTATAAAGATTAAATCAAATTTAAATATACATATATGCATTAGTGTGAAAGTGGTTTTGGAGTTCTATAGAAACTAACTACCAAAAGACATTTCCCATAGTAATTTGGTTCTAAAGTAGAAGATGACTAAATATTCATAAATCAGGTTCTTCAGATATTAGAAAAAATAAGCTTGAGAAATTATAGTATTTGCTATACAAAAGCAGAAGAACTCCTTATTTCAATCAAAATTAAATTTAGGATAGGCGCAGTGGCTCATGCTTGTAATTTCAGCACTTTGGGGGGCCAAGGTGGGCGGATCACTTGAGTCCAGGAGTTTGAGAGCAGCCTGGCCAACACTGAGAAACCTCTTTTCTACTAAAAATACAGAAATTAGCTGGGCATGGTGGTTTGTGCCTTTCTCCATTTTATGCTTTTGTTTGTTTTGTCAAAAATCAGTTAGTGGTAATTATTTGGCTTTATGTCTGAGTTCTTTATTCTGTTCCATTGGTCTATATGCCTATTTTTATAATAGTTCCATGCAGTTTTGGTAAACACAACCTGGTAGTATAGTTTGAAGTCGAGAAAAGTATTAGATCATTCCCACACTCCCATAAAGACATATCTGAGCCTGGGTAATTTATAAAGAAGAGAGGTTTAATTTATGTGGCGTTCCCTATGATCAGCTGACAGAGGAGGAGAAGAGAGAGAGTTAAGGGAGAAGTGCTTTCAAACAACACACTTTCAGACAACCAAATCTCATGAGAACAGTAACAAGTAGAGTCTGCTCACGTGATTCAATCACCTCCCACCACATCCCTCCTCCAACACTGGGAATTACAATTCAACATGAGATTTGGGTGGGAACACAGAACCAAACCATATTATTTTGTACCTGGACCCTCCAGAATCTCGTATCTTCTCACATTTCAAAGCACAATCATGCCTTACCAGTAGTCCCCCAAAGTGTTAACTCATTCAAGCATTAATTCAAAAATCCAAGCCCAAAGTCTCATCTGAGAAAAAGTAAAACCCACTGTCTATGAACCTGTAAAATCAAAAACAAGTTAGTTACTTCTTAGATACAATGAGAGTAGAGGCCCTATTGGGTAAATAGACCCATTCCAAAAGAGAGAAACCAGCCAAAACAAGGAGCTACAGGCCTCATGCAAGTCCAAAACCCAGCAGAGCAGCCATTAAATCTTAAAGCTCCAAAATAAAAACCTTGGACTACATGTCTCACATCCAAGACACACTGATGTAAGGGATGAGCTCCCAAGTCCTTGGGCTGCTCTACCCCTGTGGCTCTGCAGGGTACAGCCCCCACAGCTACCTACATGGCCTGGTATTGAGTGCCTGCAGCTTTTCCTGGGACATGGTGAAAGCTGTCTGTGGATCTACCATCCTTGGGTCTGAAGGATGGTGGCCCTCTTCCCACAGCTTCACTAGACAGGACCCCAACAGGGACTCTGTGTGTGGGCTGCAACTCCACATTTCCCATCTCCACTGACCTAGTAGAAATGGTCCATGAGGGACAACTGTAGCAGACTTCTGTCTGGACCACCAAGCATTTACATACATCTTCTGAAATCTAGACAGATTCTCCTAAACCTCAACTCTTACATTCTGCGCACCTGCAGGCTCAAAGCCATGTGGAAGCTACTAAGGCTTCTGATGGCTTGCACTCTCTGGAACAGTGGCCTAAGATATATCCTGGCCTCTTTAAGCCACAGTTGGAGCTTGAGTACCTGAGATGCAGGGTGCCATGTCCCAAGGCTGCACAGAGCAGCGAAGCCCTGGGCCTGGCCCCCCAGACTAGTTTTCCCTCCTAGACCTCAAGGCCTGTGATGAAGGGGCTTCTGCAAAGGTCTCGTTAATGATCAGGAGGCATTTTCCTCATTGTCTTGGCTATTAACATTCCATTCTTCTTTACTTATGCAAATTTCTACAGCCTTCAATTCCTCTCAGAGAATGGGATTTTCTTCTCTTCCGTATGGTCAAGCTGCAAATTTTCCAAACTGTTATGTTCTACCTCCCTTTAAAATATAAGTTCTAGTTTCAGGTCATGTCTTTGTTTATGAAAATGAGCATAGGTTATTTAGAAGCAGACAGGCTACTTCTTGAATGCTTTGCTGCTTAGAATTTTTTTTTTTTTTTTTTTTTTTTTTGCTATATATCATAAATCATCTCCCTCAAGTTCAAAGTTACAGATCTCTAGAGCAGGGGCACCATGCCGCTGTCTCTTTGCTAAAGCATAGCAAGTCTGACCTTTGCTCCAGCTTCTAATAAGTTCTTCATCTTCATCTGAGACTACCTCAGCCTAGAATTCAGTGTCCGTATCACTATCAGCATTTTGGTCACAACCATTCAACAAGTCTCTAGGAAATTCCAAACTTTTTCTCATCTTTCTCTTTTCTTTTTAGCCCTGGTAGAACTGTTCCAACCTCTGTGTATTACCCAGTTCCAAATTAATTTCCACATTTTCAGGTGTCTTTATAGCAATGCCCCTCTTCCTGGTACCAATTTTCTGTACTAGATTGTTCTCACACTGCTATAAAGACATACATGAAACTGAGTAATTTATGAAGAAAAGAGGTTTAATTGTCTCATGGTTCGGAAAGTGATACAGGAAGCATGGCTGTGGAGGCATTAGGAAACTTGCAATTGTAGCCAAAGTTGTAGGGGAAGAAAGCACCATTGAAACGTGGTGAAGCAGAAGAGAGAGTGAAGCAGGAGGTTTGCGCACTTTCAAAGAACCAGATCTCATAAGAACTATATTACAAGAACACCAAGGAGGAAGTTTGTCCCCATGATTCAATGACTTCCCACTAGGCCCCACCTCCAACACTGGGAAGTACAATTTGACATGGGATTTAGGTGGGGACAGAGTCAAAGTATTTCAGGAAATGAGATACCTCCAGATTTATTATTTTTACTTATTTGTGCTTTGGCAATGTGGGATCATTTTTGGTTCCATAAGAATTTTGGGATTTTTTTTCTAGTTCTGTGAAGAATGATGTTGGTATTTTGATGAAAATTACATTGAATCTGTAGATTGCTTTTGACAGTATGGTCATTTTCACAATATTGATTCTATCCCTCCATAAGCTTAGAATGTGTTTCCATTTGTGTGTGTTACCTATGATTTAATTCATCAGTGTTTTGTAGTTTTCTTTGTAGAGATCTAACACTTCCTTGGTTGGGTATATTCCTAAGTATTTTATTTTTGGCAGCTGTAGTAAAAGTGATTGAGTTCTGAATTTATTCTCAGCTTTTTCGTTATTGGACTATATCAGTGCTTCTGATTTGTGTACATTAATTTTGTGTACCAAGATTTTAATGAATTCATTTGTTAGATCTAGAAGCTTTTTGGATGAGTCTTTAGGGTTTTCTCGATATACAGTCATTGGTGAACAGTGACAGGTTGACCTCCACTTTATCAATTCGGATGCCTTTTTTTTTTCTCTTGTCTGATTTCTCTGGCTAAGACTTCCAGTACTATGTTGAATAGAAGTGGTGAAAGCGGGAATCCTTGTCTTGTCCCAGTTCTGCAGGGGAATGCTTTCAACTTTTTCCCATCCAGTATAATTTTGGCTGTGGTTTTGTCAGAGATACCTTGAGATATGTCTCTTCTGTGCCAGTTTTGCTGAGGGTTTTATTACAAAGAGATGCTGGATTTTGTCAAATGCTTTTTTTTTTTTTTGCATCATTTGAGATGATCATGTGATTTTTGTTTTTAATTCTGTTTATGTGATGTATCACATTTATTGTCTTGTGTATATTAAAACATCCCTGCATCCTTGGTGTGAAACTCACTCTCTCACTATTATTGTGTTGCTGTCTATCTCATTTTTATCAGATAATCTGAATATTTATTTAAAATATTCAGCTTTGAAAACATATATTACAGTCTGTAAAACCACTAAAAAGAAAATATTGCTAATAGTTTAGTCTGAATGCTGCAGGAATAGTCCAAGTCATTGAAGTGATAGGGTTTTGACTAGGGTTGTAGCTTCTCAACAAGGAAGTTTTGCTAGGGGTCAAGGGGCTCTGGGAGGTGTTAGAGGGATGGTTAGAGATCATCAGTCTTACATACTTCTACAACCCTTTACTTACGCTCTATAGTTAATATTTTCTATTCCACATTAATCATCCTCTATTGATAGGCAGAGCTTACAACATAAATTTCTGTCTTCATTTATTCAATACTGTTTTTTAAAAAGTAGCAGTTTCTGGACAACAACTGATGGATGTAAATGAGAGAATGACTCTTATGAAAGGTAGGTACAGGGGACAAGAAAAAAAAGAAATATATTCCCAAAATTATAATTGTAAGGTCAGGCGTGGTGGCTCATGCTTGTAATCCCAGCACTTTGGGAGGCCGAGGCGGGCAGATCATGAGGTCAGGAGATCGAGACCATCCTGGCTAACACAGGGAAACACCATCTCTACTAAAAATACAAAAAAATGAGCCAGGCTTGGTGGCAGGTGCCTGTGGTCCCAGCTATTTGGGAGGCTGAGGCAGGAGAATGGCATGAACTTGCAAGGCGGAGCTTGCAGTGAGCTGAGATTGCGCCAATGCACTCCAGCCTGGGTGACAGAGTGAGACCCCATCACAAATATATATATATATATATAAAATTGTAAAAATAAACCTCCAAATTTTGTGAGGTTTCCATGAGATGATTAATGTACTGCCCAGTATATCAATCAGTAGTTTCATGTCCGAAACCAAGCAGAGAAATACAGATGCATTCTGAAATTTAAGAAAATGTAGCGTTTTTCACACTTTTGTCAGTTCAGTTTAGATTCATGATGTAGTGTTAAATATGATTTATATTCAGTAAAATACAAAGACAAATCAGTGGATGCTTCTTTTTCACAAAACTTTACTGTACTCACTAATGAAAATTTTACTTGTAAAATGGTGTTAAATTCACCATTCTTTTTCTGCTCTCTTTCCAATATACAGAGCTAATAACCTTTTCCAAGACTTTCAACTTATTTCTTGGTTTGAAAGTATTTTAACTTCTGTTTGCCACTCTGAAATTGTAATAAATGATCTATGAACTGTCATCTCTTCTGAGAACCAAGTAGTTCATTTGGTTCACGTTTAAATGCTTAGATAGGTACAGTCACATAAGGGAATATAATTTCAGTGTAACTATTAAAAATGATAATACAGCTCTTCTATAAATCTCATTACTTCAATAGATACCACATTAAATTGAAACTCACTGAAATCTATAAGACTAAAACTGAGATAAATTTAAAAGGAAATTAAAACTTTAATGATTTGCAAACTTTTGCTCATTTTCCTTTCAATTGTGAATTTAAACTCTTCTGCCTTAATTTTCTACCGTGACTTCAACATTGTAGTCTATTATTTGTAGTATTAAATTGCTATTCAGCAGTATTGATATAGTGTTAAAATTGACTTAATGAATACAAATAAAACAAACTTGTTTATTTGATTTTATACTGAAATTACAAATCCAAGAATAAATCATTGATCATTGGCTCAAAAGATATTCAAGGTAGATAAAATCTAGTAAAAAGGCAACAAATTTGAATATTTTCTTAAAATTGATTTTTCTTATTAACAAAGATTATACTTACACTCTTTTGAAGGGAAACTATTTTTTCAAGTCACAAGGTTATTGATTAATGATAAACTATTAGTTGCTCACCTTAGCAATACTCTTTTCTTTGTGCAACTAATAATATTCATTATAGGCAGCAAAGATCAATTTTACTAAAAATATTTCTAGCAGTATATAATAGATTGTATATGAATTTTACTAGATATGCTATTGGGTCTTGTAATATGATGCAGGGAAATATAATTCACAGGGGCTTTTCATAGAGGCTATTTACTGAATCTATTGATAATAACTTCCTAGTCAAATAAAAAAGTTAACTGAAATCTAGGAATTATTATTTGTTAAACTCAAAATACTTAACTCTTAGTAATTGCAAGGAATGATTGCAGTATCATCTTACATTTCTGTGCCAGGTCATTGCTGTAGCAAACTTTATTCTATTTGTCTGTGTCCATAGTATTACTGCTAAAGCGGGTATTATATTTCCAAAATGCAATACTCTACTGTCTAATTAAAGACGTTTCCCTAATTCAGGACTTAATCATGAAGTACTTGTTGTTTACCCTTTCCTTCATCCTCATTTTTTCCTAAAACATGGGCCTGGCTCTAGAATTTCTCCTATTTATTGTGGTTGTCCAAGTTGATTCTTTCTGAATCTGGGTGAGAAGCAATGTGGACTTTCATTCATTGTTAGTGGGAATGCAAAGTTGAACAACAACTTTGGAAGACTGGCAGTTTCCTTTCTCTCTCTCTCTCTCTCTCTCTCTCTCTCTCTCTCTCTCTCTCTCCCCCTCTCTCCTTTCTTTCTTTCTTTTCTTTTCTTTCTTTCTTTTTTTTTTTCTCGGAGTCTTGCACTGCTGCCCAGGCTGGAATGCAATGTCATGATCTCGGCTTACTGCAAGCTCCCCCTCCTGGGTTCACGCCATTCTCCTGTTTCAGCCTCCTGAGTAGCCGGGACTACAGGCACCTGCCACCATGCCCTGCTAACTTTTTTATACTTTTAGTAGAGATGGGGTTTCACCGTGTTAGCTAGGATGGTCTCGATCTCCTGACCTCGTGATCCGCCCGCCTCAGCCTCCCAAAGTGCTGGATTACAGGCATGAGCCACCTCGCCCAGCCGACAGTTTCTTACAAAGCTGAACACAAGCTTTCAATACAGCATTCACATTTCTAAGTATTTACACAAATAAGTTGAAAATTAGTATCTGTACAAAAACCTGCAAGTAAATGTTTATAGCAGTTCATATTCATAATTGCCAAAACAGAAAGTAACCAAAATATTCTTCAATAGGGAGTAGATAAACATTTCCAAAATGGAGTATTGTTCACAGTTAAACAGAAATAAACTGTCAGGCCATGAGATGAAATGGAGGAACCTTAAGTACACATTGCTAAGTGAAAGAAGCCAGTATAAAAAGGCTCCATACTCTATGATTAAAGCTATATGACATCCTTAAAAAGGATAACTAACGCTATAGAGAAAGTACAATATATATCAATGGTTACCAGGGTTTAAGGGGTAGGAGAGAGCAATATGTAGGGGGAGCACAGGTATTTTTAGGGCAGTGAAACTAGTCAGTATGATACTGTTATGGTCTTTTCATGATGTTATACATTTGTCAAAACGCATAGAATTGTACAGCATAGAGAATAAACCCTAATGTAAGGTATGGACTTTAATTAATGTTAATATATTAATAGTGGTACAAATTATCACACTAATGTATCACACTAACACAAAATGTTAATAATAATGGTAACTGTGTGAGTAGAAGAGTATGCATATGGGAATATAGTACCATATGCACATTTTTTTCTGTATTTCTGAAATTGCTGTAAAATATAATCCTCATAAAATTGTTATTGTGTTGTATTTAATATGTTAAACATAGATGTATCAATCAAGTAATACTGTGTCATCCTAGAGAACAAAACCACAGGAATAGATACATCTTAATATAGGACTTACTTTTAGGGAATAGATGGATTAGTGGTTTTGTGAATGCCTTTTAGTTAATACTCATAAAGAGTCTTGGCCTTAGCTTTTGCCTGCACAGAGTATATTTTGTACAAATTTGGAGATATAGTTACTACTGTTTGCAAAAAGTCTTATGTACAGTTGAAGATAAAAATGTTCCTGGAGATACTCAAGGAAGGGACCTCCACACAGGAAAAACATTGGACCAGGACCTTTGAGATTTTTCTTTATCAGAAGTTGAATGGGTATTGACACGTAGCTTTGGCTGTAAGACATGTAGTAGATAACTTGCTCCCAAACGGTGAGCATCCTGTTATTTGTCCAGGGAGATATCTGAATCTATCCTTTCAAAATTTAATATTGCAGTCAATATCACCTCTAAGAATTAAGCATTAATAAATGAAATCAGTAGTCTGATTCATAGAGGCGTAGTGCCTGAACTTAGTGGTGTGTCTGACTTATGACATTAGCTATAGTGGGTAGTCTTCAAGTGACAGAAATTGTCATCTTTATTCATTGCTGTTAGGAGAAGAGTGAACAGCAATGGCCATAAGGAAATTTAGCGAGTCATCCAACACACTTAAACCTTCAGATTAAAGATTTGTATATAAAATATGAGCAATTTAATTGCTTAAGTCATTTAATTACATGACTTCATGACTTTCCCCTTCCTCCTCTCTCTTATGTATGATCTGCAGTACCTCTAGTTATAGAGACTGATATTTCTGCCCATGATTCAAGATGTTATTAGTTTCTTTGTATGGAGTAATTCACTTCATCTTAAAGTTATTATAATTATATTTCTGCTGCTGTTATTAATAGAATAATTTATATCACTTCCTTTTATAGGTTCCTACAGATAGAATTGAGAGTATCTATTAATATTTTTAAATTTAAATTTTACATATCAAACACAGTCAATTTTCTTATTAGTTCTAAAAGTTATATTTTTTAATTTGATCATCTTGGTTTCCTGAATATACGATTATACTATCTGCAGCATAGCTTTTCTGTTTTCCCCAAGCAACAATTTATGTTTTTAGAAATTCCAAAACAATTTCAAATACAAATTGTAGTAGTAGGCAGCCCTGCCTAGTTTCTGATTTGCTGGAAATTGTTTTATTGTTTCAATATTCAGAATATTACATGCAGTTATTTAGTAGTACAGAATCATTCAATTACGTTCCATCTATTCCATTTTACTTAGAGTTTATGTAAGAATACAGTCTATATTTATAAAAATATGCATTACTATCTATCTATTGGTGGTATCAAGAATTCTGTCTATGAATCTATTGAGATAAAATATTATATTGATAGTATTTCTACCTCTTAATATTTGATAGTAAACACATTTGGTGTGTGTGTATATATACACACACACACACACACACACATATATATGATTTAGCTAAAATTTGCCATTAATATATTTAATTTTTTTTGCATGTATGTTCTTAAGTGAGATTAGTCTGTACTAATTATGTTACATGCACTATTTCTTGGAGTTAGGTTTTAGACTCATCTCAGCTCCATAAAATGTTGGTGAGAATTCCATCACTTACTTTGGTGTGAAGTGACATTCGAATTATTAATCAATCTGGTTTAAAATAGCTTGACTAATTTTATCCAAGTTGATTTTTTAGAGTAGATATTTCATCACCATTCAATATCTTCTCTTCTAGTTAGTGTTTTCAACATACTATTCCTGTATGAGTCAATTTTTAGAATGAAGTCTTCGCTAGGCTTCCTGATTTGAAGGTTTCTGTATTTTCTTATTAAAATAAAAAATAATATTTAGTGTTTCTTGTTAAAATAAGAAAAGAAGTATTTAATAATAATTCTTACAGCTTCTATTCTCACAAAACTTAGATGTTTGGTTTCTCTTCCAGTTTCCTTTATCTGAAGTAAGTGCTTTAACAGTTTATCTTTTAAAAATTATTTTCAAAGAGCAAACAAATTTAAATTGTTTTCCTGCTATTGTTTTATTATGCACTCTTTTGTTATTTTTATCTTTATTCATTTTATATTCTATTACTTTTACTGTTACATTTGTCTCTCTTACTAGATTATTCAGTTTTTTTCCTGTGGCTTTTTTAATTTTTTGGGACTAATTTATTTTATTTATGTATTTATTATTAAATAGAGAAGTTATAAAAATATTATACATATTTTATGAAGTTACAAATTTTTATGATGGGATTTTTCTGTACACCATGTTTTTTGTATGTATTGTTCTATTTATTATTGGTTCTAGAAAGCTTATTATTTTCTTTTTAATTTTCACTTCTATACAGAATATGTTTTGGAATATATCTTACTTTTAGAAAGAGTTTAAAAATTTTGGTCAATTTAGAATTATGTAATTTTATTTGTAAACAATAATAATCTGAATTAGTTTCCATATAAAAATCTCTATTTAAAAGTAGTGTTAAAGTTTCTTTTTTACTCTAAGTATATAATAAATTTTGTTTATATATCACGATCATTTAAAAAGATGCATTTGCATATATAAATTTTAGGATGCAGTATTTACCACCTCTAAATCTTTTTCTTCTTTTGTCTTCAAGATCTCTCCAATATTTGAAGAGAAATAATAAATTTTAGCACATAATTGTACTTTTTTAACTTATTCACGCTTTTCTAATATGTTAGCTTTGCACATTTAATTGAAAGTACTTTGAGTATTATAATTAAAAACTAAAACTAATTTTGTAGGAAAAACACCTACATTTCTCAACTGAAAAAATAATCAAATACAAAACCTGAAAAGCATGTGTAATATACACTAAACTCTCTTATTTATTTCAGGTTTTGTTTTGATTATTTGTACTATGATGTACAATTGTATTATTATGTACAATACTTCAAGTAACTTGTTAATCGCGGTACACTATCTCAAGTTACTTTGTCTAAACGTGTGAATTACTTGTTAGACATCATAGTACAATATCTTTAAAAAATCAAGATTATAGCTTGGAATAAATAAAACTTGGAAGATAGGAGACCTATGTGTTCCAAAAATTGGAAAAAAGAACAGATGAGAAGAATTTAAGTAGTTCAGTTGAATATGCCTAATGAGTCACCGATATGATTATTAAGAACACATACATTAAGAAAACTTAAAAAAAAAAAAACTGTGAAATTTGGTTTTACTAAAGTTTCTATCAAAATCCCATCGAGAGTTTTTTGTAGATACAAAGAAGATTATTCTGAAGTGTAAATGAAAAATACAAAGAAACTAAAACACATAAAACAATTTTGGAAAATAATAAAAAAGTGGAAAAAATCAGTTCACCCAGTTTTAAAATTCATAGTACATCTACATTACTCAAGATGCTGTAGTATTATCAGAGGTATATACACAAAGATCAATGTAACAGAATGGAGAATCCAGAAGTAGATGCACAGGAATATGCTTAACTAAATTTTTGACAAAGTTGCAAACGCAACTCAGTGAAAGAAAGGTATTCTTTCCAGTAAAAGGTGTTAGAGAAATTGGACATCCTTAAGTCAAAGTAACAACAATGACAAGAGAACGCCAAAAAAAGAGAAGAAAAACTAATAACTAGAAAAAAATAAACAGAAAAACCCTCAACTTAAATCAACTATAACAAAACCAATGCAAAATGGATTATTTGTAAAAAATACAAAATGTGGATATCAAACTTTATTAATGAATTGGAAAAAAATACTCAGAACACAGGACTATTTGACAAGTTCTTAACAGCAAAACCATAACCTATAAAAGAAAAAAAAACATACATTTCAATGTATCAACATTGAAATAATTTTGGTTCATAAAAACCCTGTTAAGGTGAAAGAAGTACAGCCTACAGAGTGATGGAAAATATTTTCAGACCACATATCTGATACATAGTTATATCTAGAATATATAAAGGAGTCTCAAACTTTAGAGTCCAACATGTAATTAGATAATGAGTACATGAAATGAAAAGGTATTTCACTGAAGAGTACATACAGATGGCAATTTACCACATGAAAAAATGTTGAACGTAATTAGACATTAGAGAAACAAATTGCAAACACAATGAGATTTCACCTTTTAATATACCTATTAGAAAGCCTAAAAATAGAAAACACAGATAACCAATGAGGTTATCCATGATAACTAATGATAACCAAATTATATCTTATGAAGATATGGAGAAACTGATTATTCATGTTGGTGACGGGAATGTAACATGACTAAAAATTTTTACCAGTTTCTTGTAAAATTAAAATGCAACTATCATATAACCCAGGAATTGCACTCCTGCATCTTCATGCCAGAGAAATGAAAATTTATATTTACCACAAAATCTATACAGATATATTCATAGCAGTTTTATTTATAACAGACTAAAATAGAAAATAATGTGACTAGCCTCCAAAACTGTGGTAGACCCACACCATGAAATACTACTCAGCAGTACATGGTGCCAACTATTTATACACAGAACTACTTGTTTAAGTGCCCATATAATTATGCTGCATGAAAAAAGTCAATTATAAAAGACTGGATTCTGTATGATTTCATTATGTAACATTCTTGAAATGACAAAATTTTAAAAATGGAGAAGAGGTTGGTGGTTGTTAAAAGTCAGCACCGAGGTTAAAAGAGGGAGGTGTATGTGGCTCTAAAAGGGCTACACAAAGGATTCTTGTAATGATGGAAATGGTCTCTATTTTGCCTGCATCATTGTGGATATACTGGTTGTAATAGTGCTACAGTTTTACCAGTTTGTTACCACTGGAGGAAACTGAGTTAAGTATACGTGAGATCTCTGTATTGTTATAATTGTATGTGAATATGTCCTTATCTCTATATAAAATTTAATTAAATAAAGCAAAAAGAAATACCAATATTTAGTGTCTTAATAGAAAAATCATTTATTTGCTTGAAATTTGAAAGCTGGTGGGGCTCAAAAGGGACAGCTTTTCTATGCTCCAAGTGTTGTTAGCTGGAACAGTCAAACTGGTATCAGTAATACTGTGCAGAAGCCACTCCAAGTGGCTTATTCACAGGCTAACAAGAGAGTGTTGGCTGCATCTGCATATTGTCTGAGAGCTTAGTTGAGGCTGCATACCTCAGTTCTCTTTCATATAAATAGATTTCTATAGCTGATCAGGTGACATAACTTAAAATTAGTATGCACCTGCAAATGCTGTGGTGTGCATTACTTACCTGGCACCCAAGATTAAGTACCTAGGACTTTTTGAGCAAGCAGGAAACACACTCATAAACAGCAAACAACCCAGCCCAGTCACTTTTACCAACTTCCACCTTCATAAAGTAAGCATGGCAGTCATGTACTGTATTTGCCTTGACCTACTTATTTGTCAGTGTAGCTACACAAACTGCTCAATATAGGGAAACATATAAGCCATGCAATCTGGAGCACTCAAGGATGTGCAGGGACATGCAGGCCCTTTGCAGATTTTCTCCCCCAGCAAGTTCATGTCTGTTAATTTCATATTTGCTTGATTTATGGCTATGTTTCTGATGAACAACCTTCAAACAGGTTTTAGACTTGCTCAAATCCAAAGAAGTTTTGCTTCAAAAAGATTTTGCATTTTTCTGGGAAAAACCAATCATTTATATTAATATTGGGATACATTCATTGAAGATTTTGTTAAACATTTTTAGTGATTAGAGTTATTGCAAGGGTAATACCAATGAGTTAAAACAATACTCTGCAAGTTACTTGGTGCTGAACATGTAGATTCAGGTTACTTGGTCTGAAAATGTGGATTCAGGGTTAACAGACTGGAATCGGAGCATTGGAGTGAATGGCTGCCTCGGAATCACAGTGCTGAATGATTTACTACCCCTTCCCTTTGGAAAACTTTACATGTCTAACATTGAGCACCCACAAAGTTAAGAATTCTTGACAATGAATTGAGAAATAGCTCAATAGATCAGACAGCTGTTCTTAATCTAGTGCTTCTGCTACACATGAAGAAAATAAGAACTTTACCCACTTTTAAGCACAAAGATTTAGCAAAGGGCACTCACTAATTCCATTTATGAGGGCTCTACCCTCATGACCTAATTTCCTCCCCAAAGCCCCACCTCAACATATCATGGAATTAAGGTTTCAACACATAAAATTTTGGGAAACACAGATATTCAGTCTGTTGCACTATCCTAACTCAGAGATGATAGATTAAGATTATCAAAAATACATCATAGCATATATAAAACATCAAAAATAACTGAAATGTAAAATTTAAAATCATTTTAAATAAAAAGAATAGTATGTAAAGGAGAAAGAAAAAACAGTTCAGATGCCTTATTAAAAAAATGAGGTAATTGAAAAGCATCAGAGAAAAGATCACAGCTGGTGGATACATTATTATCAATCCTGGAAGACTAGAGGCTGATTGAAAAGGTATTTTCTCTCTCATAAAAGAAGTGCTGCATGAAATAATATCCCTTCACTGCTGTCTTTCTTCTGTCTTCGGATCTCTTTTGTAACAATAAATTGTCTTGCTTTCTCAGGACCAGAACATGAAGACTGATGGAATTATAGACCAATTAAGTGTTTTTATTTAAACAAGCAAAATGATGTTTTAAATATATTATTTTATCTTATTTTATGACAAATTCTTTATAGTTCATGGATTCGTATTTCAAAAGCATATCTTGGAACATGGCTAATTTTGTAAAAATAATTGTAGATATAAATAGAAAGTGATGAATCAAAAAATATTTTCTCATATTTAAATAATATTAACATATTATCTTTTAATATTTTATTCCTTAATTTCATTTTGTAGTCACATAAAAGAATCAATTGATTTTATGGTTTTATGAAACTACGGTTAAGCACCATATGTGGATTGAGGTATATTAGCTCCAACTCTGTAACTGTCAAGCTGTTCAGCCTTGAGAAAAACAATTAACCTGATTTTCTTCAAAAGCACAGTGTTTAGCGTGGGGTGCTTTGCATCCAAATATGAAGAGTTTGGAATCTTTGATTCATGCCCTAGCACTGAACTAGCATCAAAAAGAATGAAAACTCTTTGAAGCAGTGTTTTCTACCCTTAAAATGTAAAAAAAAAAAAAAAAAAAAAAAAATGTATCTAACTGGTTTGTTGTAAGGATATTGTATAATAATACAGAGTACTTAGTGAAGTCTAACACAGTAAGTAATCAGTAAATAGTAGTTGAGATACACAATTTTAATATTACAATTATCATTATCTAACAGAGATTTTGAAAGAGCAGATTAAATATATTATTTAAAGTATGTTTCATTTTTCCTAGAAAAGTTTAGTTCTCCTTCCTTCTGTTGTCTCATTTGGCTAAATTTATCGGCAAGGATGCATCACCCTCTTCATTGAGCAAAAAACTGTTTTGACTTATATTAGATAGAAAACATTTAAATAAATGTAGTTGATTTGTTTTCAGACTGAATTTTAAATTATTGCATTAGGACTTACTTTATTGGTCCATTTTATGAGGCACAGAAAATCTAGGTAACTTGTATATAAGCACACACTTAATATGTGAAAGATGTGGAATATAAACCTGGGAGGTCTTCTTAGAGAGCTTGTGCTATTAAACAAAATATTTCAGCACCCTTGGCTTAAGAGAATCCAAATTGAGGATTCAGATTAAAATAACATCTCTAGAAATCAGGACACAGTCATTAGTATGTTCATGTTAATCTGGCTTAAAAGAACCCCAGATTTTTCTAATTTATTTGCACAGCCTTGCTTGGTCCAGAAATTTGCCTGTTCTTTTAATTATTCCTGTATAAATTGTTTATATGGAAAAGCAAATTTGTGTTGTTTTAATGTCATATTTTTAAAGCATGATTTTACAAAATATATATTTCTCAATTCCTTGAGATGCAATGCATAGTTGTTATTACAAGATAATTCCAGGTGAGATAATTAGAATCATATCATTAATTGTTTTCTACATCACTTATGGAAAATAATTCAATATACCATTCATTCATCAAATGGTTAAGTTGCTTTTGGTATAGAGACCACAAAGAAAATTGCTTTTCTGTGAATAGCATCTTCGGGAGCTATTATTTAAAAAAAAAAAAAACTAATAGCTATTACATATACAATATATATAAATAAAACATTTGTTATTCATTAAGTAATATTAATATGATTACATTTTAGAAATATGTTTATCAAAAATTAATAGAAACTAATTCTTGATAGGTTATTTTATTTTTAGCTTCTTTGTTATTATGTATAATCTTAATTTTACTGCTTGATCATTATTGTTGAGTTTTTCAAAGTAAATTTAAACCGGTATTATTTTCAGGGTTTTGAAAGCAATTCAGTAGGCCATGGTATGCTAAGATTAGTGTACTGGCCATTAAAAAAAAAAAAAAAAAGAGCAGTACTTACTGCATGAAACTTTGTGGTGTTCTCTTATCACCAACATGTAGGAGATCCTTATATACTACATTAATGATACTGATGAGTTGGGGATCCAAGGGTAGTAAGGGGAAATTTAAGATTTCAGGAAAATACAGTATTGTGTGGGAAAAATCCCATTAACTTACCATTCTTTCCAACATTTCAGTAGCTAATTTGTTTTTCATATAAAGTATCTTGTGACATTTACTTTTAACAGACAGTTGCTAACTATTTGAATCATTCTGTCTTGGGATTCTTGGGATGATGCTTTTCTGACTGGAAATCTCTGTGGCCAGTGGTGCCTTTGCCTGAGTTATACTTGGGCCCTTGGGCTCATTGGGTCCACTCAGCCTGGCAGGCTACATTTGGCACATGCTACCAGCCTGGATCTCATGCCTGCCATGGGTGAGAAGAGCAGCAAGGGGTTTGTGAAAAAGCAAGCAAGGTGTCTAGCCACTGTGCACAGCCAGACACTCTGGTTGTGGTGTCATGGGCAGCCAGCATGGGTGCTGGCTACCTGTGAGGCCGCGGTTGGACAAGGCATACCACAAGAAGCTTCCACGGCTAGTACTGGAGAACATGGTGATGCCCGGAAACTTGGAGACACCAGGAACCCAAAAGAGGGTGTCACAGCCTGGCTTGGGGAACTTGTAGTTTTGGGCTTGCCCAGAAGCTTAAACACACCAGAGCCCAAAAGAGGGTACTACAGTACTACAGTACTACCTCAGGGAGCTTCTAGGTTTGGGATCCCTGAAGGGCTGCAGCTCTTTTCTCCTCCTTTTTTCTCTCCTTCTTGTCACCTTCAATGTGGCGAGCAAGGGGCATATTTCAGCCCCATCTGTGCTATCACTCTTTTAGCTCCACCATTCAGCAGGTCTCAAGTTCTTGTCCTGTGTCAAGGAAGAATGAGGTATGCAGACAATTGGATGGTGAGCAAGGTGAAGAGCAGCTTTATTGAGTGACAGAACAGCTCAGAGGAGACCCATATTGAGTAGCTCCTCTCCACAAGCAGGGTGTCCTGACAAGTGTTCAGCATTTAGCAGAGAGAAGACCCTGGGGTGGGTAGCTCCTCTCTGCAAACATTTCATCCTGTCATCTCCTCGAGTCTGGCGGACTCGGGGGTTTTTATGGTCTTCAGAGGGGAGGAAGTGTGTTCTGATTGGTCCATGGGTGGCTATGGGCAGGCTGGGAAAAAGCACCAAGTTCCCACTCAGGTCAGAGGGACTGGCAGCCTGGGTGCCAGGCCTCAGGACTTTCCCAGCTTGAAAGAAGGGCTTCACTGGAGATCCACCACTTTCCATCCCAAAGCCTGTCCTCCTCCTGTTCATGGCACCTAGACTGTTTATGCTGAGGAGCACCTTCAGGCCAGTGCTGGGCTGCCCCCAGCATCCCATTTGCTTCCCTCCTGTGCTTGTTGATGCCCAGAGTCCAGACGGGGTCGAGGCAGCAGGGGGCTGGCGTGTCAGTGCTGCTCTGAGCACGTGCACACCAAGCTGGGCTGCGACAGTACCCATGCTTGCCCTCAACCTTGCTCCAAAATTGGAACACACACTGGAACCAGGGAGAGGTCAGGAAGTGGGAGTAGACACCTCCAAGCTTGTGGGGGCAGGGGGGGACCTTCCCAAGCCCCCAATGGTTCAGAGATGCACAGGTCTACAAACCCCTGGGGGGCTGAAACTGCATCGGAGAGGGTTGGGGGCTCCTGCCTGCTCCTGGGTCCCATTTGGCTCTGTGGAGCAGGTACCAGCCGCACCTCCCTTGCTGCAGTAGGTGTCTTGGCAGTGGCTGCCCCAGGCAGGCTACCACTGCCATGAATTCCAGGACGGTCCTGATTAGATTCTATTTAGGAACACAAAATATCTCTAATCTCTTATTTTGATGTACATTCCAAAAACAAATGAGTATTTATTTGATTTTTGTTATTTAGCTTTTGAAAAATATTTATCTGAGATATTTGTGTATTTGTCTCATTTATTCTCAAAATTTTAGTTTTTGTATGCAAGCACTGAGATATCCCTTTGGCAGTCAGAAATGTAATGTCTATGTTTGATAAGGTTGCTTCAGATTTTAAGCCAGGGGACTTGCTTCCTAATTTACTCAGAAAAGGAAATAAACAAAAATTTTCAAAGAATAATTCAGCCTGGAAGAAAAATACAAGTTTAGAAAAAATCTGGCAGGTAACACAAAGGAAATATCTCTTTGTTGAATCTACCTAGACAGTAGTTATTATGCTTTTGTGGGGTTTTCTCTAGATTTTTTTCTTCTCTAAGGAGGTGATCTTTTTTTTTTTTTTAAATGCAAATTCGAGGAATTTCTAAGTTAATGGTAGGATATTACTCCAAATTTATAACATCCTCTAATATAAAGTTTTCAGGGATTACTTGATTTTTAAAATTAGTTTGAGTGAATGGTGATTAACATGTTTAATTTTATGCCATATAAACTAAGTAGAATATTATCAATAAAAATTAAATTCATTTTATCTTCATATACATCATATTCAAACAACACAAAATAACTCAGTTTATGCTATAGCTATAAAGCACATAGAGTTATTCTGGGATTAATTCTCTTGGGTGAAATAAATATAGAATGAATCTATAAGAAATACTTTAATGACTACAGACAGACCATTTGGTTGAAGATACAAGTTAGTTAACTGTCAAGTTCTTTTTTGGTTCTCTCAGTTGCTGGGTAGCTATCAAAAGCACAGGAAATTTACATCTGTGAATAGGTATAATTTATTGATATATGCACCCTCATCAGACAATTACAGAAGGAAAAACTGAGACATTACAGATTTAGATAGCCTCACCTTGAAGTGGAAGTATTAGTAAGCTACAAACTATCTGACAGTATACAGAAAAATACAATATTCTATATTTGATATTTTTTAAAATAAGAAGTTACTTCATTCTAATATATAACATATTATGGCAACATGATAAAGATATGTATATATATCACGCCTTTCTCCTGCCTCAGCCTCCCAAGTAGCTGGGACTACAGGCGCTTGCCACCACACCCGGCTACTTTTTGTGTGTTTAGTAGAGACGGGGTTTCACTGTGTTAGCCAGGATGGTCTCGATTTTCTGACCTCGTGATCCGCGCCCGCCTCGACCTCCCAAAGTGCTGGGATTACAGGCATGAGCCACCGCAACTAGCTGATAAATATATTTTTAATGACATACTAATATTGGACACATTTTTTTAAGTTTTCAAACACAGAAAATCCTAATTTTAGAAGGTAACATGATTTTCTTTTTAAGTTAATTTGAATGAAACTCTTTTCAAACATTCTAAATTAATCTTGATTTCAATGACTACCCATTCGACTTGCCAGGGAATCTAGAGAAGCAGAAGTATGGCTTCAGCTTTCAGAAGCAAAACAGTTCTATAGAAAAACTATAATAGCAAACAGAGTAAGAAAAAAAATCAGAAATAAAATATATGTTACTATGTATCTTTATTGTGATTTCAGTAAAAGGAGTATTTTTAGAACCAAATTTGATATCAAAATATTGCTATAACACCTCTAATTGCTTTAGAAAAAAAGAGAATTAAGTGGAGATGATCCCCAGAAAACCAATACTAAATCTTACATTTTGAGATGTATTATATTGACTGACAAATAATACTTAGGAACAAAATGTACAAAGCATCCCTACTCAAATTTTTTCTCTGTTCAAAGCTCAGTAATCAATTTGGTGGCATAGAATCAGGCAAAGGACAAAAATATGGTTACATCTATCTTATATATGTTAAATTTATTTTTTAAATACATTTTTATACTCTAATTATAATCTTTTTTTGAAATAGCACGTGCTTAATGCTTTGCCTATAAAACATATATTTTGTATGTAAAACATGATAAAAAACCATGTTTTCCATGTTTACCTATTATTTAAAAATGTATTAAGTGACAATTTTACTCTGTTGTTTCTAGGAACATAAATTTAACTTTGTAATATAGATTCATTGCATGCAAGGTACTATAAATAAAATTTTATTTGTTCATTGCTTAAGAATAAAGACCCAGATTAGTTAAGTTTTACAAGGCTTAACCAAAACATATGTACAGCAAATATATTGATCACAGGCTACATTTTGTAAATTAGTTGATTATATAACTCGGCAGAGTAGATGCATGTGGGGAGCAAGAGCATACGTGATGCAGAGGGAACATGAATGGGTTACTGAAAACTACTATTTCAAAAAGTTATTGGAAATCTGTATTAAAATCTTATTTTAAAGTCTAGCTTAGTTTTAAAATGTAGGTAGGTATGAGATGGCACCCAAATATGAAACCTTTGTGTGTCAAGTTTTTAACCAGTAAACCAAAGGACTGTGCTGGTCCCATGCCTCAGAAAACCCTAAGGCTTCCAAAAAATTCTAGTTGTAAGGGTAGTGAGAATAAATGTATGCTCCCTGAATGTTCCTATTTTCTTAAAAAAGTGCAATTCCTCTTTTGATTCTTCCTTTCAAGAAAGATTTAACTGGCTTAGACTCTTTGATATATTCCTCACTAGATGTGCTTGCTTATTTTTTGCAGTTTTCTAATTATATGTCTCTCAATATATGTTGTTTAATTAAGCAAGAATAAAAAAAAGAGAGTAGTTGAAATATGATAATATTAATACTATTGACAGGAGTGTCAATATTGAGCACATTTCAAGTAAAAACAATATTTGTTATGGCAAATGTTAAGTCTGTTAACTGTAGAATCATTCATGAAGAATTTATTACCATACTAAATGACCATTCTTCATCACTAGTTACTGCCAGATGTTGGTTTTCAAAGTTGTATTTATTATTCTCTAAGGGAGAAAAATAACAAAACATTTTTGAAACACTGTACTTAATTTTCTCAAGTAAGTTACAGAAATTATTAAAAATCATATCAAAACTTCTAAACACACTGACAAAGCTTTATTATGCAAATATTGTCTCATCAGAAAATATACAAAATACTTTCTTCTTATTTTAACCTCATAGTGAAGTGCTTTTTTAAAAAAAAAATTATTATACTTTAAGTTCTGGGGTACATGTGCAGAACGTGCAGTTTTGTTACATAGGCATATATGTGCCATTGTGGTTTGCTACACCCATCAACCCGTCATCTAAATTAGGTATTTCTCCTAATGCTCTTCCTCCCCCCATCCCCGCCACATCCCCTTTCAAGGGCTCTTTTAAAGCTGGAAGTAAATTAGAAGATTAGAAACATGGGCTGTATAGGTGGTGATAAACCAATACAAATCCAAATACAATGCGATAGGATCTTCATCTCCAATACAATAAAGAGGAAAAAAGGAATGTCTATTAAATCTCAGAACAAAAGAAGGATAAATTTCATTTCATGGTCAAAGGCAGGGCTTATAGTAGAAAAAAGAGGATGAATGAGAGCTTCCCCAAATAGAATGGTTTGATACATATTATTAAAAAACTGGATCTAATTTAAAATTTTTATGGATAAGTTTAAAAGATGATTGTAGTTTGTGAATGGATTTGGACTAATTAGAGGGATATTGAAGTTCTGAGTGGATTAAGGGAGAATGGGATACCAAGGGAGAGATGAAAAATATTTTGACCTGGATGACTACTAGATAGTCAAACTGGGTCAGGTACAACACCCCTCATTCTTCAAGCATCAAACAAAGTTAAAAAATCAAGGTGGAATGAAAACAAATTTCTCACTTACACTTAGAACAATTCTCAGAAATAGATTAATCAGTATTGGCTATTGAAAACAAATGCAAACGTGACCAACTAAACCAATTTGACCAACACATTCATTAGTTCACAATACTGTCAAAGCAATACCTAAAAATAAGTTTCTAAATACAGTTATAGATCAATTAAATGGGTTCATTTTTACCTGAGTGAAATTGACTGATCTTGTATTTGATCAAAGTGAACAAATAAACAAGCAAACATGTTTGATGTTTACACACAGACACCAAGGTTATCAGTTGTAAACTTTCAGCAGTTAATTGAATATAGATATTTTGTTTCTAATTTTGATTGGTGAAATATAAATTGCACTATTTTACAACGACCTATTTTGTGACAATACCAGATATGATGGCAAAAAAAAAAAAAAAAAACCACGCATATGGTGAATTTGGGGGAGGTGAATGTCAGGGAGAAAAATCTATCCTCGAAATTGCAACTTAGAGATTTACATTCTGTCAAATAGCGTTTTAACACATCTAGAGAGATTTATATGATTTTAATTCTAGATGAATAAATATAATAAATTATACAAATGTGCTCTATAGTTGTTAACTTTCCAGTAAGAAAACTGATGTTAATGATATGTCATTCATAGCAATTATTTTTGGATGCTATTTGCTATTATTTTATTTAAAATTTTATCTGTTCTTAATTGATACTGGTCTGTAAATTTTTGGTGCAATTTTTGTCACACTTTTGGCATCAATGTTTTATAGAGTTATTAAGTAATATTTGAAAAATTATCCATTTTGCTGTATGCTTTGAAATGGCTTAAGTAGTGTTGGAATTTTCTGTTCTTAATGATTCTGTTAGAATACTTTTACGAAGCTGTCTGAGGCTGACTAGCATTTTGTAGGGAATAATTCACAATCGTGTTTTTCTGGTTCTTCTGTGTACACCAACATGTATATTATTTCTCAACTCCAGGATAGATTTTAGGCAATTATATTTTCATGGAAAATAATGTGTTTGATTGCATTTTAAAAATACATATTTGTATATAATTAGAAAAATCAGCTTATTAAAGATTTTCTTGTAGTTCTTTTTCTGCATTTCATTTTCTGACCTTATTATATTTTCCTTCTTGCATCATAAAGAGAAAATAGTATATGAATCATTTCTACTTTTTTATCATGTGTTTTAAAATTTCTTTTTGGCCAAATTTTAACTTTGCTTCATAGATCCTAAACAGAAAGTTATCCTTTAACTTCAGGATCCAAAATTCATATGGGAGTAATAAGCTCTATGTTATTATTTTTATAGCTCTTCTCTATTTTCTTTTTTTCATTGTTTTTCTGGTGACCTTTTCATTATCTGAGAGAAGTGAATTAAAATATTCTACCATTATTATGTGTGTATTTATTTCTTTTTGTATTTTGTCAGATAATTATGCTTTCTTATCATAGGTACTTGGATATTTGGTTGATAGATATTCACAATCTAATATCTGCTTACAAAATACTTATTAGCCTTGTTGCTTTTTTAATCCTAAATTTCACCTCATTTAATAAACTGTAGATTAGGTAATAGAGTTGTATAAATATTAATTTGCTGATTTTAATTGTTCTGTGATTACATTTATGAATATCTTTGAAAATACACCTTGAAGTATTTCACATTAAACAGTCATGTTACCTTCACCTTACTCAATGTTCATAAATAATAATTTTTAATAGTTCAGATAAATGTAAATATTGATAAATACATAATATAGAATGATAAAGCAACTGAGTTAAAATGTAAATAATCTGTGAATCTGGATAAAGGGTGTAGGAGAACTTTTTGTAATACAGTCATGCAGTGCACAACGATGTTTCAGTCAATGACTAACCACATATATGAGGCTGGTCTCATGAAAGAGAATGGAGCTGAAAAGTTCCTATTACCTAGTGATGTTATAGCTGTCACAAATTGTCACATAATTTTATGGCACTACTCACATGTTTGTGATGAAGCTGGGGTAAACAATCTTTGGTGCTGTGAGTCATATACAGGTATACAGTGTATCATACATGATGATGAGAATTAACAGTTATGTTACTGGTTTATTATTTACTATGAAATGCTTTGTGTTGTTATTTTAGAGTGTACACCTTCCACTAATACAAAAAATGTTTACTCTGCAAGGGTATGGCTGGCAGCAGCCTCATACATCTTGGGTTCCGCACATCTCTTGACTGCAGCACTTTATCTTGTGCTTGATTTAGTCTCTTGTTTTGTTCATCATGGACCCAAAGCAATTATGATACCTAACCATGGTCTTGCAATTATTCTGTAACTTTGAAATTATATCGAAATAAAACATGATGAAAAAAACAGAAACAAACACACACAAGTCTCTGAGCCACCAGATAGAGTTTGGCATTTGCTGTGGTTTACTTATGCCCTCAAATAAACTCAAGCTTTGTTGATGTTGCTGAAATTTGATGCTTTTCTTTTCTCACCAGCTCTCTGAATATCTATCTGGTCATACTCCTAGAATATAAAATTAAAAGTTTTATTTATAATAGTGACAGCAGAAACCAGTACCTAATAGAAGTGTTGAAAATATAATTTAATAATTAAATAATAGTCAATACCCAGTCTTTACATATTAGTCAACACAGATCATTTCATTTTACATTGAGCGAACTTTTTAATTAACCTCATTATGAGCTAAAGTACCCTTTATGAGTTTTTTACCATAAAAACTATGCATGTTAGTATGAAACTAGGCTATCTTATAGAAAAGTAAGATTTGCAGATTAATGTGCTATTATTTTAATTTCTTACTGAGTGGCAAGATATGATTTATTATCATTTTTATCATACCATTTGAAACTCTATTTTATTTCCATATAAACATTTTGATTATTACTTTCCCTTAGTGATCTTCACTGCAAGCAAGCAAAATTAGCTAGGTTTACTAAATACTGACCTAATGCCTTCTGGATTGATCTATGTTGTCACAAATGACAGAGGTTCTGTCGTTTTATGCCTGAATAACATTTCATTGTGCATATATTTCAGGCCTGTTTTCTCAACCTGAGCCTCTAGATCTTCTCTGGCACCAATGGGATCACACAGCTCCAAGCTTTAGGCTTGTGTGACAGACTGGATCTCAGGCCCAGGCCACCATGGGGCCGACTTCAGTGGCCCTGGACTATGTAAATAATCTGTTTTTGAAATTCATTTTTAATCAATGTTTTTACTGACAGGTAAAATTATATGTATTTACTGTGTATATTGTGATGTTATGAAGTGCATATGGGTGCCAGTTTCTTTCTCCATCCATCTCTATTGATGGACTCTGAGGTTGCTTCCGAATCTTTGCTATTGTGAATGGCACTGCAATAAACACAGGGGTGCAGACATCCCTTTCATATACTCATTTTATTTTCTTTGGCTATGTACTCAGTAGAGGGGGCATCGGGTGTTGTCCTGGTGCTGGATTTGACTGTGGCGGGCCCGGTGTTGGGGGTTCACACGGGCCCAGTGTTGGGCTTCACAACAAAGTATTGTGCTCATTTCCCTCTCCTCCCCACAAGTAGATGGTGTCTCTCTCTCTGCTGTACATCCTGACATTAGGGGAGTGGTGACGTGGAAAATTTAAAACTGTCCTTCCTACCCTATCCAATGTGTCATTTCTTATTGTTGTGCAACACTCAGGTACTGTGATCTCTCACCTGGTTTCCGTAGGTCTTGTGAAGGTATTTTGGTGAGTGACTAGTTATTCAAATTGATGTTTCTCCGGAGAAATGGTCACTGGATTGTACTACTCCATCATCTTGCTTTGCCCTGATTGGGGAAAAAAAGAAACTTGAATAAAGAATAAAGATTTTACAAGTCTAAAAATACTTCTATAAAAATAAAAATATTGCAATATTTAAAACACTTCACTGCCAAAAAAGGAAAGCCTTTGGAATACTGAATTGAAAAAGCTATTTTGTTGCTTTTTTTTCTGATGACATTGTCAAATACATTTACGTATATTGACTATGGCTAACTTGAATTCTTTGGAGAGCATTCTGAACTGAAATTTGAAGTGCATGTTTGTGAAGAAATAAAAGAAACATTGAAAAAATATTTTTCCTTATCAAATAAGTTATTTGGGATACTCCTAAAGAACATGAGATGCAACTCTCTTGAGGAAAACTGCATTTAACATTCCATTTAAAGACTAAAGGAACATTCTCCCCAATAATACAAGTAGATAATAAAATACAAATAGAAAAATCTCTCCAGGCTTTAAAAGAATACAGAAGCGTGGACTTATGTTTTTCTTTCTACCTGTTCTTTATAAAAAGTCAAAATCCCACCTGTTTCAATGATTACAAAGAGTTACTAAAAATCAACAGGGTCTGTTTATTTCCTCTTCTGCATTACCTCCCATCATCTTCATACCCCTTAGTTTTCTAGATTCAACATTTGAAGAACAGAACGCTATACCATTTGCTTACATGTTTAGAAACAGATCAATTGACTCTGTTGAAAGGATCTTGTAATCTGTCCGTTTTCAGTCAGTCAGTTTATCTCTGCATACAAATTTATGAAGTTATAAATTGTATGCAGAGGTAATGAATACATGTACTTACACATATATGAGCATTTTAACCTTTATTATGCATTTTCTGCATGTTGGAAACATATCTGCCTACATATTATAATCTGTATTTCATATATGTATAATATATAATAAATCCCATAAATACATGCCTTAACAGATAATATGTCTACATAATGGAATAAATGCAGTCTTGAAAAGTCTCACACCTTAAAATCTTAGTCAAATCATCAAGAGCAACAACAACAACAATAATAATGAAGGAGGAAACGTAGTATGGCTAACTTTTTGTTAAAAAAACCAACCTTGTGCTAGAAATCCAGAACTCTCTACAAACAGGAAAGCTCATGCAAAACTGAGAAGCATTCACTTTAAATCTCCTGCCTTCAAAGAAACAGCTGAAGTTAGAATAACCTCACTGATACCAGCTGGATTAGCATGTCAGGATGTATTCTATTAAAAAGTCAGAACTCAAACTGTTCATACGGGGACCAGAAAATATTATAGTGAAACGCAAATAGAGATTAGCATATAAGTAATACCAATGCATTACAAAATTGAAAAGGGATACAGAATAGAACCAACATCACATACATTTCAGGGTTAATACTCAGAAAATAGGTTTTAGAATTTCAGTCAGAATTCACAGAAAATTATAAAAAAGATGAAAACAAAGTGAAAAAGACAGAAATCAAGTATGGATAACAGAGTTTCCATTTGTAGATAACTGAATTCCTGTATTTATAAGTAAAATAAGTGGATCATAAAAAAATTAAAAAAACAACAACTATAACAAAAAAGTGAAGAGCCAGTAAAAGTTAATTCTGACACAAAGGCAAATTATGAAATATCAAAATATCAAGATTTACAGATAATATTGTGGAATCAGAAAACTTAGAAATACTCTGAATGCCATGTATACTTAAGGATAAAGAAATAGTTGTTTCCGTATTCAGGATCAGGTGAAAATATTGAGTAATTCTTAAGCTAAAATGATCTGGATTGTATTTAGGCTATTTCATAACTATATATTAGTCCACAATAATACAATGGGATAACCATCACAAAACTTTGAAGAAAGTAGATCCAATAAGTTATATTTCAAATATAGAAGCCAAAATATATTATCATATATCTATGGGCTCAGTAACTATAAAATTTATGAAAATCTTAAAACATGTATTCAGCAATTTAACACACGTAAGCAACATTTACCTGAATAATTCAAGAACAGTGAATATATTAGAAAAAAAACACTTTTTAATAGGCACTGGAGTAAACTCAGTGTAAAAGTTAGTTTACATGACTGATAATTTTGACTAAAATATAACTGGCACCCCTATATTAATACAACTACATAATAAACATAAATCCCAGAACATTACTGTGAGTAGGGAAGAAAAACAAATTCCAAATATGTATGTTATGATATTGTTGAGGATTTATACATACCATTGAAAGTTTAACAATTTGGCATAAGTAGAAACAAAAATATATTATTTCTAAATTACTACTTATGAATAAAGCAAAACAAAATAAGACACACTTATATGCAGAGAATAGACAAAAAAGCAACAATACAAAAAACTTTAAAAATAATAAAAATAATATTAGATGAAAACATATTTACATGTGACTTTAACATACATTTAGGGAAAATATAAATTATATAATATAATTATTAAAGAAAATGTTTAATATTTGTACATTGAATTTGAGTCTACAATTTCTCAAAAAAAATTTAATTAAGAAAATACAAACTAAATTGCTACAACTACTCATAAAACTAAACATTCAACTCCCATACAAACTGGTAATTACACCCTTGGTCATTTATTCCAGAAAAATAAAACATACGTTTATGCTGAAAACTGCATATGAATGCTCACAGCAGGCTCCTATATAATAATCCCAAATTGGTTTTCCAGTCCAGGTATCTATCCTTCAACATGTGGATGGCAAAAGGGTGGTACATCCACACCATGGATTCTTACTTAGCAATAAATAGAAAAGCTATAGATAGATGAAACAACTTCAATACATATATTGCTAAGGGGCAAAATCTAAGCATCAAATGTTACAAACTTTATCATTCTTTTTATGCAATATTTTTGAAATGGTGAATTTTAGAAATGGAAAACAGATTAATGGCTGCTATTAATAGATGGGGATAGAATGGGTATGGTGAGAGACAGACAGATATGTTAATAAATGGGCAACACAAGGGATTTTTGTGGTGGAGGGATCATTCAGCATTTTGATTTTGGTCTTAAGTACATGCATCTACACATGAGATAAAATTACACTGAGCGAAACATGCGCATAAATACACAAACACAAATAAGTAAACTAGAAAATCTGAATACATTGTTGAATGTCATCAATATCAATTGTCTGGTTTGGTATTGTACTATAGTTTTCAAAGTTGTTCCATTGGGAGAAACTGGGTAAAGTATACGTATAATTTCTCTGTATGTTTTTCTCTAACTTTTATTTTAGATTCATGAAGTATATGTTCAGGTTTGTTACAAGGATATATTGTGTCATGCTGAGGTCTGGAATACAAATGATCCAGTCACCTGGGTAGCGAACATAGTACATGATAGGCAGGTTTTCACTTCTCACCTCTCTCCTACCCTCTCCCCTCCAGTAGTCATTACTGTTGACTGTTCCTATCCTTATGTTCATGTGTATTCAATGTTTAGCTCCCACCTATAAGTGATAACATGCTGCATTCGATTTTCTGTTCCTGTCATAATTTAGTTAGGATAATAGCCTCCAAGTGCATTCATGTGGCTGCAAACAACATGATTCTGTTCTTTTTTATGGCTGTCTAGCATTTAATGATGCATATGTACCACATTTTCAATATCCAGCTCATTGTTGATTGGCAACTAGATTAATTCCATGTATTTGCTTTTGTGAATAGTGCTCCCATAAACATACTAGTGCATGTGTCTTTTTGGAAGAACAATTTATTTTCCTTCAGGTAGATACCTAGCAGTGGGGTTGTTGGGTCAAATGATAGTTCTGTTTTAATTTCTTTGAGAAATCTCCAAACTGTTTTTCATAGTGGCGGAACTAATTTGCCTTCTCACTAAAAGTGTATAAGTGCTCCCTTTCCTCTGCAATCTCCCAAATATCTGTTGTTTTTTGATTTTTTAATAATAATCCTTCTGACTGGTATGTATGAGGTGGTGTCTCATAGTGACTTTGATTTGCATTTCTCTAAAGATTATTGATGTTGAGCATTTTTCCTATATTTGTTGGCTGCGTGTATGTCTTCTTTTGGGACATGTCTGTTCATGTTCTTTTACCATTTTGTAATGGGATGATTTTATTTTATTTTAATTTTGTTTATTGAATTAAGTTCATTATAGATTCTGGATATTAAATCTTTGTTGCAAGCAGAGTTTGTGAATATTTTCTCCCATTCTCTAGGTTTTCTGTCTACTCCATTGGCAGTTTTGTTTGCTCTACAGAAGCTCTTTAATTAGATCACACCAGTTTTTGTTTTTGTTGCAATTGCTTTAGGGGAATTCTCATGAAATTTTGCCAAATTCATGTCCAGAATCATATTTCCTAGGTATTTCTCAAGTATTTTCATAGTTTTAGGACTTACATTAAAATCTTTTGTCTATGTTCAGTTAACGTTTCTACATGGAAAAACTTAGAGGTCCAGTTTTATTTTTCTGCATATGACTAGCTAGTTATCTCAGCACCATTGTTTAGATCTGTGTATGAATCTACAAGTATCTTAACTGTTGATTAAAAAAGAAATATCTCAAATAAAGTAAATATAACAAAGATTAAAATACTAAAGAAAAACCAAATACAAGTTTTTGAAAAAATACCACACAAAAGTGTTTATATGGATCGGGCGTGGTGACTCACGCCTGTAATCTCAGTAGTTTGGGAGGTCAAGGTGGGCAGATCACGAGGTCAAGAGATCGAGACCATCCTGGTCAACATGGTGAAACCCTGTCTCTACTAAAATACAAAAATTAACTGGGCAAGGTGGCATGCACCTGTAGTCCCAGGCACTTGGGAGACTGAGGCAGGAGAATTGCTTGAAGCAGAGAGGCAGAGGTTGCAGTGAGTGGAGTTTGAGACAGAGCAAGACTCCATCTCAAAAAAAAAAAAAATGTGTTTATATGTTCCTGAATGAGAGAGAGAGAGAGAGAGGAGTGGGGAAAAAAAGACAGAAAAAAAATGGGAGGAAGGAAAGGAGAAAGGGAGGGATAGAGGAAGAAGAAAGGAAGGAGATAAAGAAGAAAAGGAAAGATAAAGAAAGAAGAACACATTAAAAATGTGTTATGTACATTTTCTTTGCAAAACCCAAAATATGAAAAGCAGATTTGCAATACTTAAATAAAAAAAAAAAAAAAGAAAGAAAGAGAAGGAGAGACAGGGTTATGAGACATATTAAGATTGCTTAAAAGAAAAATGTTCTGGGCCGGGCACGGTGGCTCAAGCCTGTAATCCCAGCACTTTGGGAGGCCGAGACGGGTGGATCACGAGGTCAGGAGATCGAGACCATCCTGGTTAATCCGGTGAAACTCCGTCTCTACTAAAAAAAATACAAAAAACTAGCAGGGCGAGGTGGCGGACGCCTGTAGTCCCAGCTACTCGGGAGGCTGAGGCAGGAGAATGGCGTAAACCCGGGGGGCGGAGCTTGCAGTGAGCTGTGATCCGGCCACTGCACTCCAGCCCGGGTGACAGAGCGAGACTCCGTCTCAAAAAAAAAAAAAAAAAGAAAGAAAAATGTTCTATTAACCCCATTTGATATATGAAACAAAAAAAGAGTAAAACTTAGTAAAGAAAGTGAAGAAAAATTATAACTTCTCAAAGTGCTAATTATAGGCACAATGACATGAAAAACCTACGGTATAAATTTAATTTGCATAAGTACAAAGAGCTGAATGTTGATCACCAAGACAATGGGAAAAATGTCTCCAGAGACCTTTGCAGCAGCCCCTCCCATTACAGGCCCAGAGGCCTCTGAAGAAAAAATGGTTTCGTGGGACGGACCCAGGGGCCCCCTGCTGTATGCAGCCTAGGGACTTGGTGCCCTGCATACCAGTCGCTCTAGCCATGTGTACAAGGGTCAAGGTATAGCTCAGGTCATCGCTTCAAAGGGTACAAGAACTAGCCTTGGCAGTTTCCATGTAGTATTGAGCCTGCAGGTGTGCAGAAGTCAAGAATTGAGGTTTGGTAACCTCCCTCTAGATTTCGGAGAATGTATGGAAATGCCTGGATATGCAGACAGAAGTTTGCTTCAGGGGCAGAACCCTCTTGAAAAACCTCTGCTAAAGCAGTGAAGAAGGGAAATGTAGGGTTGGAGCCCCTACAAAGAGTCCCCACCGAAGTACTGCATAGTGGAGCTGTGAGAAAGAAGAAGGCCATTGTCCTCCAGACCCCAGAATGGTAGATCCAATGACAGCTTGCACCTGGAAAAGTTGCAGACCCTCAACACCAGCCCATGAGTGCAGTTGGAGGGGGGCTGTACCCTGCAAAGAAGCAGAGCTGCCCAAGGCAGTGGGAGTCCACCTCTTGCATCAGTGTGACGTGGATGTGAGACACGGAGTAAAAGGGGATCATTTTGGAACCTTAAGGTTTAATTACTGATCTTTTAAATTTCAGACGTGGATGAGGCCTGTAGACAGTTTGTGTTGGCCAATTTCTCCCATTTGGAATGGGTGTTATTTACCCAATACCTATATCCCCTTTTGATAATTTACCTTTGATTTTACAGAGTCATAGGCAGAAGAAACTTGACTTGTCTCAGATGAGACTTTGGACTTAGAGTTTTGTGTTAAGGCTGGAATGAAATAAGGCTTTGGGGGACTGTTGGGAAGGCATAATTTTGTTTTGAAGTGTGAGGACATGAGACTTGGGAGGAGCCGAGGTGGAATGATATGATTTGACTGTGTTTCCACCAAATCTCATCTTGAATTGTAGCTCCCATAATCCCCACATGTTATGGGAGGTACTCAGTGGGAGGTCACTGAATAACGAGGACAGTTCCCTTCATGTGGTTCTTGTAGTGAGTGAGTTCTCATGAGATCTGATGGTTTTATAAGGGGCTTTTCCCCCAGGTTGTCATGCACTTCTTCTTGCTGCCATCATGTGAAGAAGGATATGTTTGCTTCCCCATTCACTATGATTGTACCTTTTCTGTAGCCTCCTCAGCCCTGCTGAAATGTGATTCAATTAAAACTCTTTCCTTTATAAATTACCCAGTCTTGGGTATTCATAGCAGTGTCAGAATGAACTAATTCATAGCAGTGTCAGAATGAACTAATACATTAGGGGTCCACTTTTATTTTTCTGCATATGGCTAGCCAGTAATCACAGCACCATCTTCTAGAACTGTTAGTGAATCCATAATTATTTTTAAATTTTAATTTAAAAAGAAAACTCTAAAAGTTAATATAACAAAACGTTAAAATACTTAAGAAAAACTGAACACAAGTTTTTGAAAATAGGTTCTATATAAAAGTGTTCATATGTTCTTGAATGAGAGAGATACAGGATGGAAAAATGAAGAAAGAAAGAAAGTGGATGGAAAGGAGGAAGGATGGAAAGAAGGAAGGATGGAAGGAAGGAAGGAAGGAAGGAAGGAAGGAAGGAAGGAAGGAAGGAAGGAAGGAAGGAAGGATGGAAGGAAGGAAGGAAAAAAGAAAGAAAGAAAGAGAAAGAAAGAAAAAAGAAAAGAAAAGATGTTAAAAGTTTGCATGCACATTATCTTTGCAAAACCTAAAATAACAAAAAAAAGGTTTGAAATACCTAAAATAAGAAAGAAAGAAGGAAAGAAAGAAAGAATGAGAGAAAGAAAAGAAAGAAAGAAAGAAAGAAAGAAAGAAAGAAAGAAAGAAAGAAAGAAAGAAAGAAAGAAAGAAAGAAAGAAAGAGAGAGAGAGAGAGAGAAAGAAAGAAAGAGAAAGAAAGAAAGGGGAAAAGAAAGGATTATGATAGATATTAAGATTGCCTAAAAGAAAAAGGTTCCGGTAACCTCATTTGAAAATAAAACAGGAAAAGAAATAAGTAAAACATACAAGAAGGAAGGAAAAACTATAACTTCTTAAAGTGTTGATTGCAGGCACAATGGGATGAAAAATGTAGTATAAGAATTTATAAATGGTCTTATGAAAAGTGGAAGAAATGAGGACCATAGCAGCTGTGCATATTTTTCTCAATTTGTTATAATTAACCAATTTCTACTTTTCTTCTTCATTTTTCTATACTATTATATTTTATGATGTAAGGTTTGGGTGGTTAATCTCATAATTTATTCTTTATTGCATAGGATATCACAGGTATATCAGTACCAAACTGAAAAACAACAATATATTTTAGAAATCAATAAAGAAATTTTGGATTTTTATTTGCAGATAGAAAGGGTGAGTACCTCAGTATTTTTACAGGAGATATTCTTGTTATGTTAGGTAGAAGCATCTATTTGACTACTATTTCTGAAAAGTTTATAAATGTAGAAGGGCTATACTGATGCAGAGTAGGCAAAAATTTGGACAGTGCTAGCCTCTGTCTTAGCAACTTGGCCTCTTTTCACCCTGTGTGTCTTTCCTGTGTAACAGAGGCTAAGCCTGGAAATTACATGTTACAGGTTCGGTTCTCATTTTCACTTCTACTAATGGGACACATTTTGTGAGATGGGAATGGAGGAAGACAACATGGGGCCATTTTTTATTTATTTCAGTCCTGGTGGTTTTCACAGGTGGTTAGTGACACATTGTCCTAGTATCTTTTTACTTTCCTTCTGAGAGACAACCTTTGAGGTGCTGCAGAAAGTCGTTGTTATCATCACTAGTTTTTGTGATTCCTACTTACTGATTTATTAAACACTCATAACCACCTCTCTGTCTCCTGCTTCCCCAGTTCCCCCGATGGAGTTGTAAACCACCAATACTTAAAATAAAATTCCTTCCTTCTTGTGATTCCTGAAGTGTTTCCATTGTTCTGGCCAAACTCTAACTGGTATAGAAATTGTATTACAAGTGCTGACATTCTCATTGAACTTATTGGATTGGATCGATACACTTCACAGTTTCAAAAGCAGAGGTGAAGAATATTTGATGCCTTGTCAAATATTGTGGGTTTCCTGAAATAAAAACTTTTTGATAGATGAATTTAGTTGCAAATTTAATGACAAACAAAAAAGTATTCTCGTGTAAATATTTTCTTCATATTAGCAAGGAAACGTTTCAAGTTCCTGTATCAATACGTTTATATATAAAGTACTGGAACTATTAAAATGTGTTTGCACAAAACAGGAAAATACATGTATTTGACAAATTATTGTTTTTTTGCTTCAAGTGACTTAAAGTTACTTAATTATGAAAAGTCTTTCATTAATTATGCAATTGAATTTTGAAAACATCACCATGAAAAAAGTTTTTAAATTTTTCATAGTATTGCCTGCACTTTGAACATGTTATCAATTTATTTTAAATGGAAAATTAAAAACAAAACATGTATAATTTGAAATACACTGTCAGCAAATAAACACTGCTCTTTTTAAGGCAAACAATGCTTTTTTAAAAATTTCTGGAGAGAATACTGATGACAGAAAAATGTTTATTGTAGTGGATGATTTTTCACAGCAAAGAAATACTGCTCTTTTTTAGGCAAGCAATACTTTAAAAAAAAATTCTGGAGAGAATACTGATGATGGAAAAATGTTTATTGTAGTGGATGATTTTTCACAATAAATTGAATTTTGAAATAAAGGTAAAAATTAAATAGGTATCATTTAATTATTCAAAAGCAAAAATTGAGTCCATTGAGCAATGATTAAAAAGTATAGGTACATAATGTAATGAAAAGTAAAAATGTGTTTGTACTATACCTAACATATATATACACACACATATGTATACATACCATATATAATATATGTATACTTTTGTCTAGGGGAAAGAATATGCATCAAATATATACCAAGCATGGGATTTTGAACCATTGAATTACTGAGTAATGCCAGTAAAAGTGGTTTATGTATTTCCAAGCCTTGGAAGGAGATATGCAATGAGGGATTATAAAGTTGAGTAAAAAAGTCATGAACATGGAACATGTGAGAATCATATTGCTGAACAAAAAGGGGAAGCAATATATAGAGTACTGAAAAATAATACTCCAAATAATTTGGATAAAATAAAGTTATTTGGGGGATTGAGCATCCAAAAGAAGAGAAGAATAGTTTTGTACTCTGCAGGCTCTCTTCTTTATAACCTTATATTCATAGGTAATTGGGAATATTTGCACATTCACCTATATACACTGTGTACCTTCCAATCGTTGCTACAAGCATTAAAAATATAGAAATATACATATACATATATGAAGGTATATGTGAAACATAATTCTACTAATCAATATAAATGGTTTACTTAAATTTACAAATTCACTATTACTTTAGAAAGATTGAGAGAATATTCAATTAGGTTTAATTCCAATGCTAACTACTTTTTGATGTTTAGAATACCTGATGTTTCATCTGATACACATGACATTGCTCTTGGAGATGATTAAATTATATATTCAAAAGAAAGAAAATTAGGATATTGAAGAGATATCTGCATTCTCATGTTAGTTGCGGCACTATTCAAAATAGCAAAGATTTGGAAGCAGCCTAAGTGTCCATCAACATTTGGAAGCAAACTAAGTGTCCATCAACATATTAAGGGATAAAGAAAATATGGTATTTATACACAATGAATTACTATTCAGCCATAAGAAAGAATGAGATCCTGTTACTTGCAACAACATGAATGGAACTGGAGGTCATTATGTTAAGTGAAATAAGCCAGGCACTGAAAGACAAATGTCACATGTTCTCACATATTTGTGAGAACTAATAATTAAAATAATTGAACTCACAAAGATAGAGAGTAGAATATGGTTTCCAGAGTCTGGGAAGGGTAGTAGGGGGTAAGAAGGAAGTGAGGATGGTTAATTTGTACAAAAAAATGAAAAGAATGATTAATATTGAGTATGTGATACCACAACAGAATAACTATAGTCAATCAAATATAATTTAATTGCATATTTTTAAATAATCAAAATAGTGTGAAAGAATTATTTGTAACACAAAGTATAAATGCTTGAAGTTATGGATACCCAATTTACCCTGATGTGATTATTACAGATTGTATGCCTATATCAAAATATTTAATATACCCCATAAATATATACACCTGCTCTGTACCCACAAAACTTAAAAATAAACATGGTTTTATCTAAATTTTCATATACATTTATGTTATTCTTCCTTTTCCATAAACATTTAGTAAATTTCTCTAGGGTAACTAAATAGAAACATCTTAACCAATTAAGAAGTAAAATTTGAAATCTAAATTCGTTTACCTTTGATAAATTTATGGGCCAACTTTCTTAATAGCTCCCAAGCAATTTGAAAGTGTAAAATTTCTTAAGGCAAAATTTGCTTTATGACAAAAAGAGTGAATGCATCTCAGATGAAGTTCCATAACAAGAAGTTATGCCAAAATATTATAGTTTCATGATTGATATCTTCCATAAAACATTACATGAATATCTAATATTTTATTACAATTAGACTACAATTATCATTTTTTAATATAGAGTTGTGAAACAAAAACATTTATTGATGTTTAGTATTATAAGTTAGCATATATATGCTTTTATGCTTTTTTATTTATCTATAATTATAATTTAATATAAATATGATAAATAACTATATGCAATTATGATTTTTATATTCCCAAATACAGTATGTATTTAAAATAGTGTAGCTTTAATATATTATAGTACATCATTTACAAAAGTGCTTATAAATGTAAAGAAATAGCAGTGGGTATATAATAAGTGCTCAAATAATATCTAACTCAAAAGATTGCTTTTACGGCAATATTATTTTTGAAATAGAGTAGAAAGACCTCTTAATATCTAAAATAGAAACAATATAGATGCTATTAATTATAATATTGCTCACATTTTACTTAGATTATACCTAAAATATATTTACTATTAATTTAACCAGCATTATTAAAATTTGTCTACTTTCTTGTAATAAAAATATTGCATTAAGAATATACAATTAAGTCGTTCACTGTTGGGCATTATACTAAGTGATATTCTACTAGGTGATTGTCTTTGAGTAAGGAAGGTACCATAATGAAAGTTTTTAAAGTAATAAAAATTTAAGCAGTAAGACAACCTGAAATGTCTGTCTGAGACAAATCAGATTTTGCCTCATGTAAGTGCTACATAGCACTACATAGTAGTGGTTCCTTTGGCCTTATCATATAACTGATAGAAGAAGTTAAAAAGATATGCTGTTGAATTACCTACCATCGTTTCCAAAGTGTGGCATCTGGACCAGCAGCATATGTACCACCTGACCTAGGAACTTGTTAATAATTGAAAATCAGGGTCTTTCACAGACTACTGAATCAGAAGCTCTAAATGGGCTCCAGCAATTCGTTTTTGTTTGTTAGCTCTTTGAAAACATTCTTATATAATTTTTATTTAATTATTTATTTTTTACAGCATAAGAGCTGTTTATTTGTTTATTTTTTATTTGGTTTGTTTATTTTTTAACTTTAGCTTGGGTTACATGGGCAGGTTTGTTTTATAGGTAATTTACGTGTGTCTTGGTGATTTGGTGTACAGATTATTTTGTCACCTGGGTAATAAGCATAGTACCCAATTTGGTTTTTTTCAGTCCTCTCCCATCTCCCACCCTCCACCCTCGAGTAGGCCCCGGTGTCTGTTGTTCTCCTCTTTGTGTCCATGTGTTCTCAATGTTTAACTCCGCCTTGTAAGTAAGCATATGTGGCATTTGGTTTTCTGTTTCTGTGTCCGTTTGTTTGGGATTATGGCCTCTAACTCTACCTCTGTTGCTGCAAAGGACATGATCTCATTCTTTTTTATGGCTGTGTAGTATTCCATGGTATATATGTACCACAGTTTCTTTATCCAGTCTACTGTTCATGGGCACATGGCTTGATTCCATGAATAGTGCTGCGATGAAGATACACATGCATATTTCTTTATGTTAATGCATATTTCTTTATGTTAGAATAATTTATATTATTTTGGCTCTGTTTTAACCAAGTCCTCCTAGCGATTCTCATGTAGACTAAATTTTGAGACTTGGTAGTCTGGATTAAAGAAGGACCTAAGAGAATTTTATTCCTTTTTTCTCTAGGAAATTATTCTCATGCCACAGCATGAAGCAGTAGAAGAAAGGAAGTCTCCAACAAACACAGGTGTACATCTATCCCACCCCCAGATGGTGCCAGTTTACTCAGTATTGTGGACAGTAGAAGTGAGGGAAAATATTTTTGAATCCTATTTGAGGAAAATGAAAATGAGTCTGATTCCTGGCCGGGTGCGGTGGCTCACGCCTGTAATCCCAGTACTTTGGGAAGCCGAGGTGGGCGGATCACGAGGTCAGGAGATGGAGACTATCTGGGCTAACATGTCGAAACTCCGTCTCTACTAAAAATACAAAAAAAAAAAAAAAAAAAAAAAAAAAAAAAAACTAGCCGGGCGTGGTGGCGGGCGCCTGTAGTCCCAGCTACTCGGGAGGCTGAGGTAGGAGAATGGCGTGAACCCGGGAGGCGGAGCTTGCAGTGAGATGAGATTGCGCCACTGCACTCCAGCCTGGGTGACAGAGCAAGACTCCGTCTCAAAAAAAAAAAAAAAAAGAAAGAAAGAAAGAAAAAAAAAAATTCTGACTCCTAGGCTACTTTGGTATATCTGGAAGGATATTCTGAAAAAAAGATCCTTACATTACATTAAATTTCAATATTTTATTACAATTATATACAAGATCCTAACTTCTCAAAAAAAAAAAAAGATGCTGGAAAATTAGAATGAGTGTAAATATCCTATTTGAGATGACAAAACTAAAATTTACTAGAGTAAGGAATGGCATTGCATAACATTTAACCACTTTAGCCGCTTTAAGCCCACCATATTTCCTTTCACAACATTAGTATTGTAAGTGTGCAGATATTTCCCCTAGCTGGATCCAGATTTCTGCTGTTCTTTAAAGGAGGGCAGGTGTGTCCTGGATGCCAAATAATAGGCTGAGTGGGTGGATTTCTTAGCATATGTTTGGCTCCAGATACTCAAATCCACATAACTGTTATTCGCTAAAGCTATCTATTTTTTAACAGAACATTTCTGTTTTTATTTACATAATAATAAGATTCTGGGGGAGTCAGAACATAGAGATTACAGTATAAAAATAAATTAAAATGGAAGCAGAATATGAGATAAAGACATATCCTTACCACTTACGATTCTTTAAGGTAAGGGTGGATAATTCTGTGGGAAAAGGGAAAAGGATTTCCTTTGGTATGTATGTCTTACTCATCTTTAAATCCAATATCTATTTATTGACAGCCTACTAAGTGATAGGTACTTTTTTAGAAGCCTAGGAACAGCACAAATAAAATCTCTGCTCTTCTGAAATTCACATGAAACTGTTGAAAGTCACATACCTAATAATCACAATAAATTATTGAATTGTATAGTGTTTTAGAAGGTGAAAAGTTTTATGAGAAGAACAACATCAGTTTGGTAGAAGACTCAACAGAGTTAAGCCTCTGTAAGCAGGGCATAGCAAGGGAAATTTTCAGTATATTTAAAAAACTCTAATAGTAGAGCAGAAGAATATCTAACGTAATATGCAGGTGGTACACTAACAAAAGATAAGAGAGAAACCAATTTGATGAATCCAAGGGCAGTGTTATAAAACTCAGCATGGCATGAGATAAGCAGTCTAGAATCCACGATCCCCAACATGCTCCATTTTTAAGAAATACTGAGTGTTGTTGAATAGAGAAAGGTCTGCCATTGGAATGAAAAGATAGCAGCATGTGTATGTCACAACTAGAGGTTAAAGCAGTGCCTATGGGCCTCTGCCAGGCACGGGTTTATATGGCTCCTTAAAACCAGGCAGGACAAGCACCATGATTTGGATGTGTTCCCTAAAGTTTCTGGGTTGGAAATTTAATCCCCAATATAACAGTGTTGAGAGGTAGGACCTTTAAAAGGTGATTAGGTCATGAGGGCTCCAGCCTCATAAATAGACTAATGCTGTTATCACCAGAGTGGCTAGAAGGTGGCAGAAGTGGGTATTTTGGTATTTTGTAGAAGGATTAGTCCAGCTGCCTTCTCCTCTTTCTCAAGCATTTGTGCTCTTGCTTTTCTGTCTTCATCCATGGAATGATGTTGCAAGAAAGCCCTCACTAAAAGCAGGCTGTTAGATGTTGGACTCCGCAGCCTCCAGAATTGTAAGAAAAAAATCATGGTTCAGTAAAACGTATCCAGTCATTGTTATTCTATTATTTTAGCACAAAGTGGACTAAGATAACTAGTTCAACACACGACCGGAGGCTAGGAAGAAGTGACAGTCATCTGCTGATGCCACCTTATGTTTAAGCCACCCAGACCTTAGAAAAGAGTACAAGAAGAATAAAGAGGGATGAATACAAGCCTAATTTCAGCAAACATTTTAAAATAGTACTTTGTATACATAATTGGAAGAAAAATGTTATAAAGAACAATGAAAATGTTTAAGTGATCTGAGACAGAAGATAGACAAGAAAGGGCATATAAATTTCAGAAGATAAATTTTTTAACAGAGAGAATTGTTTCTGCATTTTTTTTTTTATATTTCAGTTCTACTTTTTATCTGCTTTGGTCTTTTAAAACCAAAATTCTCCATTTAAAGCAGCTTTTACAGCCATCAATCTAACTACTCAAGGAGATATTACATTACCATTTTAATCAAATATGTTTGATTTTTAGAATTGAAATAGAAATACTTTAATAGTGGTACACATGCATGTATGCCCTTAAAGAAGAGTACTATACTTATGAGATATTTGTGAATTTGTTAGCCAATGGAAATATAAGTGGCATACATATTTATAAATTATACATATACATATGACTAGTGGGGGAATATATTTTTGGCATTTTGAATTATGATAAAAAAATGAAGAAAGTAAGGGTAGTGTTTATCTTTCTCTCAACAGTGGTAATTTCTCTTTGAAGGTCATTCTTGAAAGTTAAGTATATTGATAAAATTTTTCATTGTGATATAATTCTTCATCACAAATTGTATAAAATGAATTTATTTGCAATGTTCAGAAAATTTCAAAACACTTTCCAATCTCTTTCCTTTGAGATATACTTCTTATTTTTCATGTATATTTCTAGCATTGCTTGGATAATCCAATTCAGCATATTCTAAGCCTGGAGGGGTTGTCTTATTTTCATATTAGATTTGTTTAATCCATCACTGATATATGTATATAAAGGCTCACCCACATGTCCTGCATTTTTATAGCAATTCATCTTACATTTATAGGACATCAGAAATGGAAATTAATTGAGAATATCCTGCAGGCAACTTTCTAGTGAACAGAGAGAAGAATTTATATCCATATATTATTCCTTCAATACCTTTCTGAGCAAGTTGTTTAATGAAATATAAATTATCTATGAAAGTTCTTTTTACTTTTGTGCTCTAAATGACTTTATTCTCTGTGGCAAATATTTCTTTTAAAAGACTTTTGTTCATTTTTTAAGTTCTAATATGTGACGTTTCAAATGTATTAAAAAGGTTTGAACTGCTTCTGAAACGCTCGTAATAAGAGGACTTGTTGAAGCACAACTTAAGTCTTGTGTTGTTACCTTAAACTTTAAAAAAAGGAATATGAACATGTTAAATGCACAGCAGCTAGTGACTTTGAGAACAAATGTTTTAGAGGAAACATTAATATAATAGGCAGATTCCTCCTCCTCCTCCTCCTCTTCCTCCTCCTCCTCCTTCTTAATCTGTTTTGTGGAAGAAAGGAAGTCTGCATTTAACAAGCAGTACATGAGAGCAAAACAGAGTGTTTATAGTATGAAAAATGTCCTGCGAAATAGGTAAAATGCTAGGTAAGATGCATCATATATCAGCCATGTAATCCAAGCTACTTGAGAGGATCACTTGAGGACAGGGGTTGGAGACCAGCCTGGCCAACATAGTAAGGCCCCATCTCTATTTTATTTTATTTTTTTAAGATGCAATGCACATCATAATTACTATATGTTTGAGCTAAAAATACTGTTGAGGAAAACCACAGGAAGCAGCTCTAAAGAGAAAACAGAAATCAGAGTATTGCATAGGATTTAATTTTTGCTTTGTACAGCTGGAGGAAGACAAATAAGACCTTGGCCTGTTCAAGATAGAGAATTAGAAATGAGATCCTTGCATGAAGTCAGGGCTGTAAAAATGATACATCCTAGGGAGAAGCCTCAATTAGAAAAAAGATCCAGTTACCTAACAAGGGAAATCAGAATGAAACTCTTCTGCCTGAATTCCACCTCTGGGTGGGGAAAACATCCATGAAAATTTAAATTCATTGTTCTATGCTCACAGAGGATTGTGATAGGAATTTCATTATTTTATCATCCAGGAATTGACAAACAGATTAATTAATATAAAAGACGTTTGAAATGGTAGTGTTCCAGAATAAACAGCTAAAGCACGTATACATCCTCTAAAGAAAATTCCCAGCTGGGTGGCGTGGCTTACCTCTGTAATCCTAGCATTTTGGGAGGCTGAAGCAGGCGGATCACCTGAGGTCAGGAGTTCGAGACCAGCCTTGCAAACATGGCGAAACCCCATCTCTACTAAAAATTAAAAAAAAAAAAAAAAAATAGCGAAGCGTGGTGGTGCATGCCTGTCGAGATACTCTGGAGGCTGAGGTAGGAGAATCGCTTGAATCCGGGAGGCGGAGGCTGTGGTTGCAGTGAGCTGAGATCAGCCACCGCATTTCAGCCTGGGTGACACAGCGAGACTCAGTCTCAAAAAAAGAAAAAATAAAAAGAAAGAAAATTCCGTCAACTAAGATTCATCAGAGTTCCAGATAAAAACAAGTAGACATATGAGATAAACTTAAAACTACAAACCCCATAATGACAATTAAATAGCTTGTAAAGGGGACCTTGGACCAGAAATATCAAAAAAAACTTTATTGGATACTTGAATGAACTATGGGAAAGAAAAGCTGGGCAATATCAATGTTGACTTACGATCTTGGGGAAATATAGAGTTGTTGCACTGGAGAATATCCTTGTTTTGGGGAAGTACGTACTGGGACCAGGAAACATGGTACTGAAAATGATAAATGCATACGTGTGGCTTGTCACAAAGGTTTGAGACAAACAGAAAGAGAGAGAATGAGAGAGAGGTGTTGTGGGGAGCGGAAAGATGAGGAGCAACAGCAAAGATGGCAAAATGGGAAACCTTAGTGAGGAATATATGACAGTCCTTTTCATTGTAATTGAGGCTATTCTAAAACTTTGAAATTATTTCAAAACAAATTATTTTATAATAAAATAAATTTCATATATGGTGGTAAATCTCAAAATAGTTATTCTTAGATTGTGACTCAAAAGGCTATGAGCAATACTTTGGGGGTGCCGGTGTTTTTTCATTTCTTGATCTCCATCTTGGTTAAAGAATTATATTTCATTTATAAAAAAATTCATCAAGTTGTATGTTTATGATTAGTACTATTCTCTGTAGATGTAATAGAGTAGCAAAAGAAAAAATAATTCTTACTATATATGTACATGTATACACACATGTTTATATATACCTGTGTATATATATGTGTACATATATATAGTTACTGATTTTTTTTGCATAGTAAAATATGATTTAAGACTAGGAATCATTTTTTTCATTAATCCTTTTAATGATTTAATCTTAGGCTGCTCTGTATTATTCTGTCTTACATGTTCACTACTAATGTTGCCTAACATATGTAAGAAAACATTAGTTAGCCGCTTTGAGAATTATTTAGCACTCTTGTTGAGCTGTTTCAGCATTTTAAGGATGTATCAACCAGGTAATTGCCCTCAGCATTTCTGAGTTGACTTTGTTTTAATTGGTCCTGACGCTTTGATTTAATTGGCAGATATGAGATGAAAGCATAAGATGGGACATATATGACTGTATTTGTATTGCTTAGCTCATTTGATTAACTTTCCAGGTAGCTGAGAACACCTTTCATTCTTCAGCACTGATTGCATAACCCTAAGCCTGGCAGCCCACTCAAAAATGGAGATTTTCACTAGGAATTGTGGGAGCTTTAATATGTTCAGTTATCTCATGCCTAACATATATGTATAACTGGGGTCATCATATTGACACTTCTTGAAGCTTACTGATACTTATTCCAAAACCAACTAAAAAAGTAAAAAAAAAAAAAAAAAAAAAAAAAAATCAGGAAATTATGTCTTTTATCGAGGCTATTCAGCCTAGTACAGTAATCATTTGTGTACTTTTTTGTGCTATACTTGTAGAGGCAACCTCTATCCAAGGAATGACCTGCTGCTCAACTCTGGCATAATGTTGATTCCTAAGAAATACTGTGTTCCCAAAACACTGGCTGATGATTGCTTCTGTAGAAGCCAACCTAGTACAATTTATACACATACTTTAAACTTTCCTAAATTAACATTCATTTAAAAATATATCAATATTAGGATACACACACACGATACATGATGCAGAATGAAAATACAGCACTGTTAATAGATATAAATATTACTTATTGATTACACATTATAAAGTTTGGAACTAGGTGGGGCACGGTGGCTGATGCCTGTAATCCCAGCACTTTGGGAGGCTGAGGCGGGCGGAATGATTGAGACCAAGGGTTGGAGACCAACCTGGGCAATATGGCCAAACCCCATCTACGAAAAAATTCAAAAAATAGCTGGCATGGTGTTGCATGCCTGTAGTTCCAGCTACTTGAGAGGTTAAGGTGGGAGGATTGCTTGAGCCCAGGAGGTTAAGGCTGTAGTGAGCTGAGATCACTCCACTGCACTCCAGCCTGGGTACAGAGTAAGACTCTGTCTCAAAAACAACAACAAACAAACCAAACTCTTTGGGAAAACAGTGAATTGAAGTGGTTGGGTAAGGTTTCATGGAGTTGGTGAGACAAGCTCGTGTTTCAAAAATAGGAGCATTCTGTATGAGATTAAAGGATGGAAAATACATTTTAGGCAGAGAAAGTTACTTGTGGAAAAACAGGAAAATATACAAGTGAAACAACCAGAAGCCCCGGTGCATAAATGAAAAATGCCACAAAGTATGGACATAGAAAAGTGAGTACATCAATTATTTAGCAGCTGATAGTTGTCTTAATGTTTTTACTATCCCATAAAATGATACATTTTTTCAAATGTTTGATATTCAGATGCAAGACATGGTACAGCACTAAGCTTAACAAGTTTGATATTTTTTACCATCATAATTTTTATAATGATTAATTCATATTTTAAATTGACATTTATTTTGGTCACCTAAAGATTTCTAAAATTCAAGTTATTATTTATTTAAGTTTAAATAAATCAACAGGACTCATATAAATGTATCTTCACATCTTAGAAGTGCAATCTTTAAACATCTTTTTATATTATAAAACAAAATGGTTACTACTGAATGAATGGATTGTGGAGGTTTTTCTATTCATTGAGGCAGTGATATAAAATAATGAGAATGGAGCTTCACCAGTGTGTTAGTGCTACCAATGCTTTGTGATAAGCATGTATTTGATGAAATTAAACCTGTCAGTTGCAGATACAAACTCCTGTTCTGTTTTCTCCAGTTATTTCTCAGAAAACTCTACTTTTTAAAAAATTCTGCCACTAATAAGTATTTTCCAGTTTACTTGGAAGTAGATAAAGTTCCTGGATAACCAGAGACCTCAGGATGGGCAATGTAACTGGGACTTTCCCCGATGTATGCATCCATGAGTGAACTGTCCTAATGGAGTTGCCACTCTTTATGTTCAAAATATGCTTTATATTGCTGGTGAAGTGAGCTAGTTATTTTTAATGAATTTGTTTCTATTAGCATCTAGAAGTAATAGAATAAAATACTGATGTATTACAACTTTAATGCAAATAAAAATTGTAAAACTTATTTTCACATTTTTTGTAAAAGCAAAACCTATGATAGAAAGCTTTTTTTTAGTACAACACAATTATCTTTATTATACAAAAATCCTTTTTTGTAAATTAATATTTTGTTCTTGCACTCTAAATTGTCCCTATGACTTAGAAATGAAGCATAGTTTTAATAGTCTCATCAAAAATGATTTCAAAAAATTAAAACACTTATGCCCAGATGCTATTAAGATCTAAAACATTATCAGACATAAGCATGCCTTTTTTTATTTATGGAAGCTATTATGGCTTATAGTTATCATGTTTAGATGAATATCTTTGTTACACTAATGCTGCATATTTTGCATTGCTTTTCTTTGCTTTGTTTTATAGAGTTTATGTGTGTATTTGTGTAAAAAGGCACCCTTAGGAAAAGAAATGAAGCTTTATATTTAAAATACTGTATTTTATTGATGATGATGTCAGTAATAATTTTAATAATTTGAATCATGTTAATAATAATTAACATTGTCAATCTGAAGTTTTAGTGTGAATATTATATAGATCCTCAACACTCTCTACACTTTTATCCTGAACACATATGCAAATCACATAAATCTATGAAGAGTCAAAGCTATCCATGAAGTGTCTAATGGTGTGCTTTTAGAGCTTTTGAGTTAGTTGGGCTTGGGCAAGACCTATGCAATTAGAGCAAGTTTCATATGTAATTGATAAACTTGGATAACCTTGTTAAGAGAATACTAGCTATGAAGTGGTTAAAATCCTAGAAGCCAATATTAAGTTAACAATAATTCACATCCTATGGTTAAACTAGTGTATAGAAATATTTTTCAAATTAAACAGATAGCTAAGAATATGATGCAGGGAAAAATAATTGACATGCTTTATGTACAGGATTTATCTATTAAGTACGGTGATGTGACCAGTAATAAAATACTATGGCATTTTCTATTTCTTAAAGATTTGTCTAAAAATTACATGTGTTTAATCTGTAATACTAATTTGGTGGAATTTGCAATTCTATATTATTTTAGAGATTCAAATTTACTGATTATTTTTAACTAATCTTTGATATTAAGAATAACAGCCTCCTAATGGTTTGAACAGTTTTGATAAAACTAATTTGCATTGTTCTATTTTTCATTTGGGAAACTGTAAAATGATATTTTAAAAATAATTACCATATAGATGTGTAAATGAATTATAACTCATTAGAATAATTGAAAAGAAAATTTGGGTCAAGATAATTGCTATAAACATCCTTTGAAAATGTCCTTGGGAAATTAATTCCTTTACTTCTCCATTGGAATAAAAATTTTTAAAAGCTCTTAGAAGTTTAACTGAAGTCTTCCCAATAATAATGTTCTGTCATTATGACAGACAGCTCTCATTTGGTCCTTTCTAGTACATGTAGATGTTTTCAGTGGATGCACCTGTCTTTTAAGTGTTTTCTAAAGAAAATGAAAATGACATGACTTCAGGGATCTATTGGTTAAAATATTCTTTCCAATTATCTTTGTCAGCACAGAGAGATAATGTTAATTCTGACCTAAAGATATGGTTCAAGGATCTTTTCTTCATGCACTCTCACTTATGATTCTTATTGATCTTTTTAAGTGAAGACCACTTAGTGAAGATTTTCGCCAGTAAATCCATATTTTTTTATGTTTTCAAAGTCTTGCTACATTTTTCTGTTAGTGATATTACCAATACCAGGTAATTGGTATTGTTGCACTTGTCCTCATTATCAATGTCGATTTTGAGAAACATTCTAGCATAAGTGCAAGATTCCAGGCTAACTGTCAATTATATTCTTACTGAACAGAAAGAGCATCTGGCTTTCGAAACTTCTGATTACAACCTTAAACCTGAGATGAATGTTTTAAAATACAGTTTGCATTCACAATCTTGAGCATGTGTATTATATGTAGATACTGCATCAATTTGTAATTTCTCTTACAAAAAGTTTTTTTGTGGGAAGAGGAAAATGTTTTATTTATCAAAAACCATTGCTACATGAAAATACATAGAAATACTAACTTTAGAATGGCGAGTAGCATATGCTTTAAGATTTTTCAGATAGAATAGAATTTTCAAATGCCATTTATTGTACATCTGTGAACGTGAAGCCATATGTTGAACCTGACTATTCTAGTAAATTTAAATATACAAAGCCCAGAAGGTAACTCTAAAATCTGTATTGAGAGTCATAAAAACCAGCATGCCCTCTGATCCTGGACATGAAATATTTAGAAACAGAATATTCAACAACAAATTATTGTATATGAATTTAAATAAATTTATATGACATAATGTACCTTTTGTTGGTTTAACATTACATTACTTATAGAAGGACAATTGTGGGCATAAAATATCAACATATATTATGTTTAAAAAGTCACAAAATAACATGTAAAGGGTATTTATGCCTGGATTTCTCAATATGTGCTTATTAATAACTGTCAAGGATTACATGCAAAATATGTTTTAAGAAGTAACTCATTATTGATTATATATGTGTTTATGAAAATGGAATAGTTGAAAAAGTTACAGTGATGAAGATGATTATTATATTAATGATAATACATAGTGTCAGTGAACTTCATTTTTCTGGTGATTTCCGATCATTTTTATAAAATCCACACAGAGAGAAAAGAATAGTAATTTTGTAGCAGCTTTAGTTAAACTATAAAGAAATTCAGGCGACAATATCATGCAAAGTGAAAATGTCTTGTACATTTTTGTAATACAATTCTGTTCTGATTATATAAATATGTATTTTAGGGAATCTATTAAATATTAAATTTTGTATATATACATCAAGATAAAATATTTTTAAATCAGTTGATGAGACGGTTGATATTACTACTACAAACATAATTTTATATCAATATATAATGCTTAACGATACTCTCACCCAACTGCTGATTAAGGCTTTAAAAGATGGTCTCTTCACGTTCTGAGAGTCTCAATTGATGAGAAGCTTTGTACACATGGGTGGTAGCAAATGATGGAACAATATTAAGTTGTTTTTCTCTAATTGACAGAAACATTTTATTTCCATTAACTAGAATTTTTCCATGTCAATTATTGAAAATTGTGTTTAAAGGATAAAGTTTTTCCATAGTTCTATCAGTCTTTTCTTTAATTGAACAATATAATGATGAAATTAACTATGATAATGCAAAATAAATATGAACACAAGTCATTTTCTGTACTGAAAATTGCATAAGCCTCACTCTAATGAGGACTTTTCTTAAGTCTACATGGATATAGTTCTGCTAGTTTAAATAATTCTGCTGTGGAAATTAAATTATAACAGCATTCAGTTAATAAAACTTAAGCACTTTGGAACTCAAAGTTGACTTTTGCTCTAAATATATAAAATTTCTCAGAGCATATTTAACACAGTAGCTGTAATTTTCAACTGCACTTGTTAAAGTACTCAAAATCCCTAATTTATAAATTATTTTTGGAGGCAAAAGTATTGTTCCAGAAACCTGCAAATTAGGGTCATTGCCAACATATTTTCAAATATTTTGCCTACAAACTCTTGATAGAGTCCTTCTTCCAGATACCAACTAACTTTAGCATAACATAGCAGAGAGTAATATGCCGTTTCTTCTTGTAAACTTGAAAACTGTACACGTTGTATAAATTTAAATGTTATTATATTTAACACTCATAACATAATTTAATTTACCTTGGAGGTAACATAATTAAATTACATGTGAGAGTTTCTCTGTGAATAAAACTGCTTATTGCTTGAACATAAATTTTAGTTTTTTCAAGATGAGTATTTTCAGAGAGAATGACTTCTGCTCACACACCATGCCATGTATGCATAGGGTTACAGTAATAGGTGTTAAATAAAACCTGTTTTCTCTAAATAATAATTACAGAATCAGGGCTTTTTAGGCTTTCTGAGAAATACTAGGGAGAGTGCATATAGGGAAACAAGTTCTGCATCCGAAGGACACTGGGAACAGCCTTGCAGGGTGGCTTCAGTTCACGTGAGCTCACTGTCTACTAGACTTGGTTACTCAAAGGGGAAAACCAATGACCCGAGGGTGTCCATATTTGGATTTTATCAGACTTTCCATGGTCTTTGAGGGCTTATAACATATAAGTGACTCCATAGGCTATGACCAATATCAACTTGTAGTGTGGTATCAATGAGATCTCATACCACTGGGTCAGATGAAAGTTAAATATTAACATTTGCTAGAAATTCACACTATGAGACATTGCTAAAAGTAGCTGTGAAACACTATTTGGGGTTATTTACCCATATGTTTAATAGAAAATGAAATAATCACTCACTTCCCAGCATAGAGCATGTTCATAACCAATCAACGAAACTACGTCATCCACTTTTGGAAGAACTTGAATGTTTGTCCTTTTTTTCTGGGATGATGTATTTGATAAAGACCCAGGAGGCACCATGGTTACATTATAATTTATCTTTGAGGACAGAAGTATAGAATGACCCAAGGCAAGCTCAGTGTTCAAGTAAATGTCTGGCCAGATGTCCTTGGTCTGAGCAGTGGTGATCTCCCCTCCAAGCTTCTGATGTCAAAAGCAGACACTTCATGACCTGTCAATCCATCTTGAGAAGATGCTAGTCTTGAAGAAAAGTATATTGTTTTGAAAATGTAGGGAAGTATACAGCACCTTCTCAAATTCCTGTTTCCTACTATCTGACTCCGATGCCTAGACACACAGCTGAGGGAGAGAGGATGTGGCACATGTAACTTGTAAGTGGTTAATGACAGGATCGGCTAATCTCATAGGGGTTTAGCTGGAGAATTTGGTATGGTTGGCATAGAGTGAACACTTTGGAGGTAACAGTGGTCCCTATCATATCAAAAAATATTCTTCGTGTGCACCCTATTTCTTTGGAAAAGTTTCAGTATTATGGCACTTTTTGAGCACAATTTATTTGGGCCATAGGAAAGGTGATATCTGAACATATTTAATTGGCTTTGAAAGTCCAGTTATTTCTCCTAAGATATGGTTGCTTTATTTTGGCATGTGCAACTGATAAAAGATTCAGTTAGGAAATATGATATACTTATTAAAATCTCTCACTCTATATGTATGTGTCTTTAGTAATATAGTACTAAAACTGTGACCATAGAATTAGACCATTATTTTTGGCTCATCAATCTGTACAGGTAGATTTCTATAAGTACTCTACTGATATGCTCTATGTCCAGCAATAACATTTGAGTTTTGGCTTATTGTGTAGAACATCCAAACACACAGGCATTAGGAATTCATCATCACTGTGGTGGATCATTCCTGTATTTTATAGGATATGGCCACCTTGAATGCTGGCTGTTTCACCCAGCAAGCCACACTATAAGGACCAAGCCTTGTGAGAAGTTTGTGTCATGTCCTATGTAAGAATGTATATCTAATGAATGAGCAGCTGCTTGTGGGTGAGAGGACTAAGAGCTCAGGGGCTGGTAGTATCCATTAATTGGAGGGTCCATTTTAGTATGAGAATATTAGGTATAAGATTTAAGACTTTTTTTAGTGAGACATTCTTTCTCTGTTAGGAGCCAGACTAACCATAACTTCTTTTTTTTTTTTTTTTTTTTTGAGACGGAGTCTCGCTCTGTTGCCCAGGTTGGAGTGCAGTGGCCGGATCTCGGCTCACTGCAAGCTCCGCCTCCCGGGCTAACCATAACTTCTTAATACCAAGGAATGCTGGTGGCATATTTTTGCCAAAGGCTCCAGTCATGTATGAGAATGGTAGAAGATGTACAAAAACATAGATGCAATGGGATCTGTAGGAGAGATGGGATACATGACAATGTGTGTTACTTTTGTTTAAACTGTCTTTTAAGGCATCTTGGACAGGCATTCCCACTCAAGTGTGACTGACTTTGGAAGTTGAAGTAAAATACCTCAAGTGAAAGATGTGCTGCCTTCAATATCCAAATAGCCCAATAAGTAGGTAGGCCTCCTTTATATATATATATATATTTGATGGATGCAGAAATAGTAGATCTTTTTTAATTTGTTGGGATTATAGTCCATTTAATTCCCAATGTAATCACTAGATAGTGTAGCCTTGGACTTTGTTTTCATTTGAGGCGCAGCCATTTTTTCATAGAGGATTGCTATGATTTGAATGTTTGTCACCCAAACCTCATGTTGAAATAAGGTCCCAATGTTGGAAATGGGACCATATGGGAAATGCTTGGGTTATGGGCAAGGATCTCTCAAGAATAGATTAGTTCCCTCCCAGGGTTCCAGGAAGGTGGTGAATGGGTTCTCACTCTACTAGTTCCTACAAAAAGTGGTTGCTAAAAAGAACCTGGCATCTCCACCACTTCTCTTGTGTCCCCTCTCTTGCTTCCCTTCTCACCATGTCGTCTCTGCACATGCCAGCATCACTTTGTCATTCACAGTAAGTGGAAGCAACCTGAGGTGCTCACCAAAAGCAGATGCTGATGCCATGCTTATTGTACCGCCTGCAGGAGCGTAAGCCAAACAAACTTTTGACTTTATATAAATTATCAGCACCAGGTATTCTTTTATTGTGATATTAAACAAACTATGATGAGGTCCTTATCAAAAACTCGTTGTAACAGAATATTTGTACATTCAGCAGAAATCCATATTATACTAGAGTTTGTCCAATCCAGCAATGATCTGAACTGTCATTGGCATGCTTTGCCAGGCAGGAAAGGCAAATTGATTTTGGTTTTCTTTCCAAAATGATACAAAAAAAAAAAGAAAAAAAAAAAAAAAAAAAAAAAAAAACCATCAGCAATACCTAAGGCTGCATGCCAAGAGCAAATAATGACAGTAAAGATACATCAGAGTTACTCTTGTGATGTCAGATCGTGTGGGAACAACAGTAGATCCCTTTTCTTTAAGACTATATCGTTCACAGTAAGGCTCTAGGAATAGTCATTTCCAGCGTCTAGTCAGAGCCATTAACCTTGAAGGATTCATTGCATAGTAACTCTGACTCTGCTAATTTTTCTGTGAGTAAACCAAATACTTTTCTTCTTCTAGCCAGAGGCAGTAGATCAATTGTACCTAGATATAACCATTCTTGGCAATGCAATTTCCTGGTTTTGAAAAAGTCAAAAACTGGGGATGCAATGACTTTAACCAATTATTGGAGTGTCCAAAACATCCACTTTATACGTAAAAGATGGCAGAAGACACAGAAGCCAGCATAAGTAATCTAAGAGTGATCTAAACTAATGAATTTCACAATATTCCAGGTCTCTCCTAAGAAAGAGGGGTATCATGTTCCAAATCTAGTCCTTGCTACTGTACATTACATTGCCATAGTTTTTTGAATGTCACTTCAGATTTCAGTATTATCCAGAATTTTCTATTTGCATGTTTGCATTTGAGCAGCCAATACAACTCCATCTCAGGAGTTCTGTCTGTCTCTTTGAATTGTATAATTCTCTTGGGACTTATAAAACATATGCATTTTTGCAGGTTCTTCTACCACAACCACTTCCACCTCTAACTCTGAAATTCTTGAAATCCTATCTCCATCCAGTAAAAATGCAGGGACTTTAAAGCATTTTTCTGTTGAAGAAAATACACCTTTCTTTCAAATAACCAACGCTTTTTATTGTTATTTACTCCTTTGGGGGACTGCGGTGGGGCAGGCATCTTTTTACCCTTGGAAGGTTCTGAGAGGATTCCTTGGTAGGCTTACCCGTTCATGGGTTACTGTACACTCAGCATCAGCTGTTATCAAAAACTCCTAACACACATGTGCTCCAGTTAAACCCTGTAGTTTCCCAGAACATGTACCACCAGGATTTGTAATGTTTGCTGCAGGTTGATCACCAACTGACTTGCAAAAAAAGATCCCAGGAACACACCAGTAGTGCTAGATGGGGCATATGCAGCATAGGCATATTAGGGATAAACTTTCACAAAAAGAAGTAGTAAAGTGCATACTGTTCCCCATAATATTTACAAACATGATTCCATAGCATAGGGCAGGAATAGATACTCTGAGCATGTGCTAGGGCCAAAGTTCCAAAACAGAGGTGTTCGCCTAGACAAGAAAGCTAGAGATGTGTGTGATTACCACATTAGCAGATCGATAATAAATAATCATGCCCCCCAAAAATGTTATATATATACAGGTTGGCCTAAGTGGAATGAAGTATCACCTAGCTCCCTAAGTAGCAATAACAATAACAAAAGTGTATTAAAGACTCTCCTAACTCAGGAACAGTGTCCATGACCTGAAAGTGTACATGTCAAGGATCATTATCTACACACTGAGGGCCCTATGAGAACATTACTTGCCTGTAATGCTGACATAAGCCAAAGTCCATATATCTCCACAGACTGACTTAGTCTACCTGAATCAGTTTCTGACTAAGCTATGTAAAAGGGGAAGAAAAATGAGCTTCCAAGGCCAACCGGATATTTTCACTCCTTACATAAAGCATTTAGTATGAGGACAATAACTACTCAGACTCACAAATCTAAATTTGGATAATTGACATTTTACTGCCTAATTATGATTCATTTTTTCCCTTTTGTTTAGTGAAACTGAAAACTTTTTGAAATTACTAGAAAGTGGTTCATAACAGTAGAAATATTTATTATTATCTGTAAAAATTAAAATATTTGCATATAAAATATTTAAATCTTCAGAAAATAAGTTTTTCAGTGTTTTAAACACTTTATGATTGGCTCCTTAGAAATGTTTACTGTAGGCCGGGCACAGTGGTTCAGGCCTGTAATCCCAGCACTTTGGGAGGGCGAGGTGGTTGGATCACTAGGTCAGGAGTTCAAGACCAGTCTGGCCAAGATGGTGAAACCCCATCTCTACTAAAAGTACAAAAATTAGCCAGGTGCAGTGGCAGGTGCCTGTAATCCCAGCTACTCGGGAGGCTGAGGCAGGAGAATCACTTGAACCCAGGTAATGAGGGTTGCACTGAGCCAAGATTATGCCACTGCATTCCAGTCTGTGTGACAGAGTGAGACTCCATCTCAAAAAAAAAAATAAAATAAATAAAAATATTGTGGTTAAATATTCCAAAAACAGATATTTACAGGTAGCATAAAAATTTAAAAAGTATTCATATTTCTGAGAGTCACAATGAAAATTCTAACACCCGCACAAAGTATTAATATTACATATGTATGCAATACAATACTAGGTTAATTTTCTTGATCTCTAAGGCTACAGAAAATATTTAGTAAAATAACTGGTTTAAAATTTATAGAATGATTTACTTGTTTTAAAACATTTTTTTCTTTGTTAAATGAAAGTAAATATAAACACATGTAGATTTTAGCTACTTGTTATAATAAAATGTCAATAAATAAATTTATGAATATATGTAGCACTTGAGAAAAACTATTGACTATTTCTCTTCATAGAAACTAACTATCAGATGCTACTACTGCTGGTAATAACAATAATAATGCTAATAACAAAAGCATCACGAGGCCCTTCTGTATTTTATACTCTATGATGACTTTACAAACAATTTTCTAGGGGTAAACAAATCAATATTACATATTAATTACATAAACTGGAATAATTTAATTCTATGATTTGGGAGTGAAAGATCATGATACATAGTTAATTTAAGCATGCCCACTAGTGAGAATGGTATTCCTAAGGCTTACATTACAATGTAAAGTTTGCATTCAGGAAGTAAAAACAATGGAGTTAAAATTAAATTCTAAGCATTTTAAATGTATTTATGGCTGTAAATTACAGGTTTGAGATTTTATCACTATAGAGTTTATCACCCAACAATACCCCACAGAACACACTTGTTGGGAATTCTTGCCTCAGGGTACCCTACTGAAGACAAATATTTTATAAGTGAAAAACATAATTTTAATAACTTGATGTGAATATATTTTGTTGCATAGGGACACAGCTAAATTAAACTCTTACAGTCTAGCTGTAAGGAAGGGGTTCCATGTTTAAGACCCCTGGCTCTGGAGTATGACTCCCTGAGGGTCCTATCTGGGTTTTATCACTTACACACTGGATATGATGGGTTATTGAGAGAAAAATCACAGAAAGAAAGAAGCTTCTCATCACGTCTTATCAGGAGCCAAGCTATCAACATGGTTTACCACTGGTTACGTTAAGCTTATCACATGGCCAACTTTTTGCCAAGTTCCTCCTTCCTAAATTATTTTTCTTTTTGCCTGTATTCAAGAATAAGTTCCACCTCTTGATGAAAGAAGTATCTGCATAAATTATTTGGAATTTTCCTATAAGAAAGAATTGTATCCCCCCAACCACTCATTTATTTGTTCAATTGTTTATATTAATATGGACCTTATTTATTTATTTATTCAATTATTTATAATAGTATGGGCCTTATTTATTTATCTAGTCGTTGATTTATATTTGTGTGGACATGGAGTATGGAGTTTCTACTAATATAAATAATTGAATAAGCAATAAATAGTATTTTTTTCTTCTGATTATTGTTTGATATTACACTATTTATTTAATTCCTCAAATTGTTCCAGTTTTAGTCCTTAAGAACTCTTTCAGTTTTTCTCCTATATCCTTTGATGTACTCTTACAATTTCTTAAGCATTTTTATTTATTTATTTTTTAGCATCTGTCTTCTGATATTACAAAATCCTACAGGCTTATCTTATATTTTGTACCCAGCATTAGAACAGCTACTTCTCCAAAGAATCTTGGTTTATTTTACTGCAGATTGCTGTAGGTCATCACGATGTGAATGCTAGATACCCTAAAAGCAGTAACTGGATGCCCTTTTTAAAAACCTCTCAGCAGAAGTTTTTGTTTTCATGAATGAAATCAAATTTCCCTTCAAATTGATTGAAACTACTTGCCCTTCTACCAAAAGTTATGAAAGTAACTGCTTTCCAATTTCTCTAAGACTGAACGTAACTAATATTTTACTAATTTAATAGGTGAAAAGCATTATTTAAGTTTGTCTTGTTTTGTATTGATTTCCTTCTCTATTAAAAAAAATTGTTTTTAGCCCAGTTTCCTATTTAGCTTTTGGTGTTTCACTATCATTTTTAAAAAATCTTTTCTTTTTACACTATAGTTTATTCAATTATTTTTCAATTCTAGTATTAGAAAGTTAGGAATTTTTGGGGTCGGGTAATCTGCCAAGTACTTTTCCTATGTACTGTATTGTATTTGTATTTAAGTATTACATTTGATCATTGAAATAACTAAATACATACATCTTATATTAATCTAATTCTAATTTTTATTAAAGTATATTTAATTAAAAATACTAATTATTTCATTTCATTTTTTTGAGACAGCATCTCACTCTGTCACCCAGGCTGGAGTGCAGTGGCACCATGATTGTTGACTGCAACTTCAGTCTCCCGGGCTCAAGGGATCCTCCCTCCCTCCAATGTAGCTGGGCTTACAGATGTATGCCACAGCACTTGACTAATTTTTGTGTTGTTTGTAGAGATGAGGCTTTAGCATGTAGCCCAGACTGGTCTCAAACTCCCGAGCTCAAACAATTTGCCCCCCTTGGCCTATCACAAGTACTGGAATTATAGGCATGAGTTACTGCATCCAGCCTCAATAAGACATTTTAATATCATTTAGTGATAGTCTACCAGAGCAGGGATTCTTAATGTGGAGCATATGTTGTTTGCAGATATATAGATGTGTTCTATTATGTTCATACGCACCCTGAGCTTCTATGTAAAATTTTGGATCTATATGGGTACAGAAAGTTTCCCGGAGTATGTTTATAGCATTCCTAAGATTAAAAAAAATAAAAATCTAGAAAATAAGGAATGAGACAAAAATATGTCTTCTCAACACTCCTTTCCAACACTGTAGTAGAAGTTCTAGCTAATGCAATAAGATAAGAAAAGGAAATAAAACATATACAGATTGGAAAGGAAGAAATATATATTGTCTTTGTTTGCAGATTATATGATTATTTGCATAAAAATCTTTAAACATTAACCAAAATCTCCTAGAACTAATAAGCAATTATAGTAAATTTGCATGATTCAAGGTTAATATAAAAAGGTAAATTATTTCCCATATATCACCAAAGAACAAGAGAAATTTGGAATTAAAACCACAATACCATTTACATTAGCACCTCTCAAAATGAAATAGGTATAAATCTAATAGAATATGTATAAGAAAATATATATGAAAGAAAACTATAAAACTGATAAAAGAAATTTAAAATAACTAAATAAATATAATGTGATGAATATATTATGTTCATGAGTAGAAGCACTCAATATTGTCAAGATGTTACTTCTTCCCAAACTGATATTGATTACAATAAAAATCCAAGCAAGTTATTTTGTGAATATAAATGAGCTGCTTTTTAAAGCTTATATAGAGAGGCAAAAGAGTAAAAAGGGCTAACATAATAATGAAGGCAAATAACAAAATTGGGAGACTGATATTATATAACATCAAGAGTCACTATAAAACTGCAGTAATCAAGTCAATGTGGTTTTAGTGAAAGAACAGACAAATAAATCAGTGGAACAAAATTAAGAGCTCAGAAGAAGATTCACCTGAATATTTAGTTAATTGTTGTTTGACATTGGAGCAAAGCCAATTCAATGGAGAAAAGATAGTTGTTTCAATAAATGAAGCTGAAACGACTGAACATTTGCATGCAAAAAAAAAAAAAAAACAAGAATATAAGCATATATCTCATATCTTTTACAAAAATTCACTCAAAATGGATCATAGTTCTAAATGTAAATATAAAATATAGAATTATAAAATTGCTTGAACATAATATAGAAGAAAATATAGATAATCTTGGGTATGAAAATGATCTTTTAGTCACAACACCAAAGACATGATACCTGAAATAAATAATTGATAAGCTGGACTTCATTAACATTAAAAACTACTGCTGTGAAAAAGACAGTGTGAGGAGAATGAGAATACAAACCATAAACTGGGAGAAAATATTTACAAAAACCTATGTGGTAAAAGACTTTGATTCACAATGCATAAGTTAAAAATGGTCAAAAGACCTGAAAATAGAAGAAGAAGATATAAAACTAAAGAAGATATAAAAATGGCACATAAGTGTATTAAAAATGTTCAACATCATATGGCATTAGAGAATTGCATATTCAATGTATGAGATGTCACTACACACCGATTAGAATGGTGAAAATCTGAAACACTGACAACACCAAATGCCAGCAAAGATGTGGAACAACAGAAACTCTCCTTCATTACTGGTGAGTGTGCAAAATGGTAAAGCCACTTGGAAAAGCAATTTGGCAATTTCTTACAAAACTGAACATACTACATGGTTCAGCAATCATGCTCTTTGCTGTTTACACTCAGATGTTTATAGCCGTTTTCTTCATAATTACCAAAACTTGGAAGCAACCAAGATATCCTTCAGTAGGTGAATGAATATATAAACTGTAATACAGCAGACAATAGAATATCATTTAGTGTCAGAAAGAAATTAGTTATAAAGCCTTAAGAAACATGGAAGAAACTTAAATGCACATTATTAAGAGAAAGAGACCAATATGAAAAGGGTACACACTGTATAGTTGCGCTGATATGGACTGCTGAAAAAGACGAAACTATAAAGTCAATAAAATATCGGTGGTTGCCAGAGATTAGAAGAAGGAGAGGGATAAATAGGCAGCACAGAGGATTTTTAGGGCAGTGAAACTATTCAGTTTGATACTATAATGGTGAATACATGCCATTACACATTTGACAAAACCCATACAATGTTGAGCACCAACAGTGAATCCCAATATAAACTATTGACTTTGAGTGATAATGATGTGACAATGGAAGATCATCCATTTTAACAAATGCACCAATCTGGGGTGGGAGATTGGTAGTGGCGGAGACTGTGCATGTTGGGGGAAAATAAGTATATGAGAACTCTTGGTACTTCTCTCTCAATTTGACTGTGAATCTAAAACTTCTCTACAAAATAAGTTATATATATATATATATATATATAAATGTACACACCCTCATGCATACATACATAGGTATGTACTGTACTAAATAAAGTCTCCTCATATTGAAAATAGAGAATCGTATTTCTGTATATGAAACATCTAATCCAAAGCATGGCACATAGTCCTTAACATATTAGGAAAAATATGTTATCCCATTTAACTTGTGACAGGTATACCAGCATTGTCATAGAGAATGATTTTGTTCAGCACACTTCCCTAGAAAGTTAATTATCATTACCATCATCCTCTAGCCACTTTCTAACCTTGTGTGGGCATGGCCATCAATCATTGCTGCTAATCCCTCAGTTATATCTTCTAGTACTGGAAGACAGTGATGGTCAAATCTTTCCATGTTTAATCTGTAAATTGTGGTCTATGAATTAGATAATCCAGTAAGGACATCAGTGAATGTATTTAAATATTGAACAATACAAACAACACAAACACCTAGCTTTAAAACTTCAACTTTTATTAAAATGTATAGAATTACATACTTATGTATAAAAGATACTTCATCCAGGCCGGGCGCGGTGGCTCAAGCCTGTAATCCCAGCACTTTGGGAGGCCGAGACGGGCGGATCACGAGGTCAGGAGATCGAGACCATCCTGGCTAATACGGTGAAACCCCATCTCTACTAAAAAAAACACAAAAAACTAGCCGGGCAAAGTGGCGGGCGCCTGTAGTCCCAGCTACTCGGGAGGCTGAGGCAGGAGAATGGCGTAAACCCGGGAGGCGGAGCTTGCAGTGAGCTGAGATCCTGCCACTGCACTCCAGCCTGGGCGACAGAGCGAGACTCCGTCTCAAAAAAAAAAAAAAAAAAAAAAAAAAAAAAAGATACTTCATCCAACCTTAATATTCTATGTCTGACCACTGCAGAACATTAAAACTGTATGGATTTTAGAATTATTCTTTCTAAATGCCTCATTTGTATAGAAGTAAAGCCAATAAGATTAAGTGAGTTCATCAAGGTCACACAGCTTATTAGAACCTAGTCTTTGACTCAGACCTCCTGTCTCTTTAACGAATAATCTTTTACCAACAATCCTCCTTTGTGACATTAAGTGATGCATTGTTCTAATTTCATTTTCTACAATTAAATGGCACCATAGCCATTGCTAATTCAGCATAAATAAATTGAATTTGTAAAATAAAGTACTCATATAAAATTACAATAAAACATAATAGTGGATATCTATAAATAAAATTTTATTTTATGTATTTCAGTTGTATTATTTTTGCCCCTATGCCATTCTGGGACCTTGCTATATCACTGTATCATAAAAAGTTAAAAGTATAAAATTGAAGATAATTTAACAAGAAACTACGTATCTCTGTTACACCTATCATTCTCTAAAATTGGTTGGGTTAGTTGAAAAAAATGGGTAAAGTTGTTAGTTACAATTTGTATGAGAAAAAAAGATACCTTGTACAGTAAAAATAAATGTTACAAGAAGTTAGCTAATTTTATCCAGGTTATTTTAAATCTAAGTTAACCTTATTTTATATTCTTTATGTTAAAAAAAAAAAACACAGCAGGTATGTAAGTATGGAAAAAAAGTAGGATAGTATAGGAATAAAAAAGCTTGTAGCACTGACCTGTTTTCTAAAACTTTTAACCTGAAAATGCTGGTATATCATCAATTACATTCAGTTCAGTGCCAGAAATGTAAAGGCTGTAGAAAATGATAAGAGCTTTGGAATGTTCCACCACTACTTGTGATATAAATTAAACTGTTAAAAAAAAGAAAGCATTTCAACATTATATTTTTTCTAAACAAATAAAAGAAATGATGAATATTTGTCTTGCCCCTGACATTTTCAAACAGAAAACAAATGACCCAGAAACTGGAAAAAAAAGAAGTTCCGGAATAACTTTTATCTTGTTTCTTTTTACACATTTTTCAATGTGGTGTTGCAAAGATACATTTGTTGTCTGTTACACAGCTTGACCTAACCTAGATCATAATGCATAAGGATGTTAGTATTTCAAAAGCACATTTGTCATTTCAGATAATATATTGGAAAAGAAATATAATTTTTAAAGGTTGGCTGCCTTTTGATATATTTCAACAGTAATCCTGTGTTTATCTAATCAATAGGCTGAACATTATTAAAATGGGTTCATACTTGAATGCTTCATGTTCCTTGAACAGTTATGATTATTCATAAATGTATAATAATAGAAACATTTTTGAATTGCAGCTGAAAAACATTTGCTCATTTTCTAGTTAATATGAAAATAGGAGGTTGCCATTTAATATTTTAAATAAATATAATTTAATTTTAATTAAATATATAATTGCTAGCTTTTATTACAGTATTGATTAGCTTGTACCTTAAAAGATAGTAAATGCCTCTATATAGCTTTCTGAATGTTATTGGGTTATCATTTTAAACGTTTGATTACTCATCAGATTCTTTAGAAAATCATAGTAAAATTATTTTTATCAAAAACTATTTCTCGAAACACTTTAATGACTTTTATATGACTTCAATTCTCACAAAAAGACAATGAGAAATTACTGCCTTGTCTTAATAAAAGACATTTTGGTGAAATTATCTATTCAGTTATAAAGTATCAATAAGAGCAATTATTGTTTTGCTTACATTGTAGTCTCTTCACTCATAGATGATTATTCTGGGATTATTTTTAAGCTTTAATATTTAGTCAAAATTTAGTGTCATTATTTTGGTAGTGCAATTCTATATACAAATTTACATTTTTTAAGTGCTAGATATTAAAGTGACCTCATTATAATTTTCCCATGCTATTATAATTTTGGGATATTTCATTTTTTCCTAAGTATACTTTTATTTCTATAGTTTGCCTTTAAAGTAGTATAATGGCTTGCTTAAAAAACAAACAAACAAACAAACAAAAACAACAAAAAAAACCAGAAAAACTGATCTCATAATACTCATAATATTGCAACCATATTCTTTACACAAGAAGTATATTGTAGCATTCTAGTCACTACTGGGAATTTATGTTGCTACTAACTGAATCTTAACTCTAATGCAGATTTGTGATTAATAGTAAACACTTTGTTACATTCACCATCAATAATTCATTATATAATAAGATAATAAAGCTGTATGCATGAATAGTTAAATTTTTCTTGTTAACAATATTATTTTGGAAGAAAAATCATTATGATATGTATTCAGATAAAAACAAATATCTGCAAATGAATGGAACCTCATCTTTTATCTCCTCTGTGTCTTATGCTGATTACCTTTTGTCTGCTTACTGCTTCAGATTTTGTTTTCAGTTATTTCCCCAATTTCAATTTGTTTTTCGTCTCAGACTCTATTTCCCTCGGAGAAAATATGTTATATTGGGATATTTCCCTTGTGTGTTTCTGGCAGGTTTTCTTGCTGTCTCATTTGGGGAAGCCGAGTTTTTCCCTGGGCACCCACTTCCACATTTTACATTTTGCCAAGATGTTCCTTGCTCTTTCTTTATTTCTTCCCTTCTCTCTGAGGAGAGACTGATTTTTAGCCTATTTTCCTTTATTTAACTCTTAGCAACTATGAACTAAATGTTTTTAGCCACGCTAAAATACACAAATAAGAATATCACCATGGGGATTATAGGAGTTGAATTGCAACAGTCCATACCAACATTTGACATATTACTTGTTGTCTCCTTAGAGAATTCTCCATCAGTTTGAGGTAATGAAATGCTCCCTGATCCTTTCTTCCATATTCTAGTGTCTTCTCAAGAGAACTCACAAACAAAATCTTCCTTTCATTTGTATGTGTCTGTCTGTATAAAAATGCACATATATCCCAAAAGTAAAGATTAAATCTCAGAGGCAATACAATTCAATACAAAGAATAGACAAGAAACTCACAGCATTAGGCAAAGGTGTTACAATTGATTCTGTCACTTGCTGACATAGAATAGTTAAAAAAAAAAAAAAGAGGAAAGGAAAGTAACTATTAGAATGCTCTTTAAATTAGGCTTCTTTTGGTTGCAAGGAACAGATTTCAACTTTAGTTATCTTTAGCAAAATAGTACAGAGTTTACATCTATGGAAATACGAAAACTCACCTTGAAATTTTGCCAAAACCAAAAAAGCATCACAAGGGCCAAAAGCAGGAAACTATAGGATCCTGTCTTATAAAGTATAAAGCCACTTTCTGAATTTTCAGTCTGTTTTATCATTTTGTTGAAGATTTATATTGTGGGGAGAAATCTTCTAACCGACCAACGTTGAGCAAAATGTTTGCATTTTGTAGCCGAGAAAGAGTAACTTAATGTATACAACCAAATTCCACTGGATAACAATGAAGTAATTTCAATAAGACAATCAAGAAATGGAGGTTGGCCAAGGCAAAAATAACAGGTCTGTTATAATGAAGTCATTGCATTGCCTAGCTTACTTCTTTATTGCCTAATATAATTCTTGAAATCTCAAGATTAACATAAGAAAAATATTCCGGGAACAAAACTATATGTCTCCTTCAAGTATTATAGAATATCCAAAGTTGTATTAGTTATTTTAGTATCCTACTTTAAGTTTAGCTTCTCAGAATAAAAACCTTCATTAATCTCATTGCAATTGATTTTCAATATTTTAAAAAGTGAGTAATTTGTGGTATATTTAACCATCATACATTTGTTGCTAGTGGTAGGGATAAGTGGTGGGGATATTTGTTAAATAGATACAGATTTATACATTGCAATCCAAGGATATAAATACAAAGAGAAGCTATATCATCTTTATTTTTACAAACAGTTACAAATCCTTAACTTTCAATAAACATTTCATCTTCCCTCAGATTCTGTATCCTAGCTAGAAATAATTATCTTCTTGTTAGAGTGATACAATCCTTTATTCTTGAGTGGCTGAGGGTTTCAGTGGTTCTACCAATATAGGATTGCAGTTTTGTCTACTAATCATTGCCACCAGGCATGGTAATGGATCCATTAAATCAGCATATCATCAATTTCATGACTCAGTATCACATCATGTGCAATGGAGAAGCAATCAAGGGTCCTTTAACACAGGATATGATAATTAACATACCACTGAGTAGTACAGTAAAGATTTATTTCTGACAAGCTAGAAGAAGGAAAACTGCTTCTCATGATCTTTACAAACAGGTTTTGGGGAAAAAAGCATTTGTCAGATTAATACCTACATATCAGGTGCCAGATGTGCTAATTTGGTCCAGTCCTACAACTACATTTAGAACATAAGCTGCAATAAGTATAACCAATTAAATTTTCTGTAATCCATTCTCATTTTCTAAATTTCGTCTGTCTTCTGCACAGGTGAAAAAGGCGAGTTGAGTGAACATATGAAGGAATTCACCTCCACTACATTGTGATGGTAGCATCAATCTCTGAAATTTTTTAAGTAACATGGTCTTACATTTGATTGACTATTTTGGCTGTTAGAGGTAGTTATAATGGCTTCCAATTCACCCATATTGCCATAATATGGTATGTCATATTATGATCCATAGAGTCTTAACTCTATGGATCAGGGTATCTCTGTAGAAATGTGAGTCACTAGTTATGAATATTTTTAATTACAAAACTGAGGAAATAATCAGAGATTTCCTTCAGGTTCCTAGTGGTTTCACAGGAAGGTAGACCCAAACCAAACGTTTTGGGAACAGGCCCCCAAATCTGGCCCTAGACAGGCCCCAAAACTGGCCATAAACAAAATCTCTGCAGCACTGTGACCCGTTCACGATGGCTATGGTGCCCATGCTGAAGGTTGTTGGTTTACCAGAATGAGGGAAAGGGACACCTGGTCCACCCGGGATGGAAAACCACTTAAGGCATTCCAGAACCACAAACAATAGCATGAGTGATTTGTGCCTTGAGGACGTGTTCCTGCTGAAGATAACTTGCCAGAGCCCATCCCTTTGTTTTCCGTTTTAGTTAATCTACAATCTATAGAAACAATGCTTATTACTGGCTTGCTGTCAGTAAATATGTGGGTAAAACTCTGTGACTTTCAGCTCTGAAGGCTGTCAGCCCCCTGATTCCCACGCTGCACTCTATATTTCTCTTTGTGTGTGTCTGTGTGTGTGTGTGTCTTTAATTTCTCTGGTGCCACTGGGTTAGTGTCTCCATGACTGAGCTGGTCTTGGCAAGTGGTGCCCATACGTGGGGCTTGAACCCTGGTCGAAGGATCACCAGAAAAATGGTTGGAAAATGTGGAACTATGCTGGAGGATACCAGAGTACTCTTAATCAATCCCCGTGGTGAGAAAGAAGGGGAGCTCAGAAGCATCAGGGTAACAATGGGACAAGTGTGGGCTCTGGTTTGTTCCACCTTGGAATCTTTTCATACTGATGAGGAGGAGGAAGGACCATATAACAAAGTAATAAAAGAGGTGACAGAGCAGGTTTGTTTGCCAGCTAAAACTAAAGCATCAAAGTAGGGAGAGGTTTGTCCCTACCTTTCTGCACCCCCTCATTATTTTGAAGAAAAAGAGTGGCTGACCCTCCAGATCTTTCTTTTCCAGAGGACGCTGGGCAGAAGCAGTTGCCCCAGTGACGGTTTGGACAGCGCTGCAAGCAACCGGTCTCAGTTCTATTCAAGCAGCAATTCAGCAAGCTAGAAAAGAGGTTGATATGGAGGCTTGGCAGTTCCCTGTTAGGATACACCCCCCAGATCAACAGGGAAATATTATAGCTACATTTGAGCTTTTCCTTTTAAATTACTCAAAGAATTTAAACAAGCTATTAACCAATATAGACCAGGTTCTCCTTTTGTAATGGGACTGTTAAAGAATGTTGCTGTGTCAAGCCTGTAATCCCAGCACTTTGGGAGGCCAAGGTGGGTGGATCACGAGGTCAGGAGATCGAGACCATCCTGGCTAACATAGTGAAACCCCGTCTCTACTAAAAAATACAAAAAACTAGCCGGGCGACGTGGCAGGCGCCTGTAGTCCCAGCTACTTGGGAGGCTGAGGCAGGAGAATGGCATGAACCTGGGAGGTGGAGGTTGCAGTGAGCTGAGATCCGGCCACTGCACTCCAGCCCAGGTGACAGAGAGAGACTCCATCTCAAAAAAAAAAAAAAAAAAAAAAAAAAGAATGTTGCTGTCTCCAATCAGATGATGCCAGTGGGGACGGTATTATTCCTTCTAGGTAGATGTAGTTTAAATTTAAAAGGAGTGCAAGTACATACAACAGTCATTGGTTCAGATTATAATGGGGAAATTCAAATTGTTATATCTACTTCTGTTCCCTGGAAAGTACAGCCAAGAGAGCATATAGCACAGCTCCTGATTGTTCCATATGTGGAAATGGGGAAAAGTGAAACTAAATGAACAGGAGGATTTGGAAGCACAAATAAAGAAGACAAAGCAGATTACTGAGTGAATCAAATTACTGATAAATATCTGCCTGTGAAATGACTATTCAAGGGAAGAAATTTAAAGGTTTGGTAGATACAGGAGTAGACATTCCAATCATTTCTCTACAGCACTGGCCATACACGTGACCAATTCAACTCACTCAATTTAACATAGCTGGAGTTGGTAAAGCCCCTGAAGTATATCAAAGTAGTTACATTTTGCATTGTGAAGGACCCAATAGACAACCTTGGACTATTCAACCAACTGTAACTTCTGTACCTATAAATATATGGGAAAGAGATTTATTGCAACAATGAAGAGCACAAGTTCTAATTCCAGAGCAATTATGCAGCCCTCAAAGTCCACATATGATGCGTGAAATGGGATATGTCCCTGGTATGGTACTAGGAAAAAATTTGCAAGGTTTGAAGGAACCACTTCAAGCAGAAAGACAAAGTTCCCGCCAAGGTTTAGGATATCATTTTTGATGGTGGCCATTGTTAAGACTCCAGAATCTGTACCTTTAAAATGGTTAAAGTATAAGCCAATTTGGATAGAACAATGGCTGCTAAGTAAAGAGAAACTAGAGGCTTTAGAGGACTTAGTTACCGAACAATTAGAAAAAGGGCACATAGCTCCAACATTTTCCCCTTGGAATTCTCTAGTCTTTGTTATTAAGGAAAAAATCAGGTAACTGGAGAATGTTGATAGATCTTAGAGCCATTAATGCAGTTATACAACCTATGGGGGCATTATAGCCAGGATTGCCTTCTCCTTCTATGATTCCAAAAAATTGGCCTTTAATAGTCATAGATTTAAAAGACTGTTTCTTTACTATCTCCTTAGCTGAGCAGGACTATGAACAGTTTGCATTTACAATTCCTGCAGTAAACAACCTGCAACCTGCTAAGCATTTTCATTGGATAGTGTTGCCACAAGGCATGTTAAACAGTCCAACAATTTGCCAGACATATGTAGGGCAAGTAATTGAATCTACTCTTAAAAATTTTTCACAATGTTGCATTATTCATTATATGGATGATATACTTTGTTCTGCCCCCACTCAAGAAATATTACTCCAATGTTATCATCACTTGCAAAATTAGATTTCTCATGCTGGTTTAATTATAGCTCCTGACAAAATTCAGACTACTACTTTATACTCCTAGTTGGGGACCTTAATATATGACACTACAGTAGTGCCACAGAAAGTAACCATACATAGGGTTCAATTGAAAACATTAAATGACTTTCAAAAATTACTAGGGGACATTAATTGGATATGACCTGCTCTAGACATTCCTACCTATGCCATGAGTAATCTATTTTCTATCCTTAGAGGAGATCCTAGTCTCAATAGCCCTCAGCAATTAACAAAGGAGGCTGAAGCAGAGTTACAGCTAATTGAGAAGCAAGTGCATAAGGCTCAAGTAAATAGAATAGAACTAGAGAAGACTCTAGATTTGCCTTTTTTTCCAACTCAGCATTCACCTACTGGTGTTATTGTTCAAGAGCAAGATCTTCTAGAGTGACTTTCCTTCCACATACTAATTCACAGACTCTAATTCCTTATTTGGATCAAATCACTACTATGATAGGAAATGGGAGAACTTGGATTATTAAATTACATGGAGATGATCCTGGAAAAAGTATTGTCTGTCTCATGAAGGCATAAATACAGCAAGCCTTTAGAAATAGTCTTACTTGGCAAACCCATTTAGCTGACTTTGTGGGTATTCTCAATAACCATTTTCCTAAAACAAAACTGTTTCAATTTTTGAAATTAACGCATTGGATTATCCTTAAAATAACTAAATTTAGAACAAGTGAAGGTGCTGAAAATGTCTTCACAGATGAGTGTAGTAATGGTAGAGCTTCTTCTTCTGGCTTGAAAGGTAAAGGTTTTCAGAGGCCCTATACTTCAGCTCAAAAAGCGGAGTTTGTAGCTGTAATTGAGGTATTGACTGCTTTTAATATGCCTGTTAATGTGATTTCTGGTTCTTCATACGTGGTTCATTCCACACAATTAATTGAAAATGCTCAATTGTGATTTCATACAGATGAACATGACATTATTTACCCAATTGCAAACAACAGTTAGGAGTAGAATGCATCCTTTTTACATCACTCACATTAGGGCACATATGCCTCTGCCAGGACTTTTGACTGCAAGGAGTCAAATGACTGATCACCTAGTTGCTACTGCAATAGCTAAAGCTAGACACTTGCACAATTTTACCTATATTAATGCCTTTGGTCTCAAACACAGATACAGCATTACCTGGCAAGAAACTAAAGCTATTATCCAGCGATGCCTAGCTTGCCAAATGGTGCATTGGAACCTAATTCCCTGTGGCAAATGGATGTCACCCATATTCCCTCATTTGGGGGACTAGCTTATGTACATGTATGTGTGGGCACATTTTCTCAATTTGTCTGGGATACATGCCAATCAGGAGAGTCTTCTGCCTGTGTTTTGCAGTGATGGACATTCCAGCTTCTATTAAAATGGACAATGTCCCAGGCTATGCTAGCCAAGCTCTAGCTACTTTTTTCTCTATATGGAATATTAAACACATACCTGGTATCCCATATAATTCTCAAGGACAAACTTTAGTGGAAAGAATGAATCTCTCCCTGAAACAGCAGTTGCAAAAGCAAAAAGGGGGAAACAGGGACTATGGGAAACCACATATGCATTACTGACTTTACATTTTTTGAGCCTGACTAAAGGCCAGATACTGTCAATGGCTGAACAACATCTACAGAAAGCAGCTGCAAAAACAGAAGCAGAACAACTGGTTTGGTGGAAAGATCAGATAACCAAAAGTTGAGAAATAGGTAAAATAATAACTTGGGGAAGAGGTTATGCTTGTGTTTCTCCAGGCCAGAACCAGCAGCCAATTTGGATACCATCAAGACACCTGAAAACTTATCATGAGCCGGATACACAAGGAGAGGTTTTGGGAGGATCCCAAAGATCCCCTAGTTGCAGCCATGTCGAGACTAAAGCTGAGGAAGACCCCAACTGTCATGAGCCACACACATTGAACACAACCACCTACCTGGGGACAGATCATGAAGCTGTCACAGATGGCAGAAGAAAACCTGATGAAAGTGGGACAACCAGTCACAGTGAGTAATTTAATGATAGCTATGATAGTGGTGATCACCATTGCCATGAGTATTCCTTTAGCAAGGGCTGACACAGAGAACAATTATACTTATTGGACATATTTACCTTTTCTACCATTTCTATGGCCTGTAACTTGGCTAGACCCCCCCAGTGGAGGTATACACTAATGATAGTTCTTGGATGCTCAGTCCTACAGATGATAGAGGCCCATCTCACCCACATGAGGAAGGAACTGTTAATGATATTTCTTTAGGATTTGAACATCTGCCTATCTGTTTGGGAAAGGTCACTAGTTGCCTACCCCCTCGCTATCAATCTTAACTGGCAATAATGTCTGGATATAATCATTCTATGATGCAGTTACAAATACTTTCTGGTCTCAGTATTTACCATAATAAATCTTCTCCTATAATTGGGGCATACTGGCCTCAAAAACCTATTTGTAAACAGGATTTGACCTGGTCAGAAAAAAATGAATGTACTTGTTTGGGAAGATTGCATTGCAGAACAGGCAGAGGTGGCGTGCAACGATTCCAATGGAATCATTATTAGCTGATCTCCTGAGGGAATGTTTAGCTTGAATTGAACCTCTCAGTTATGTGCCATGACCACACTGTATTCAGTTGGTCTGAACAAAATGGTCAGATGGTAGAAGTGGTAAGAAGCATGACAAGAGTTCCTATTATCTGGAAACATGACGATATAGTGGCACATCAACATCAAATGATATGGCCCACTCTAGGAGCTAAACAAGGATTTGTGGAAGCTATTAATGGCTGTTAACAAGATCAAAATTTGGGAAAGAATAAAAAAACATCTAGAAAGACACTATACAAACTTGTCTTTGGATAATGCAAAATTAAAAGAACAAATTTTTAAAACATCCCAGGCACACCTGACCTTAATGCCAGGAACTGGAGTGCTTAAAGGAGCTGCAGACAAATTAGCAGCTAGTAACCCATTAAAATGGATAAAAACACTTGGAGACTCTGTGATTGCAATGATAATTGTGCTTTTAGTCTGTGTTGTTTGTCTCTGTATAGTCTGTAGATGTGGATCCCAACTCCTGCAAGAAGTAGCTCACCGTGATAAAGCTACCTTTGCTTTTAACATCTGTAAAAAAAAAGGGAGGGGGAATGTTGGGAACAGACCCCCAAATCTGGCCATAGACAGACCCCCAAAGTGGCCATAAACAAAATCTCTGTAGCACTGTGACATGCTCGTGACGGCTATGACACCCACACTGAAGGTTGTTCATTTACCAGAATGAGGGCAAGGAACACCTGGCCCACCCAGGGTGGAAAACCGCTTAAGGCATTCCTGAACCACAAACAATAACATGAGCGATCTGTGCCTTAAGGACATGTTCCTGTTGAAGATTACTAACCAGAGCTCATCCCTTTGCTTCCTGTTTTAGTTAGTCTATAATCTATAGAAACAATGCTTATCACTGGCTTGCTGTCGATAAATACGTGGGTAAAACTCTGTTCATGGCTTTCAGCTCTGAGGGCTGTCAACCCCCAATTCCCATTCTGCACTCTATATTTCTGTATGTGTGTCTTTAATTTCTCTAGTGCCGCTGGGTTAGGGTCTCCACGATCGAGTTGGTCTCAGCAAAACTCTTTTGAATGACTGACTTCCATTAACTTCTGTTCTGACTAGTACACTATAGAGATAGTTGGGGCCTCAATTTAAAACCAGTATTAGGTGACCTCTAATATTCTGATTATTTTCTTTCTTCAGTGTACAGCCATTTTGGTGAATAATGTGAGGTTATTTTAGGGGAAGGCTGAAGGAGGACTTACATTATAAATTTCTCTCAGTGTCGGATGATACTTCCTCAAGAGAAGGAAGCCTCCTCTTCATTCGATCATCTCTGTGCTGGTCGGGTACGGTGGCTCATGCCTGTAATCCCAGCACTTTAGGAGGCAGAAGTGAGTGGAACACCTAGGTCAGGAATTTGAGAACAGCCTGGCCAACACAATGAAACCCATCACTACTAAAAATAGGAAAAAAAAAAAAAGCTAGGCATGGTGGTGGGTGCCTGTAATCCCAGCTAGCTACTTGAGAGGCTGAAATAGGAGAGTCTCTTGAATCTGAGAGCTGGAGGTTGCAGTGAGCAAAGATCACAGTATTGCCCTCCAACCTGGGCAACAAGAGCAAGACTGGCTTAAAAAATAATAATAATCTCTGTGCTGTGAATTGCCTTAAATCTGAAAATATTTTGAGGGTTTGTGACTCTTTATTGTAGTAATTTGCTCATACTTGTGTTCACCAGATCAAGAGCTTTTCTATTTATATAACTCAAGAAAGATGTAAGGCGACCATTTATTTCAATTCTAGGCTCACCACGATTAGTTAGTCAATGTCAAATATTTCTGTAGGGCAAATCATTATGGTTATAGTGTATATGTGATATCCATTAAAGTAACTACAACTACTTTATCTTTGACAATTACATGCTACCTCTTGGCCCTGGCCACTCAGGGGGCCATCATCTGAATTAAATTTAAGGAGTTAGGTAGTTCAAATGCAAATTTTTGCACCATAACTTTTGGACTAAAAAGAAGAGATAATAAATTTTGGACTACAGAGAAGAGATAATTTGGAGTTTGAGAATGTTTGGATTCTTCTTAGAAATATATTTATCAAGACCAAGAGTAGTGGTTTATGCCTGTAAATCCCAGAACTTTGGGAGGCCTAGGTGGGCAGATCACTTCAGGTTGGGAGTTCTAGAACAGCCTGAGCAATATGGAGGAACCCCTGTCTCTATTGAAAATACAAAATTTAGCCAGATGTGGTGGTGGCATCTGTATTCTCAGCTACTTGGGAGGCTGAGGTAGGAGAGTTGCTCGAATCTTGGAGGTGGAAGTTACAGTGGGCTAAGATCACAGCATTGCACTCAAGCCTGGACAACAGAGCCAGACTCCATCTCAAAAACAAAAATCATATATGTGTGTGTGTGTGTGTATCTCAAAACCTATATATAATATCTCAAAACCTATATATATCTCAAAACATATATGTATATATACACCCATATATATATATATATATCAAAGCCTTTAGAAAGCAGTATTCTCTGAACTTTTCCAAAGGACATCGTTTGTGGTTATTGCATGATAAATCTACTCTAACATTCTAGTATCCCCAGTCTTCTGGCGACTTTCTTTACCATATGCTAAGAAATATTTAGCATTTTACTTTTATTTAATATAGATAACCTTTGGGTCTAGGTTTTTTTCAGCATATTAAACTGTGAGAGTCACTCCCATTCACTCTAGCTAACATGATAAACCTAGAATACCTTATCAGCATATCCCTATCAATGAATTCAACCTGATAAAACACTGAACTGATTTTACTCTAACACAATACCCTTAGGATTTCTTTCTGAACATTTCTCCGCATTTTTATTGAGGTAACATAATACTCCTGATGGGTTACACGTTTTACTTTTCCCTTTGGGACATGCTAGCACTTGAATCTGGTGAAAGGTACTAGAGGCAGTACAAGCCTATATGGATGGGTCCTGAAGATGATTAGAAGCCTTCCAGTAGGCAGCTTCCTCATGGAAGGAATTTAATGATTATTTAGACAATGGCAGACTAAATCTCTCAAGGAAAGGAAAAAAGTCTGGTTTTATTGACCAAGAAAATCAGAAGGAATTTGTGAGTTTAATATCTCCAATTTGATAAGAATCTGCCACATACTCTCATTCCAATTTTCAGGGTTCCATTCCTTCCCAATATCCTAATTTTATAATAATAGACTTAGCAAGGTTGTAAATTCAATTTGTATTGTAACTCAGCCATCCACAGGATTACACTCTAACTACGGATTTGAGCAATATCAGTCCTGCAGCCACAGCCAATAATGACTGTTAAGCACAATCATAGACTTCTGTTGTTCCTTACTCAAATATTTTAACTTAAAAATTAAAGCACTGAGCTTATTATTTTATTTCCCCACATTCTCCAGTGAACATAGATGCAACCGGTTGTATTATATTCATTATTTTAGCAAAAATATTCGAAGAGTGACTATTTTTTAACCCAAGCCTCATTTTCAATGATAATTTCGTTATAAGTATCCACATGTAATACTTTAAGTAATAATTTTCCAATACAGCGACCACTTTTCCTCTGGAAATGAGGGCATCAATGATCTACAAAGATCAAAATTTAATATAATTTGTAGTCCAATTAAATCAGAGAAATCATTCCATATAATCAAAAACCTATTCAGTGAACTAATTTGTATGATTTTATTTTCCTGGAAAAATCTATATTATTTTTACTTATTTATTTACTTTTAAGACAGAATTTCACTCTGTTGTCCAGGCTAAAGTACAGTGGTGAGAATCACAGCTCACTGCAACGTTGTCCTCCTATGCCCAGGCAGTCCTCCTGCCTCAGCCTCCCAACTATTTTTTTTTTTTGATGTTTTTGTAGAGATGGGGTCTCCCTATGTTGCCCAGGCTGGTCTCCAATTCTTGGGCTCAAGTGGTCCCTCTGTTTCATTTTCTCAAAGTGCTAGTTTTACAGGCATGAACCACCATGCCCAGCCTGAAATAATGTTTTGTTTCAAATTCTATATCAGACTTTGATCAGAAAGCAGAAAGCTGGGTAAACTGGTCACTCCTGTAATCTCAGGACTTCTGGAGTCCGAAGCAGGAGAATCACATCAGGCCAGGAGTTTTTGACCAGCCTGGGCAGCATAGCAAGGCCCTATCTCTACAAAAATAAAGTGAAATTCACTGAATATGATAACACGTACCTGTAGTCCCAGTTACTCTGGAGGCTGAGGTGAGAATGCCACTTGAGCCTAGATTTGGAAGCTGCAGTGAACTATGATCTTGGCACTGCACTCCAGTTTGGGAAATAGAATAAGATTAAACAGAAAGAAAGCAGAATATGATTTAATACATAATTGATTATAAGTATTACACTTTACACAATCCTGAAAGCTAACTAAGCATCATATGAAAACCTGTGACTTCTGTGTCTGGTGTTTTGTCTGAAATGAACAGAGCCTTCAGTGCTCTTATTTATTTATTTAACTTGAGAAGAAAATAACTTCTACCTAATTTTAACCATTATCACTTTTCAATTTTGTCAATAGCAGGCAAATGTATTTCTTAACTTACCACTATGGTAAAATTCTACTTGCCCTATTTTCTAGAGTACCTAATCTATGGATTGACTATCTCTACATATGTCAAATTTCCATTAGGTCTTAGTTCTCACAAAATATTTTCTGATTATTTCTACCAATGTGATGTCTCTCTATGCTGAGATTCCCTCGGCTCATGTATTGAGAAGCTATGTATCACAATTACAATTAATTTTTTCTAAGCTTTACCTTTTGCATATTTGGTCACCTTCCTTCACAACTGTCACATTACTTGAGCACAAGATTGGCATATTTCATACCTTATACTTCTTAAAACACGAGAGGTGAATGAAAAAATGGCAAAAGTGAATTTCCTTTTAATCTGTTTCTGGCAGCAAAAACTTCATTGATAAAAAGGATATGTTACCAAAACAGGAAACAAATAAACTAACGAAAGTATAAACTCACAATTCTATTTTTCACATGTTCACATTTAAATGATTTAACTACTTAAGATTTCAAAGTTTGAAAATAAAATAAACTGCTTAAAAATCATAATTTGATACTTAAGCATGAATAATTGAAATCTGACAACCTGGCTCTACCTAATGTTTAAAATTTGACAGAATTATATATCATGAACTTTTTCCCCAAAATGATTATAGTATTTACAGGGCCAGTAAAATGTAGAAAGTAATTTTAAAAATGTTTCTGGGCAACATAGTAATTGGATATATCATAGATACTTAGATGATGTTGGGTGATACGTGACAATTGGTTATGCCTTTCTACTTCCACAGTGTAATATTTTAGCTAATTGCTAGTTAATAGCTTTGGTGATTTCATTACAATTATCCGTCAGTGTTTTACATACACACACACACACACATTAAGCAGATAGAGAGGGTTTGTGATTTAATGGACATCAAAATAACCTCTTCAATAATATGAATCAGAGAAGTTATGATTTAGAAGGGGAACCAATTGAAATGCTTAAACCCTTTTGAATTTATTTTTTTAAATATTTCTAGAATGTATCCACTTGTTCTCTGTGTTACTTCACACTCCATTTGACAGTTATGTTGGAAATTAATCCTTAGTTAGCTTCTGCAGTTCAATTAATTAGTTATCAAATTCAGTCATTGTCGTTTTCTCCAATGAATCACCAGATTTTTGAAGACCATCCAAATAGCTAAATGTATAATAAAATCTATAGTCAAACACATTTCTTGTGGTTAATTAGACTGCTTTATAGAGTGTGTTCTTTCCTAAACAAAAGAATTTTTCAGGTTATTCTCATAGTTGGTGATTATAGTCCTGAGTTTTAAAGAGCATATAACATTACTGCTGTTGAGGGTCCAATTCCAATCTTTTTAGATAGTAGAATTTTTCACAAGGGGAACTTTGGGTAAAAATCTTCAATTACTTTCAACAACATAAAAACTGTGAATATATAGATTATTTTAACATGCAAGTTTTGCCTTCTGTTGTTTCAGTAATATAGCCTAGGTTGTGGCTATTATCAATGAGACACTTGTTTTCTAGAATGAAAAATAATGCATATTTCCTAAATTGTCATACAATGTAAGAAGGCTGCAAAAATAAAACATTAAAATACTAGTAAGTGAATTGTTTCTGTGATCTAACTGTCCTATCTGCAAGCTGTGAATATAGATTGTGTTATTTAACTATACAACCAGTAGACATCCAACCTTTTGCTGTCACATTAAAAATTATGCAGTTCAATGTGCAGAGGTACAGCTGGAGGCGTACATTCATCTGTCCCTTGAATTATGTTTACCTTCAAGCCTCAAAATCAAATAATCCAGGATGCCTCTGTTATTGATATTTCCTCTCTTAAAACGTTTCTTTTGGATTTTAGTTAAACATACATATTCTTAAAATCTTTTAAAATAGTCATATACACAAAAATTCCTCTGACGAGCTCTTCAATGTGTGCAACATCCAGTACTTGTCACTTGAAACTAGGACAAAATTGCATTGATTCTTGTTTGTTTTAAATTTTTATGCAAGCAATTGGATGTTACAGAATATTTTACATACAAATGAGTCCACTCCTAATAGAAATCAGGAATTCTGTCAATCAAGAGGCGGGGTGAAAGGGAAAGCTTTCAAATGTGTTGGTTACCCTCCACTGAATTATATAATAAGTGGCTGCAGAAATGTGAGAGTAAGTAATAACAGCCTGAATGGAAGCCAGTGGTAGGTAACAGAGTGATTTGTGACATTATCAGTGAATGGCAGTGAACATATTGGATAATGTCATGAATAAAAAGTTGATGGAGACTTTCTGCTACTTATTTCCAAGTCACTCAAACAAGCTATATGCAATTACATTAGAAAATTATCTCATTGCATTGTTTAAAAACCAGTTTTTCTGAGAAAAAGGCAAACTATTTAATTTTCTCAAACCTAAAAAGTAAAGGAATGTTACGAATGAATACAAATATATTCTTATATTACTAAATACACATCACTAACAGAAATTTGACAAAAAATACACAATAATATGTAATATGTTACTAAATTTGGTAGTAATGTAAAATAGTGAAATTCACTTTTAAATAAGTACCGATATTAAGAAATTGATGTTTTATAAAAATTCATTTACATAATTCAACTAAATATGTCATTAATTGAAAATAAGATTAAGAAGTCTTTCAAAAATGTTATTATATAAAAGACTAATAAATGTTATTAGAGAAAATTAGCAAAAATTTTTCATTCTTTTAATTTTAACCTAGAATAGAGACTTTGTGAGAGCAATGCCATTTAAAAGAGCACAGAGAGAACAACAGAGACTGGAGTAAAATCTACATATAGGGGAAATAAAAGCTGATTAGTAAGGTGCCAGGTATAAAGAAACAGGCAGTCATCAGTTGCAATATATAATGTGGTTCCAAAATGATGACAGCAGTTTTAGTGTTCCATAGTGGAGCATCACCAGAAGAAATTTAATTTATTTGCTATATGTTATTCTATTGTTTCGATGCTCTTTCCCTTTTTTCGTTGTATGATAGCCTCTGATTAGCAGGAATTTTGTAAAAAGAGAGATTGCTATTTTAGGAAACAGAGGAGGAAGTGGGATCTCATCCTTCAACCCCTTCTATAAAAGCTGTCTGTGGATCTAGATTGGGTTCTTCATTATGTTATTGTACTATATAAAGGGTCATTCAATTAATTGTTTTCCATTAAAACTATTGAGATATGGCAGATGAAATTAAATTAATATTCTTGGATGAGATTTTAATTATTGTCAAACAGGGGCATGGATTCAAACATTGAAAGCCTACTACATTTCACTATTACTGAGCTGTAAGAATAAGTTACCAGCATCCACAATGAATCAGTAAATCATGAATTTCAAAAGTATGCTAATAAACACAATTTTAATAATCATGCTTTTCTTATAAACTGGATCTGGATAATCCTTTTTCTTGCTGTCAAAATAGTAGTACGGTTTTTAGCTACTTAAAATGAAAGATTTGCGAGATATATAGAATTGAATCAAACACTGTCCCTGCTCTTAGTTCAACAATGTATAATATTGGAGGCAAAGTGTTCAAAAAGGAGAAATGCTGTGTAATAAACTTCACAAGAGTATACAACAAAACTATAAACTAGATAAAGTGAGATGAACAAGAGGGAATGCTCAGCTTCAGGGCAGGTCTGAGGTCTGACGTTCAGTGGAATAGCATTATCTAGGGGAGATTTTAAAAGGGAATTTTGCAGGATAAGTTTCCAAGCAATGTGGTGAGGGTAGCTGGGAGCAAAGAATCTGAATTTGGGACTCCCTAATATTTCATTTTCATCAGTGTTGATTAGCGATTCATAGGTACTATGTATTTTCACTCACACTATGAATCCTGATGGCATAAGAACCACATCTTCTAAGAGAAGTCAAATTTTAAACGAAAAAGTCCAGAGACTATTTATGGCAGCTTTTGAATTATGGTTAGCAATAAAACCTGATTCAAGTAAGCTGAAAATAGTTGAAATGATGGTTTTTAAATATACATATGGCCATCAATGTTTTATATAATTTATAAATAGATATATACATAATCTATCAAAACCAGAATTATAAACTCTTGAAATAAAATAATTCTATTTAAAATTTGTGTTACTTAGTGAATGTTTAGTCATAGATTCAGAGCTAGAAAAGGTGAAAGAAATCCCTGATATCATGAGCCTTTACAGTTATAGTAGGAAAATGACAGAAATTTAATATAATACAAATTAATAAAATATATTTTATTTTATAAGTGTCATCAATAATAATCAAAGTCATGATGTTTAGAGAGTGTATAATAGAGGGACTAAATTGATCCTGAGAAAGTGGAAATAGATGCTTAGGGAAATCTTCAGCAAGGAAGTGATACTCACTTTAGCCCCTGGTGGATCAGAGTCATGAAGAGAAGTGACAAAATTGAATACAATGATGACACAATATTTATGTGAAGGCCTTGAGGTAGAAAGAAGATTAAGGTTGTTTGAAGATCCAATTAGGTCTGTTCTTTTTAGGAAGACTATATGTAATTTTAAAACTCAGTCAGAAATAATATTTTCTTAAGAGGGTCAAGAGTGCTTTGCAATTCTAAATCACTCAATATTATTTATAATCTATATCTTTATAATCTATAATCTATATCTTCGTACAGTGCCTTCTCCCAGACTGCAACAATTTTGACCCAAACTAATAATTTCTGTGAAATAAAGTCAACACCAAATTAGAGCTTTAGTTATATTTCATATTCCTGATTTCTTTTGAGCACTCTAGTTTTATAGTAAGTGAAGACAGCCAAAGATTTCAACCAAATAAATATATTTAATAAAAGATATATAAGCAACGCAAATTAATTCATTTGCCAGATTTTTCCGTTGGTGTTTAGGTCATAAACAGAGATCATCTATCAGCTGTTAATAACCATCTGCTGTTTCTTAGTGTGTTTAGTGAATTTACATAGCAAGGATAATTAAATGTTTATATGTCAGGTGTGTGTTTGTGTATGTGTGTGTTTGTGCGAGTGCTTCCTTGTGTGTCTCTTGATGCACACAGGATTTCTTTATAAGCTGTCCCAAATCAAATAAGCATCAATAACTTTCAATGTACATAAAATGTAATATATTCCATCAGCTAATCATATCCTCATGTTCAAATAATTTTACTCTATCTAAAAAATGATCAATTTAAAGAATAAAGTTAAGTATGGTGGCTACCAAATTCTTTTCTATTCTGAAGCATACAATTATTTGCTAACTCTAAAAAATTAAGAAAAAAGCATTTGCCATCTAGAATTCTCTGAATTTACACATTCCTTTGAGGAGAAAACATAAAGAGAACTAAAAGTAATACACAAAAATACTTATTTTTAGCCAGATCTCACTTAAGCCAACATAGCACTAATAACAACAGTATATTTCTTAGAAGCTTTAACATATATACCATGAATCATGTGTAACCAGTGAACACATAGATAATCCTCGATATATCACATATAAGCAAGGAGTCCTAAAATATATGAAAATAACATTTATAAATCAATTAAAATACAAACAAGCAAGATAACTGGACACATTTGAATAGATAACTCACAGTTTTTTGTTTTGTTTTGATTTTATTGTAGCTCATAAACTAGGTTTTACTTTATTCAATTCCAGATAAATAAAATTAAAGTGGAATGAATCAAAGAAGGAGTGATTCTCAGGATTTGGGGGAAAGAGATAAACTGAAGACTTGTAGTTGCCTCTATTTAATTTCTCTGTTGTGGTCTTACTTGATAACGTGCTGTAATTTTATACCAATATTCTATAGTTTCAAGCTGCCACTATCATCATTGTATATTTGACACAGTAGATGGTCTGTGTTTAAATATGCTAACATAAACACAGAGAAGAATAAGAAATATGAGCATAGGCTAAAGGTGCTTAGGGGAAAGAAAATTATTCTCACACATCTCAGCTTCTAACGTGGGGTTTGTCATTTTTCTGTAATTACATTCTTAAACTATTATCTGATCATTCTTTTGCTAAGTAAATAATTGATACTAAAATACTTCTAACAGGTACTACCAATATGTAGCATTATGTACTTTGGTCACAATATTTGTTTTCCATTAATTAAAAATTGTTTTATGAAAAATAATGAGAGCATTTTTTTATCATTACATGGGTCTGCACTTTATGAAGTCCTAATAAACAATTTTATTCCTTATTTATGCTAATAAGCAATGTGTTTATTAGTAAAATATATATTGCTATAATATATTTAACTACTGAGATGTACAACTTATATTAATTATCATTATATATATGTATATGCATTCAGTAAAGATCATATGTGGCATTTAATCTCCAAAAAAACACAAAATGTAGCTCCAATTCTCTTACCATGTTATTATAAAAATAACTTTGAAAAAATGACATTTATTACTCCCAAATAAATTTTATAGTTCCATTTAAACATCTCTTATATATGCTATTAGGAAAGCTTACCTTCCTAATACCTTACCACAGATCTGGTAGGGAAAATTAGTAGTATTAACGGTAAAGAAAAATACTGATTTGTACAATGAGTATATAATTGTGATTCAGTTTAGTTTACTATGCTTTATAAAGTTTAAAATTTTAAGAAATAATACTTGTACAGATTCAGGTAACTGAAGAATAGGCCCTGTCACAAAATGTTTTTAATTGCTTTAGAAGTTAATCATGAATATCAATTATGACATGAATATTTAGCGTTTGAAAATTCCAAGTGAAAGATGAAAGTACCTTTAGACGCTACATAAATTGATATTATGAAATGTTAGTGTTAATTTTATTAATTAAAATACACTAACAATAACAAAATACAAGACAGGTGTTGAAAAAGCTATTGGAACAATATTGACATGGAATAGAAAAATACCGGGTTCTCCCTAGTGTCTAATTCATTGCATATAAAACTGGAATGATGAGGATATCAAATTTCCCAAGAGTAGTAATTAAGAAATGCATTTCAAATTTATCAGAGACTGATTAGAACGATTTACTATTCCTTCAAACATGCAAATCAAAATTAAATGTACCCATAAATATAAATTTAAATTAAATATATACATTACAAATGTATGTAATTAAATAATAATAATAACAAAATATATACTTTAGAAAGTGTACAAATTTTGAATTTTCTTAAACAAGTTAGTAAAAAAAAATTACAAGGATCTTCTAAAGAAAATACAAACATGAAAAATAAGAACTGTTTAGATTTGAGCCATAGGCTCACCATTGCTTGATGTCAAGGCACACTGGTAAGGAGATATTTAATAACATTAAACATTAAAATATTACACAAAGCCTCCCAAAAATACACTGTCAAATGATGCAACACAGGTAAAATTAATAATAAGAAATCATCATGTATTTCAACAAGAACGACATAACTACAACCACCTTCAGAAATTATGTTATTTCCTTTGAAAATTCAAATGTTAGGTGATAAAGTGCTTAATTTTATAATTTTTCCAGATTGCTTTGGAGTTGAATATTGGCTTATATTTAGTAACCAAAAATCAAAATTTAGGCCAAAAGGTAGGATTATTGACTTTTACACAGGGCACATCTTAAAGCTTCACTTTTTCTACATAATCTTATATTTAATCAGTTTTAGACCCTTTATTTATTTTAAATTTATTGATGCTCTACTGTCAAAATATAATTTATTAAAGAAATAAAAAGGAATAATTTATGTCAGAATCTCTCCTAATAGGCAGTGATTCCATTAAGAATAACCAACGTAAATTTACAATTAATGTCTCCAAATATATTTTCAGATTTTTAAATTTTAGTTCATTTATAGAGTAAATCTAACACTCTAGTATTCACCTAACGCTAGACTATGGTACAAATTTCAGTATTTATAAGCCAAAGCTAAGTTTTATTTTCTTTTCAGTATCTCTAAATGCAATGTAAGCAATATCTTAGATGAATTTCTATTAGCACATAAATAGAATATTGTAGTTATCTTAACATTAACGAAAGACTTTGCTATCATTTTTAAATTACAATATATGAATAAATGATATTGGTAATACATAAAAAACAGTCAGCATACATGATGGCTCTGTATTATGCCACGCTTGCATTGCTATACAGAAATACCTGAAACTGAATAATTTATAAGAAGTTTAATTGGCTCACAGTTCTTCAGGCTATAGAGGGAGGGCAGTACCATCATCTGCTTCTTGGGAGGCCTCAGGAATCTTACAATCATGGAAGAAGGCAAAGTAGAGAAGGCACTTTACATGGCAAAAACAGTAGCAAAAGAGAGAGAGGGGCCATACACTTTAGCCAGATTTCATGAGAACTCAGTCTCTATCACCAGATCAGCATGAAGAGTATGGTGCTAATCTATTATTTTATACCCTGATTTTGATGTATTAAACTTTTCATTCGTATTCAATTTACAAATGATTCAAAATGATTAGTTTGTATCTGCTTTTCAAATGTAATGCAATACAATTATTTAAAATTTAAAATTATTTTTAAGTTTTAAATTAAAAATTGCATCACTTGAAACATAATTTTATTTTTTCAATTAAGTATTTTATATTAGTGTTTATTTATCCTGAAAATGTAAAGGTACATTATCAGCAACATTGATTTTCTGCAGTAGAAAATGGTAATAAACCTCTAATGTACACAATTCTTTCATCTTTTCTGCTGCAGGCATTCTACCTTAATTCTGATAAATATATAAAACATTGGTTAACTTTAAACTTTCACTTTATTTAGGGCAATATATCTCCTTATATCATTTAGCGATGCATATTTGTGATATGTCTGTGTGTGTGTGTGTGCATGTGTCTGTGTGTGTGCATAAGCATGAAATATGTAGGGAAGCATATGTGTGGTTTTACACATTCACACACACACACCCCCATATGTGTATATAAATATCCCAGACTGTAATATTTTCTAATGTATATTATTTACAATTTATATCTATAACTTCCAATACATTAAAGCAAAGATAAATATTGTTATGATTTTTTGATAAGTGTTCAAATTTGAAATGCTTGTATGTTGTGCTCATTCTGTATTGTAGCATAACAAGTCAGTCCAAACTCGGCACTTAAAAACAATACACATTTATCTCACTGTACCAGTAGGTAAGAAAACCTAACCTGGGTTACCTGGGTTCTTTGCTCAAAAGACTGATATGGAAGTGTTTGCTGAAGCTGCAATCTTTTCTAAGGTTTGGATTCCTCAAGCTTACATGAGTGGTCGGCAGAACTCATGAATAGTGGTTGAACTTGAGGTCTTTATTGTTTTCTGTCTGTCTGCTGGGGGTTGCTCTTAGGCCCCGGAGGCCACCGTCAGATCCTAGCTACTTGGCTCTCTCACAACATGACAGTTTACTTTTTCAAAGACAGCAGAAGAATGTCTCTGCTATCTAGTGTGATAAACAGGAGTCTTTGTGTCATTATCATGGACGTGACTATATCATCATTTTTGCCATATGAAGAGACAATCAAGGGAGGTGCTGTCATACTATATAACAACTTCCCCCATATTCAAAAAGAGGAAATTTAACACATACAAGGTTTATATACAAATTTATACATATAGGGCATGTGTAACAGGGCAGGAGTCTCAGGGATTACCTTAGAAGTTTGCTCATTTATGTGGCTAGAGATAAAATGAGTCTTTTTGCATAGGGGCTGAGGGAAATGGCAAAGTATGCTAATGAGATGAACTTTAATAAATCTAAGATCCTTATACAGCTGTGATTTTATTTTATACTATATTTGGCTATTTTAATATAATATATATTAGTTTAATAATTATCTACACACAAAAAATGAGTGATTGTGTGGTAGTTTGGGCTATCTGAAGTTACTCTTTTCTGATGCTGCTAACCTAATGGCTGCTACAGTGTAGATCAAGTGAATTAAAGAGAATAAATGAATAGGATTGTATTTCCTTGATTTTTATAAAAATGAAAATGCTTTACAAAATCCTCTTGACAGACTCTGACTGTGTCTTTTTCTAAGCCCTCTGCAATGGAATACATTTAAAATTCTTTTGTGGCGTCAAATCCCAGCTGCCTGAAATCACCTGCCTTTATAAAATAAGAGAGCTAAGGTGAATGGGAGGATACCTAAAAGGGATGTTTTGTTATGAAAATGCAAGTAATTTTAATGTGAAATGATTCAAAGCTACCAAAATCAATGGTATCATATACATTTTTTAAAAAGATATGTGCAAAGTGCTTATTAATATGTAGATGCTAATAATTCATGGTTTTTCATGTGTAAAACATCACACATTTCAATTTTATATTTCTTTGGTTTAATGGGACAGCTGCTATAGTTTTACTATGTCTAAAGTTGTCTAAAAATATGCTGCTATGCAAGGTTCAGTTCATTAAGTATGTGTATTATAATTAAATATAGGATAATATATGTAAAGCACAACACATAATAACTTGAATTAATATTGCTGCTATTTCTAATCATAGAAAGGTTTTTTTTTTTTTTTAAATTTAAGAACTACTGCCCTGATTCACTAAGAAATAACCTGAAAACATCAAAATTCTTTGAGGCATAAATATCATTAAATATAGGACAAATTCAACAGGTTAGTAAAATGTAACAGCTACATGACAGTGCATGGTTTTAAAAAGTAAATAAATCTAATAATCCAAAAAGTCACTTAGTCTTGTCCAGTTATTTTTGTGTTATGAAGATGTGTAATGTGAATAGGTGACAAAGGAAAAGTTCGAGAATAATATGTTTATGTGCACACACTTGAAATTAAGACAATTTGGGATAGTATATACTTATAATTTCCAATAAATTAGTAAAAGTTTAAGTTGAAATTTTCTGGATATTTTAATATATCATATACCCCATACACAAAATATTGTTTGTATTTATTATCCAGTTCCTCCAACAGCGTTCTGTTATACATGATCAAAAAGTATCTCATTAAAAAGTGACAGTATTTTGCATTAGTTGGACTCAAAGACTCCTTGGGCATTATACCAAAGAAAAAGTAAATGACAGTTTGTGTCAACACTAAACAGCTTAGGGCAAACTATTTTTTCAAAACCTATGTAATTTAATTGAAATGCAATATTTCATGAATATTAGAAAACAGGGCTTTATTAAAAATGGCAAGAAAAAGGGAATGCATGACTGTTTAGAGTAACAAGCAATACAAATTTATTCATTCAATACATCACTGAATTATTTAAAACTCAGCCTAAGCACAAGGTCATGGAATAATTTTGGCAAGTAGGCATTTTGCATGATGCATTTCCATAATTCCCCTGAATCTATAAAGTTAATCACAACTTTGGCATGGAGACCTTTTTCATGTGCTCAAAGGACCAGATAAAGGTTTGAATCAAAGTTAGAACTAAATCAAACTATTAACACTTCACATAGAAAATAAGTATATACATGTATGAAGAGAAATAATGTTAACTAGTCACTTTATAACTTACAAATCAAATACAAGAATATTAAAATCTCTAGAACTCTTAATTTTAATTTTCTTCTAAAATCCAAGTGATGTTTAGAAGTATTAAATTCTGAGACATTCACAAACTTTCACACAAAAGGCTTCAGACAAAACCTGCTATTTTTGTAACTGAAGTAGTAATTATAATTTTTTGTTTCTGTTACGGTGTTTTTTATTTATAGCATTTTCTTCTTTTTTTTTAGAATTCGCATTCATTATCCATCTGTTCTTGCATGATGTCTACTTTTTCTATTAGAGCCCTTAGCATATTAATTATAGTTATGTTCAAAGTCAGGATTGATGATAACAACATCTTCCATGTCACAGTCTTGGTTCTGATGCTTTCTGTGTCTCTTCAAAATGTGTTTTGTTGTTGTTGTTGTTGTTTTGTTTTATTTTGTTTTGTTTTTTGGCTTTTAGTATGCCTTGTAAGTTTTTGTTGAAAACTGTATATGATTTAGTGGGTGAAAAGAACAGAGGTCAATGGGCCTTTAATGAAGTTTTATGTTTATCTCGCTAGAGATTACGCTGTGCTCACTGTTTGCTGTAGCTGTACATGTCAGAGGCTATATGTTCCCCTTGGGTCCTTATTTTTGTCTCTTCCATTGTCTTTCCCTAGAAACTGTTTTGGGGAGTTGAAACGTAATTCTCAGATTTTCAGATCAATAAAACACATTGTTTGAATTTATTGTATTGGTTGCACTAAAGCTGGATGTTGAAGTGTCATCTGATCAATTACATTAGAATGTGAGATGGCTTTTAGAGAGAAAATGAATTTTCCCATCGCTCTGTTTCATTGGCTCAGTTCCAAATCAGAGGGATCATAACAGGCATGATTTCTACTATGATCAAAATGAACATACATAAGAAATTCTACATATATACATTTCTAAAGTAAAATATTATTACAATTTCCAAGTGAAAACATTAAAAATAACAAAACATACTTCAACACTCTAATAAAACAATTATTAGTACTTTGTAGTTTTCAGGTGTGTTTTGCAAGGAGACAGAAAAATCTTTGCCTTGCCATTTGTGAGCTGTGAGACCTTATCAAAGTAACTTACCTTCCTTGTGCTTCCAATTTTTAAAAATAATTCCAACTTTTATTTTAGATTCTGAAGGTACATGTCCTGGATTGTTACATGAGTATTTTGCACGATGCTGAGGTTTGGAGCATGATTCATTTTGTCACTCGGTTACTGAAAATAGCACCCAAGAGGCCATTTATCAGTCCTCTCTCCACTTTTTCTCTCCCACTTCTAGTAGTCCCCAGTGTTCTCACCTTTATGTCTGTGTGTACCCAATGTTTAGCTCCTATTTATAAGTAAGAACGTGGTATTTGTTTTTCTGTTCCTGTATTAATTTGCTTAAGATTAATGGGCTTCAGCGGCATCTATGTTGCTGAAAAAAAAAAAAATCTGATTTTAAAGCTGCATAGTATGCCATGGTGCATATGTACCAAAGTTTTAAAATTCAATCTACCCTTAATGGGCACCTAGATTGATTCCATGTTTTTGGCATTGTGAATAGTGCTGCGATGAACATATGAGTGCATATGTCTTTTTGGAGAAACAATTTATTTTTCTTTGGATAGATACCCCATAGTGGGATTTTTGGATCTAATGGTAATTCTGTTTTTTATTTTTAATATTTGTTTTAGTTTCAAGGCTACATGTACAGATTTTTTATTAAGGTAAATTCATGACATTGATGCAGGAGTGGGGCAGGGAAGTGCTAGGAAGAGAAGGACAGCGTTTCTGGCGACGGTTCCACCGTCAGGACTCTACCCTTTTTTCTTGTTTATTTTATTCAGCATAATTATATTAATATCTCTCCATGATTATCCATGTATTAACAGTTAATACTTTTTTTATTGTTGCCAAGCACCATTCATTTTAATATTGCAGTGTATATTGCTAGACAACTGGGTTATTTCCAGTTTGAAGCTTTTATAGATGAAGCTGTTATAAACATTGGTTTAAAAATCTTAACATAGACATATGCTTTTATTTCTCTAGAATTGACAAACAAATAGAGGAATGGCTAGGTTATATGGTAGGAAGATATTTATCTATTTAAGGATCTGCCAAACTATTTTTTAAAGTGGTTCTTCCCTTTCAGGTTCTACCTGCAAGTTATGACAGTTCCAGTTGTACTTCAGCAGCAGCAGCACTTTCTATTATGATTTTTTTTTAAATTTGGGTATTTTAATAGAGTTCTAATGCTTTTCAGTGTGAATTTAATTTGCATTTCCATAATGATTACTAATGCTGAACATCTATAGAGGTGCTTATTTTCTGAATGCTCTATCTTCTTTTGTGAATTGTATGCTCACATGTTTTGTAAATTTTAAAAAATTGGATTGTGGTATCACTATTATTGAGTTCTTTATATGTGCTAGATACCAGACTTTTGGTTTTGTGGGTTTTTTTAAATCATATATTTGTACTGCAATTTTTTTTTCCCACTCTATGACTTCTCTTTTCATTCTTTCAGAGTTTCTGTCAAAGAGCAAAAGTTCCTACTTTTGATGAAGTGACGTTTATCATATTTTTCTGATAAATCATGCTTTGGTGTTGTATCTTGAGATTTTGTCTATGTTAAATTCATGGAGATTTTCTCATTATGCTTTCTTCTAAAAGTTTCATAGAATTAGATTTTACATTTAGATTTATGAACAATTTGCTTTGATTTTTGTACATTTTACAAGTTATAGATTGAAGCTTAATTATTTGTATATGTGTAACTACATATTGTAGCACTGTTTATTAAAAAGACTTTCCTTTGTCTGCTGAAATGACTATGCAACTTTGTTAAAAATCAGTTGCATTTTTTAAAGTTTATTTATGGTTTTATTTGATTTATTTGAATTTTGTTTGATTATTTTTATTTGGAAGATTGTAGAAAGTGGAAGATTAACAATAAACAGCCTTGTGAGATACAAGTTCCCAATATAATTTAATTTTATTATTTATAAACTAATTATATATTATACAATACATTACATAAATATATATAAAATATTGATTATAGTAGCATTTACTAATGCTGATTTTTTAGGTACTTTTTCTAAATGCTCCATCTGTATTATATCATTAAACCAAAAGCACTCTATGAATTTGACAAAATTATTGCCCTTTTTCACAGATGATGGAACTGATGCATGGAGAGATTAAATAATTTTACAATTTTATAGTATAAATAACTTCATTGCATAAAAATGATTGCAGAAAAAAGCTTAATAAATAAATACATTTATCTTGTTGCTTAAAAGAGCATCTTTTTCTGTTCAATTCTTATGAAGATACCTCATCATCAGTGATACCACCTAAATAAGTTGAGAATCCCATTGGTCCTTGAATGCCTCCCTTCTACTCAAGCAAGACTTTTTATATCATTGGGTTTATAACATCAGTTTTAGTGTACTTGCCAAGCAGACACAAGTAATTTTTTAATCCTCCAGCTAATGTTTAACTGTCCACTTCCACTGATTCCATCAATGGCTAATTTCCCAAGATATTTTCCTCAACAGACCATCTGCAGAAAGGAGGATGAGGCTTAGGCATAGTGGAATCTATTTTTGGGCTATTTTTATTATTTTTTCTATTCTTAATTATATATTCAAATTATGTTTATAACATGTCTCATCTTTAAATTACATAGTCAGTTATTATTATTTTACTAAGTACTTTTCAAAAAGGCGTACTTAAAGATTGCACAGCATTATTTTTATATAGCTTTTACAAAGTTATTTTTTCAAAGTAAATGTGTTTGTTAATATAGCATGCTATGCATTTATTTGTTTTATACATATATATTTAAAAAGAAAAATAAAATTAAGATAATCTTTTAAACTAAGACAAAAACAACAAATGATCCTAAATTACTAATAAATTGAAATTTAATTTTGTAATGAGTGTACACAGTGAAGATATATAAAGACACAGACATATACATGCATATGTATTGATGTCTAAACTTACACTTTTATACAGATGCCAGTTAATGTATAGAGTCAACAAGTAGGGAGAAGCTCTTCAATTGCATAAGTTTATGTTACATATTTTACTATAAGCTATTTCTTTATAAATTATATATTTTTTAATATACAATTTATTTTTTTTGAAAGAAAGAATGTTCATGAAATTAACTAAAATGTTTGAACTACATACTTCATAAGTTCCCTACCTTAGCTGTACTCAAGAGTCAAACCACTCTTTCATTTTATTTTACTTTGTCAGTTCTGTTGAATCTATGGGATTTTTATTACCTTATAATTATCTTCAATAATAGTACTACGGTCTTTAGCCTAATTAACAGATTTGTCAATTGTATTTTTATGTTTACAAACATTAGAATAAACTTGATTTTTAACCTATTTCAAAGATATGTTTAAATGAGTAAAACATTATTGTTTTCTCTCAGTTTTAATACTAGGGTGCAAATTTCTTTTTTCTACTTATTTAACTAAACATATATCTTCATTTATTATTTTTTACATAGTAACTATTTAACATATCCCATATAAACTAGCACTAATCTTCATTTTTCTTTGGCAAAAGATATTCCATAATAATTGCAAGGGAACTGCTGCAAATAATCCCATATGCCTAAAGCACCAAAATGGATTAATTCCACAACATCTGGAAGCCACAGACTAGAAATTCAACTACCTGTATGCAGCTATTGCCAGAAAATGAGATTGCTTTCTCTCTCATCTTTTAGATTTTTACTTGTAACCTCCTATTCTATAAACATATTGTGAAGAGACTTAGGGAAATTCATTTTGAAACTTCTTTCCATATGACATAGGAGAGAAGGTAAAAGGTTACAGAAATGACACTGAGTCTCCAACGTTTTATGTGTTTGTTCCATTTTTAACCTATACAAACTTCTGTCTATATTAGAGTTGTTAAACATCAACTACTCTGTCAGTCTTCTACTTAATACTCTCAACAACTATAGTACAAATTAAAACTTGCTTATCATCTCTATAAAATTATAGGCGAGTAGTCCCATTAGTCTCTTTATGCTTATCTAGATGTCATTTTAACTTTCTCAACTTAGTATCTATGTCCTTTGATAACTCATATAAAGACTCAAATGCAAAGTTAACTATCCCAGATAAAATCATGTAAAATGACAGCATAAAGAGAGGAAAGGAACCACTTAACATATACAAACATGTATTTGTTTTGTTTTTGTTTATTAAGATGCTGAGAGGGAACTCGATGAGATCATAAGAGACAGCTGAAAAGAGAAAGAATCGAATTAGTAGCTTTATAGGAACCATAACCACTTACTTAAGCAAATACTGGTTCCTTTAGGATCATTAGGAATCCAATCGTCTTCTAAAGACAGGATTCTGCTACATGCTATACACTTGGTGTAATCTAGGGATTATATACATAGCGGTTAAGTAGCTCAGGTTCGTAAGTTTTGTATCCCACAACAAAGTATTCTGTTTCCATAAGAACCCATTCATAAGCTGATTTCTGTCTTTAAAAGGTGGAGTAGTTTTCTCAAGAAAAATACATGGAGTCTTCTCCAGAGCTTTCTTATAGCCCCAAGTGTCTGTGCCATGATATTTCCATCAATAATTGACAGTTTCCATAAAGCTTTCTTATCTGCCAAGGAAACTTGAAATTGTATAAGATACACTAGATCATTTGGCCAAAGAAGCGGAAGAGCTGACACTTTTGCTCATACTTGACAGGAAGCCTTCTCTTTCTTTGCCTGCCATTCAGAGCTGAAAGCTTAACAAGCCACTTGGTAAATGGATTATTCTGGGAGAATGACATTCGAGGCAGATGACACAGCACATGCAGAAGTGGTTGTGTTACTTCTATTATCAAATGTGGCCAATAAAGAATTGTGCCTCTTTCTTTATAGTACAGAGTACAAGGTACAACAACTGGCCCTTTATTTGGGAGTGAAACACTTAAAAAAGCTCAAGTTCATCCTCTGTCAGTCTAAGTTTCTGTCTATGATGGCAGAATTTCCCATAGACCTGTATTGAGTATTTAATGTGGGCATAATAATTATCATATGCTAATTAATTCAGAGTTTGTTTGTGACTGCAGTAAAACTTAGCTTATCCTGAGTGATATAAATGCAACAATTATGTAAATAATTAAAATTAATTCAGAGTTTTCTATCTTTTATATTTATCTAAGCCAATTTATTCATTCGTATGCCAGATTTATTTGAGGGCTTAGGTTCTTTTCCAGATACTGTGATTAGGGCAGTTAGAGAAAGAGAGCAAGAGAGAGAAAGAGAGAGATGCTTAAAACGTTGCCTTCCAGAAACAGAAAACAAATAGAAAAATAAATTATGTATTAATGGTAATAAATTTGAGAAGAAAAAATAAAGAAGCAAAATAGAGTGTTGGAATAGAAGTTTACAATTTTTGACAACATGCCCTTACTGGAAAACTTTGAAGAAAATACTTGAAGGAGTTATTCAAGAGGAAATGCAGTTATTTGCAACTCCAGTTAGAGGGTACAGAAAATCTATATGAAAATCTACATAAAAAAGATTTACATACCAAAAAATCTACATACCTAAAAAAGAACAGTGCCTGATCTTTTCAAAGGAGAGTAGAAAGTATGGCCCCTTGTAAATTTGCTTAAGTTCCTTGTAGTTTCTGGATGTTAGAGCTCTGTCAGGTGGATAAATTGCAAAATGTTTCTCCTTTTCCGTAGGTTGCCTGTTTGCTTTGATAATAGTTTCTTCTGCTGTGCAGAAGCTTTTTAGTTTAATTAGATTCCACTTGTTAATTTCTAATTTTGTTGCAATTGTTTTTGGTGATTTTATCATAAAACCTTTGCCCATGCCTAGGTCTTGAATGGTATTGCCTAGATTTTCTTCTAGAGCTTTTATAGTTTTGGGTTTTATATTTAAGTCTTTAATCTATCTTGAGTTAATTTTTGTATAAAGTATAAGGAAGGAATCCATTTTCAATTTTCTGCATATGGCTAGTGAATTTTTCCAGCACCATTTATTGAATAGGGAAACCTTCCTCCATTGCTTGTTTTTGTCAGATTTGTCAAAGATCAGATGGTGGTAGGTGTGTGGTTTTATTTCTGAATTCTCTATTCTGTTCCATTGGTCTATGGGCCTGTTTTTGTACCAGTACCATGCTGTTTTGGTTACTGTAGCATTGTAGTATAGTTTGAAGTTGGATAACATGATGTCTCCAGCTTTGTTCTCTTTGCTTCAAATTGTCTTGGCTATACAAGCTCCTTTTTGGTTCCATATTAATTTAAAAATAGGTATCTTTCTAATTCTGTGAAAAATGTAAATGGTAGTTTAATGGGAATAGGATTGAACCTATAAATTTCTTTGTGCAGTATGGCCATTTTCATGATATTGATTCATCCTATCTATAAGCATGAAATGTTTTCCCATCTGCTTGTGTCCTCTCTGATTTCTTTGAGAAGTGTTTTGTAGTTCTCCTTGAAGTGTTCTTCACTTCTCTTGTTAGTTATATTCCTAGGTATTTTATTCACTTTGTGGTAATTGTGAATGGGAGTTTATTCATGATTTGGAACTCTGTTTATCTGTTTTTGGTATGTAGAATGTGTGTGATTTCTGCACATCGGTTTTGTATCCTGAGACTTTACTGAAGTTTCTTATCAGCTTAACAAGTTTTGGGGCTCAATGGATTTGGGTTTTCTAGATATAGGATTATGTCATCTGTAAACAAAGACAATTTGTCTTCCTCATATCCTCTCTGAATACCCTTTATTTCTTTCTCTTGCCTGATTACCCTGGACAGAACTTCCAACACCATGTTGAATAAGAGTGGTGAGAGAGGACATTCTTGCCTTATGCCAGTTTTCAAGGGGAAAAACTGCGCAAAGAGTATGAGCAGATACTTCTCAATAAAAGACATACATGTGGCTAAACATATGAAAAAACTCAACAGCACTGATCTTTGAGAAATTCAAATCAAAACCACAATAAGCTACCATCTCATGTCAGCCAGAATGGTGATTATTAAAAAGTCAAGAAACAATAGATGCTGGAAAGGTTGTGGAGAAGTAAGAAGGCTGTTACACTGTTGGTGGGACCATAAATTAGTTCAACCATTGTGGAAGACAGTGAGGTGCTTCCTCAAGGATCTAGAACCAGAAGTACCATTTGACCCAGCAATTCCATTATTGGGTATATACCCAAAAGAATATAAATTATTCTATTATAAATAAATGTGCATATGCATGCTCATTGCACTATTCACAACAGCAAAGACATGGAATCAACCCAAATGTCCATTAATGATAGACTGGCTAAAGAGAATGTGGTATGTATAGATCATGAAATACTATGGAGCCATTAAAAATGATTAGATCATGTCAGGAATATAGATGAAGGTGGAAGCCATTATCCTCAGCAAACTAGCCCCTGAACAGAAAATCAAATGCAGAATGTTCTCACTTATAAGTGGGAGCTGAACAATGAGAACACATGGACACAGGGAGGGAAACAACACTCACTGACATCCGTTGGGGGAGGGTGGGGCATGCAGGAGAGCATCAGGGAACAGAGCTAATACATGCTGGGCTTAACACCTAGGTGATGGGTTGATAGGTGCAGAAAACCACCGTGACACATCTTTACCTATGTAACAAACCTGCACATCCTGCATATGTACCCCAGAACTTAAAAAAATAAAATAATAATTGTTTAAAAAAAAGAAGTTTAGCCCCAACTGAGGATAATTTTTCTCAACTTCGAATATTTAATTTCAAATTTCTCTACATGATGAACTAATCATTCAAGATTAGAAAAACTCCTTTGGAAATCTTATCACTTGTCCATTGTTTCAGTAAATATTTATTTTCTCCTCTATATCAAGTATCACTTAGTATCCCCACCACCCAGAAAAACTGCAGATAAATCTGCTTATGATAATACACAAAAGTATGATGAAAGTATGCTTTAAAGGGGAAATGGAAAACCAATTTCATGGTAATGGAATATACTTAGCTATTGGTCAAAGGGTAAAAAGGGATGAACCTGAAAAGATAGTTTTTAGGGACTTTGTATGTCAACTCATTTTTACCTACTGTTGGCTTCATATAGAAATATCCTCTGCTACTCATTTTGAGATGAGAAGCAATTTCAAATTTATTTCTCTCTCTACTTTTCATCTGTTAGTGCTGATTCGGTGAGTACATTTTAAATTATAAATAAACTCAAGTATTCAACAAATTGTACCACATTTTAATTTCTTAATATAGTCCTCAAATTTTATCATGGTAACACAAAAATATACTTTGTGGTGGTCATAACTTTCAAATAAATTTTCATAATAACATGAATTCATTGTCCCAGAAGCAAAGCCCTTTTGTCTTATCCTTTTTCTTTTTCATCTCCCTTTCTTCTTTACTTTTTCTGTTTATCCTTCCTTTTTTAACTTTGATATTTTTGAAGAGAAAGTATGTTCCTGAGACCTATTGCTAAACAATTGGATTTATCTATTAGCATAATTTTTTAAAAATTATATGTGAAATAAACACTAAAGCTAGACTATTGTATCTTTTAAATGGTGTAACCTAAATAAATAAAACATTTGTACCTACTGGAAAAACAACCTTTAGGATTAATTTTGGCTTTGACAGATAAACATCCAAAGGAGTTCAATTTCTCAGTAGTTTCTCTATTATACTTTAAAGCCCAGGAATATGGAGGGTAGATTTTACTTATGGACTGATAACTTTTACTGAGGAAAAGATTTTGAAATATGATGAAAATTGTAAAAGAAATAAATGTTCACTGTGAAATAAACTGAACAAATAGAGAAGTGGTTTGTGACTAATACTGCAAACAGAGTGACTTTCATTTCATGTTTATACAGTTCCTTTGAAGCTAGCCTGATATGATTGATCCTGAATCCTTGCTAAAAGCACCTATACATTTCAGTTTTCTAGTCATGTGGAGATTCAACTCTATTGTGTTTTCTAGAATAAATTTAGTGGATTGACTGTTTTCATGGGCCATTACATTTTAAAGAGAGAATTTCTTTTAATAATAAAAGAAATCTTTAAAAGTAGGGTTATATGAGACATTTCTGAATGTCATCCCAATGAATATATCATGATTTATTCTTACGAGTACATTGTAGCAATAAAAATCTATTATTTCTTAACATTGGAAAGGAAAAAAAATGAAATTGTTACAAAGTAAACACCCTAAGTCTTAATTCAAGAAACATTCATTTAAAATATAGCTGTTATATAAAATACTATGGATCTCTGAAAAGATTTGCTTATAATTTACGATCAACATTTTTATTTCAGTTCATATTACAGTATTATCATGTGTAATAAGTATTCAGACTAGTAATTTTGGCAAGTTTATTATTGGTTTTTTATAAGTTGAAATTACCACTCCTATGTATGTGTATACTTTTCCATATGTATACACAGATGCATCCATACATATACATATATACATACATACATATTAAATACAATTTTCAGAACATTTGTGCATTATACATTCTGGAAAGTGGGTATTGAAACCATGTATTGTACGCTAAATCCCATTTATCACAAAATAATATCAGTGTGGTGCTGGGGTTATTCTTTCTAATGCATAGATGTCTAGGTATGTCTTCATGCATTAAAAAATAAATAAATAAATAAATAAAAAATAAAAAATAAAAAATAAAAAAACTTAGCCAGATATACCAGGGTAAAAAGAGCAAGTTAAATTACTTTAAGAAGAAATATATATATTTCTCAGTAAAGCCATTAAAAACTTTGCATCATAGTTATTTACTCAGCTAAAGTCTTAGAGAAAACTAGAACCCACAGAGATAAGCAGAGAACCAGAGATTATTTGCTTTGGGGTCATTTACAGAACCTGGTTTGGGCTTTAGTTTCCTTTTTAGGTTACTGGGAATAAAAGGCAAAGCCCGAAACCAAAGGGAGAGTTAAATAGGAGACAAATCCTTTATAGCAGGGATCCCACAGTTTCATCCCTTCCGGAAGCAAACAAATTCGACCTCACAACCTTAGCTGACTGCAGTGAAAATGCTATCACACTGTTAAGAAATTAAAATAATTATCCATGCAAAGTTATCATCACAAACATGCCCTCATGTGGATTTGCAGCACAAATTCATATTATCTGCACTATGCAAAACAAAACAAAACAAAAACAAATAAAACTAAAAACATCAAGTCATGAATTTATTTAAAATGGTCATGGACTAATAGTTGCCCAGTTGACTGACTGAAAGATGTAAACCCCTGTATGCATTCTGGAGGAATACTTTATTATCCAAGTCTTGAAATAATTTTCAGATATTTTTCCAATGAAAATCAGAAACACATCAAGAAAGTCTTTGTAAATGTGTGACTATTTCAGTTGTCTATGTGTGTGGATGGGGATGGAGAGAGAAAATAATGCCTTTTTATTGCCCCAGCATAGATCATGTTACACAGTGAAGAGGCAGTAGATAATACTTAAAATGGAAAATCAGAAATAATGAAATGGAAAATCAGAAATAATAAAATGGCATGCATAAATAACCTACTGAATGAGCTGAATTCAATGTGGTACAGCTTAGAAAAAAAAAAAAAAAAACTTTATATTTTCTTTCTCATTCTCTTTCTGAATACTCTATGGATCATTTCTTCTTCCCCATTTTAGAAAGAAATCTCCAACTGGCCTTTTAATTTTTGTGTAAAATAGCATCACTTTCAGCCACAAGAAGAATCTCTACTCAGTTAACAAAATGTCCAAGTCAGTATCTTTAAAGGGAACTCCCATTCACTTTGTCTCCTCTCTCTTCTAAGCTATCTTAAACCTATGAATCTTTGCAGCAGGAGTGAAGGGGTATAGTGATTGACTTTTAAGTTCATGGCTGTGTCTCCTTAATTTTCTTGAATTCTGTCTACTTCTCTGAAACTCCACCCTAGTGCCTAACCCTGACTGTTGTCTTCTCTGGCCTGAATATGAAAACAGTTTTTCTTTTTCTTTTCTTTTTTTTTTCTTTTCTTTTATTTTTTTCTTTTGAGACGGAGTCTCGCTCTGTCACCCAGGCTGGAGTGCGGTGGCGCGATCTTGGCTCACTGCAATCTCTGCCTCCCAGGTTCAAGCAATTCTTCTGTCTCAGCCCCCCAAGTAGCTGGGACTACAGGCACCCACCACCACACCCAGCTAATTTTTGTATTCTTAGTAGAGAGACAGGATTTCACCATATTGGTCAGACCGGTCTCAGACCGGTCTCAAACTCCTGACCTCAGGTGATCCGCCTGCCTCGGCCTCCCAAAGTATTGGGATTACCTGTGTGAGCCACCACGCCCAGCCTGAACCATGTTTCTTATCTTAATTTAACTTCCTTGCAACCCATTCCCTATAACACAGCCAGGTAAAATTATTATCTGAGGACAGAAAATTATTATCTGAACACAGATAATAATTACTGTATTTCCTTTGGGAAAAGGGAGAGCATTTTATGAGTAAATCCAGGACAAATTTTATTGAAACCAAGTTAGGTTTATTTAGTTTGTTATAAGATGAAACACACCCCAGGGAACAGCCAGGACCATTTTAATATGGAGCAGTTGGGAGGGACTTTATAATATTAAAGAAGTAATTCAAAAGATGGGGGCCATTTTCTGAATTTGAAGTGATGTTAATTTGGTGATTGGATACTTCAATAATCTTTATCCAGAGGCTGGAATATTAAAGCTTGGTGAGGTTTGTCACTGGTAAGGAAGTAGTGATAATTCAAAAATAGGAGTGCTATGCATAGGAAGAGGAGAGAGTTTTTTGATTGCTGTGCTTCACGTTTGGTTGCCCATAGGGTCAATTTCTATTTCCTTGGAAAGAAAAATAGAAATAATTGACTGGGAGTATTGACTATCTAATTGGTCTTTGAGATCATAAATTCTTCGAGTCATAATTCTGTCTGCTTTAATGATAGAGGCAAGACTTTGCTAAATATTTGAATAATCTGAAATAGGCATTTTGTCACCTGAGGACACTGAAATGAATTAAGTAAAGACACTTAAAGTGTTGAAAAGCTTTAGGCAGACTGATATACTGTAAAATATTCACTGAACAAAGAGAAAAATGAAGACAGGAGGAATCCAATGAGAAAGACAAGAGAGATTTGAGTTTTGGGAGAAGCAGTTGATAATCACTCTGAATAGCAAGAATGTTGTCACACAGGAAAGAAATCCCAGCATTAACATTTTAGATGTGAGGAAACTTCTGGGTGTTGACTAAGGCTATGATGTAGCCGTGCTAGGGGAGAGCTGAAATAAGGAGAAGGTGAATAGTATTCGAGATAATGTCAGATTCTGTTTAAGTTACCCAGCTTGATGTCAGCGTGGAAAAGGCAAATGTAAGGCCAGTGCTCAGTAATTTAATGAATGAGAAAGAGTTAAGGAGATGTCAGTAAAAATATCAAGGTCATGAAAAAACAAAGATTGAAAAATTATATCACCTTAAAGAGGCCTTAAAAGAATGACAAATGGTGACAACCTGAATTGAATTCTAGACTAGACCAAAAAAAAAAAAAAAAAAAAAAAAGAGCGCCAGTGGGACATACTGATAAAATTTTAAAATAATCTATGCATTATATAAATAGTACCTTATCAATTTGATTTTGTGATATCTCTGTTTAAACTGTGCTTATTTGAAAGAATATCCTTTTAAGAAACACACACACAATTATATACAAAGTCATTCACAGGTAAAGGAGCAACTCACTTAGAATTTACCTTCGAATGGGTGTATGTGTGTGTGAGACAGAAAATACATAGAAATTGAACGGAAGTTTGGTAAAATACATAGGATACAAGTAAAACTTGTATACACGTTCTTTTTAATGTTTTTAAATTTTTTGTATAAATTGAATGTTTCAAAATTCACTGTTAAAAATTGAAAAGAATATCATATATAACACAATGCTAAGAGCTTCTAATTCACAGATGATTTCACATAAAAGTGAAGAACTTATAATTTGGAAATAGAATCATAGCAGCAGGGATCATGGAGGTTCCTATATAATCTCCTGACTCCCAATTTTGTGAGATACGGAAAATGAGCAACTTCTACTTGAGGGAGCTTAAGATGAAGTGCTGTATTCAGGAAATGGTAAGCTGAAATGCTTTATCAGTAGTAGCAGTATTAATATTATTATTATTTTATTTAATACTGAAGTAGAGACTATTTCCTCAAGCAAAAATATGAAAGTAAGCTTGCATATGAATACTTTGATTTTTTCCAGTAAGTATTGCGTTTAAAGATGCATTATGTAGTTACTGTTCCCATGTGAAACAAAGTGGCTTCTATTGGGACTGGGCATAGATCTATGGCTTCATTAGAGAAATACACCTACCAATTGAGCCAAATGCTCAGATCCTGTAAACCTACACTCCACATACTGAGTGATTAACAATGTGGAACTGGAGAGGGAAATTGATAAATTAGTACTTAGGTACCAGTTTAGAAAACATAACGAAATGAAAAGTAAACGAAATAACATACTCAAATTTCAACTGAAATAGCTAGTATTTTTGTATTTAATTCAGTTTTCCATCCAGGTGTTATTAATTCAATTTTATTATGACTGTGACATATTTCATGAAGATGAAATAAAATGTATTTTAAACACTTATTTTTTAAAATTCTTTTCATGCTGATCTATCATTTGAGATAACATCTAAATCTAATCTTATTATTTAAAAAGCAATTAAACAAAAATTTTGAAGTAGTACAACCTCATTATTTCTTTGAACATAAGGAACACAGTAATTAATAAAAGTACTTAATTTTTTATACTGATTTTTAAATGCATTTATATGGGCTTAAATAGAAATCTTGACCACAGAAGATGCTCTTCTAACATTTGATAAATTATTCCATAATATAAATTATATAATTAGTTTTTAAGTAATCATTTGAAAAAAAAATTTGTCTATTAGTAATATGTTCAAATTATTTTCACAGGGCCGGGCGCGGTGGCTCAAGCCTGTAATCCCAGCACTTTGGGAGGCCGAGACGGGCGGATCATGAGGTCAGGAGATCGAGACCATCCTGGCTAACACGGTGAAACCCCGTCTCTATTAAGAAATACAAAAAACTAGCCGGGCGAGGTGGCGGGCGCCTGTATTGCCAGCTACTCGGGAGGCTGAGGCCGGAGAATGGCGTGAACCCGGGAGGCGGAGCTTGCAGTGAGCTGAGATCCGGCCACTGCACTCCAGCATGGGTGACAGAGCGAGACTCCGTCTCAAAAAAAAAAAAAAAAAAAAAAAATTATTTTCACAGTATTCTGTGCTTTGCCCTGTGAATTCTCCTGAAAAATAAATAACTATATTGCAGTAGGTGTTAACACATTATCATCTGTCGGTTTTAACAAACTTATTAGATCACCATTAATACTGTCTTAGATTTCAAGCACATTGATGTGTCCTCATGGACATACTATATAAAGTATGTATTCTATGACTGAAAATGTATCAATCTACATCCCAAATAGAGACACATAGCACATTTCAGTTAAGATAATTTGAAGAGGCTTTATTTGTGTAAGAATAAATTATGAAGGTTTGAATGAGGTGTAAGAAAACTCAAGTGTTAGTGCAGATTCCTGCACTAGCTGAATTTTTTTAACAATAAAAGGAAGGTGAGGTTATAGGAACAAGAAAAAAATATAGCTTTGAGGATTAGTTATCTTCAGTAAAAGAACACAGCCAACTGTTGTGATCTTAGTAAGAGGGAGCCTGAGGATAATTTTCCTGACCTATCTCTCCTTCACCCTTTAGATTTCCTACTGGGGCTAATCATTGGTGGAACTCAACTAGAAGTCAGAGGGCCTTGAAGTCCTGTTGATACAGCCCACATATGTCAGTGTCCTGAGTCTAAAATAGGGTTGGCAGAGTTCAAAGTGGATGTGGAGGCCTAGCAAGAGAGAACTATATTTAGAAGACTCTGACTGAGTTGCAACGTACATTGACTAATAACTCAATAAAAAAAATAAATAAATAAATAAATAAATAAATAAATAAATTGGAGATTTAAATTAATTCAGGAAAAATTATGCAAATAAGGAATGGTTCATAAGAACAGTTCACCTACCTGTTTCTATTTAGGCCTTAATGATAATGAAAGAGCTAACTAATTCAAAAAGAAAAAATTTACAATGGACAAATTCAAGTTTTAAAATATATGGACTAGGGTATGGTGGGTCTGAGTGAAATCTGTATTGTCTTTCTTATATTTTCCTAGGTACATATGCTATATATTTACACACACACAGTGTGTGTGCAAGTACACACAGCATATATAATACACAATGAATATTTTCACTGTTAGCACACAACACCCCAGAACAGGACTTCTGAAGAGGGCTTTAGCACCACAGTAATAAATCCTCTTCAATAAGGCCATTATTGGAAGTTTTCCAGTTAGTGCTAGTTGTATTTTTTATCTTGTGTCTGTGACTGTAAATGTTAGCAGTCTGATTTAAGACAGAGTCAGTCACCCTCGCCTGTAACTAAATTCTAGAATTCACACATATGTAAGTTAAAGCCCAAGAAAATATTCTTATTACATATGTTACCATGCTTGGTACTATGTTAACTATGGATACTTTAGTTTAGATTACCAAGACAGAAAATAATTGTAAAGCATTAGATTTTTAGTATCACTTTTATGAGACCCAACTTACTGAAATCGTAGACTTTTTCAAAAGATTATTTATCTTCAAATTATGTAACGGTTACTACTGAAACTCCATTCTGATTATATAATAAACAAGTGCTGACTGGAAACAGTAATAGTAACTATGACAAATTATGAAATATAAATACCAAAATGTCACTAAAATACTGATAAAAGTTGACGATCTCATAACTGTTTGGAAGGAAGAAGATATTAATAAATTTTAGATGTTTTAAAATTTTTTAAGTGACAGAGTTTAGTTATATTGAATCTTTAATATTGCAGCTTTTCATCAGTAGATGTTACTAGATGTGTTTTAGTTGACAAAGAATTCATTACTTACACCAGTAACTGCTAAGGCACAATAAGTTATAATTGTGAGTTTCTTAAATAACTATTATATTTTAAATATAATTGTTAATTTTACTTATGTTGAATTAATATTGTGACTAAAGTAGTTTTCAGCCTCCACAAATTATATCTCTCAAAGCTTTCCATATAAAATATTTTCAACAAATTCCTACTAAATTTTGTACTCTTAATTTATAAATGAATAAATGAAAAATAGTCCATTATATATTATTATTTTAAAAAGCATCAGCAAAAATACTCAACTCAATTTTTTAATTATGTTTTTAAACGTTCAATGCATGATATTTCAAATAATTATTTAAAAATAATTGTAGTAATTTTATTAACCCTGTTCTTTGATTGTTCTTAGTCTTGCATCAATAATTTGAAGAAAAAAATCAAATTATATTTGTCATGCTTTCTTTAAAAATACATCGGCCGGGCGCGGTGGCTCATGCCTGTAATCCCAGGACTTTGGGAGGCCGAGGCGGGTGGATCACGAGGTCAGGAGATCGAGATCAGCCTGGCTAACACTGTGAAACTCCATCTCTACTAAAAATACAAAAAAATTAGCCAGGCGTGGTGGCGGGCGCCTGTAGTCCCAGCTGCTGGAGAGGCTGAGGCAGGCGAATGGAGTGAACCCGGAGGCGGAGCTTGCAGTGAGCTGAGATCGCAGTACTGCACTCCAGCCTGGGTGACAGAGTGAGACTCCGTCTCAGTAACAACAACAAAAAGGCATCAAAGGTCAGATTAAAATATAATTTTAAAAGCATTTATGGAAGTAAAAATCATCCCACAGACTACAGATACAAAATATAAAATAATTCAGGCCAAGACATAGTAAAGAGCACTTGTATGTAATATAAGAAAGTTGGTTAAAAATCCTGATATAGTATATTCTACAATTTATAATTTTCATAAAACTTCTGATGTGAGAAAAACAGATTTTTTTTTCTTAGAATATGAATTTAAAATACTCTAAAACATAGTGGAGAATAATAATATGGGGAGCTAAGCATATTTTGATTATTTGCAATATATTACCATATATATTTTGTATTACCTAAGCTAAATTATATACAATAGTTACTATATATACCGTTCTAATATTGGCACTCATTCTGATTTACAATATTTATTTGTAGCATTTGGTTTTCCAAGAAAGCATTACTACAATTAATTAATTCTTAGGGACATAGTTCACATAATACATTGAACACGCCCTAAACCAAATACTAATTTATATGTTTTTAAATGGATTCTGCTATAGAGAGATTTATGATTCAACCGTATTCTCACGGAGTCCAATTGTGCTCTCCATTCACTATGTTCTTATCAAACCACAGAGGAAATAAAGAGCATATGAGAGGGATTTCCAGAAATGAGTGTAAAGATTAGTAGTGGCCGAAATGCAAAAGTTAATGTCAATTTTCAGATGAATATTGAGAATGAGTTTATGCAGTAGTTTGGGAAATCTTTGTCTATATTTGGCATTATCCATTTATAGTTATCTGTTATTCTATATTGTTTAAGATGATAGTTTACTTTAGAAAAGTATATATAAAATAAATTTTTATTATTTTATACTTTAAATAACCAAGATGAGAAATAAATTCACACCAAACAAAATTCAATTTTCAAATTCTCATTTGCTCAACTTTATCATAGCATATGAAGAGTCTAATGCCATAGATACAAAGTTTTTAAAAGAAAAAATAATAAAATAAATATTAATATCTAATAGACTTCTCAAAAAAAGCTTATAAATTCAACTGCATAGAACTAAGAATGATGTCTGGATGTAGGAATCAGAGCATTAGAAGTTGTTCCATATTTGGGGAGTGAGAAACACTACATATATATCATGAGTTTATAAAGATCATTGAAATCATCTGCCAGAAGCAAATCTTAATAGACTTTATTAATTGGCTCTGGTTGGTTAGTTTGTTTTAATTTCATGAGCTGGTAAATTTCCTTCAGAAATTGGTGATTTGCCTAACTTTTCAGCTTTTTATTGTCTTATTCATCGATAATTTGATGGGGAATTTCTTTCATAAAATACCTGCTTACATCAATCTGATTACTAATTATCTTCATTACCATTATTGTGATTTAATGTTTGTGATTACTTATTTGTGTTTGTTATTGTTACACAGCTTTCTTTACTTTTTTAAAAAATCTGAAATATCTTGCTTCTGTGGATTTTAAAATAGAGTATATCTTCTCTGGGTACCTTGAAATTTTATTTTTAAAAATTATTTTCTTTATCTTAAGCCAGAACATAACAAAAATGAACATTGTAAATACTTTTAAAATATAAAAGCAAATTAGTTTCAACCATGTTTTCTGGATTACCTGTGGGCAGCTACTTCTGTACATATAGGAGCCAGCAGAACAAAAGGTGACAGTGAATCTTTTACTTTCAGGTCTTTTCAGTGGTTTGGATTTCACATCTCATTACTCTGTCTTTTTTCATCTCTTTCGATTTTGCCTTACTCTATCTCATAACAAACAACCTTTAGAGGATCTCAAAATAATTTCACGCTTATTTTAGAGGTAAAAAAGCAAAAAGGAAAAAAAAAAGAAAGTAGATTAACTTTTGTAAACATAAATTAGCAGCAGAAGGGAAAACACATTATTTAAGGAAATGTGAAGAAAAATAAGAAAGAGATCTCGTATGAAAAAGGAGCTTATAATGTTTATTAACAAGTGAAACTCCACAACACTTTATTTCTTCTTTAAAGATGATCTGCACCAATCATAGACATCCTAATGAATATCATAAATGTGAAGGGACCACCGCTTCGCATTACCATGGTTGCAGAAATGTGTTCAAGGTTCTGTAGTTTGGAGGTCTAAATGGGACTTTCCCAGGAAGCTTACCAGGTTTTATGAGAATAAATACTAATATCTAATTATAGGTAGAAGAAAATATTATGCTTTCATCTTAGACTATAGGAAGAGTAAATACTGTGGCATTTAAAATTTTTTAATTGATGTGCAATAATTGTTCATACTAATGGAGTATATGTTTTGATTTTAGTTGAAGAACTAATTACTCTTAGTAATTTTATATTACTAAATGTATAGTGACTAGACCACTAACAGCAATTACTGATGTAGGCTATTATCAGGGTAATTAGCAGAGTCAGCATCTCCAGCATTTATCATTTCTTTGTCTTGTGAACATCTTCCTTCTAGTTATCTGAAACTGTATCAAACATTGTCAACTATAGTCATCCTAAAGTAGTATAGAACACTAGAAAATTTCCCTCCATCTAGCTAAAATTATATAACCCTTAATAAATCTCTCCCTATTCCTCCCTTCCCACACCCTTCCCCTGTTCTACTTTTTAATTTCTGTGAGACCAACGTTTTTAGCTTCCACATAGGAGTGAGAATATGCAGTGTTTAACTTTTTGTTCCTGGCTTATTTCACTCACATAGTGCCCTCCAGTTACATCCATGTTGTTATGAATGACAGATTTTCATTCTTTTAATCTTTTATGGCCAAATAGTATTCCATTGTGTATATCACACAATATGATATTGTGTATATATCACATTCTCCTCATCAATTTATCTGTTTTTGGACACCTATAGGTTAATTCACTACAGTGAATAGTGCTGCAGTGAACATGGTGATGCAGATGTTCAACATACTGATCTTATTTTTCATTTGGATAAATGCCCAGTAGTTGGAATTGCTGGCTCATATGATCATTCTTTTTTTAGTTTTTTGAGGAATCTTCATACTGTTTTCCATGGTGGCTGTACTAGTTTACATTCAAACCAATAGTATTTAAGAGTTCCCTTTTAGCTGCATCCTCTGCAGTATTTTATATTATTGTCTTTTGGATAACGCCCACAATACTTTTGTTTTCTTCTTTTGATAATTGTCTGTTTAGGTAACTTGTCCATTTTTTAATCAGATTTTTTTTTTTTTCGTGTTGAGATGTTTGAGTTCATTGGATATTGTGAATATTAAACACCTGTTGAATGAATAGTTTGTAAATATTTCTCCCATTCTCTAAACTGTCTTCTCACTCTGTTGTTTCTTTTTTATACAGAAGCTTTTGAGTTTGATATAAAGTCCTATTTTTTTTCTTTTTTTTGCTTTTGTTGCCTGTGCTTTTGTAGTCTTATAAAATCTTTTCCTATATGAATGCCTGAAAAAGTCCCATATGTTTTATTCTAATTTTTTAAAATTATACTTTAAGTTATGGGGTACATGTGCAGAACGTTCAAATTTGTTGGTATACATGTGCGACGGTGGCTTACTGCACCCATCAACCTGTCATCTACATTAGGTATTTCTCCTAATGCTATCCCTCCCCTACTCCTCACCCCTGACAGGCCCTGGTGTGTGATATTCCCCTCTCTGTGTTTATGTGTTCTCATTGTTCAACTCCCTTGAGTCTTACGTTTGTGTATTTCATCTCCTTTAAGTTGATTTTTGTATAGGATGATAGGTGGGGGTATAATCTTATTCTTCTACACATGGATATCCAGTTTTCCCAGCACACTTATAAGTAATTTTATACAAAAATAAGAAAGAATTACATTTCAGGGATTGGTTTTATTCAAGTGTTGTTACCATGATCAACATTGAACATAAAGCTATAAAATATTAATTACTATAAAGGTTATATATGTGTAAATATATGCATATATACTTACATGTATATAAGCATTTTCTGTATTTAAAGAAAAAAATTTCATGAAATTCTTGTAACAGAATTTCTTGGAAACCATATTTTAAAGTCTAATCAACCTTATTTTTAACATATTAGTTCAAACAATTAATGAAAGAGATCCATACCTAGGTGTAACCTTTTCTCAAAGTCTTGACTAATCTGGGATGAAAGCCTGAACAGTATACCATCTGAAGTGTCTAGTAATACATAAAAATGACTAAATATGTGATGGACTAGGAAAATATGACTGAAGGAAAATTAATAAGTAAATAATCCAAGATAAACCAGAGATAGAAATTAGCAGGCAGGAATTTTAAACCAGTTGTTTGAAGTATGTGAAATACTTTAAGAAAAGCAAATCTTAATAAGTAAAACTAAAAACAGAGCTACTACAAAACAAAATGAAAATTCTAAGAAGTTAAAGTAAAAATTTATTGAATGTAACTAACAAAAGATTAAAGATGGCAAAGAAAGATTCAACAACCTAGTAGACAAAGCAATAGAATGTATACAATCGGGCGAAGTGGCTCACACCTGTAATAGCAGTGCTTTGGACAGCTGAGGAGAGAGGATCTCTTGAGCCCAGGAACTTGAGATGAGTCTGGGCAGCATTGTGAGACCCTAATCTCTACAAAAATTTAAAGAAATTAGCTGGCTGTGTTGGTGCATACTGATAGTTCTAGCTACTTGAGAGGCTGAGGCTGGAGAACCATTTGGGCCCAGGAGTCAGAAGCTGCAGTGAACTATGATTATGTTGCTGCACTCGAGCTTGGGAGACAGAGCAAACTTTGTTTCTAAAAATCAATTAATCAATCAATAAAAACTGTAAAATATGAAGTACAGGCAACAAAACAGGCAGCAAAACAGATTGAAAAATAAGTAAATTTGATGCCTGTACCCAGTGGGTCCAGAATATGCTAATTAGATTCTTAGGATAGACAGAATGTGAGAGGGGAATATATGTGTGTATGTGTGTGTATGCGCATGTGTGTGCATGTGTATTTGAGGAAGTAATGGCAAAGATGTCCCAAAGAAGAAGAAAAATACAAATTCACAGACTCGAGATGTGCAGGAACCCTTTTTAGCAGGCCAAATGCAAAGAGAATCACACCTAGACATATTGTAATTAAATTGCTGACAACTAAATATAAATCTTGAAAGCAGTCAGAGTAAAATAAAAATGAAACAAATAATGGTAGAATTTCCTAGAATCAGAAAATATCAATGAGAGCACGCAATGAATGGGCCAATATCTTTAAGGTGCTTATAGGAAAAGTGAACAAGGAAACACATGGAAGACAAAAAACAAAAATTCTATATCCAGTCAAACTGTCTTGATAAAGCAAGGTGAATTAAAAATCTTTTCAGAAGATGAAAGCTAAAACAATTTATCATCAAAGATCTGTACCACAAAAGCTGCTATGAGAAATTTTCAGACTCCAAATGGAGCTGACCGAGATAGAGGCTGAGACTAGATAAATACTTTGAATAAATGCAAAAGACTTACTTTTTTATTCTTCTCTTAATTGCCTTAATATACAAGTTATAATTTAATACAAAAACGTAACCTTGTATAGTTATGTTTATAACACATGTAGATGCAAACTGTATGTCCATGGTACAACAAATTTGAGGCAAATTAAATATGAATATTATAAAATTTGTACATTTTGCATAAAGTGTTAAAATATTAACGCTATACTGAGATAAACAAACATAAAATAATCCCAACAGCAACCATACAATAGATACAGAATGATATGGCAGAAAGTCCATTAATGGAATTTAAGTGGAATATTTTTTTAAAAGTTGAGCAATTCAAGAAAAAGAATAAAAATATGAAAGACAAATGGGAAAATAAAAAAAGAATCAATAGATATGGATGGAAAATTATAAATATAAATACAACTACATTACATCAAATATAAATTGAATTTACAATTCAATTAAAATGTACAGACTGTTCCAAATTGCCAGCCCAAACTCTAAAAACAAAAAATGATAAATCATGTAAAATTATTTCTTTCAATAAGATGCACTTCAAATGTAAAGACATGAATGACTCACAAGTAAAATATTAAAATATATCCCATGCAAATATTAAACATAAGCAAGCTAGTGTTGCTATATTAATATCAGATAAAATAAACTTCAAGACAAGCCATTGTACAAGAAGTAAAGAGGGTCATTTAATATAAATCTTTAAAAACTGTATCTTGAAGACTAATTTTTAATTGAGCCTAATCAATAATTCCCACTCATATCTCACATATTGAGAGTTTTATTATTATCCCATACCAGAAATTGTTTACTGACCTAGGATTTGTATATATTCAATATTTTAATGTATCTGATGGTTAGACTGTCATTACATAAAATATACTTTTGATCTTGTGCTGTATAGTCTTTAGCTCCCATTTATTTATAGGTCAATGTTATAAGAGATAAGAGGCATTATTAATGCTGCACGACAGAGGCTAAAGAATTCTTGTTCTCTTCTGTACAGGCTCTTGTGGAACAATGAGAAATCAGAGAAAGAACAAGAGGTCATCTGCAGCCAAATCTGGTCAGAAGGATTATAGAACCTTTTATCTTTCTTTTGTTCCCTCAATCCTATTGTCATCATTCAATTAGAACTATTCTTTTGAATAGCTTTAATAGAAAATAAATGGACTTAACATTTTTTCGGATTTATTGTGCCCTGCATTTCAAAATAAATATTAGTCACTGAGCTAAGATATATCAGACAACATCAGGGATACTAAGTTATTAATCAAATGAATTTTAAAGTGAAAATGCTGATATCATAGGCTGGATGTAGGCTCTTACCTAGTGAGGATCTGTTAGACAAATAGTGCCTTGTTACTGCTAAAGCTAAACAAATATAAAAAGAAAGCAGAGATGGGTTCCCTTGCTCAGCTTAAGCCATGACTGACACAATCTATTCCTGTTACTACTAATCCTATAATACTTACTTAAGAATTCTTACCTTTAAAAAAATTGCTTTTCACAGAATATGTAACTATAAAAATGATGGCATGCTATTAGCATTGTCTATGTAGTCACCTTCTTCATACTTGGTAATATAAACCTATTAGTTAGGATGATCCTGCAACACAAGAAAAAAGAACATATTCCCCAAAATGAAAAGGAAACCAGAGTAACAGGTAATGAGTGTTGGCTGTTTAAATATAAGCTCAAATATTTGCCAGAACATGGGGAAATCATGTCAATAAGATTTACAATGACTGTCACATTTTCAAATCAAAAGATTGATAAAAATTAGGGATTGAATTTTCCTGTTTTATCTGAAGAAATGCAGTTGTATATTTTTTAAATATTAGCAAATATCTAACTGATACAAAATTAGTTTCTTTTCATTGATATTTTGAACATAATAATTTTAAATTTATAATTTAGATACCTAGTCTGATTTTTAAAATAATATTTGAAACCATTTAAAATGCTTAGCTACAAGTAGATAATAGTTGTTTTAAATCAGTTTTGAAAATCAAATTCCAAATTCAGTGTGAGTTTACAATTCTTTTATTCAAAGAATTTAAACATTGTCTTGGCATTATGTCACATGTTTAATTCAAACTAGGATTCCTTTCCATTGAAAAACGATTTTAACTGATGGCTTAATTTAAAGAATGACTCGTTTACTGAATTATTTGAATTTTGCATACAGATTGAAATAGTTCACATTAAGTAAGCAATATACCATTTAACAGAGTTTTCTTTCTTGACTGGGGTTTACTGTTATCAAAAATATTACATATGTTGTGAACATCTTCTGTATGAAGCATATGACACAAGACTTACTCTCTGGTGAAACCATGGTAGGAACAACTGCCATAGAGGCACTCATGGGTATGCCAGCAGAGAAAACAGGTGACCCAAACCAAATATCTCCAAGAACTGGAACATGAAGAAGTCTCCACTTATAATGGCTTTGAGGTGTTGTCTCAGTCTGAGTCGTAACATTGCCCATGCTCCTGCTTTTATCCATTAAAGGAAATTTGAGTGATTTTTTTTTGGAATAACTGTGCATAATACCTTTTAGAATGTGCTATGGAGCATAAAAATACAAAGTCCATGTCTGAAAAGAAGGACACCGACAAGAGATCAAGTCATATCTTATGATTACTAGCTTTGTGATATTTGCATAAGACATCATTTCTTTCAACTTCACTTTCTTCAATACCTTATACAGGTCTTCAGAGGATTAATGGAATAATAAACATAAAGTGATTAGCAGAAGACCCTTAGAAAAAGACAGCAGTTAGTTGTTATTATCATATTTCACTATGCAAAGTAGTAGTGATATTAGATGTTGCTGATGAAAATAGGAATAAAATACATATATAAAATACATATATGAACAAGCTAAATGTTAGACCATTCATTCTCAATCATTTCAAACCAACTTCTCATATATTGTAGTGAATTTGTTATCATGCAATGATAAACAGAGGAACTGTAACCCAACTTCATAGGCAGCTACAAAAAAATAATATAATGCCCTAACTGTATTAGGAAACATAAAAGCAAATTTAAGTTAAAAAATAATATGTCCTTTAATAATCACACCTTTGGGAGAAGACACAAGCCTTTGCATCATATTAAACAGACAATTGCCACTGATAGTGGTAGGTGAATATCAAGAGTGGCATTGCCTTTGCTGATACAAGTTTGGGGAAATACTGAACAGTTTTTTATTATATGCCCCCAAATAAAAAAATATTTTCTGTATCTATACAGTTTTAATATTGTTAGAAAAGTATATGCATGCAAAATGTGGTTCCAGAAACATTTTACTTATATACAAAATATTAGTTCTAGGTTTTATCATATATAAATACATATCAGATCATTCAAAATATGTACATGACAAAGGTCTATTTTTGCACAGTGCAGAATATCTAACAGTCCTCATCCATATACATTCAATGCCATCCATATGTGACAACAAAATGCTCATACAAATTTCCAGATGCCTCACTGAATGGCATTTTCCTTACTATGATACTCCCTTTTGCATAACACTTCCTATGACAACTGAGCAAAGAAGATATCTTTTTTGTTGTTCCAGCTTTGTCAAAGAAGGATATTAAAATTACGTGGCATTTAAAAAATTATCATACCTTGGGATTCAGATTTTGCAATGCCTTTCTTCTTTTTTCCCTTCCATTCTTCTCTCACTTCATATTTTCTTCTTTCTTTCAAACAATATTTATTAAACAGTTATCATATTAAGAAGAATTCTATTTAGGCACTGATGATAGAATAGTGAACAAGAAAACAGATCTTCCCATAGTCATAAAGTTATGAGATGGAGAGGCTAGAAATGAATAGAAATAATTACAATAAAGTGTGTGTGTGGGGGGGTGGGTGGGTGTGTTAAATTGAAGATGAGATAATAAATCTGTACATCTAGATAGAAATATGAGATCTTTTGGTTAAGTGTGGATTAGAAAAAAAGGAAGGGACAAAAGGCAGAAGGAAGTGAGAGAGGCTCACAAGGTTGATGACTATTTTACAGAGGAAAGTTACTAATGACATCTCTCAGGAAGGACCACTTGAAAAATACTGATGTGACACTGTGATAAGATCTGAGAGAAACATTTGTCTGGTGAAAAAAAATGTAAGAGTAAAGTTCCTAGGTAAGGCAGAACTGGCTTAACATGCTTAAAGACTGAAAAGTAGCAAGCCTATCTAACATGAAGTGTGTGATAATGGGAAGATAAATGAGAGATTAATTTGGAAAGGTCATGAGAAGACAGTTTGTACAGGGCATTGTAGGAGCTTAAACCTCTTTGTAAAGGAGATGAGAAGCTGTAAGAGGGTTTGATATTTAAAAGCATAACTCCAGACAAGGAATTGAGTAGAACTCTGTGAAATGGGAGATTGTATTGTTGAGGCTGTATGAAAGTAGAACAGACAGTATTTGATGATGTATTGGTGAGGTAGACAGAGTAAAATCAAACATCATGTTTGAGAATGAACATCTAGGTGAATAATGGTACACTTTACTGCAATACAAAAGACATGGGGAGTAGGTTGTGACAGGGACATGGTAGAGTTGAAACAAGATATTTGGAGACATTATGCTTGAATTTCCTATTCAATATCCAAGTGAAAAATCAAGCAGGAAGTAAAACCAAGTAAAATATATAAATTTTGAGCTTAGGCATGAGTCATTACTAGAGAAATACATCTATTTCTCATCAATAGTTTATGTGGATCTTTCGGAAATAAAAATGGAATCTAATAAAGGGATTTAACTACAAAAAATTATAAATATTTTCAAAAATATTAAACCATAAAATGGTTAAAATAGTTTAGTCGGCCAATATAAAATAAATATTTTATGATTGTTAACTAACAGTTATCACTACTTAAAGAGTATTAAAATATTTTCTGTCACTGAAATATAATAATTTCCACAACATTATCAGAAAAAATGCAAAAAGGAGGTTAATTGGTTTTCTCTAAGGTTAAGAGTAATAAACAAAGCTTTTACGTTATTTTGTGATTTCTCACAAAGGAGACATGCATGGTTTTTTAATTACAAAATATATTATTTGTGAAATAGGGTATCATAAAGATTAATCTGTTGGCAATGTGTAGAATAAATTAATATCAACTAGGGGCACATTGAGACATATAAGGTAGACCATCATTTGGAAAGCTACTGCATCACTGAATCTTTCAATAAGGAGATAAAACCTCCCTGGTAAGCAGAAAGTTTATGTGTGTGTGTGTCAGGCAAATGTAAAGAAATGATATCCTGGATAAGATCACCATGAAGTTTTGGATTCTTAATATTTAATAAATATAACACTGACCCTTGATCATCTGTGTTTTGTCTTACTTATTAGCAAAACTAAAACTCAAATTAAACACATCACTTATTCCACACATGCAAATTTATGAACAAAAGTGACTAGAAAAAAAAACACACATAATTATATCTATTGGTTACAATTTAATTCAGGAAAACAATGTCCAAAATGATTCAGAGATTCTTTTCAGAGAAGTAAATACTGAGATAATTTGTTACCACCAGAGCGTCTGAAGAAAGCACTAAATATGGAAAGGAAAGACGATTACCAGTCACTACAAAAATACACTAAAATACGCAAACCAGTAACATTATAAAGCAATAACATAAATAAGTCTGCAATATAACTAGCTAACATGATGAGAAGATTAAATCTACACATATCAATACTAACCTTAAATGTAAATGAGTTAAATGCCCCAGTAAAAAATCACAGAGTGGCAACCTGGATAAAGAACCAAAACCCATTGGTATGCTGTCTTCAAGAGCTCCATCTCACTTGCAATGACATACATAGGTTCAAAATAAAGTGATGGAGGAAAATCTAGCATGCAAATGAAAAGCAGAAAAAAGCAAAGGTTGCAACCCTAGTTTCTGACATAACAGACTTTAAACTAACAAAGATCAAATAAGACAAAAAAGGGCTTTAAAGAGGTTCAATTCAACAAGAAGAGCTGACTATCCTAAATATATACGCACTCAACACAGGAGCAACCAGATTAATAAAACAAGTTTTTAGAGACCTTCAAAGAGACAGACTGCCACACAATAATAGTGGGAGATTTTAACCCACAGACAATATTAGATCGATCACCAACACAGAAAATTAACAAAGATATTCAGGACCTGTATTCAGTACTGGATCAAATGAACCTTATAGCTATCTGCAGAACTCTTCACCCCAAAGCAATAGAATGCACATTCTTTTCATTGTCATATGGCACTTACTCTAAAATCAATCAAATAATCAGAAGTAAAACACTCCTCAGCAAATGCAAAATAACTGAAATAACAGTCTCCCAAACCTCGGCATAATCAAATTAAAACTCAAGACTAAGAAATTAACTCAAAACCATGCAATTACATGGAAATTGAATAACCTGCTTCTGAATGACTTTTAGGAAAATAATAAAATTGAGGCAAAAATCAAGAAGTTTTTTGAAACTAATGAAGACAAAGATATAACATACCAGAATCCCTGAGACACAGTTAATCCAGAGTTAAGATGAAAATTTGTAGCACTAAACACCCACATCAAAAAGTTAGAAAGATCTCAATTTAACAACCTAACATCACAACAAAAAGAACTAGAAAATCAAGAGCAAACACATCCCAAAGCTAGCAGAAGACAATAAATAACCAAAATCAGAGCTAAACTCAAGGAGATGGATATATGAAAAAACATTCAAAAGGTCAACAAATTCAGGAGCCATTTTGTTTTGAAAAAAAAAATAATAAAATAGATAGACCACTATCTAGACTAATAAAGAAGATTCATATAAACACAATCAGAAACCATAAGGGGGATATTACCACAATCCCACAGAAATACAAACAACTATCAGAGGATATTATAAACAACTCTATACACATAAACTAGAAAATCTAGAAGAAATAGATACATTCCTGGACACATACACCCTCCCAAGACTGAACCAGGAAGAAATTCAATACCTGAACAGACCAATAAAGAGTTATGAAGTTGAGGCAGTAATAAATAGCCTACCAATTAGAAAATGACAGGACCAGACAGATTCATGGCTGACTTTTACCAGATGCACAAAGAAGAGCTGGTACAATTCTTACAGAAACGAATCCAAAAATGTGAAAAGGAGAAATTCATCCCTAACTAATTATATGAAGCCAACATCATCCTGATACTAAAAACTGGCAGAGATACAACAAACAAAACTTTAGGCCAATATCCTTGATGAACATTGATGCAAAAATCCTCAACAAACTACTGGCAAACTGAATCCAGCAGCACATCAAAAAGCTTATCCACCACGATCAAGTAGGCTTCATCTCCAGGAAGCAAAGTTGGTTCAATATTTGCAAATCAATAATTGTGATTCATCATATAAATGGAACGAAAAACAAAAGCCACATGATGATCTGAATAGATGCACTAAAGGCTTTTGATAAAATTCAAATCCCTTCATGCTAAAAACTCTCAGTAAACCAGGTATTGAAGGAACATAACTCAAAATATTAAGAGACATATCTGATAAACCCACAGCCAATATGATACTGAATGAGCAAAAGCTGGAAGCATTCTCCTTGAAAACTGGCACTAGACAAGAATGCCCTGTCTCAACAATCCTATTCAACATAATATTGGAAGTTGTGGCCACAGCAATCAGGCAAAAGAAAAACAGGCATTTGAATAGGAAGAAAAGAAGCCAAACTATCCCTGTTTGCAGATGACATAAACCTATATCAAGAAAAGTCCATCATCTCAGCCAAAAAGCTTCTTAATCTGAGAAGCAACTTCAGCAATGTCTTAGGATAAAAAATCAATGTGCAAAAGTTGCTAGCATTCCTATACACCAACAATAGTCAAGCCAAGAGTCATATCACAAATAAACTCTCATTCAAATTTCCATAGAAAGAAACAAAATACCTAGGAATACATTTAACCAGGAAGGTGAAAGATCTCTACAAGGAGAGCTACAAACAACTCCTCAAAGAAATCAGAAATGACATAAACAAATGGAAAAACATTGCATACTTATGAAAAATAAAGAATCAATATCAACAAAATGGCTGTAAAGCCCAAAGCAATTCATAGATTCAATACTACTCCCATTAAACTATCATTGACATTCTTCACATAAGTAGAAAAACTATTTTAAAATTCATGTGGAATCAAGAAAGTGTCCAAATAGCCAAAGAAATCCTAAGCAAAAATAATACAGCTGGAGGCATCACATTACCTGACTTCAAACTATACTACAAGGCTACACTAACCAAAACAGCATGGTACAAGTACAAGAACAGACACATAGACCAAGGGAACAGAATAGAGAACTCAGAAATAAGACCACACACCTACAACCATCTGATCTTTGACAAACCTGACAAAAACAAGCCATTGGAAAACAATTCCCTATTTAATAAATCATGCTGGGATAACTGTTTTACCATATGCAGAAGATGGAAACTGAACGACTTCCTTACACCATATACATAATTTAACTCAATATGGATTAAAGACTTAAATGGAAAACCCAAAACTATAAAAACCCTGGAAGACAACCTAGGCAATTCCATTCAGAACATAGCCATGAGCAAAGATTTTATGACAAGGATGCCAAAAGCAATTTCAGCAAAAGCAAAAATGGACAATTGAGATTCTAATTTAACTAAAAAAGATTCTGCACAGCAAAAGAAACTACTAAAATAGTAAACAGATAATCTACTGATGAGATAATTTTTCACAAAATAGGCATCCAACAAATGTCTAATATCCAGCATCTATGAGGAACTTACACAAACAAGAAAAAAACAACCCCATTAAAATGTGGGTAAAAGAAGGAAACAGGTACTTCTCAAAAGAAGACCATGGAAAACTATGCATCCATCAAGAAAAATGAAATTTTGTTTTGTTTTTGTTTTTTGGCAGGGACACAGGGACATGGATGGATCTGGAGGTCATTATCCTTGGCAAAATAACACAGGAACAGAAAACCAAATATGGTATTTTCTCACTTACAAGTAAGTAAATGGTGAGAACAAATGGACTCATAGAGGGGTACAATACACACTGGGGCCTTTTGATGGGTGGAGGGTGGGAAGAGAAAGAGCTTCAGGAAAAACAACGAATGAGTACTAGGCCTAATACCTGGGTGATGAACTGATCTGTACAACAAAATCCCATGACACACGTTTACCTATGTAAGAAACCTGTGCTTGTACCTTTGAACTTAAAAGTTTTTTTAAAAAGTATCTACATATTCTCACAAGCACATTTTCCTTACTTGCCAGTATTTGCAAATACTGACCGTGTTTTTGATGTTACTATAGATGTAATGCTATCACGATTCTGCCTAAATTCAATAATTTCTTTTATTTCAGCTTACCTTATCTTCTTTCATCTTTTGACTATTTATGTACATGGCCTGAGAATGTACACTTTGGCTCTTCCCCACATAAAAAAAAATGATTTTTCATCATCATAAAAACATAATGTTATTTTCCTGTCTTACAATTTTTTAAACACTTTTTTTTTTTTTCTTGAATCACTATATACCAAAGCTGTTTCCATTTTTTTGCAAATCTCTTAAGAAATAGTTTAGGCTAACCATCTTCAAATTCTCACTTTCCATTATCTCTTAAATCCAATTCAATCAAGATTTCCCTCCTAGAGTTCCCATAAAGACTACAATAATTTCTAGGCTGTCAAATCAAGTGTCAAATTGCTCCCTTCTCAATATAATTTATTTATTAGTAGCCTTTGACAAAGCTTAACGTGCTCAATCTTGATCCACTACTTCTTTTGGGTACTAAACACCACTCTCTCCTCAATTTTTTTCTACCTCACTTTTAGTCCTTCTCAGTCACCTTAACTGGTTCCTCTTCTTTTCCTATTCTTTTTAATTTCTTTTCTTATGTCCTACATTCAATACTTTAAAACTGTATTTGGAGCATTACTAGTTCTCAACACTTCCACAGATATGAATATGACTATGAATCTGATCTATTGCAGCTATTCTCCACACACCACAAAGAATGCCTAATGTATACAGGTTTTCTTGCTTTTTTCCTTTGACATAAGCAGAGATCTTTAGTGGGGCCCAAAAAACCCACAGGAACTGATTCTTCATATTACTTCTCTGACCTTCTCTGCAACTTTCTCTCTCTCTCTCTCTCTCTCTCTCTCTCTCTCTCTCTCTCTCTCCCCCGCCCCGCCTTTCTGACCTTCCAGGTATTATGACTTCCTTGCTCTTGGGCTAATATTTCAGGAATGCTTCAAGCTTCGCACATTGGCTATTTTTACTCATTTTGTTTGGAATGTTACACACCAGAAAACAAATACCTACCCTCCTTACCTGCTCCAGACCTTTACTGAAATTTTGTTTTCTCCAGGATGCCCTGATTTACCCTTTTTAAATAACAGCTGCACTTTTCCTGGGAATTCATGAACTCCCTCATTGTACTCTACTTTCAAAGGAAGAAAAACCTCCATTATTTATGATATTCTAATATTATATTGTCAATCCTCATTATTTACAGAGTCCATATTTGCTAGTTCTCCTAGCTGGGATTACAGGCGCATGCCACCATGCCCGGCTAATTTTTGTATTTGTAGTAGAGACGGAGTTTCATCATATTGGTCAGGCTGGTCTCAAACTCCTGACCACGTGATCAGCCCACCTCAGCCTCCCAAAGTGCTAGCATGACAGGCGTGAGCCACCAGGCCTGGCCTATATATGTTTATTCAAAGAAAATAATAGATTCGTTACACCTCAACCTCACGAAGCAGCAGTAAAGAATGCTTAATTTCATGAAAAAAACTGCATTATTTTGTTATGCTTTTATAAATTCAAAACATTTCAAAAGAAAGAGTAACAATAAAATGGAATTATTGTCTTACCACTTGACTTTCCAAACAAACTTCAACATATCTAATCAAAATGTTTCTCTTTTCTTAGCATTAACAAATAGTGTTCTAAAGTAATCCAATAACTGTTCCAAAACCTTGGACATGCTACAAAGAAAACATCTCTATATCTTTTTAGAGTATTGGAAAATTAATCAAAAAATTCTAAGCTGTTTCAATGACAAGCACATTAATCTCTAAGTAATTGTATTGATATTTCAAATAGTATATTTTACAAATATTTTTCATGACATTATAAAATTAATCTTTAAAAATGTCTTCTTTGTTGCTGTTAAGCAAAGAAGAAATCAACTACTTTAATGGATTACTTGGACTGACAAACAGCATGCAGGGAAATACCACAGGAACTCTGCCACGGGGACCTCAAACATATGTTGTCAAAGACCACATCCCCGGTCAAAACATATAATGCAAAACAAAATGTGTAACTGATTGTTAGCTAGCCACTATTTTCCTCTAAAATCGAAAAATTGTTTAAATATTCCAGCTTATAAACCAGAGTATAGTAACAGAATAAATAAGAGCTTAACAGATTCGGTCTATGGTACAGTGTCAATTAATCAATTATGAACTTTCACATCACTCTTGTAATACAGTGTGTCCTAAAATTATATGCTACTGTTTCTCATTCTTTTCTGCTTATTTCTACTAGGAGCTTTGCTAGTATTTGCCTTACAGAATTATTGAGCAAATATTTTATGTTAATTTGTGTTGATGCCCTAAGAAATTAAGTCAGAATATTTTGATTAATTTTTCAGAGTTCTTCTATTCTATATTAACAGGAAATTGTATATTTACAGTTTTAAAAGAAGGTTAAATGTGATTGTATTTCACAGTGCATTTAAAATGCAATAATTTTTCCAAGTTTCTTTAATAATGACACTGTAGAATTTCATTAACTATTCACATATAAAAATACAATATGTTTGGAGAGAGATGAGGTAGAAATTGTGTTGCATATTAACCATTGGATTGAATTAGAATCTTAGATTAATTCACCTTCACTTGATCCAAAGCAGAGATTTTATTTTTATTTGGTAAATGTACCTGTTCTTTACATTTATGTTCTAAACAAGACTCATAACTGACCAAATGGGTGGTAGTTATTTCATGATTACGTAGGTTTATGATAGAGTTAGCTATGTGTCTTCATTAAACACAGTAGGTTTGTTGACAATATTACTACATACATGAATTATAAAGTACAGATTTAATGTATCTTATTTCAATGGCTTGTGTGGGATTTTAAAATGTGCTTCCTTAGAGACAAATTTATCGTAATAATAGTAGAAGAGCTAAAATTTAATTTATATAAATGACAAACTTGGGCAAAAACCCATGTAGAGTTTAACTTCTACTCTATCTGGTTCAAGAAAAACATTGTATATTGCTTTTCAGAATTATCGTAGTTCTTGCTTATTTAAAAGATATTATTAGTCCTTAGGGCCTGGGACAAAGATGGCATAAGGTAAATCACTTTATGATGATTCAGACCAAAACAATTTTGCTAACCATAGCCATAAATATGAAAAATAATGGTATAATTTAAGGTAAATATTCTGTTCACTAAATGATTTACTCTAATGTGAATCTATCATTTGTCACAAAATTTCATTTAAAAATAGCTAAATGTTTGCTTTCTATTTGCAGTACCGTTTTTTAACTTCTCTTCTTCATAACTCATTATTGAAAGAATAAACATTTAAACAAATAGTAAATAATGACAGGAGAGCCAATGAATGTCTTCCATGATTTTTTGTTTAAGCAATTATAATGCAGGAAAACAGCTAACATGATAGGTAAGTATATAAAAGGATAAACAGATAGATAAACAAATTGATAGAAGGATAAATGGTAAATGAATGGGTATAAATATATAAATATATATTTAGAAAGCTATACCTCCCAAATACTTAACTATGTTAATTTATAGACATAAGTTTCATTAAAATTTTATGTTTCTGCATGTGTAGTTTTCTCTCTTTCTTTCTTTCTTTTTTTTGTCCCTTATAGTCTTTTATTTTATTTTTTTTATTTTTAATTTTTTTGTTTATTTTTTTTATTATTATACTTTAAGTTCTAGGGTACATGTGCATAACGTGCAGGTTTGTTACATATGTATACATGTGCCATGTTGGCGTGCTGCACCTATCAACTTGTCAGCACCCATCAACTCGTCATTTACATCAGGTATAACTCCCAATGCAATCCCTCCCCCCTCCCCCCTCCCCATGATAGGCCCCTGTGTATGATGTTCCCCTTCCCGAGTCCAAGTGATTTCATTGTTCAGTTCCCACCTATGAGTGAGAACATGCAGTGTTTGGTTTTCTGTTCTTGCGATAGTGTACTGAGAATGATGGTTTCCAGCTGCATCCATGTCCCTACAAAGGACACAAACTCATCCTTTTTTATGGCTGCATAGTATGCCATGCTGTACATGTGCAACATTTTCTTAATCCAGTCTGTCTCTGATGGACATTTGGGTTGATTCCAAGTCTTTGCTATTGTGAATAGTGCTGCAATAAACACAAGTGTGCATGTGTCTTTATAGCAGCATGATTTACAATCCTTTGGGTATATACCCAGTAATGGGATGGCTGGGTCATATGGTACATCTAGTTCTAGATCCTTGAGGAATCGCCATACTGTTTTCCATAATGGTTGAACTAGTTTACAGTCCCACCAACAGTGTAAAAGTGTTCCTATTTCTCCACATCCTCTGCAGCACCTGTTGTTTCCTGACTTTTTAATGATTGCCATTCTAACTGGTGTGAGATGGTATCTCATTGTGGTTTTGATTTGCATTTCTCTGATGGCCAGTAATGATAAGCATTTTTTCATGTGTCTGTTGGCTGTATGAATGTCTTCTTTTGAGAAATGTCTGTTCATATCCTTTGCCCACTTTTTGATGGGGTTGTTTGTTTTATTCTTGTAAATTTGTTTGAGTTCTTTGTAGATTCTGGATATTAGCCCTTTGTCAGATGAGTAGATTGCAAAACTTTTCTCCCATTCTGTAGGTTGCCTGTTCACTCTGATGGTAGTTTCTTTTGCTGTGCAGAAGTTCTTTGGTTTAATTAGATCCCATTTGTCAATTTTGGCTTTTGTTGCTGTTGCTTTTGGTGTTTTAGACATGAAGTCCTTGCCCATGCCTATGTCCTGAATGGTATTACCTAGGTTTTCTTCTAGGGTTTTTATGGTATTAGGTCTAATATTGAAGTCTCTAATCCATCTTGAATTAATTTTCATATAAGGAGTAAGGAAAGAATCCAGTTTCAGCTTTCTACTTATGGCTAGCCAATTTTCCCAGCACCATTTGTTAAATAGGGAATCCTTTCCCCATTGCTTGTTTTTCTCAGATTTGTCAAAGATCAGATGGCTGTAGATGTGTGGTATTATTTCTGAGGACTCTGTTCTGTTCCATTGGTCTATATCTCTGTTTTGGTACCAGTACCATGCTGTTTTGGTTACTGTAACCTTGTAGTATAGTTTGAAGTCAGGTAGTGTGATGCCTCCAGCTGTGTTCTTTTGACTTAGGATTGTCTTGGCAATGCGGGCTCTTTTTTGGTTCGATGTGAACTTTAAAGCAGTTTTTTCCAATTCTGTGAAGAAACTCATTGGTAGCTTGATGAGGATGGCATTGAATCTATAAATAACCTTGGGCAGTATGGCCATTTTCACGATATTGAATCTTCCTATCCATGAGCACGGTATGTTCTTCCATTTGTTTGTGTCCTCTTTTATTTCACTGAGCAGTGGTTTGTAGTTCTCCTTGAAGAGGTCCTTTACATCCCTTGTAAGTTGGATTCCTAGGTATTTCATTCTCTTTGAAGTAATTGTGAATGGAAGTTCATTCATGATTTGGTTCTTTGTTTGTCTGTTACTGGTGTATAAGAATGCTTGTGATTTTTGCACATTGATTTTGTATCCTGAGACTTTGCTGAAGGTTCTTATCAGCTTAAGGAGATTTTGGGCTGAGACAACGGGGTTTTCTAAATATACAATCGTGTCATCTGCAAACAGGGACAATTTGACTTCTTTTCCTAACTAAATACCCTTTATTTCTTTCTCTTGCCTGATTGCCCTAGCCAGAACTTCCAACACTATGTTGAATAGGAGTGGTGAGAGAGGGTATCCCTCTCTTGTGCCAGTTCTCAAAGGGAATGCTTCCAGTTTTTGCCCATTCAGTATGATATTGGCTGTGGGTTTGTCATAAATAGTTCTTATTATTTTGAGATACGTTCCATCAATACCAAATTTATTGAGCATTTTTAGCATGAAGGGCTGTTGAATTTTGTCAAAGGCCTTTTCTGCATCTGTTGAGATAATCATGTGGTTTTTGTCTTTGGTTCTGTTTATATGCTGAATTATGTTTATTGATTTGTGTATGTTGAATGAGCCTTGAATCCCAGGTATGAAGCCCACTTGATCATGGTGGACAGGCTTTTCGATGTGCTGCTGGATCCGGTTCACCAGTATTTTATTGAGGATTTTTCCATCAATGTTCATCAGGGATATTGGTCTAAAATTCTCTTTTTTTGTTGTGTTTCTGCCAGGCTTTGGTATCAGGATGATGTTGGCCTCATAAAATGAGTTAGGGAGGATTCCCTCTTTTTCTATTGATTGAAATAGTTTCAGAAGGAATGGTATCAGCTCCTCCTTGTACGTCTGGTAGAATTCAGCTGTGAATCCATCTGGTCCTGGACTTTTTTTGGTTGGTAGGCTATTAATTATTACCTCAATTTCAGAGCCTGCTATTGGTCTATTCAGGAATTCAGCTTCTTCCTGGTTTAGTCTTGGGAGAGTCTAAGTGTCCAGGAAATTATCCATTTCTTCTAGATTTTCCAGTTTATTTGCGTAGAGGTGTTTACAGTATTCTCTGATGGTAGTTTGTATTTCTGTGGGGTCAGTGGTGATATCCCTTTATCATTTTTTATTGCGTCTATTTGATTCTTCTCTCTTTTCTTCTTTATTAGTCTTGCTAGCAGTCTGTCAATTTCGTTGATCTTTTCAAAAACCAACTCCTAGATTCATTGATTTTTTGGAGGGTTTTTTGTGTCTCTATCTCCTTGAGTTCTGCTCTGATCTTAGTTATTTCTTGCCTTCTGCTTGCTTTTCAATGTGTTTGCTCTTGCTTCTCTAGTTCTTTTAATTGTGATGTTAGAGTGTCAATTCTAGATCTTCTCTGCTTTCTCTTGTGGGCATTTAGTGCTATAAATTTCCCTCTACACACTGCTTTAAATGTGTCCCAGAGATTCTGGTATGTTGTATCTTTGTTCTCATTGGTTTCAAAGAACATCTTTATTTCTGCCTTCATTTCGTTATGTACCCAGTAGTCATTCAGGAGCAGGTTATTCAGTTCCCATTTACTTCAGCAGTTTTGATTGAGTTTCTTAGTCCTGAGTTCTAGTTTGGTTGCACTGTGGTCTGAGAGACAGTTTGTTGTAATTTTTGTTCTTGTACATTTGCTGGGGAGTGCTTTACTTCCAATTATGTCGTCAATTTTGGAATAAGTGTGATGTGGTGCTGAGAAGAATGTATATTCTGTTGATTTGGGGTGGAGAGTTCTATAGATGTCTATTAGGTCTGCTTGCTGCAGAGATGAGTTCAATTCCTGGATATCCTTGTTAACTTTCTGTCTCATTGATCTGTCTAATGTTGACAGTGGAGTGTTGAAGTCTCCCATTATTATTGTATGGGAGTCTAAGTCTCTTTGTAAGTCTCTAAGGACTTGCTTTATGAATCTGGGTGCCCCTGTATTGGGTGCATATATATTTAGGATAGTTAGCTCTTCCTGTTGAATTGATCCCTTTACCATTATGTAATGGCCTTCTTTGTCTCTTTTGATCTTTGATGGTTTAAAGTCTGTTTTATCAGAGACTAGGATTGCAACCCCTGCTTTTTTTTGTTCTCCATTTGCTTGGTAGATCTTTCTCCATCCCTTTATTTTGAGCCTATGTATGTCTCTGCATGTGAGATGGGTCTCCTGAATACAGCAGACTGATGGGTCTTGACTCTTTATCCAATTTGCCAGTCTGTGTCTTCTAATTGGACCATTTAGTCCATTTACATTTAAGGTTAAGATTGTTATGTGTGAACTTGATCCTGCCATTTTGATATTAACTGGTTATTTTGCTCGTTAGTTGATGCAGTTTCTTCCTAGCCTCGATGGTCTTTACATTTTGGCATGTTTTTGCAATGGCTGGTACCGGTTGTTCCTTTCCATGTTTAGTGCTTCCTTCAGGGTCTCTTGCAGGGCAGGCCTGATGGTGACAGAATCTCTAAGCATTTGCTGTCTGTAAAGGATTTTATTTCTCCTTCACTTATGAAACTTAGTTTGGCTAAGATATGAAATTCTGGGTTGAAAATTCTTTTCTTTAAGAATGTTTAATATCGGCTCCCACTCTCTTCAGGCTTGTAGAGTTTCTGCCAAGAGATCTGCTGTTAGTCTGATGGGCTTCCCTTTGTGGGTAACCCGACCTTTCTCTCTGGCTGCCCTTAAGATATTTTCCTTCATTTCAACTTTGGTGAATCTGGCAATTATGTGTCTTGGAGTTGCTCTTCTCGAGGAGTATCTTTGTGGCGTTCTCTGTATTTCCTGGATTTGAATGTTGGCCTGCCCTACTAGGTTGGGCAAGTTCTCCTGGATAATATCCTAAAGAGTGTTTTCCAACTTGGTTCCATTTTCCCCCTCACTTTCAGGCTCCTCAATCAGATGTAGATTTGGTCTTTTTACATACTCCCATACTTCTTGCAGGCTTTGTTCATTTCTTTTTCTTCTTTTTTCTTTTGGTTTCTCTTCTTGCTTCATTTGATTCATTTGATCCTCAATCACTGATACACTTTCTTCCAGTTGATCAAGTCGGTTACTGAAGCTTGTGCATTTGTCACGTATTTCTCGTGTCATGGTTTTCATCTCTGTCAGTTCGTTTATGGCCTTCTCTGCATTAATTATTCTAGTTATCAGTTCTTCCACTCTTTTTTCAAGATTTTTAGTTTCTTTGTGCTGGGTATGTAATTTCTCCTTTAGCTCTGAAAAGTTTGATGGACTGAAGCCTTCTTCTCTCATCTCGTCAAAGTCATTCTTCGTCCAGCTTTGATCCATTGCTGGCGATGAGCTGCGTTCCTTTGGAGGGGGAGATGCGCTCTTATTTTTTGAATTTCCAGCTTTTCTGCCCTGCTTTTTCCCCATCTTTGTGGTTTTATCTGCCTCTGGTCTTTGATGATGGTGATGTACTGATGGAGTTTTGGTGTAGGTCTCCTTCCTGTTTGTTAGTTTTCCTTCTACCAGTCAGGATCCTCAGCTGTAGGTCTGTTGGAGATTGCTTGAGGTCCACTCCAGACCCTGTTTGCCTGGGTGTCAGCAGCAGAGGCTGCAGAAGATAGAATATTGCTGAACAGTGAGTGTACCTGTCTGATTCTTGCTTTGAAAGCTTCCTCTCAGGGGTGTACTCCACCGTGTGAGGTGTGGGGTATCGGTCTGCCCCTAGTGGGGGATGTCTCCCAGTTAGGCTACTCAGGGGTCAGGGACCCACTTGATCAGGCAGTCTGTCCGTTCTCAGATCTCAACCTCCGTGTTGGGAGATCCACTGCTCTCTTCAAAGCTGTCAGACAGAGTTGTTTGCAATGGTCTGCCGAGGTTTCTGCTGCCTTTTTGTTGTTGTTGTTGTTGTTTAGCTGTGCCCTGTCCCCAGAGGTGGAGCCTACAGAGACAGGCGGGCCTACTTGAGCTGCTGTGAGCTCCACCGAGTTCTAGCTTCCCAGAGGCTTTGTTTACCTACTTAAGCCTCAGCAATGGCAGGCACCCCTCCCCCAGGCTCACTGCTGCCTTGTGGTTAGATCGCAGACTGCTGTGCTAGCAATGAGGGAGGCTCCATGGGTAGGGGACCCTCCCGGCCAGGTGTGGGATATAATCTCCTGGTGTGCCCGTTTGCTAAGTATTGGGGTGGGAGTTACCCATTTTTCCAGGTGTTGTGTGTCTCAGTTCCCCTGGCTAGGAAAAGGGATTCCCTTCCCCCTTGCACTTCCCAGGTGAGGCAATGCCTCACCTTGCTTCAGCTCTGGCTGATCGGGCTGCAGCACCTGACCAGCACCGATTGTCCTGTACTCCCTAGTGAGATGAACCCAGTACCTCAGTTGAAAATGCAGAAATCACCGGTCTTCTGTGTCGCTGGCTCTGGGAGCTAGAGACTGGAGTCATTCCTATTCAGCCATCTTGCTCCGCCTGGTCTCTGCATGTGTAGTTTTCAAATTTTTAAGTCAATTAATTTCTTTGACAAATGTATATATGGATATATATACATATGTATAAGATAATATGATTATACAAATTATATATATACACAAATGCCACTATGGTACCTGTGATAAGAGGGTGGAAGGGGTGGATCCATTGTTACTTGCATAGGTTTATAAACAAGGTCTCAGGTTGATGCTTGTTTGTGATAACTTTCGAAAATGGATAGAAAGCACTGCCTATACTTAGGGGATTTTTTTTTTTTTTTTAGTATCACAAATCATCGGGAGTAGGCTATCATGAAAACATTTGTCTGTCACCATGGACCCCAACACATTCTGCAGAGGCAATCTGAACTAAGTCAAGCTTTCCCCTTAGGCATTTCTCTCAAAGATTTACACAATATATTCCTTTTAACTTGACTTGGAAGTTTCTCTTTCCTCTGGAAGATTAAATCTAGTGGCAATGCCAGAAAACTGAAGTAAATAAAATAGCCGCAGTAGAATCCCTAGCTTCAGTGTCAAATCCGGAAGAATGTATTCCTTGAAATTGCAATGTGTGTCTGATTTCTATAACTATGTGGAGGTAATTAATATTAATAAATGTAATAGTGTTTTTATGAGTGGACATGGAAATATTTCAGTATTTTAGTAGATAATAAACTGGCATTTTAATATGTTGATATAAAATAATATTTTCTCTCTGTCCTGGGAACATTTGTGCATAGTGTGCTTTTGTTTTTTGAAAGTTTAACCAATTCCACATGGGGAAAAATATCTATCATTTATTCACTTTTCAAAGTAAATTAATTATATTTCAATTTATCTATATCTGTCATTTTATGAATTTGAATATTTACTTATGTTTTCAGTCAAGGCTTAGGCCATAAGCATTTGTGGGAGTTGGTAAGTCTGTTTTTTTGTGTGTGTGTCCTTGCTCGACTTACGAGTCCACAGGGCCAGCAGTTAAGAGGAGATGGTGGGTGTAAATTTGTATTAGTCTGCATTGCTCTAAAGAAAAACCTTAGGCTGGGTAATGTATAAAGAAAAGAGATTTATTGGGCTCATAGTTTTTCAGGTCGTACGAGAAGCATGACACTGGCTTCTGTTTCTGGTGAGGACCTCAGGAAGCTTCCACTCATGATGGAAGGTGAAGAGGAACTGACATCACATAGTGAGAGCAGAATGAAGCAAGAGACAGAAGGGAGGTGCCAGACTCTTTAATAATCAGTTCTTGCAGGAGTAAATAGTGAGAACTTGTTATAGAGAGGATGACACAAGGCTATTCATGAGGGATCCACCCTGAGGACCCAAACACTTCCCACCAGATTCTACCTCCGATCTTGGTGATCCAATTTCTACATGAGGTTTTGAGGAGACACAAATCCAAACTATATCATTTCACCTTGGGCTGCCCCCAAATCTTGCATCCTTTTTACATTGCAAAATACAAGCACCCTTCCTCAATCGTCCCCAAAATCTTATTTCAGTACCAACTCAAAAGTCTTGACTCTCAAGGCTTTAGACTTGTTTACTGCAAGTTCCTTCCAGCTCTGTGCCTATAAGTTCAAAAAGAAGTTATTTACTTCCAACATACAATGGTGGTAGAGGCAGAGAATAAACTTTCCCATTCAAAAGGGAGAAATCAAACAAACAAAAAGGGTAACAGGACACATGCAAAACCTAGCAGGTCAGATATTAAATATAAGTTCCAAAATGATCTCCCTTGACTCCATGTCAGGCATCTTGGGCACACTGGTGTAAGAAGTGGGCTCCCAAGGCCTCAGGCAATTCTGTTTCCCCAACTTTGCTGTGTGTAGGCCATGTGGCTATTCTCAGGGTTTGAGGCAATTGCCTGCAGCTTTTCCAGGCTAAAGTGTGCATGCTGCTGGTGGCTCTAACTTTCTGGGGTCTGGAGGGATGTGGCTCCATTCTCACAACTCTTGTAGGCAGTCTCCCAGTGGGAATTGTTTGTGGCGCCACCAATCCCACATTTCACCTCAATACTGCCTTAGTAAAGCCTCTGCAGAAGTTCTGTCCCTATGGCAGGCTTCTGTCTGCGCACCCAGGTTTTTCCATACATCCTCTGAAATCTAGGTGGAAATGGCCAAGCTTCGACCATTCTTGCATTCTAGGCACCTAAAACTTAATCCCACATGGAAGCTGCCAAGGCTTATGGCTTGTGCCCCCACAAAGCAGTTATCCAAGCAGTACCTAGGACCCTTTGAGCTGAGCCTAGGTCCAGAGCAGCCTGTTCAGTGGTTTGGTGGGGAGCAGCACTCTGAGTTAGCACAGGCAACCTGGGCTTGCCACTTCCCCATATCATTCTATTCTCCTAGGCCTCTGCCCAGTGCTGAGAGGGGCTGCCTTAAACATTTCTGACGTGCCCTCAGGGATTTTTACCCATTACCTTGACTATTAGCACCTGACTTGCTTTTAGTCATAATAATTTATCTAGCAAGTTGTTGCTTCCTAGTCCCCTTGGATTCCTGTCCTGAAAATGCTTTTTCCTTCTTTACCACATGACTAAGTTTCAGATTTCCCTGATTTATACACTCTGTTTTCTTTGTAATTACAAGATCCAACTTTATATTATTCCTTTGCTCCCATGTCTGATCATAGATTGTTAGAAGTAGCCAGGCCACATTTTGTATGCTTTAGCATTTAGAAATTTCTTCCACCAGATAACCTAAATCATCATTCTTAGGTGTGGCCTTTCACAAAGCCTTAGGACATGCAAACAAAGCAGACACGTTCTTTGCGGAGGCAGAACAAGGACGGCTTATTTTTTTCAGTTTCCTATACATTTCTTGTTTCCATTTGACACTTCATCAGCATGGCTTTTACTGTCTATATATCTATCAACATTTTGGTCACAACCACTTAACCAGCCTCAAAAAATTCCAAACTTGCCCTTATCGTCCTATCTTCTTCTGAGCCTTCTGAATTCTTCCAACTTCTGTCCGTTACTTAATTCCAAACGTCTTTATACATTTTTTGGTATCTGTCTGGTATTTTCAGGAAATACATTTTTCTGGATTTGACACTGATGCTAGGGATAGTAATGCCCCATTCATCAGTACCAATTTGTTATTTTAGTCTATCTGTGTTGCTATAAATAAAACACTGAGGCTGGGTAATTTATAAAGAGAATAACTTTGTCTTGTTCCCAGTGCTGCAGACTGTGTGAGAAGCATAGTGTCAGCATCTGATTCTGGTGAGGGCTTCAGAAAGCTTCCCACTCATGGTGGAAGACCAAGGGGAGCAGGGATCACATGGCAAGAGAAGAAGAAAGTGAGACAGAGAGGAAGGAGGTACCAGAGTTTTTTAAATAACCAGCTCTCCCAGGAACTAACAGACTAATAACTCACTCCTTTCAGTGAGGATGGCACTTCCCCCCTCAAAATCTCCCAAAAGTGGAATACAGTCTCTGAAAACATGCATATTAGTTAGTTTCCCCCATTGAAAGGAAGAAAACCAGCAGATCACACACCACCGCACTAGCATAAACGGAAGACAGGACCAAAATACTAAGCGATGTAGACCCGCAAGAGATAGTGTTCCTACAAAATAAGAATAATTCAGAATTTCATTTACAATATAAATTATATTTTATTGCTATAAAAATAAAGTTTATTTCAACCTCTACAAAAGGACAATTCAGAATAAAATCTTAGAGTTTCTTGCCCAGTTTTTTCCCCTACCTCCCTCCCTTACCTTCTCTCCCTTACTTCACTCATTCCACTCCACTTCTGTTATGCTTGCCTCTTTGCTATTCCTGTAGCCATTCTCATAGTGAGCAATGTGTGCTGGTCCTTCTGACGGGAACATTCTTACAGCAGAAATCTCCACATTTGTTATTTGTGTCCTTGGGGTCTTTTTTAAGAAGGCCCTACCATCACTTCCAACTTCCATTTGTAATACAATATATTTCATAACATTAATATCCATGTAATGTACTATATATTTTACTTATTTATCTTGTCTAGAGTCTGTCTCCACTCATTGAAGAATGTGCTCAATGAGAATAATGTGTTTGCCTGTTTTTATTCATGGATCTATTCCAACCTTTATGATAGTATGAGGGCACCCAAGACATGGTATGTCGGTTATATATATATATATATATATATATATATCTGGATGGATGTATGGCTTGACTGCATGAAAAACAGTATACATAACAAAATTAATGAATACCAGAAATATTTTTACAAATTTACTTTGATAAATAATTTTCAATGCAAACAGGAATTGTGAAGGCATTGATGAAAATAGGAATTGTGAATGCATAGCTTTAGTCACTTTGCTTTATTGCTATGAAAAAAGTAGCTAAAACAAACTGACTTGATTTTCCGGTTTACTTAGAGTTATAAGGTTAGTCATGTGTGCATGTGCATATGTGTATGCCCAGTGAAATGTAGTGTCTCAAATAATTAAATATAATTAAGGTCCATGTAATAGGACATTTAAAATAATTTTCTGTTATTAGTGCATAAATGTAAACTTGCAATTTCTTTATTATAATTTTCTTTTTTTGAAGAAGTAGTGACAGGATCATCCTCTGTTGCTCAGGCTCACTTCAGCCTCAAACTCCTGGGCTCAAACAATTCTCCCACTTCAGCCTCCTGAGTAGCTGGGACCACAGGCATGCATCACCACACCTGGCTATTTTTTTTTTTACTTTTGTAGAAACAGGATCTCACCACCTTTCCCAAGCTGGTCTTGAAATCCCATGCTGAAGTGATCCTCCCACCTTGGTTTCCCAAAGTACTAGGATCATAGGCATGAGTCACTGTGCCTGGCCTATTTTCTTATTTAATTAATGTTAAAATTTTTACTGTGAATAACACAAATATGTGTTGATGCCACAATTTATACCTACTTTAAAATGAAGGTTTTTGTACACAACAGTAAGGCATTTTAAAACCAATACAATATGATTTACTCTGTTTAATTATATGTTATGCAGAATTTAACTATTTGATAATCAGCATAATAGATTAAAAACCAGGTCAACCTTGTTTAGCCTTGTCTATTTGGTTGGTGCAAAGGTAATTGCGGTTTTTGCAATTACTTTTAATGTCAAGAACCACAATTACTTTTCACTAACCTATAATAAATTACTATAAAATACACACCTGTCTATCTTATTGTAAACATTTTGCTGAAAATGTGTATGTGCACATGCATGTAAAGTCCAGGATAAACTGACATCTGTACTGTACTGATTCCTTAAGTACATATTTTACCACCTATAAATTCCATAATTTATCTTTGAACTAATTCTCCAAAATATAGTGTTTGATTCTTCAGATGCAATCTGAAGAATTATTTTATCTTTGAACAAATTGCATTATTTATATTTGAACTAGTTCTCCAAAATATAGTATCTGATTCTTCAGAAGCAATCTTGACTCTAATATGGGAAAATATTCTTAAAGAAATAATATGCATTTGTCTACCTACCTACTTACCTATTAAGAATATGAAACAGTTTGATTAATATATATGTTACATTTTTCTTTCCAAAATTGGATACTGGGAATTAAACTATGTTCATAAGTACACCTTAATTTGCATTCACCCATGATTATTTTTAGTGAGGGATAGAGGAAATCCTGTCTAATTTACACAAATAATAGAAGTGGCAAGTGGAACAGATGCGTGATCTTATCCTTTTGCTTGTACAGTATTCCATTAAAATTTTATGGTTTTAAACAATAACTTTACTTCTATCCTCAACCTGTCTTTTCTCATTTTATCATTAAGGAAACAAATACCTAACCAACAACACTGGGAAGAGGAAGTTGTGAACTGAATATGTACTAGGGTGTTTTTCTATATTTCCTACAGAGACATATACAATGAAAACAAAATTAACTGTGAACTATTAAAGTATTGTTCTACAACTATTAAAGTAATGTCCACAGATTTGTTGTTCTTTTGTTCTTAGCAGGAAATCATTAATGTGTTCTCTTAGAAATAAGAGTGCTGGGGCTATAGTAAGACTTCAATAATGTTAAGTTCTTGGAATGAGTTAAGACTTGAATAAGTTAAGTCCAATAAAAAATGAATAGAAATCAACTTTGAAAGAAATAAAAATATTTTAAAAAATAAATGAGAGGAATGCAGTTTTATTCCTATAAACCAATGTAACCTATTAGTATGATAAAAGGAAACAATGTCAAAGATAAATAGTGTGGGATCAAATGGAACTTGAAAGTAAATTGATTCAGGATTGTAGTTTTTTTCCTTTAAGAAGAAAAGTTTGTATGGGGAAAGAAAGATAGGGAGCAACAATTTTCCAATAACATAGGTACTAATTACCTTTGTTCCTAAAAAATATTTTTCCCAAAATATATATAGATACTCACTTATGTATATATGCATGCTCCAACTATGTGTTGAGTGCTAACTTTATGACAGGCACTGGGTTATATGTTGGGAATAATAAAAAAAGTGTAAAACATGCCCCCTGCTTCTGCACAGGAGAGTGGAGAAGCTAAGACAGAGCCACATGAATTAAGTAGAGGAGAACCCTTTACGTGTGGGAAATAACCTTGTGCAGGGCATAGAGAGGCAAAGAGGGCATAGGGCAAGGAGAAATTAATTTAGTTTCCCCAGCGATTAGGTTTCAACGACAAGGTGAAAAGTTGTTCTGAATCTTTTTGTTTGTTTGTTTTGTTTTGTTTTGTTTTTTGTTTTTTGTTTTGAGACGGAGTCTCGCTCTGTCGCCCAGGCTGGAGTACAGTGGCCGGATCTCAGCTCACTGCAAGCTCCGCCTCCTGGGTTTACGCCATTCTCCTGCCTCAGCCTCCCGAGTAGCTGGGACTACAGGCGCCCGCCACCTCACCCGGCTAGTTTTTTTTTTTTTTTTTTTGTATTTTTTAGTAGAGACGGGGTTTCACCGGGTTAGCCAGAATGATCTCGATCTCCTGACCTCGTGATCCGCCCATCTCGGCCTCCCAAAGTGCTGGGATTACAGGCTTGAGCCACCGCGCCCGGCCCTGAATCTTAAAAGATTATCCAATGACCAAGAAGTCGAGGATTTAGGTTGCAACATGAAAAGTGTAGTTTTTTTTGTTTTGTTTTGTTTTTTGTTTTTTTTGTTTGTTTGTTTTTTGACAGAGTTTTGCTGTGTCGTTCAGGCTGGAGTGCAGTGGCAAGATCTCAGCTCACTGCAACCTCTGCCTCCCGAGTTCAAGCTATTCTCCTGCCTCAGCCTCCTGAGTAGCTGCGATTACAGGCTCCTGCCACTACGTCAGCTAATTTTTGTACTTTTAGTAGAGATGGGGTTTTGCCATGTTGGCCAGGCAGGTCTCCGACTTGTGATCTCAGGAGATATCAGTGTATGTTATGATGCATATTTATATCAGTGTATATTCTGATAGCTATAGCATAAGGTATTGAAAAGAACTCAGATTTATATGGAGGAGATGTCAAACATTAAGAGTTTAGGATTTCAAGCAGAGTATCAAAACTTTCTGTAAAGTTCCAGATATTTAAGCTTTGTAGGCCACATGGTCCCTATCATAGCTACTCAACTCTGCCATTATAGACCAAAGCAACTACATACAATTACAAATGAATGGGCATGGCTGGTTCCAGGAAAACTTTGCAAAAACTGCTGGAAGCCAGAGTTGGCCCACGCATCATAGTTTACTAGTTCCTGATTTAGAACGTGAAGAAGCTATCAATTTTTTTTAAATTACATTTTGGAGTATACATCAGATTTTTAAGCGTATTGCTGGGGTTTAGGATTCTAGTGAAGTAATCACCAAAATAGTGGGTATAGTACTCAGTAGGAAGCTTTTCAACTCTTACTCTTCTCCCGCCATTCTTCTCTTTAGAGTCCCCTGGTGTCTATAATTTCTATCCTCATGCACATGTGTACCCATTGTTTAGATCCCATTTATAAGTAATAACATGCAGTATATAATAATCTGTTTCTGTATTAATTAACTTAGGACAATAATCTCGAGGTCAATCCATGTTGGCACAGAGGACCTGATTTCATTATTTTTCATGGCTGTGTAGTATTCAGTTGTGTATAAATAACACGTTTTATTAATCCAATGCACAATTGATGGATGCTTAGGTTGATTCCATGACTTCACTATTGTGAATAGTGCTGTGGTAAACATATGAGTGCAGGTGTCTTTTTGATATAATGATTTCCTCTGGGCAGAAACCCAGTAGTGGGATTGCTGGGTCAAATGGTAAATCAAATTTTAGTTCTTTGACAAAGATCCATAATATTTTCCATGGGCAAAAGATATGAATAGACATTTCTCAAAAGAAGACATACAAGCAGCCAGTGAACATATGAAAAAAGTGCTCAACAGCACTGATTATCAGAGAAATGCAAATTAAAACCACAATTAAATACCATTGCATATCAGTCAGAACAATTACTATTAAAAAATCAAGAAACGGTAGATGTTGGAAAGGCAGTGGAGAAAAGGAAATGCTTAAACACTGTTGTTAGGCGTGTAAATTAGCTCAACGCTCATGAAAAAATTTCAAGCATGGATGTGGTATAATCATGCCTATGTTGGAAGAAAATTACTCTGAAACAGGTATAAAAAGTTTCTGAGTGATGTGGGAATGCAGGTGTGCAGAATACTTAGAAGACAATAGCTCAGGACTAAATATCTGTCTGAATAATATAGGAGTACTGGATATAGGCAGACTAGATATGTGAAGTATAAAGGAGATAAGATCTATAGAATTTAGTGATGGATGGAGATTGAAGTTAGGAGAATAAATAAGATAGGAAGACGCTAGTTTTATGACTCAAATGACTTGGAGGATAGCACTCTTCAAAGGGAAAGGGTTAGAGAAGAAAGAATATTTTGTGGACATGATTTGCATTCATACTGGGAGAAGTATCACAATAAAAATAATGATTATATTTAATTTTTATCTTTACATTTGATGGATCTTTCTGATGGTCATTTGTGACTTGAAGAGAGATTCTTGGCTAGAAATTACTCCTTAAGTACAGCTGCATGCCCCTTTATCTGCAGGGAATGTGTTCTAAGATCCTGTTGGATGTCTGAAACCACAGAAAGTACCAAACTTTATAATTACCAAGTTTCTCCTATACATACAAACCTATGATAAGTTTAATATACAAATTAGGCACAATAAGAGATTAACAACAATTACTACTAATAAAGTAGAGCACTCATAACAATATGCTGTCACAAAAGTTACGCGAATCTGGTCTCTCTCTCAAAATATCTTATTGTACTGTAATCACTTATTTTCTGACCTTGGTTGACCACATGTACTTGAAACCATGGTGGTAAAACTATGCATAATGGGGGACTACTGCAGTGATGAGCTTGTAGGTGGTATTTGGTGATATTTAAAGTAATTTTCAAATGAGCTGAAAAATTTAAGAGTGGAAAAGAGTGGAAAGAGAAGAAGTCCAAGGACAGAGTCGTGGACAAAACTACTCTTAGGGATTGCAAGGGAGGCACAGCAAAGCAGACATAAGAAGAAAATTTACAGTCAAGATGTATTTATGTAATATAGAATAAATCATTAGTATACAGAATAACTATCATATAAATAGAATGCTATTAAGTTATGGCTAGTAACTATTTATGAAACATAACATCAAGGCACTCTAAGAAATGAATCCTAAAATCCAGAAATAAAAAATGACTTTGTTTGTAGCAATTTTTTAAACAATCGATTTAGATATTTTGTTTTTTTGTTCAATCTAATACTTTTTAGGTACTAAATTACTTTTAGACTATTGGTTTGAATGCACTGAAAATATGCATGCTCATTATAAAGAAGTTTTAAGTCATGCATAATAAAAGATGACCAAAGCATCAAAATTAGAAATCATATTATTAAATAACCGTACGTAATTTTAACGTGAGCATTGATTCAATTATCTTGCTGACTTTCTGGGAAAGCAAAGAAATAGAATAAAGTACAGCAGAAAATGAATGAAGATGGAAGACAAAAAGAAATGTAGCTACAAACCATCTCACCTGCACTCCCACAAAAATAGGAGAACATGCCCATTCAGCTTAACTCCCTTAGTATAATTCTATTCCTTCAACTAAGTAAACTTAACATATTCCAGGAACCACCAATGACTATAACATTTTCATACAATTTTTTGTTTATTTTTGTGTTCTTTTTCAAATCACTATTAATTGTATTCTTTCACATATTTTGTATGACTAAACTTTGAAATATGTACTTCTTTATGAAAAAACGATTGACCATTTCAATTACACCATGTAATGTTCTTGTTTCAAATGCAACTATATCCTTCTTCAGTCACCTATAGAGAATTGTAGAGTACCAATCTCTGTCAGACAGCATATTTTCTCATTACGCAATTATCAATTCTATCTAAATCTCACTTGAGAGATAATTAGAAATATATTTCGAAGTCATCTATGTTTATTACTTACAGCATTTTGACTAACAGCCAAATACAAAATATATTAGCTTTAATCAAAGAATGACAATAATGTTTTAGCACATGACACATCTGAATATTGTTTATCCATCTGTTAACTTTTTATGAATAATCTCTATTATAGTGGCATTTCTTAAGTAATCTCCATTATTAAAGTTTTGCTTTTAGATTCAGCACCTTCTTAGTTGTTGCTTTTGAAATTTAATAAAATGATCTTAAAATCAAAGGGGATAACAGCTGTGCCAGAATACTGAACAACTGGCAAGAATGTTTAAAAACTTACTGTGTATGAATTGAGAGAATAAATCATAAAACCTCTGAAAACAAGTTGACCTGGAAACTGCATAGGAAAAGGTATGCAGATCTGAACAAAATAAAACTACACAAAAAATATGAATAGAACTTAAAATATGTGAAAAGATTGCATTATGAAGTTAGCATTATTTCAGTGAGAAGTAGATTAGTTATTTAATCAATAGTGAAATTCTCAACACAAACTTTAGTGACATATCAGGCATGTCACAATATACAATCAGAATTTTCCAAATTAGAAATACCTATATATGGTGGATTAAGGAGTATTCAGATACATTAACTATTACAGTCATTTGGAAACTAACAGCTTGCTAAAATCAAGGTTAAGTAGCACAGACTCTGATCCCACAATTAAACAACAGATAATCACTTTCAAAAATGCAAAGTACCTATGTATTAACAAATATATATTTATTCATTTGAACACACACACAAACACACACAATTACCCAAAGAAGATACATTGTGAGATGAAGAAGCAAATAAATGCCCATCATTAAAGACAGTTTTTTGTTGTTTTTGTTGTTGTTGTTGTTGTTGTTTTTTAAATGTCAAAACCAACAGTAGTAGATATATACCAGTTGATTTGGAGAGATTTCTGCGATTAAGTTAGTTATGAGTAAGATGGCCCAATTTTTTGACAGTCATAAATGATCTTAATTCTTCCTGTATTTTCATATGTATAAATTAAGGGCAAATACAAGAAGGTATCTTAGTGAACTAACATGGATTAATGATTGGTAGCACTTCTAATGAGAAGTAAGAGAAGAGGCTACTTATACAAATTTTAAAAAGGAAAGCAAAAGGAAAAGAACTACTAAAAGAATAGCACACATGATAGTGTCAGATTTATATATTTATCCATAGATTTAAAGATTATGTTTTTAAATGTTTGTATAAAGAAATTTTAAAGGACCATAAAAATTAAAGTTCATTCTTGAATAACTGGAATAATTCTCTGATATTGAGCTGTGTGATTGATCTGTCAGATTTCTTTTTTTTAACTATAGATTTTTACTCTAGGAAAATCTATCAAATGGAATATTAGTTTCAGTAATTCAATTCACTTCATAGTGAATATGTTTCTTTCTTTATTTTATGTAGTTTTCTTTTTATATATGCTTAATATTAATATGTATATATCAGTGAATAGAACATATATACATACTTTCCATAATTCCTTCTAAAAATATATCTTTCAGCATATGTCTCCCTCATTTCAAGTATATCAAATTTAGCAAGGGCTGAATAAAGTTACAATATTGAATGAGATTAAATGAAACATATCAAAGATTAAGAATAATGGCAATGTCTCTTACTGTTTTTCAAGAGACACTAATAAGATATTACTTTTGACTCTGCCAAAGATTAAGGGGACAAATCTATAATTTCTAAGAACCATAAAGCATACTAAATAATGCTATCATTAAAGACAATGTCTTTGTCTAATTTGATTGGAAATATATATTTATATATTTGATTATATATGCATACATATATGCTTCTATGATGAGTTCACTACACCTGAAAATTAGATTTCTTGGTAGACTGTGCAAAGCAATTTTAGAGGAGGACAAGCTTGCTGCATCAAACCTCAACTTTCTCTCTAGAAACAATCGTAACAACCAGAAAGTGACATTGAAGGACAAAATTTGCAGTTTGAGAATGCTAGTATATGAACAAATCCTGTAACAAATTTCCAGTTTTGACAATGGTATCTCTCTAAATTTAGTATAATTTTACAATCCTTTTATTTTCTTTTAAAATGTTTTATTAATTTTTGAATATGCCCAAATCATTTTTGTTAATTTTAAATACAAATAATAAAACACACAACTGTATATCTTCATTGAAACGTGGATAATACAAATTCCTAATTTTTAATATTAGATCCCCTGTATGCCTCCTTTCCAATTATTTTTCCCTTTCTCTGTTCAGGAGAGAAATGTTACCCCAATTCTATGTTAACCACTCCCTTTCATTTTTATGTACTTTTGGAATATATACATGCATTATTTTTATTATACTTGGCTTTGCATTTGGAATTGTATATAAATTAAATAATAATGTATGTATTCTACAACTTTATTTCTTTGGCTCAAAATTTTATTTTGCTTTATGTTATTATTTTTCTTTCCATTGTAATAACTTTGATTTGTTTGACATTATTTTGCTTTCTTTTTCTACTTTCTTCCTCTAATTTAGAAATTAAATACACTATTTTTGTTTTGTTGAAAATGTTTACCATCAGCATTTCAACATGTATAATTTAAAATATTTAAATTTATTAAATAGCCCTAATATTATGTTGAGAAAAGAAATAAAATCAATAATTTAAGTCACATTTGCACATCAAACTTTGCTATTGTTGTTTAGATATTAGATCTCTATGGCTTCATTTAATCCTACAAAATACTATTACTGTTATTTTCTTCTTATTATTTATTATTATCATAGTTTTGCCTGTTTAGTTATTTATCTCTTAACTTTTGTACATGTTTACTAGGCAATCTCTCTGGAATCTTTTCTTCTGTGTGAGACATATCCATATATTGCTTCTAGAGATTCTGTTGGTTACAAATTCATCAAAAATTATTCATATACCATGTTATGCTTCCCACTGTAGCTATAGAAAATTTAACTGTTGATCTAAAGTTATTTCTTTGGAATAAATATAGTTTTTTTCCCCTGGCTGTGGTTAAAATCTTCTTTTGTTCTTTGCTGTTTTGCTGTTTCACTCTGGTGTATTTAGGTTTAGTATTTCTTATTTATAATGTTTGAGAGTCATTGAGATTCTCGAATTTGAAAATGTGAGTCTTTCACCAAGTTTTGTCAATGATTATCATTTTAAATGTGGACTCTGCACCATTTTCTCTCTACTTTCCTCCTAGTAGTCTTGCCAGCCAAGTGGTAACTAGATTCTTCCATACATTCTTAATCTTTCTTTTAGAATTACCACTATAATATATTTTTATTTATCTTCCAAGTCAGTCTTTCTCCTAGCCGCATCTAATTAACTAGGCAATTGCCACTGTATTCATCACACGAAACTACTATTTTCCCTCCTTTAACTTCTTTGGTTGTTATTCCAATGTGCTTGACAATTTTATGTCTCTTTTTTCTTTTAAACTCATTTTCTACTTATTATTTTATTTCATCAGTTATATTGCACACACTTGTTTGTTGTATTCTTACTGTTAATTTTTATATTCATTTGGATATGACTATACTCTTTTGTATACTTTTGGTCTTGCTCATTGTGCCTTTGTTTCTTGCATATCTAATCTTTGTTAGCTCATGCCCCTTAGAATCTTCATTTGTAATAATGTTTGAGGTCTTGTTTGAAGACTGTGTTCTACCCACAATAATTTACATTTTGTTTTCTCATTTTCTTGGTGACATTATATGCTTACAATGGCATTTATACACTCATTAGAGTTTTTCAGAAATATATAAGAACTGTAAATTCAGGTGGCATGCTCAGTTGAGGTTTTTGATTTTGAATTCTTAACGAAGGTATTTTCTTCTGGTACACAATGCAAAGTTTGAGAGAAGAACGTTTCTTGCTGCCCTCTTTTGTGGGTGGATGATTCTTTAGTTTGCAGTCATACTAAGAGGATATTTTTTACAGGTGTCAGCTTTGTTTTTTGAGTCTTCTATCAGATTTCCCACAAAATCAGTTTCTACACTTTGTCTTCTGCTATATGGTAGCAAAAATTGAAGGTTAAATTCAATAGAATTTGACAGATGACTCTTTTAGAATCTTCGCCTCTTTTTACTTTCTGTTTGGTCTCTGAGAATTTTTAAGTTATTTTTCATACCATTGATAGATTCAAAGTTATGTTTTTATGTTATGCTTTTTTAATAGTTTCTTGGTATTTTTATTTGTTTTGCAGTGGTGCCATTAGGGTATATCATTCTTTAACAAGAGACTGTTTCAATATGTTCTTTCCATTTCCACTATATTTATGTTTTAATTATCTCATATTTGTATTTTTGTAGAATTCTCCTAAGCAATTAAATAATCCCAAAGTTCCACTTTCCAAATTGCTTTTCTCCTAATTTGTACATCTAATGAGTTCCTGTAAACTTCAAGCTAATATTGATATTATTCAACTCTATTACATAAAATATTTACTTACTGTTATAGGTAAAAATTTACCCCCTCAACACTTAAAGTCCTAACCACCAGAATATCTGAATATGAGCTTATTTGAAGATACAGTCATTGCAAATATAATTAGTTAAGATGAAGCAATACTTGCATAGAGTAAGCCCTTAATGACTGCTGTTGTTATAAAAAGAGGAGAAGAGACAGAGACACAGAGAAAAGATTTCTGCATGTGGACGGTGGCAGAGCTCACACTTAGCATTTATAATCCAAAGACGGTCAAGGGTAACTGGTAACTCTCAGAAGCAGAAAAAGAAGCTTGGGACAGACTCTTCTTCAGAGCTCTGTAGATGGGACTAATTTTGCTGGTATGTGATTTCGAAGTTCTAGTCTCCAGAACTGTGAGAGACCAAATTTCTGTTGTTTTAAACCATCCAAGTTGTGGTAAACTGTTACTGAAGCTATAGAAGACTAATACATTTGCCAAATCTAATGTATCTTCTTACAGATATTTTTCATGAAAAACCATCTAACCAATACTCTCATATGAAAGATCTACCATAATTACACTATTTTCTACTTTTTAATATCATGTTTCAATTCTTACCAATTCTGTTCTTTTCTCAGCCAATCCATTCTGCCATATTATCTTCTTTATCTACTAAATATCATATCAACAGCTCTTTTTCCTACACTATGTTACATGTATTCACATATTATTGTTATTATTTTCTCAGAATCTTTATGTTTATATGTCTAGTTTAATATATTTTATATTTGTACCTGACAAAATGTAGTACTGTGCTGTACTCATTCAATGCATTTAATTTAACTTCAGCACGATTCTGTACAATGACTCTATGACTTGTAGATATATCAGGCCTCAAATAAAATACATTAAACCTTTTTCCAAATAAAGGGATGTTCCCCTATTACTAATGCAAATAAGAATATTCCAAGTTTAATGTTACAAACTGTTGACTCCATGTTTCACAAAGAAAAATTGACTTATAAACTTAAACACTACTGATTTTTAACAGGCAATTAGGAACAGCAGTTATCATTTTTTCTTTTGACAGCTGTTATTTGTGCTTCTGGCACTATCATTTGTCTTGAACATTTTGTCTCTGATTTTGACCATTTTGGGGTATTAAGCATTAAAATATTTGTTTAATAATATGTAAACTCTGCAAAGAGAAGTTTAGTGCATTTGTGTAACTACAGCTGCGGATATTTAATTCCAAATGAGAAAAAAGATAATTCTGTCATGAGCTGTCTTTTACTAGTATGAAGCAATAACTAGCTGAATATTTTATATTTAACCAAAATCTACCTAATTTTTGACATTTGTATTTATGTGTGGTAGTATTATATATTTTTAAAATGTTGTTTTGCAGTCTGTTCTTAGAAATCTTTCAATTCAAGTATTACTATTATTTGATTTTTTTAAGTTTTAAAACACATGTAAAAATAAATGAGGTCCAAATAAGTTATTTATTCGTGATCACAGAGACAGACAGTGAGAAAAGAAATAGTTAGTGTTCTTTATTACTAACAGTATTCCTACTCTTGGTTATTTCTTTTCTTGGACACAAAGATATTTCGGGCATCTATACATGTGTGTACAAATCTGCAGTATGTTTAACACTGTTCTGCTAGCTAAATAGCTGTCTGATTATTTATTATTCCCGAGTTTTGCTGTGTTGTACTTTGAGGTTTTCTAAATTCATAATTTTGCTTTCTTTCTCAAGATCCTGTATCTAACTAACCTCTGAAAATCCCAAGTCAAGAAAGTTTTGGTAAAACATTTATGAGGTTTACAAGATCTTTTGTTTAGTTGTGATCTTAGGCTTAGAGCAAGAAGGGATGCAATCTCTTCACAGCCTCTGCTATTTCATTCTGGATTTACCAAGCTTAGTGATTATATACTCTGAATAGATACCTGGCCAAAATCCTAGGCAATTTAAGGTTTTTATGCCTCTGACATTCCAATTCATCCTCCAAGTCTCATTTGTTCGTAAATAAAATAATCTATTTTCAGATCACGGGTCCTTAAATAACTGAAACAGTTAAAACATAAAGAACAAAGAGGATAAAGTCTAGTATTCTAAAAAGATCCTCCAAAGACCATTTAGTTAATTGAATAGTCAATGAATGTTAACAAACCAAGGTTTATTGAATTATATTTACATTGTGTTGTAACTTTATAAAATTTATTGTCTTACAGGATTTAATAGGTATAAAGATATTATGTCAAACCAAGCCACTAAGGCACATACTGTGATATAAACTGAGCTATTGGATTGATCATTTTGCCTTACCAAATATTTCATATTACCCCTTTCCCAGTCCCAGTGGACACATGGGCGCACGTGCGCGCACACGCACACGTGCGCACACACACACACACACACACGATGTATTCCATAAATGCTTTGAGTGTCACAGCATGCACAACAAATGAAAAACTCTGTTTCTTGAATTCTGGGAAGAATTTAAAATCTATTAAACCCTGTTCATCCTTGAAGATGCTGTCTCCTCCAGATCCTTCAAGATTGGAAAAAGAAGGTGATGAGCATTTTTAAACTCAGTTCACTGAGCACTGAACAATTGCTTAAGGGAAGATGAGTTTGGCCTAAAAGACAATAACAAAACCATGATCAATTTGTTTTCTGGTTCAGTGTTCTTTGTGCTGTTACTATGGTGTGATATAAGTCATTTTACAATGCTAGGAGGTGTTAAAATTAGCATCAATATTAAGACATTTTCTATCTCTACCCAAGATGCTAGGGAAAAAAAAAGTAGAGTTTACCTTATGCCTATGTCCTTTGTATTAGAAAATTAAAATTATTATCTATGTATATGTGATGCAAAATCACTCACGTGTATAGTGCAACTGAAAACATCTGATGTGTGAGATTTAGTCATTGCCTGCCATCCTGTATGTATGCTTAATCTATCTAGTGGTTAGCCATTATTTTCAGACCCTGAAGCTCTATCCAAGACTCTGTCTTCTACCAAAAGTGTAATGTAACTTGAAAGTTGAATGAATAGGATATTTTGGATTATAACATGGATATTTTATCTGTTGCTGCTACAAGATGGTCAACATCACTGTTTTAATGATTTTTATGAGAAAAACATTCTTTAGATTTTATGTTTCTCTTTATTTGTATATTTGACAATATTATTTAAAGAAATTTCATATGAAATCAAATGAAATGTTATTATGCACCATTTAATATTAACAAAATGGCTTCATACAGCTTCATAATAAACTCATGTTAAATAATTTTGTATTAAACCTTAGATTATGGTGAAGTCTGCTGAGGCTTCAAGGACACAGGTCATAGTAGAAAGAGAAAACCTGGTATAAGAGAGCCAGAAATAAAGAAATCAATAGTTGTTACCCATTGGAAGTTCACATTATAATATTTAATGAGTGTAACAAACTTAGGTTTCAGCTATGCTCAAAGTCCCTAAGCTAATAGACACTTGTTCTAGTGAGGGAGGCATAGTCACAACGTTTCCAAAGTGGACAGAATACATCATGGGACACTTGTATTTAATTGGATTGGGTTGTGATAAAAAAAAAAAAAAAAAAATTGGAAATGAGTATTACAGAGTGTATCCCCTAAAAACAGAGGGCTTTAATGGTTTTGAGTGTTAGGTTGAAACTTAGGAGAAAGAACTAGAATAAAAGTCATACATCGGTATATAAATTGGGTAAGAAAAACAAGAGAGCAGGAGAAAGGTCATAGTTTGCTGACTTAATAGATACCCAGGACTCTGAACAGAGATCTGGGTAAATACTAGATGCAGTACAGAAAAATAATACCAAACACAGCAATCTGTGAGTCTGAGCCTATCTGCAATATTTTTCCTTTAAAAATATATTTTTAAGAATTGTTTTGGGGATCTGATACCCTACATTAAAAATATCTTTTGCTGAGATCTAAGAAGCAGCAGGAACTGTTTGTTATTTAAAACAAATGTCACTGAATTGATGGAGTTTGCTTCATTTGTTTAGCATAACAAAACAAATCCTGGTAAAATCCTAGCTTTAGAATTCCAATAGCTTAGTTTATGGTGCACCCCTCTGCTTTGCTACATTCCAACAAAATATGGTGTCTCTGATTACTTGACCTTATGCATTTTGTAATTCTAATTAATCAGGCAATTCTAATTAATAAGATTATTTTATCTTACTGATAGTACTCTTAAAATAACTATAAAAGCAATGGCTATTTTTGGTAGCTGCAAGTACCAAAAAGAGATTACATTGATGAAAAATAAGTAATTATTTCACTTTATACAAAGCACACATTTTTGTGTATTTTATTTTTATTGTTTTAGTTAATTAATAATTAATTTTAATTGACAATAATTGCTTATATGAATGGGAAAATAAGAGATATTAATCAAAGGTATATTGCTTCATTAGACTGAAGGAATAAGTCTTTGTGATCTATTGCACTGGATGGTGGCCAAAACGCAAATTTAAACTCTGCTAGACCAGTGAGTTCTGTAGCACTTCGTGAAAGGCAGTCTTGGTTGGTGTATAAGACAGGCTGGAAGGGGTGAATGGGCTATTCTTTCTCCCCTAATATTGAAAGCATGAATAAGCATTCATGTAAATATAGAGTTCTGTAATCAAATGTTTTAAAACTACAATTTTAAGTCAAGAATACAGGAAATTATATTTTGATATCTTAGTGCAATCTTGTTATTTTTTTCATATGCAGTCAATATATCTGCAATTTATGAGATACTTTCAGCCGTGATATGCAATAAAAATATTTGTTTTGTATTGTCTTTGAGAAGAAGAAAATAGAATTCTCATTCATAGCCAATTAGAATTAAAGAACATGTGACTATCAATCACCAAAGATTTGCCTTTTTAAATTTTTATTTCTTTTAAATTTTATTTATTTATTTATTTATTTATTTATTTATTTATTTATTTATTTTTTTGAGACGGAGGCTCGCTCTGTCACCCAGGCTGGAGTGCAGTGGCCGGATCTCAGCTCACTGCAAGCTCCGCCTCCCGGGTTCACGCCATTCTCCTGCCTCAGCCTCCCGAGTAGGTGGGACTACAGGCGCCTGCCACCTCGCCCGGCTAGTTTTTTGTATTTCTTAGTAGAGACGGGGTGACACGGGGTTTCACCGTGTTAGCCAGGATGGTCTCGATGTCCTGACCTCGTGATCCACCCGTCTTGGCCTCCCAAAGTGCTGGGATTACAGGCTTGAGCCACCGCGCCCGGCTAATTTTTATTTTTTAAAGGAGGGAAGAGAACTTTAGACAGAGGTTAGGATCATGTCCCACAATCCCTTTGGTAGTTACAATTTCCCTTTCTATTTGTATTAACGTACTGAACTCTTGCAACTACCTATGAGGAAATTATGATTGTTATACTCATTTTAGAGATGAGGAGGCTTGAGACATAGAGCTTAACTTGCTCAAGGTCATACAGCTAATAATTATTGGAACTAAGACTCTAGGCAAGGGGGCTACAAGTTATCTGATTTTTATCTCAATGCTATGTGTAATCTAAAATTAGAAATCAGAAAATTTAATCAACAGTAGTTACTGTTTCGAAGTTTGAAGGACATAGCAACAATCATAAAAAGTAATGCCTCAAATACATTGTCTCTTTTATAAAGAAATAAACTTCTGCATTGAATAAACTGTGGGCATTAAAAGGACATTGATAACCTACAGATAAGAGAATAGCCATATATATAAAAATATATTATATGATATATATAATATGTGTGATACATATATTATATACCATATAATAGTATATGCATATATTATATATACTATATATAATTTTTAACACATAGGTAGGTAATTTTACCTATATATGTACATATATAGACATTAATTTCACACACACACAACACATATAGATGAAGATATCATTCAATCTTTAAAGTGTAACTAATATATCTTTTAAAGCTGAAGTCCTGAAGCATAACCGTTCCTGAAGGGTTTCATTAAAATCTAAAATTTTAGCCCATAGTCAATTCAATTTAATTATGATAGTAAATTTACATCACTGCAGGCTTAACTTTTGGACAGTAACTGAATTATAAATTTAAAGCAAACAACTATTCTCTTCAAAAATAGTACGAATGTCTATCATGTTTGGGCTTGATAAGTCCAGCTCAATGTAAATCTCCCCTCCTCCTTTCTGGGAAATGAATGAAAAGATGCTGAACTTCATTAGTAATTACTGAATGCTTATGCATATATACATATGTAAACAGACTGCAAGGTGTCCAGGAAGATGTTAAGGAAATCAGATCATCTAAATAGCATAATAGCCTACAGGGTCTCAGAGGAAAGCATATTATTTAATAATAAAAGTGTAGGTTCATTATGATGCTTCCATTTGCCTACTGAAAACAATATCAGCAGATATGCAACATGACACCTCTTTCCCCCACCGTCACCAAGTTTTGAATAGTTACTAAAGTTGCTAGTAGTTACTAATAACCAATAGGAGTTAATAGTAAAATTAGATAATGTATTTCAAAAAAGAAATTTGCCTATGAGAAAAATGGCCTAAAAATTAACATTTTATCATATGGCATTATTTAGCAGAATGTATTGAAAACTTAGTCACTCTATAGATACATAATCTATGTGGAATATAAAATCAAACAAATAAAAAATAAGAGGCTTAATTATTTATATTTAAAATAAGAGAAGAGACTCCCCCTTTCCTATAACATTTATTTTATAATACTTACAGTTTTAAGTTATTCTTCTATCTTTTTGAAATATATGGAAATATTTTTAAAAGTTAAATAAGCTTCTTGTCAGGTTTAAAACCCAAGAATATCTTTCTCCAAGTCTTGGGAATCTTCTCTTAGAAATGTAATCATGAAGAAAGGGGTAGTGCCCTTATTTCCCAGTTTTTTTGTGAAGGAAGGAGCCTAACTCAGTGGCTGCTTCACTCCAAGTTGTATAATTCTCTCATGAGAAGGATGTGAAAAGTTGATTTATTTATTAATTTTGGATTAGCCAATTCATAAACACAGATGGCTACTTTAATGACCTGTTGATTATAGAATGACCTTTGTGTGTTAAATGGTGCTGTCGGGGCCTCTTATTTGAGCACTAGTTATTGTTTATCTTGAGAACTCATATGAAATGGATTAGATCTGCTTCACTATACAAAATAATAATATTTATTCCTGTCTTTGCATTCCCTTAGCAGATTATCTGTGATGAACATCACATTCTGTTTTGATACCTATTCAGTTATAAAAGTTGTTTTCTTTTACTTCTACATTTGCAGAGAGGTTTTCTAGGTTTGGAGTAACTTTTATTTTTAATTATATTTACTCAACAGCATTTATGCCATAAAAAGGGAAAATTCAAACGTTTCTCATTTGATGTAGACAAACGTTTCTCATTTGATGTAGACATCTTAAGTGTTATATAGTGAATGTAATTTAAAACTGTATCTTATTTGTGTTTAATTCTTAGATCTTGCTCTTAGTAAAAATGTTTTGCTGAAAAATACAAACGTTTTATATTACTTAAAATTGGGGCCTCCAACACTTCATAATAATTATTTTATGGAATTTAATAAATATTGCTAAAGGAGTTCATAAATTTCCTTTAAAAAGTCAGTTTTGATTTATAAAGGAAAATAACAATAGTTTCTTTTTTCTCCCTCAACTTGATTAGTGATATAACTTGTACTGTTTGATAGTTTAATTGTGATGTTAAAATGCTGGTATTCTATCCTGGGTCAAGACAGAAAGCAGTGAAGCATAGAAAGGGAGAGAAGTTTCCACAAGGCAGCTATGCTCTATTGCTCATTGCATTTGACATGCTTCATGATGAGTGAGGGATACACAAAGTACTATTAAGGGAGAAGACCATCCCTCATATTGTCTTATGCCCAATTTCTGCCTCCAGAGAAAGAAGAAGTAAAAACTAAAAGGCAGAAATGAAATCCACAGGCAGACAGCCCGGTGCTACACCCTGGGCCTGGTAGTTAAAGATCAACCCCTGACCTAATTGGTTCTGTTATCTATAGATTACAGACATTGTATGGAAATGCACTGTGAAAATCCCTATCTTGTTTCTATCTAATTACTCGTGCACGCAGCCCCCAGTCATGTACCCTCTGCTTGCCCAATCAATCACGACCCTATCACATGCACCCCCTTAGAGTTGTGAGCCCTTAAAAGGGACAGGAATTGCTCACTCGGAGGGCTCAGCTCTTGAGACAGGAGTCTTGCCGATGCCCCCGGCCGAATAAACCGCTTCCTTTAACTTGGTGTCTGAGGAATTTTGTCTGCAGCTCATCCTGCTACAATATATGTAACTTTACTGCAGCCAGACACAATTATATCAGTGAATATTTGAAATTACAGCTATTTACAAATAATTCACAAATTCACAATTACATGCACACAGATCTTTATGAAAACTGGAAAATTAATATGTATTAATATTTTTCCTAGCAATATTTGTCAAGATGAAATTATTCAATCTAATATTACTATTCCAATGTCTTTTTTCCTTCTCAAGCCCATAATCTACTTTTCCTATTTTATATAATGAAAAAAGAAAATAAAGCAATTTGCTACTGAGTACTGTTTTTGCACATTAGACCAGAGTATTTTCTCTTTTGACATATTACTTAAAGATTTGTCTTAATATTAAAATGAAAATTCTTGTTTTCTGGTCTAGAAAAGCAAACAGATAAAATCAAGCAAAGAGACATGGAACATAGATACTAGTAGTAGATACTAATAGTAGATAATACAACTTTGAAAACTAAGATGAAAGTTAACTTTGCACTATACTCTTCCAAACATTAATGTTTATAATCTTCCAGTAAAAATATAGGAATTTTTAAGAAAATGACTTCTTTAATGTGACCTAAAATTAAAATTGCAATGCAATTCTGACACTATTATTCACTAAAATTATCAGGGTAACACTAGCTAGATTTAATCTTTCATGCGTGTTCAGACATGGGGAACTGGAAAAGTAATTAGCTTAATTTTGAAACTATACACAGGTCTTCAATGAGGCGATCTATCAACAGACTAATCTAGTACAATGTTGTTCAACCATGGAAACTTGAGGAGTTATTTAACCTCTTTGACATTCAAATTCCACAACTATTATTATAAAATCTGAAGACTAATTCTACTTTTCATTCTTCATCTCACAATGTTTGTTTGTTCATTTATTCATTTTTATTGTTTTCTTTTTTCCCTGAATCAAATGAGATATTCCATGTAAAAATAGCTTGTAAAATGTAAATCACTGTATGGACATTGTTACATTTGCCCCCTTTTCAAGCTTCCTGGTGCATAAATCCCCAGTCTATGCTTTCTTAGCACGTATTTGAGATACTCAGTGCTCAGTAGTTCCAGAATTTTTCCAGGATTTCAGTGGCTCTAAGAGTTTGACAGGAGATATGACTTAAGAAAGAGAAATTCAGAGGAGTCTGCATTTCATTAATGCTGAAAGAAACCTACTTCAAAGAAATGTCAATTCTCCTTTTTGGCTCTACAATTGAAAGTTATTTCTAGACTTCTTAATTTGTCTATTATTTCCTTTGTTTGAAAAATCTTTAGATTTGTTTAAAGTCAAGGACAACACTCATATGCATGTGTTTTCACATTAGTGCAAGGTAGGACATCACAGACATGAAACAGTAAAATTAAAATTAGAGACAGCACTCTCATCCACTCCATGAAACGGTTTTGTATTCTTTTAATATATATAGAGCAGAGCAATATGGAGATACAACTTGCTATGTAAATCCTCAAATAAGTTTGAATAGAAACAATACTAAAGTGTCCATCCAAGTAAGTGTTGTCTACTGTGTTAGTTCAGGTGGCTATAACAAAATAACATAAACTGGGTCATCTATAAAGAACAGTTATATATTTCTCACAGTTCTGGAGTCTGGGAAGTCCAAGATCAAGGCACTGGCAAATTCACTATTGCCCTCTTTCTGGTTCATAGATGGTCATCTTTTGACTGTGTCCTCACATGGCAGAAGGGCAGAACTCTGATCTCTCCATCCCTTTATATAGAATTAATCCCATTCATGAAGGCTTCACTTTATTGACCTCTAGTCTACTCTCAAAGGCCCTATCTCCTAACACCATCACATTGGGGGTTGGAGTTTCAACATATAAATTTTGGAGGAACATAAATTCAGGCTATAATACCGATAGACATGTGGAGTGATGACAGCCCTAAGCAATCCTGTTGAAACCCCGTCTTCAACAGTCGCCTCAGTAAAACTTAGAGTTATGACATTTTTGTTTGTGCAGATCTTAATCTTCTTAAGAAAGCATTGAGACAAATAACAGTAAGAATGTCAAAGGAAGTTATAATATATATAAAAAAGCATTATCTCAAAAAAGTACGAGATAAATGTAGCAAAGAAATCGAAGACCACAAATTCATTGGCCATAAATTACTTTCTAATTATTTGCTTATTTTTCTTAAAGCAGGCAAGAGGAAACAGTAACACATGGCCACTTATGGGATTATTATCATCAGAAAGGGAAAAAACATTGATTCCTTAGAGGATGTGAACTGTACCTTGCATATCTCTTCTAAAAGCAATATGAACTTAAATCTTCACCTGAGGCTCTGTAAAAAGAGCACAGAGTGATACTTTTTTCTGCAGTGTTCATGCAGATAATGAAATCACAGATTTCAAATGGCTGGACAATTTAACTTCTTTAGACAACAACCAAGTGTTGAACGCTAAAGTAAAGCTCAGTGAGCTTATGTCTATGTGGTTTGGCTCTCAAGGACAGACAAAAGATCACCTAGAAGAGTGGCTGTGTTAAATATCATCTAAAGCATTTAACACAGATAATTTCTCCAATTCAGTATATTTATGGGGACTGACAAATAACATAGAAAAGTGTATTCTCAGATGACAGGCTAGAGCACTGACTCTGAAATGCTGATGGAAGGTGCATTCAGATGCATTAAAATTCAGACAATGAACAGACGTAATTAGAAATTTCTCTAGAGTTGATGGTCGCTTTAATTTAGACCATAGGTGGTTCAAAGTAGTTGCTGAAGATCATGAAGAAGTCAAGCTTTAAGTACATATTTCTTTTTTACATGCAAAATTAATCAGATTTTCATCATCAAATGACCAGTGAAGTCATTTTACTATATGAGTATTTCTTCTTGCTAACTCAAATTTCAAGATACATATTGTTTGTTATATTCTATAATATAATCATTCTCTATACCAGGCTTGTAATTCTTTTTTTTCTTATATAACTAAATGTAAAGTATTAATGTAGCTGTCAGACAAGAAATATTTAAAATATTGTTGTTTTATTAGCTATCATAAAGTATAAGTATCAGTTAAAAACAACTTACATATAATTTATTGAATTGGATTACAGGTCCTGCCTACTCCTTAGACAATGAGGAAATGAAGTACCTTTAATAAATACAGGAATGACATGACCTGAAATTTAAAAGTGCCGCACTGTGGCAGGGTCTATTAAAACATCAGTTGTCCTTCTCCCTAGATTGTATTTCCCAACATCCCTTCCAGTTCAGTGTGGCCATGCAACTGAGTTATTTTCAAGTAGAGGCAAATGAATGTAACCTATGAGACTTTTAGACGCATAAAACAACTCTCCACCCATGGTCTTCTATACTCTTTGCCTCTGCTACATGAAGGTTGATGAAAAGGAAATTCTTGCAGGAGACATGCTGAAGGTGTATTGTCACTGACATTTTGCTATTGAATTAATACATAGAACAGAGCACTTCCTCCAACCTGTACATTCCTTGATCTGGATACTTGATTGAGAATAAGTTTATAGTCTAGAAACATTACACATTGAGGTGTGTATTTGTTAGTAATGTTAGCCTGTTCACGTCATTTAACTTTGTCCTACACAAGAGATCTTGCTTCTATTGAGAAACATACTTCTTTGTATTTCTATATATTTGTGAAAGCTGGTCTCTAACATTGTATTTACACATGGATTAGTTTGATGGTAGCTTGTATTCTCCAAATTCTTTGAATTCATCTCTTATTCCACATCATGATCCCGCCACTCTGGTCTTCTTCCGGTTTCTCGAATACATCATACACATTTCTGCTTTAGAACTCGTGTACGTAATTTTTCTTTCTGCCATATTCCCCTTTCTTTCCTTCCTTCTATGCCTGACTCCTCATCTTTTAGGTATTAGTTCAAAGGCCATCATATCTGAGATCTTCCTTGGCTCACATGAATATAGAACATCTATTGCTTGACTCCCTCTGTTGCGTTATTGTGTTTATCATTATTAGAATGAATGTTGCTGCTGTACTTTTCAGCCATATTTGTATGAGTGTGTACGTGTATTTGTTTCTCTCCCTGCTCCAAATCTAGTCTCTAATATGACAAGAACTATGTCTTTTTTATTCAGCAACTTTTCTTCAGTGTCAAGGATAGATAATTCCAGGTACATATCAGGAGTTTGATAAATATGTTTTCAACTCAATATGAACACTGCTTTTTCAGATAGACCAATAGGTAAATAATTAGATACCTAAAGCCAGTAGGTTCTCAACAGATTTTAGTAATGGCAGCTTATTTTCGAGTATTATTGAATAAAATAATTTATCTACCATAGAGCTGAATTACAAGGTTAGGTGAAGCAAATATTGACTGTGGTTAAAATTCCATAAAAGTTTTATGTGTACCTATTTAACATTTTATAAAAATTGAAATGAATCTATAGTGTTTTACATAAACCATAACCCCTAAGTTAATGAAGAGTTTACTGCTTCTGAAGAAAGTAATTAAGTAAATGTGAATTATTCATTGATTTTGTTACAAAATTCAATAAACTTTTAAATATAGTATTGTTAAATCAAGTTAATGGAAATATAAAAACCATGTTTAACTTATTTAAAAATTAAAGTCATGAGGCTTCGTGTTCAAACCTGATAAATTAAACATGTGCTAATTAGGAAAACATATAGAGCTGCATTCAATATATATTATATATTTTTGCATAAATGGTTTATAGAATGAATGAATGCAGAGTTGTTGAGCATGAAAAAACAAATCTGATTAATTTTTAATTGATGTCTGCATTCACTATATAGTATATTTTAGGTTACATTATTTACAAGACAAATGAATTTTTAATTATAAGCATATATTTAGAAAACCAATTAAGAAGACTGTATGTTAAGAATAAAAAATGTATATATTTGTATGTATATATAGTTTGGTTTTTTGTTTGCTTGTTTCTTGAGACAAGGTCTCACTCTGTTGCCCAGGCTGAAGTGCAGTGGCCCGATCACGGCTCACTGTAGCCTCAACTCCTGGGCTCAAGTGATCCTCCTACCTGAGCCTCCAAAGTAGCTAGAACCACAGGAGTGCACATGTTTCTGTATATTTGTATATTTTGTTGAGACGAGGTTTTGCAATGTTGCCCAGGTTGGTCTTGAATTCCTGTGGCTCAAGTGATCCACTTGCCTTAGCCAGTCAAAGTGTTAGGATTACAGATGTGAGCCACTACTTCCAGCCAAAATATTTTTAAAAGATCAGAAAATGATCATATAATATGTTTTAAAAAGTAAAGTAATAATTAAATGTTGTCATTTGAGATAGTTTTTTTTTTTTTTCAACAATACAGGAAATCAAGACACACACTACAATACCATGGTTTATATGGGAGGATGATTTACCATCTCCCATCTTTAAGTCTACCTATGTATGTATACATTTCCTATTTATACATTTAAAAAATCAATTTCATATTTATATCTTCTCAAATTGAAATCAGTACTAGAAAAAAATGTAAGTAAAAAAGCAGGTCTCTAACACCAAGGAAATTATAGGTAATTTAATGAAACTAATGGATAAACAGATGAATCACAGATAAGCATGCATGATTAATAAAATAACATGGTATTTACATGTTATTGATAATATGAATAATGTAGATCAATAAATTTGTTCCCTTTGGATAAATGAAAAAAACATACATAGAAAAATTGGTATGATCTTGTCAATAAAAATGTAGTATAAGTCTATGAGAAAGAAAACTTCATCAGAGATATTTCTCCCTTTTAAAAGGAACAACACTTCAATTAAGAAAAGCTATTATGAAGCACATTTTTTGAACTTAGAAGTATTTTCTTTATTCAGGTAAATTATTTAACTTTCTTCTATGAGTTGAAAGGGGAATTTATTACTGAACAGAAAACCTTATTTCACTAATCAGTTTAAGAAATTTTCTTTATGAGATTAAACTTTTAAGCTCTTTATCAGAAAAGATATATTTTTCTATTTCTATTGCTGTTATTAGTTTCCATTCAATAGAAATAAATATGAACTCTGGTTGACTAGTTTTATTACAGAGATTGACTTGTCTAAATGGTAAAAATTTATATTTTTATGAGTGTCAAGCTCATAAAATGAATTTTAATAATTTGTGAACACCAAAAACCTTAAAAATATAGTAAACAGTGACAGTTTATAAATATAAACACTGTTACTCATTTCACATACGAGAGGACTTGAAATAATTTTTTTCTACATGTTAATACTTTAAATTGAATTCATTTCCCACAGACATTATAAAAACCCCAAAATGATTTATGGCATTTAAAACAGCAGCCCCTCTCTTCTATTCCTTCTGCATTGTTAAAAGTAAAAGGTCTTAGGAGACTGAGGCAGGAGAATCATTTGAACCCCAAAGGTTGAACCTAGAAAATGATGTAGCTCAAGTGATCCAACCTTGAATGATGAGTCTATTGTTTTAAATGAATTTGACTTGCATTCATTCCTTCTTGTGAATAAAATGCACAGTACCAGTATGTCTCAGAATTGTGCCTCATATTATTTATGTATGTATGTATGTATGTATGTATGTATGTATGTATGTATATATGTATTTATTTATTTATTGAGACAGAGCCTCACTCTGTTGCCCTGGCTAGAGTGCAGTGGCGCCATATTGGCTCACTGCAACTTCTGCCTCCTGGGTTCAAGCGATTCTCCTGCTTCAGCCTCACGAGTAGCAGGGATTACTGGTGCATGCCATCACAACCGGCTAGTTTTTATATTTTTAGTAGAGAGGGGGGTTTCAGCATGTTGGCCAGGCTTGTCTGGAACTCCTGACCTCGGGTGATCCACTCGCTTTGGGCTCCCAAAGTGCTGGGTTTATAGGTGTGAGCTACCGCACACGTCCTCATATCTTATTATTGACTCTATATTTGCCAGCCTTCCTACATGTGCTTTGTTGGCTCACTACATGGCTTTAATATCATCTTAATGTATACTAAGTACCATCACTCTACAGCCAAAGATAGCATACCTATCTATATGTTCCCAAAGTCTTGCAGGTAGGAACTGTACACCTTACTCAGCAAAGGCTGTAATATGCCCCAGAAACTACTGAGCCATAGACTCTTTATATTTTCTGCTAGTCTCAGAATTGCATTCATATACTGTGTGTTGCACAATGCCCATTGTAATGTGGTATTAACCCTTTGAGACAGCTCGTTGCTTTATGTGTAACTTCCCATCACACATATGTATCTGAAAACTGACTAGAGAGTATGAACCCCATTGGACAATGCATTTATATACCACACTAAATATTTATTTTCAGAAGTGCTTGAGGATATTTTCCTTCAGCTCAAACTTGTGTGAAATTTGCATATCCTCAAAACTAACCTGTCCCAACTGTAAATGACAAAGCTAAATCCTTGTCAAGCCAAAAGAAGGGTGATAGGATTTGGGATAAAATCAAAATTAACACATTAATAATAAATAGGTTATTTCTAAAGCATGATTCATAAGATGTTTTATGTTTCTAAACATAACAAAAATTTACTTCTGTTCTTCAGTTGTTCTTTTACAATACACATGAAATTTTAAAGTGGAATCATTAAAAATAAGTAAACAAAACACTCTTTGTAAGATGCAATTAGTAAAATATAAAAAAATAATTAATTAGGACAATGACATATAACAGCAAGACTTACAAAGATGGCAAAAGTTATCTTTGATAGACAAGGTAATTTTTATATGATACGCACATCACTGGCTGTTGAGAAACAGATGTAAAGTACATGTATAGAAACACAATTTATTTTCTTTTTATGAATCTTATAGCTATATACCTTGTCAATTTTTCTTAATAATGAACCTGCAAATTTGGGCGAGGGGGTGCTCTATGACAATCCATCATGATATCTTTGGAAACAGTGTGTTTTTATTACTTTTTTCAATCTTTTTCTAGAAGATTTTTTCAATCTTCTAGAATTAATTTATTTTGAAAGTTTTAGTGTGCTTGTTAGAATTACCAAGACCATGTGAAAGATAAGCTTTGATTGCAGAGATCCTTGCATTATTCCTAATTTTAAAAGAATTTTCCCAACATTTCCTTATTGATTGATGTTATGCAGTAAGATATTTGCAGGTAATCCTTATCAAGACAAAGAAATTCTCTTTGTTTTTTAGTTTTTAAAGATGGCTTTTATACTATGAAGACATGTCAGGCTTGAAGAATACTTATTCTGAATCCATCTATCCTGTATTCTCTTTATTATCTTCACTCCGTTAATGTACTGAATAGTTTTTTTTTTTATAGATTTTGTTTGTTCACCTCTCGTTGCCAATTCCCAGGATATATCAACTTTTCATGTTGAATTACCATTTAATATACTGCTAGAGTTGGACATTAATAGTTTATGAAAAATATTGGGAGCTTTGTTGATGAAGAAATTCACTATACCTATCTGATAATATTCCCATCATCTTTTGGTATGTAGGTGACATGGCTTCACTGAATGAGATAGAAAATATTCCTTTATAAATTACTTTAAAATATTTGGATACCATTAGAATGATATACTCTAGGAAAGCCTTATAGACCTTTTTTTTTTTTTTTTTTTGAGACGGAGTCTCGCTCTGTCACCCAGGCTGGAGTGCAGTGGCCGGATCTCAGCTCACTGCAAGCTCCGCCTCCCGGGTTCACGCCATTCTCCTGCCTCAGCCTCCCGAGTAGCTGGGACTACAGGCGCCCGCCGCCACGCCCGGCTAAGTTTTTGTATTTTTAGTAGAGACGGGGTTTCACCGTGTTAGCCAGTATGGTCTCGATCTCCTGACCTCGTGATCCGCCCGTCTCGGCCTCCCAAAGTGCTGGGATTACAGGCTTGAGCCACCGCGCCCGGCCTAGACCTTTATATTGTCAATCACTGGGTCTGGTGTTTTTCTTGTAGTTTGATAAGAAATATTTTAATTACTTCAATTTTATAGGGGTATTCAGATTTTTGTGATTCAGATGCAGGTTATATTTTTTCTAAGAATTCTGGTATTCCAGCAAAATCTTCAAGTTATTACTATAATAAAGTACTCTCATTTTTAATGCAGTTATTTTTGCTTTAGCATTACTAATATTATTTTTACATGTGTCTGTTTTTTTTTTTTTTTTTTTTTCTTGATCAATCTGGCCAGAGATTTTTCTCTCTTATCTTTTTTCAAAGAACAAACTTTGTACTCATTGTTTTCCCCATGTTATGCTATTTTTTCCATTTTCACTATTGTCTAATATTATCTGTACTATCTCTTTTACACATTGTCTTTCTGGGCTGAATATTTTCAATGTCTTTAGGTTTATCATTCAGTATAATAATTATTTATTTAAAAATAAAATATCAAAGTATAATAAATGTATTTTTTCTAGAAATTTAGTTCTTAATTAATATTTGTCTTTTTATACCTAATAGTCCTTGTCAATTGGTGAATTGTGTGATAGTATTCTGTATTTTGTTTAAATTACATACAGAGTTGTATATGCTGTATCTGTAGCTAGAGCTCCTGGGGAGTCTCAATATTATTTTCATTATTTTTTTCTATTTTATTCTTATTTATTTATTTATTTATTTAATCTTTTACTTTAAGTTGAGGGTACGAGTGGAGGTTTGTTACGTAGGAAAATTTGTCTCATATGATTTTGTTGTACAGATTATTTAATCATCCAGTTATCAAGCCTAGTACCCATTAGTTATTTTTCCTGATCCTCTCCATCCTCCCACCTCCACCCTCGGAAACGCCCCAGTGCATGTTGTTCCCCCAGTGTGTCCATGTGTTCTCATCATTTAGCTCTGACAAGAGAATGTGGCAATTCCTCAAACACCTAAAGACAGAAATAGCATTCAACCCAGCAATCCCATTACTGGGTATATACCCAGTAGAACATAAATTATTTTGTTTTAAAACATATGCACCTGCATGTTCATTACAGCACCATTTATAATACCAAAGGCAGTGAATCAACCTAACTATCCATCAATAGTATTTTCATTAATTCTAAATCACAGGGATTTTGCTTTCTCATGTGTTTTGTCATATCAACTAGCCTGTATTAGTAAGTCTATACATTTATTCTTTTAAACCATAAACAAGTCATATTATGCACATGTTACAGTCTGTCAAGATCATCTTCAACTATGAGTTTCTCTTGCAGAGTACTAAAGTTTTTGACATCTGGATTTTGATAAAAATGAACAGCAAGAGTAAGGGCTAAGGCATTTGAAGAATAACATCAGTTCCTTCATCTTATTTTGTTGTTTATGGTAACTCATGAAATTTGCTCTTCATAAATTACCTCAGACTTTTCAGAGTTGATAGCAAAGCACTATTCCTCTAAGAAAGGCCAATAGGGCTCCTATATGTGAGTGTGTGAGGAGACTTAAATATAAGAGTGTTAATAAATGTCCAGAGTTATTATTTGAAAACCATAGGAATTATTAAATATCTATGTGATTTTCTACAATCACATATTAGAAAGAAGGCTAATAATTCACCTATTAATTTTATAACTTTTATCAGTTTTATTTTTAGAAGAAAATAAATATTTATTTATATGCATCACATTTATTCTGCTATTTCATCTCTACTTGGCAATATTTGGTATTTATTTATTTATTACTTATGAGGGTGACAGTCATGTCCCAGTGGAGATACACAGTGAAATAAAACATTATCCTCTGAGGCTCTCCTGGTGTGAAATTCTGACCTCAAACTATCTATTCAAATAGACAACTGCTACAACTGGAATGACTAGATACATTCACAAGAGAATAAATCTTGTTTCAGGTCAAAGAACAGAAAAAATATTTAAAGAAAAGAACTAACCTTCATTATATAGGTGCAAACAGGTGATATTTGTTGAGTGTGTTTGTGTGTGTGTGTGTGTGTGTGTGTGTGTAACTTCAGGATGAATAAGGCAGATGAAATATTTAAATGTAGACGTGTTGAAAGCTGATATAATTTATTCCAGTGAAATAACAGATTGTTAACATAATGCAATTATTTCTTTCAGTAAAATATTTATTAAAATATATCATCTTCTAATATGATTAGTGTATTTCCCCAAGGTTAACTCTGTATTGGAACATTTCAAAATATAACTTTGACTAATTTAATTGGAGCAGAAGAATAGTGCGTGCACCTACATTAAATTGACATTAAATGGAAATAGCAAGAGCAATGCCTAATAGTATGTGCCTCTAATCCACTGAAGGCCTGACCCTAATGGCCAAAAGCACTTCAATTAAGTTTCATTGCTCTTCATTACATTTTCTCAATATATGTGTCTGATGTGATTGTGTCTGCTCTCGCAAGACACAGGAACTTTTGATAAGGGCCAGGGGTAACTTTGTTTTTTATGTAATTTAATTCTAATGGGAAATGTGTCTACGGTTTTTAGAGTTCCACTATTCAGTGGTATTTTATCTTTCTCGTTGGGTTATTACTGCTTTCTAATCTTGCTTAGAATATGTAATTAATTTAATTGTTTTTTTTCTCTCTATGCTCTATGTCCTTCTATAATACAGGATTGCACAGATTGCCTTTTTGTGACAAAAACAGAGGAAGAAAAATGGCAGCAACCAAGATTATTATTATACTTAAATGGTTTATCACACTTTATGAAGATCTTTATGTAAAAATATTAAGCAGTCCATTTAACAGAGAAGTATGTTTGTTTCACATGTATCAGAAAATGTGAGTCTTAATTTAAATGGATCCTGACGTCAAATGCTATTGATGAGAAGTTATTATTCTATATGTTATATTTTATATCAGTGTAATGTGATAGGAAGTTTTAAAAGACCTTATGTGTTTCTGCCAGATAGTGATACAGTGATAAAATATCAGCAGTTAAAAAAAAAACAAACAAACAGAATGAATGGTTCATATGAATGATGACACTAAAAAGAAAAAAGAAAATCAGACCCTCAGAACGAAGGTATATCTTGATAAGCAAAGCTGTTAGATGTTATGTGGCAATATCAGATGTCAGGAGACAGAAAGAAAATATTGGTTGCTTCCAAGGGATCTAATATAATGAACATAGTTGATCATGGTCCCTCGGTTATAGAATCAAGTTGATAAGACTCTACTAGTGAGTGGAAGTTAGGGGGATCAAGATTTGTTAAGAAAATCTTATGTATTGTTTAGCAAACTATATGTAGAAGAAACTATCAGAGACATAGAGAATTACACAATATTTATAGGTAGACATAAATCTGAATAAAACTTCATGTAATTGTTGTTATATATACTACTTAGGTTTTCACCAACTAATTTCTTTTAATATTTTACAAAATTATGTATTTTTAATTCATTTATATTGATATACATAGTTCTAGTTTAGTCACAACATTTCAGAGTGCATACATATGAAGTAAAACATAAAGAATGTAAAGGGGTAATAAATATAAATTCAGAATTATAAATATCTCTGTGTGGAAGAAGAATACAATCAGTAAAAGTTTGTAGGAATGATTCAACTCTGTTTTAAGTTTTATTTGTTAATAGTGGAGACAGAGAATATTTTAGATTCTTTATTCATTTTATATTCCTGAAATAGCTCAAAATAAATTTAAGCTTTCTCCAAAATGTCTATCAATGTAATTTATAAATTAATGGCAATGCTATACATCATAGTCCATAAAGATAAGAATATATCATGAACATTATAAGGTAGAATTTGAGAAGGAACTGATAGTAGAAGTGAGTATTGAGTATTATTTTTTCCTTCTATCATGATCAGAGCCCAAATCTCTTTCCACAACAAAATGATCTTCAACTAAAATTTCACATTAATGGATCTTAAATAAGCATTAGTGTAGTATATAGACTTAATTCTTACACCAAAGCTTATTTCACAGTCTCTTATGGTTTTTTCAAGTGCACATATGTTTATTTGTGTAGTCCTTGCAAATCCAAGTGTTTAATGACTATATGTAGATAAGTGTGTGCATGTAAACATACATACTTACACATTAAGTTCTATGTGTGTTTAATTTATATCTCCTTCTAAAATATCCATCATTACCTATTGTTTTAACACAATTATCTTCAGTAAATAGAAACACACAGAATAGAATGTCTTTATGTTTTGTTGTCCCTGTGAAGACAATAGCATATGAGGTGGCTTTAATATTAGAATATAATACATTTTTTTTTTACTTAGTTGGCAGATTGTAAAGACAATTTATTGTATGGTGGAAACAGCATTTAATCTTAATGAAATCAACGTGGAATTTCTTCTTCCATTATCCATGGCAGTTTGGAAAATTGTATTCAATTTTCTGTTTTTTATATTTTGAAGCTATGCAAGAAACACTTGAAACTATAATTTTGAAATTCCTTCATGGTGTGAAAATTTTATGGTCATTTATCACTAAAGATGATGGGAAATAAAAAGCATAGAGCTAATAGGAGGTATAAAGATATACTTAGAATGTAGAATTAAGGTAACATTTTTAATCATCTCTGCTATTCCTACTTATATCATTATTGAATTGAAATTCATGCACTTTATATGCAAAGCAACATTTTTTTTTGTTAAAATCAAATAAATATACTGTCAAACTCCAACCTCCCAATTTAACATTTGCATGTTTTCTTGATTTTAAATTGTATGATTGAAGGAAACAGAAATGCTTTTATTTTGAAATTTGAGAAACACCATTTAAATAAATTTTACATCTGCCAATTTGCAGTTATATAATCAGAGTTAATTAAGTCAATTAAGAGGTACACTATAAATAAGAGGTGCCTTTATTAAAACCTAGCCTAAATGGAAGAAACAGTTATATATTAGTGTGAAAACCATAGAGAAAATAAATCCATCAGTCCAGGAACTACCTAAGTTAAACCTACTATATTATCAAAAATTTATTCTGCTCTCTTCATAACATTACAGGTGTATGTGGGTACAATTTCTGAATGTTTAGTATTTTCAAAGTTTCTGGAAAAAAAAATGCACTTAATTGAAATCAGTAAGGAATTTACCATCTGTTTACAGAGCAGCCATATCAAAGCAAAGTGTTGCTCTGTGGTATATGTCCAAATCCCTAAATGAAATGCACAAGTCACACATGCTTGCAAACGTGGTTTAAAATAAGAATCCGGCCGGGTGCAGTGGCTCATGCCTGTAATCCCAGCACTTTGGGAGGCTGAGGTGGGTGGATCATCTGAGGTCAGGAGTTCGAGATCAACCTGGCCAACATAATGTAACCCCGTCTCTATGAAAAAAAAAAAAAAAATTGCCAGGCGTGGTGGTGGGTGCCTGTAATCCCAGCTACCTGGTAGGCTGAGGCAGGAGAATTGCTTGAATCCTGGAAGTGGAGGTTGCGATGAGCCAAGATCGCGCCATTGCACTCCAGGCTGGGCAACAAAAGTGAAACTCCATCTCAGAAGAAACAAAAACAGAGCAAAACAAAACAAAACAAGAAGCCAATTAGTGTGCTCAACATCTCCAAACCTGGTCTGGATGCACATTACTTATAAATAAAGAAGCTGTGGTTTCAAAGACTTAAAAGTGATAATTAAGGGTAATAGCACATGCTTTTGTTAATAATAAGCATGTTAGATAACCACTGACAACTTTTAAGGATCAAAACTCTTCAACGCATTAACTAGAGGTTGGATTTACAATATTTTTCCCTAATTTTAATACTTTATTAAAGTTACTCAGTCTCTTATTTATCTCTATCTAGAGTTATTGAAATGATTAAACTTACTTAAAGCACTGAGTTAATTGTATAAGCAAATATTGTAATCTCAATAAATGATTTCTATCATTTTGTATAATTCTTATTATTATATCATATGATATATTCTGGTTTACGTCATTCATATCATTTAGCAAAAGTAATCAACTATTAAAATTCAGTGAAACTGAAATCTGTGTCAGGCACTCAGCTAAACTCATTTAAACCTTGAAAACGACCTGATGAAATACGCATTATTATTTTTCCCATCTCAAAGGAGAAGAAATTAAATTTTAGAGATTGTGAATAAATTTTTCAGGGCCCTGCAGTTAGTAAGCATTGAACCTGCAGTTAAATCCTGAATCTGACAGATCTTAAGTCTTGTTCTCAGAAGGGTTAAATATATTGCCACATAGGTAGAAAATCACTTCAGAAAGTAAGTCATTGGAAAGATCAGTGTTAAACTAATTATTATTTTTTTAGAGGAGCCCTCCCTTATCCAAAAGGGATAAGTTTTGTGACCCCCCAGTGGATACCTTAAACCACAGATAGTACTGAACCTAATTGTTGTCAACAGGAGTGTGTTTATTTTCATGTCTTCCACTCCTTCCATGCCTTTTCCTTCTTAACTAGGAATTTATTATACACTTTGGCCATAACTTTTGCAGTTTGAGGTGAATCAGCAAAACTAACAAAAATTTATTTCTTCTTCTTCACAGTTTCACAAATATGTTCTTACCATATATCATAGCAACCTCAGGATATGACCCATTTTACTTAATGGAAATCTTTTTTTTTTTTTTTTTTTTTTTTTTTTGAGACGGAGTCTCACTGTGTCTCCCAGGCTGGAGTGCAGTGGCGCGATCTCGGCTCACTGCAAGCTCCGCCCCCCGGGTTCACGCCATTCTCCCGCCTCAGCCTCCCAAGTAGCTGGGACTACAGGCGCCCGCTACCGCGCCCGGCTAGTTTTTTGTATTTTTAGTAGAGACGGGGTTTCCCCATGTTAGCCAGGATAGTCTCGATCTCCTGACCTTGTGATCCACCCGCCTCGGCCTCCCAAAGTGCTGGGATTACAGGCTTGAGCCACCGCGCCCGGCTGGAAATCTTTTATGACTTGTCTTTGGTATATCTGAATTGTCAGCACCACTATGCATACACGTTTAGGATATTATTAAGTAAAATAAGAGTTAATTGAACATAAACACTGTGATACCATGTCAGTTGATCTAATAACTGAGTGACTAACATGTAGGTAGCAAATACACTGAGATTATGATAGAGAAAGGGAGGACTGACATTCCTGGAGGGATGAGTGAGATGGTGTGAGATTTCATAACACTACTTAGAATGGAGTGCAATATAAAATTTATGAATTGTTTATTTCTGGAACTTTCCATTTAATGTTTTTGGACTGCTGTTGACCACAGGTAACTGAGGAAATAGAAAGCAAGTGTGTCTAGGTTTTAAAATTTCTATTGGGTGGCATCTTCACTAAATGAGAGCTTAAAACTCTTGTCCACCTCTCTACCCCTTCCAATTTTCTCAGCTGTTGAGTTTACAACCATACAAGTGAATCTCCTCAAGAGTCCAAAGCTAGTGTTAAACCCTTATGAGCTCAAAACTCAGCTTTCACTTATCCTTTGGAATTTTCTATCTTTCTCTAGAATCCTTAGCTCTGCATACCACTGCAAATTCAACTTAGCTTTCCACTTCTGAGGTTCCTTAAAATAACAGAGAATTATGCTTATCCAGTGTTTACTTCTCCATATTAGACAAGAATCAAATTGACCTTCAAGTGTGATGGAATGAGCACAGTTATCACTGAGAGGTTTTAGTGTAAATATATACCTGGATCAAATTTTAATATAGTGCATCCAACTGAAATGAATAGAAATTAAATATTTTATTAAAATATATCAACATTCTATTACACATTCCCTTCCTCAATACTGTACTAAACATTTCAGATTGTTAAAGATCAAAGTCAATTATATCATTAGGTATTACATTTCCCTGGAATAAAAATACTTTTTAACATCCAAGCATTTGAAAGAAATAAATTAATGCCATTCTGTTTGACATTATGCTTATGTTTTCAATTTATACTTGGAAGTTTGAAAACAGAGAAATAAATTGTGTGGCTGCTTCACATTAGTGTGAAAACTCCTCTGACACTGTAAAAATAACAACAGCATTAAGTTACTTAAATAATTTGTGGTGCTTGAAGAAAGCTCATTAGCACCTTGTAAATTTTCACATAGCCTGTGTTATAACTTCATTTCCAGAGGAGTTATCATAGCACAAAAACAAATCTCATGTGCAATTAATAACTGAAAGATTCATGAATGATTTTGAATAGAAGACTCTACATAATAAAGAATAAATTTTCAACTTAGTGTGTAGGGCTGAAACATTAATAAGAGTCATGCTAGTAGAAATTTTTCTTTTGTTTTTACCTACCCACCCACTTAGAAGATTAGTTCTATATCACAGATTCTACACTTTAGTAGATCATTCATTTTGTTGGAAAGTAATGTCAGGTAATTTTACAGTTTGAGATAATTTTTTTTTTCAAAAGTTCAATGCACTATTTTCCTGAAAATATGTTCTTTATTAGTTTATTCTTCAACATAAACAATAAAAAAATACATTAGAATTCAATATGTGCCATCACATAGTATTCTGCTCTAAAACTCAACAGATAAACAAACCTTCAGGGACAAGGGGGATCTTCATTTTCACTCATGTAATTGAGGCTTAGCTAACTTCTGCCGCGGAGATCAGGATCCACAGTTGCCACCAAGCGATGATGTGTGTCCAGTTATAAAGAAGACCCTTAGGGATTACTAAAGAGAAAATAGAATTTATTCCTACTACAATTACCACTTTTCCACAATAGTAGCTCTCCAGCTCTTATCCCCAAACTTTATGCAACAATGACTGGGGAGAGAGAAAGTGTTGAGAGTTGAGAGTTGAGAGTCACTGAGATAGTCTTTGTAAGATTTTTTGGAAACATACTGTAAAGACTACTCACAGGCAGACAGGTGAGGGGCCCTCAGAAGAGTAATTCATGGAAAATAGAGGTATTGGGATATCAGCCCCTTGCTGAAAGCGAGCTGAACTGTAGAATCTGCAGGATTACCCTCCCACCACTTTCTCTGCTGAGACTTGCCTGGTGAGAGTAATCTTCAAGGAACATGTCCTGTTTATGGAGATGGAGTGCATATGAGGAAAAAAGACCACTGATCTGTAATACATTTTAGTTCTAAAAGCACTCTGTAATAAAATAAGCTCTGTGGCGTATACAAGAAAATATCAACTTGACCTCTGATTAAAATTTTGTAAATAGAACTTAAAAATTATTAATCATGATTAAAAATTGAAGAAAAGTTAAGTAAAACACATATATATTATGACTAATATATGCATTTTACATATGTAAATATGTATATATAATTAATATAATAAAATGTATTGAGTATATTATATATGTAAATAAATAAAGATATAAGTAATACACATATGTGATTTCAAAGGCAAGCCATGCAGTTGAAGAAGATATTTGGAACACACAAAAGCTGTAGAAGTTTGTTCTCAAAATATATTTTAAAAACATGCAATTGAATTTTTTAAGAGTTCAATAGGAATAAATGAACACATTTTTAAGAGAATTATATTTGCATAAACTGTTCCAGTTTTCACCAAAAGAGACAAAGAGAGTAAAAACAAAGTCACTTTCTGAGTGGGCTGTAGGTTATATTCAGCTGAGGTATTTTCAATAAAGAATTCATAAATCGAGAGGGCAGAGAAAAGAATCATGGAGAATCAGTCCATGGTAAGTGTATGACTGAGTCTCAAACAAGAAAATTTTCAACTGGCTTGTCATAATTTCAAAAATATTGAGAAACAGTGATTTCTGTGTTCTTCCCAACAGACACCCTTCTTTGGAAAGGAATGTGTGTAGCAGTACCCTAGAACCGCCTCACTGTGTTAGCTGTGTGCATGTAAATAGGAAACAGATAAGTTGTTTCTTTAACTCACAGATCTTCAGAATGAGAGAAACTTCTTGAGAAGTTGCTCAAAAAACTTAATTTGGATAATAAGTTATTATAATTTTAATAAGATGAGACATTTCATGGCCTGGGAGGAGGGCAAGTGTATTTTGCATGTGGGGGTAGCGGGAATCATTGGTGGCCAGAGGACATACTGTGCTAGCTGGCTACTGAGACAGCCCCAAGTGATTTCTGTTTCCAGGTATTCAGCGAGCTTGTGAAGTTCCCACCATAATTATTAGGGCTGACTTGTGTGGCCACAAGGATATTGCAGAAATAACAGAAAGTGATGACTTCTCATATTATTCTGAAAATCTTGAATTATTTTTATAATACAATAGAATGAGGGTATATGAAGGGAAGATTTTAATAATTCTTTGGCTATAACAGTACTGTGAAATTTTACTTTTCTCACTGTCATGATACATACTCAACACAAAAGGGAGTGTTCTGAAAGCAGTCACTTGAAAGCTCAATACTTATACATTGAGGCTTGTAGGATAAAATACATTGGTGTCTAAGTCACAGATAATAATCAAAATCATAAGATATTAACAAAATAGGGTTGTAGTTTAGGAGGTACCTACCTTTTCATTCAGAGCAAAGATGGGAAGCTTTTCCCATGTAACAGATGTAGGTGATAACACACAAAAATATTCATTGTAGTATATATTAGAACCTCTCCAATAAAGCCTTCTCAATGTGAACAAATCATAATAGATAGAAGCTGAGGTATGTCTGAATTCTACAGGCTGATGAGTTAATGAGTGACCAGCAAAAATAGAGATGCATTTATCTCCATCAATAAACAGTAGATCAATAATGCCAGCAATGTGGAATAGCTTGTGCAGCAGAAACATGTCTATGAGAGACAAACTGAAATACTCCCTAAGTCCAGCAAATACTGATACTAGAGCTGTGCCACCAGTTTGTGGCAGTATCAGCCAGGAAGGAATTAATTGGCTCAGTTCCTATTCTTCTTCCTGTAGGCCAACCAAGGAATGGTCAGAAGCTTTGATTAAATAGCTGCAGTAAGTAAGAACAAGAAAGAAGCCAACTAATTAACCTTCTCTGGAGGCAGACTTCCTCCCTATAATATGCATGATTTGGGTGAGAAACAGAGACTACATTTTAAATCAAATTTAGAATTCTTAACATTTTAACTCTGTAATCATTTTTCAACATAGCCATAGTTTGTGCATTCTCTACATGAACTCAAACATTGTGCTTGGAGATTCATTGGAAATCTGATATTTCAAACATAGAGGTTTCCTTACTTCATGGCCATCTCCCATTTCTTCTCCCAGAGTTCAATTCACCACAGAATTACAAGCATTTCTGTTTCTTTGGCAAAAATATAAGAGAAAGTATAATTTAAGTTTATTTTTCAGGCATATCAACTCAGGAAACAAGACTTTGGGTGTGAGTTTTTTTTTTTTTTTTTTTTTAATCCATTTGGTTCTTTAGGCTACATACCCTGATGAATTTGCACTGGCTATACCAACGTGAATTAAGTAAGTTTCATAGTACATGAAACAAATGTAAAATACAATTTCCCGATGTTCATGTTGGCCATTTTAAAAACTGTGAGTCCAAGATAAGAAACAGCATGGTTTGTAAGGATTTTACTTATATTGGGACATTAATCTTCGTAGGGTCGTCCTAGTGTAGGGGGTACTGTTAACCATTCTGTGTTGAGGCAGTTGAGGCACAGAGAGTTAAAGTAAATAAAAAATCTCACAGATAAGAAGAGACAGAGGTCAACTATACACACATGCAGCAATGCTCTATAGGCTATGTCCCTATCCACCACTTTGCACTACCTGTGATTCAAAAATGCTAGTTGCTTTTCTGTTCTTGTGATAGTTTGCTAAGAATGATGGTTTCCTGCTGCATCCATGTCCCTACAAAGGACACAAACTCATCCTTTTTTATGGCTGCATAGTATTCCATGGTGTATATGTGCCACATTTTCTTAATCCAGTCTGTCACTGATGGACATTTGGGTTGATTCCAAGTCTTTGCTATTGTGAATAGTGCCGATGTTCTCACTCATAGGTGGGAACTGAACAATGAGATCACTTGGACTCGGGAAGGGGAACATCACACACCAGGGCCTATCATGGGGAGGGGGGAGGGGGGAGGGATTGCACTGGGAGTTATACCTGATGTAAATGACGAGTTGATGGGTGCTGACAAGTTGATGGGTGCAGCACACCAACATGGCACAAGTATACATATGTAACAAACCTGCACGTTATGCACATGTACCCTAGAACTTAGAGTATAATAATAAAAAAAAATTAATTAATTAAAAAATAAAATTAAATAAATAAATAAATAAATAACACTTGAAAAATAGGTATGCATTTATTTAATTAAATAAGTATTAAGGAAATGATTATATAACTAACATAAGAAACCCATAATTTTGTAGATATTATTGCTTTAGATGAGGTAAAAACAAACAAACAAACAAACAAAAAAACAAAAATGCTAGTTGCAAGTTTTCATTTTGACCAAGCGATATCTAAAAGAGAAGATAAAAGCAAGAAATTTTCAGACCAAGGTAATTATAATAATCAAAATCATGCAAGCAAGTATATTGTTGTTTTATTTCTCAATTTAATATTTTTAAAATATACATACACTTTCAAATTACTTATAAATAATATATCTTTGTCTCCCTTTTATAACATATATTTTTGACATTTTCCTTTTGTATACACAGTCTTTTATATTCGTATGATATCTTTGTTCATTTGAGATGAGTGCATTTCTTATGAGTGAATGGAGGCTTAGAAGCATCCTTCTTAGAGTCACATCACGCAAAATTTTCTCTCTATAAGAAAAGAATATCTGAATAAATCTTAAATAGAATCTTAATATCAAAAACTAAGGTAGGCCTTTGCTCTCATGAGAATATAAGTTTTAAATTTTTTGAAAGAAAGAAAAGAAAATAACTTTGTCACTGATTTGTTTCATTAAAAAAATCTTTAGTATCAATTATGTGTAATGTAGAAGATGAAAGGGAAAGAGTGTATCTGGTCATTATACCATCAGGTTAGCAAATTTGATGTTCCCAATATGCCTCTTTCTACATTTTTATTAAATGTTCATAATGTCACCAGACAGTATAGACAAGGAAAATCCATAGTAAAAGGATCACTAATGACACAGGCTGTGACTGAAATTTTACCCTCAGAACAACTTCAGAAAACGATAGGCCCCAGGATGAAAGCAAACAATATTGAATTATTTCACTTTTCTGTCCCTAATTCTAAGTTGCACTGGCTATATTGAACTGAAAGCAGGGATCTAATTGTGTATTTTTATTAAGCCAGGCAGAAAGAAAATCTGTCATTGTTTTCCAGAGCATTTAGATACCCAAGGAAAAGAATTGTAAAGAGGGTTGACCGTAAACACACTGATTATCTTATATTAGAGACTTCAAAGTAATAACAATCTGATTTCTAGAATCTTGGGCATAGTCTGAATGAAACCAAGATTTCAAAAAAGAAGAAACAAATGTACACTTAGAACAATCCATGATAATTAAATTTAAACTCAAAATATTATAGCAGCACCATTAACAACCAGTATTGTTATTGACAATGATTCAATGTTTAATATGTGCCAACAATTGCTTCATGTCTTTTAATGTTTCATCATATATAATTCATGATGGAAGGTATAAAGTAAATTCTACTCCCATTATGTAGGCAGAGAAATGGAAACACAGAGATTTCAGAAACTTGCACACACCACTAAATTCATTAGATCTAGAAAATACCCAAAGACAAAGACAAACACATTTTCTTTTCTATTACATCCCAATCATTTTATAAGTGTTTTCATGAATAAATATAGTAATGGAAAATAAATGCTATATTATTCATGCAATTTAAAGGAAATAGCATAATGTTAATTTATAATATATGCAAAATATATTAGCCAATATTAATTAAATGAATTGGTTTTTTCCTAATCCCTTAAAACATAATGTTAGAAAAAAAAATTCACTTTTATTTTATAAATAAATTACAGTTAGAAGAATCACCAAATTGTATAAAATATCAGGGCTCTAACTCAAAATGCAAATCTTCTCTCTACTCATTAACTAGACATAAATATATAGAAATCAACTGTCAAAGATAAGTTTAATAAAACCGGAATTAATCTATGCTAGAAAGAAAGAAGAAGAAAGTAGAATTACTCTATAGTTCTACTTTCAGCACCACTTCTTTTTCTTAGAAAAACAAAATATTCCATTACAATATATCAATTTTTCTTATTACAATAAATCAATTTTTCTTATATAACATTTCTATTCTAATACTGTCTCTCAGTATCACTTTTGACATATTGAAAGCAACGTCAAAAAATGAAAGTTACCCATTTTATTTAAAACTTTAAAAATTGACAATGGAAAACAATGTCAGTATTCTTTTCTGATATAATAGATATTTGAATTTCACTTAAATACATTAATTAGATTCACTTAAAACTAAAACATTTTGTTATTGGCTGAAAAATATTGTGGAAAAATAAGAGAGGATCCAGTTCTAAGGACTCTAATGAGGTCTTGTGTTTTCCCTTACACCAAATTTACACATGCAAAAACATACAAACACAGACACACATACAGCAAGTCTTCACTTAATGTTATTGATAAGTTTTTGAAAACTGCATCTTTAAGTGAAGCGACATATAAGGAAATCAATTTTACTACAGGCTAACTGATATAAACAAGAATTAAATTCCTATGGCATATTTCTGGTCACAAAAACATTAGCAAACTTCTAAATTAAGAACTCAAACACTTCTATTATCAGACATTAAAATAAATGTGAGATATACATATATTTAAGAAAGGTTAATTAAAAACAAGTAAGATCATTATTTACCCAAGTTTTTTTTTATTATTATACTTTAAGTTATAGGGTACATGTGCACAACGTGCAGGTTTGTTACATATGTATACATGTGCCATGTTGGTGTGGTGCACCCATTAACTTGTCATTTACATTAGGTATATCTCCTAATGCTATCCCTTCCTCCCCCGCCTCCCCACAATAGGAACTGGTGTGTGATGTTCCCCTTCCTCTCTCCAAGTGATCTCATTGTTCAATTCCCACCTAAGAGTGAGAACATGCGGTATTTGGTTTTCTGTTCTTGGATTACTTTGCTGAGAATGATGGTTTCCACAAGTTTTGGTGAATCATTGAGTGTTGGTGGTCATGGTGGTGGTGGGTTAAGGCAATAACTGTTTGCAAAGAAAAAATTTTAAGAAGCACCCCCTACCACCTTGCAGTCCAAAAGTAAAGAATAAATAGCTCTGGCTACTGTGTATGTGATCTCTGTGGCAGGCTTCTAGTTGTTAACTGGAATTAATATCAAGTAAAACTTACAGTAGAGATTAAATTTATTTACACTGTGTTTGTGTCATAGATGCTAATGGAATTTAATATTATTGGTAACTGCTGTGAGCATTTCCTGCTTCCTAATCCTCAAATTTTAAGAGAAAAGCAAGAAATAAAACTATGAGGTATATACAATCAGAACAGACTAAGGCTCAATGAATTTTTTAAGTATTGTGACTTAAAAAATAGATAAATGCATTGAAAAAATATTGATAATATGATGATAATGAAAAAATAGAGTGATAATGAAAATAACCTTCTCTTTGCATAGAGATTTCTATTTATATTCATTACATAAAATATTTAATCAAAATTTCCAAAGAAAAAGGCTTTCTAATATTCTCAAGAATATTGCATAGGTAATTATATACATTTAGCAAAATAACCCTAAGAAAACACAAATTTCATAGACTTACTGTGGTTCTTTATTTATGAAATACAAATGAATGTAAATACAACCCCATACTCAACATAGAGCTTATAAGTAGTGAGTTTAGTCTCTGGATAGAATATTGCTTCCAACTTAAAATAAAAATAATGTGAACATTTAGAAGAAAGCTCATATGTGAAATGAAACTTCAAGTTCTTTACATTGAAATATGAAATTATTGGATATACCAAAGATTCTGTCACTTACCTTTCTTTAAAATATACATTGCATAAGAGAATGAAAGGATTAATAAAACTGAATAAAATTTTTATCAAAAATATCATGAGCCCGAGACACACAATTTCACTCAATCAATGAATTATGATAATAGAAAGAGGCAGAGAAATGATGGGAAAGCAGAGATCAATCATCAGGAAGATGAAATTGAACAGAATCTGTTTAAAAAAATGTTATCTTCTTTGCTTTCCAATATGTGCTCCCTCCCAATCCAATCCTTAAAGGATTCCATGTTATCTTTGCTCCAAGGGACTTCAGAAAGTGGTTTTGTGTTCTTCTATATTCCTCTATGATATGATAAAATTAAGCTATTACAAAACTTATACAATTTTTTTCTTCAAATGACTGTGAGGCAAACAACAGGTTCTATTAACCCTACTTTACCAATAAATAAAATTAGGAAACAAGAAGTTTATGTACCTTGGTGAAGAAGGTCATGTTGCTAGGAAATGTAGAGCTCTAACTAGAGCCCAAGTTTGTGTTCTGTGATTTTTAACAAGTCTCTTTAATTATAATTTTCACAAAAGCAACTAACATTTACAGAGTGTTTGTTCAATGACAATCTTCAAAGTTCACCGAGTCACCTACATTACCGAAGTCATTTTTATCTCACAAAAATTCTATGTGCAAATGAGAAAACTGAGGGACAGAGACACACAGCTCCCAAGTGTAAGTAGGTATTAAATATGACCTGGTTTTATTGTCCACTGGACAAATGGGAAAACATTATTTTTAACAACAGGGTCAAAACATTCTTTTTTAAAATTATTATTATACTTTAAGTTCTGGGACACATGGCAGAATGTGCAGGTTTATTACATAGGTATACATGTGCCATGGTGGTTTGCTGCACCCATCAACCCATCACCTACATTAGGTATGTCTCCTAATGTTATCCATTCCCTATCCCAACAGGCCCTGGTGTGTGATGTTCCCCTCCCTGTGTACATTCTAATCTCATTGTTCAACTCCCACTTATGGTTGAGAACATGCAGTGTTTGGTTTTCTGTTCCTATTTTAGTTTGTTGAGAATGATGGTTTCCAGCTTCATCCATGTCCCTGCAGTGAACATAAACTCATCCTTTTTAATGGCTGTGTAGTATTCCATGGTGTATATATGACACATTATCTTTATCCAGTCTACCATTGATGGGCATTGGGTTGGTTCCAAGTCTTTACTATTGTGAACAGTGCTGCAATAAACATACGTATGCCTGTGTCTTTAAAGTGGTATGACTCATAATCCTTTGGATATATACCCAGTGATGAGATTGCTGGGTCAAATGGTGTTTTTGGTTCTAGATCCTTGAGGAAATCACTACACTGTCTTCCACCATGGTTGAACTAATTACACTCCCACCAAGTATAAAAGTGCTCCTATTTCTCCACATCCTCTCCACCATCTATTGTTTCCTGACTTTTTAATAATCACCATTCTAACTGGCATGAGATGGTATCTCATTGGGGCTTTAATTTGCATTTCTCTAATGACCAGTGATGATGAGCTCTTTTTCATATGTTTATTGGCCACTTAAATGTCTTCTTTTGAGTAGTGTCCGTTCATATTCTTCACCCACTTTTTGATGGGGCTGTTTATTTCTTGTAAATTTACTTAAGTTCCTTGTAGATTCTGGATATCTGCCCTTTGTAAGGTGGATAGATCGCAAAAATTTCCTCCTGTTCTGTAGGTTGCCTGTTCACTGTGATGATAGTTTCTTTTGCTCTACAGAAGTTCTTTAGTTTAATCAGATCCAATTTGTCAATTTTGGCTTTTGTTGCCATTGCTTTTAGTGTTTTACTCATGAAGTCTTGCTCATGCCTGTCTCCTGAATGGAACTACCTAGGTTTCTTCTACGATTTTTATGATTTTAGGTCTTACGTTTAAGTCTTTAATCCATCATGAGTTAATTTTTGTAGGAGATGTAAGAAAGGGGTCCAGTTACAGTTTTCTGCATATGGCTAGCCAGTTTTCCAAACACAATTTATTAAATAGGGAATCATTTCCCCATTGCTTGTTTTTGCCAGGTTTGTCAAAAATCAGATGGTTGTAGATGTGTGGTGTTATTTCTGAGGGCTATATTCTGTTCCATTAGTCTATATACCTGTTTTTGGTACCAGTACCATGCTTTTTTTGATTACTGTAGCCTTGTAGTATAGTTTGAAGTCAGTAGTGTGATGCCTCCAGCTTTGTTCTTTTTGTTTAGTATTGTCTTGGCTATACGGACTGTTTTTTGGTTCCACATGAAATTTAAAGCAGTGTTTTCTAATTCTCTGAAGAAAGTCAATTGTAGCTTGATGGGGATAGCATTGAATGTATAAATTTCTTTGGGCATATGGTCATTTTCACAGTATTGATTCTTCCTATCTATGAGCATGGAATGTTTTTGCATTTGTTTGTGTCCTCTCGTATTTCCTTGAGCAGTGGTTTATAGTTCTCCTTGAAAAGGTCCTTCAAATCCCTTGTAAGTTGCATTCCCCTATTTATTTTATTCTCTTTGTAGCAATTGTGAATGGGAGTTCACTCATGATTTGGCTCTCTGTTTCTCTACTATTGGTGTATAGGAATGCTTGTGATTTTTGCACATTGCTTTTTGTATGCTGAGGCTTTGTTGAAGTTGCTTATCATCTTAAGGAGATTTGGGGCTGAGACAATGGGGTTTTCTAAATATACAATCAAGTCATCTGCAAACCGAGAATGTTTGACTTTCTCTTCCTATTTGAATACGCTTTACTTCTTTCTCTTACCTGCTTGCCCTGGCCAGAACTTCCAATACTATGTTGAATAGGAGTGGTGAGAGAGGGCATCATTGTCTTGTGCCAGTTTTCAAAGGGAATGTTTCCAGCTTTTGCCCCTTCAGTATGATATTGACTGTCTGTTTGTCATACATAGCTCTCATTACTTTGAGCTATTAATTAATTTCCATCAATTCCTAGTTTATTGAGAGTTTTTAGTATGAAGGAATGTTTAATTTTATCGAAGGCCCTTTATGTGTCTATTGAGATAATCGTGTTTTTTTTGTCATTGGTTCTGTTTATGTTGTGGATTACATAAACTGTTTATTGATTTGTGTATGTTGAACTAGCCTTGCATCCCAGGGATGAAGCCGACTTGATGTTGGTGGATAAGCTTTTTGATGTGCTGCTGGATTTGGTCTGCCAGTATTTTATTGAGGATTTTCGCATTGATGCTTATCAGAGATATTGGCCTGAAATTTTCTTTTTTGTTGTTGTTGTGTCTCTGCCAGGTTTTGGTATCAGAATGATGGTGGTCTCATAAAATGAGTTAGGGAGGAGTCCCTCTTTTTCTATCGTTTGGAATAGTTTCAGAAGGAATGATACCAACTCCTCTTTGTACCTCTGCTAGAATTCAGCTGTGAATCCGTCTGGTCCTGGACTTCTTTTGGTTGGTAGGCTACTAATTACTGCCTCAATTTCAGAATTATTATTGGTCGATTTAGGGATTTGACTTCTTCCTGGTTTAGTCTTTAGACCACTAGCCAGACTAATAAAGAAGAAAAGAGAGAAGACACAGACACAATAAAAAATGATAAAAGGGATATCACCACTGATCCCACAGAAATACAAACTACCTTCAGAGAATACTCTAAACACCTATATGCAAATAAACTAAAAAGTCTAGAAGAAATGGATGAATTCCTGGACACAAAACACTCTAAAAAGAGCATGAATAAGATGATAAAACATTAAAATAATGCAAATAATCTAAATATAAATATAAAGTCATGAAAATAATGTTTACATTCTGCAAAAACAAATGTGTTTTCTCTTTATGCTGTAAGTTTTTCTTTTTAATAGATTGGCTGATTTATTCTTTCCCTTCCCTTTCCCCTTCCCTCCATCCCTCTATCCCTTCTCTCTTTTTTAAAAATTTATTTATTATTATTATTATACTTCAAGTTCTAGGGTACATGTGCATAATGTGCAGGTTTGTTACATATGTATACTTGTGCCATGTTGGTGTGCTACACCCATCAACTCGTCAGCACCCATCAACTCATCATTTACATCAGGTATAACTCCCAATGCAATCCCTCCCCCTTCCCCCTCCCCATGATAGGCCCCGGTGTGTGATGTTCCCCTTCCCAAGTCCAAGTGATCTCATTGTTCAGTTCCCACCTATGAGTGAGAACATGCGGTGTTTGTAAGTTTTATAACAGTTTGCTTGGTAGTTTCTCTTTTCTTTCCATCTTTTCTACCCTTTTCCGCTTTTCACTAATTACTAGCCCTTCTATTATAACTACAATAGCTGGGAATACAAATTGGTTTTCCAGCTTAATTGCTGAATACAAAAAGGGATTTAATAAACACATAAAACTAGGCCTTGAAAATGATAATTTAATATTGTTTATCTCATAATTTAATGGATGTATTTAGCTCTATGATTATTTCCCTAGTTCTTTTTGATTCTATATTTTCCTTATTTCCGCCATAAACAGTTCTTTTTATGATATTCTATTAAGGGTGATGCTCTTTCAAGACATACTTTATCACCTGTGACTTCATTTATTGTTCTGGGGAGGCATTATGAATTGTTCAATGTAGCATGCAGATAGTTACTTTGCAAAAATATTTATCAAAAGGTAGAAATTTCAATAGGGAATATAATCCCTACGTACAACAAAGAATAGTTGTAGGGTTTTGGTTTGTTAGTTTAAAAGTGACACTGTACATTTAAGCTAAGTCAGTATCCTTGGTGAAAACATAGAAAAGTAAAATAAAGACAAAATTAATTTAATAATGATTATCATTGTTCAAAGACAATAGCCAATAATATGGAGGAATACAAATGAAATTATTTGCAAACAAAGATGCTGGGTTTTAGGAGGGGGTTCTAATTATACCTCACTCATAAAATATTTTTCAAAAACATAATTTTAAAGAAATTTTATACATTATTCCTTAATGTGAATTAATTTTTTTTCCAAAATCATGACTTTTCTAGTGGATATAACAAGTTAAATGAATAAAATTTAAACGTGATTTTTGCAACTTAAGTGTATGTAATTTAAAATGTTGTTTTAAGATATGTAACAAGCAAATAGATTAATTTTGATATGTGACAGTATATATTTTATATAATTTTAAAGGTATAGAGTTTTAAAAATCTAGTCTGTACATAATGAGATCTTTAAAATAATAGACTTTATTACCCACTAATGAAAAGAAAAATGATATATTACATAATACCTTTGAACTAGCATACAGGTACTCAAATTTTTTGTTTTGTTTTGTTTTGTTTTTGGATATCGAAATATTTTGTGTTGTTTTGAATATCAACCTGGCCAAGACTTCTAGAGTTACATTGCAAGTCTGCACCTTTTGCTTCTATGCCCTCTTTTCTTGGTCTTTCCATACTTCCATGAAATCTACTTTGCTATATAGATCATTTGATTCACCAAGTTCATGGGGTTCCATAGAGAGCAGGATTCTATATGTATATGAAAGTTCTGTCCAGCTATAGTAGAAAAATCCCAGAATAAAATACTCAGAATATTGGAGCAAAGCCAAAAAGATAAGCACTGTGTGCATTCAAGGAGTACTGATGACTAAAATTTTGTAAAATGGAATATGGTGTAGCATATGGTTATCACAGTCTAATTAACACACTCTCTACTAAAAGTAGATGCTCATCATACACAGGCCGTAAATTTTAAAAAATCAGAGACAAATACAAAATAGTCATCATATGGAAGAAGTAACTGATCACAGAAGGTTGCCATTAACATTCCTTCATGTCTTCTGAGTTTACAAAATGACTGAATTTTTTATAGAGTGTAAAGAATGATTCCAGTAATGGCAACTCAGGTCACTAGCATAATCCGTTGAGGTTTATTTACCAAGATTTTGCTTTTAAAAAATGGTTGAATTTCATATTCATATCTAAAAGAGATAAGCAGCCAATAATGGAGAACCCAAAACCAATAAAGTAAGTTCCACAAAGTCACGAAGGGAAGCTATGCTGTTTTTGCAAGAGTTATCTCAGGTTCTCCTGCTTCTTTCTGAGGGAAGAGTAATCCTCCCTCAGAAAGTAATCCTCCCTCAGAATTCTAATCCAAGTCAGAGTTCAACATCCCAGCTCAAAAACTGTCAGGCAGAGAGGAATTTTTTCCCGTTAATGGAAGAGTCAGCTTTTTGCTCCAGACTTCAACTGATTGGTTAAGTGCTACTCACATTAAAGAAAATAATATGCTTTACTGAGTAGACTTATTTAAATGTTAATCTCATAAAAACACACCTTCGCAGACATACTCAGAATAAAGTATAATCAAATACCTGGGCACCTCATGGCCCAGTCAAGTTGACACATGAAATTAACAGTAACAGGTCTATTCTTTATCAACTTAGAACCCATATGCAATTCCTTAAACCATACTTATTCTGCAAATAAAGAAAATGGCAAAGTCATAATCTGCTTAATATAATTCAGCTATCCTGAATACAACAGAAAACACACTAATTCCTTTAAGAGAGGAAGTATTTGAGTCTACAATTTAAATATTATAATAGAAAACTATAATACATAAACACAATGATATAGAATCAATTTGTTTTATATTACTTGAAGAAATGAGAGAAAGGAAAACAAAATATCTGTTTAGTGTATATTTCTATATATGGCACATAAATATTGATATATAAATACATATTTATACACACATATAAATGCATAATAAAATATGAAGAAAATACTCATAACAACTAAAGTCATCCTTTCTGTAGCTGGTCATGCGGTTGTAACTGGTATTTATAACTACCTTCTTCTACTTCCTCTTCTGTATTTCCCTTGCTTTCTATAAGCACCTCAGCTAATTGTGTTTATTTTACTTGTAGGGTTACTTAAACCTTCATTCCTGAAGAGTTTGGGCCAAGAGTACTTCTTTCTATATTGGGTTGTTGTAGTTGTCCATGGATCTTAATCACAGAGCGTGGAAATACTAAAAGGCACCTCGAATTTCAGACATAATCTTCCTTACATCCACAATGGAGTAATATTTCAATTTCTACTTACTTATCAGGATGAATCACCTCAGTTAGAAAAATGACTCTCTTTTGCATGTTGAGACAGACATAGAGAGTCCAAAGTGGTCAGGTGGCACTCTTAACTTCCAGTTCAATAGAATCAATGCTATGTCTCCCAGTAAAAGCATTCCTTTCTCTAAAACTAGGCCAGGAAGCATAAACTTATGGGAACAAAAATCAAACATTTGGCTGGAAGATCAGTGAAGTAATTTTTAGTAATACCATTCTCATTTCTAATGTTTGATTCCTGATGCTGTGAATCCTAGCTGTGGGAAAAAGAACATTATAGATTAGACACAGAATCAGAGCATATATAACTTGTGATAATCAATTTTATGTGTCACCTTGATGGGTCTGAGAAATGCCCAGAAAACTGGTAAAACACTAGTTCTGTGTGTGTCTGTGAAGCGTAACTGGAAGAGATTACCCTTTGAATTGGTAGAGTGAGTAAAGACGATAAACTCTTGCTAATGTTGGCAGGCATCATCCAATACATTGAGGACCCAAATAGAACAAAAAAATAGGAGAAGAACAAATTCTCTCACACTCCTTTGAGCTGGGATATGTATTTCGCCTGCCTAGGACACCAAAGTTCCTGGGCCTTGGGCCTTAGGACTCCCCCTACTCTTTCCAGTTGACAGGCCTTCAGCCTCCAACTAGAAGTTAGGTCCCTGTTCTCAGACCTTTGAATTTGGACTGAATTACACCAGTGGTTTTCCTGGTTCTTCAGCTCAGAGATGGTATATTATGGGAATACTTCATCTCCATAATTGTGAGCCAATTATCATAAGAAATCTCCTCATATCACTCTGTACTTGGAAGTTATTGTCACCTAGCTAGTGCTGTAACTGAATTTTCTAAAAGCCATTCTACTGTTCTTCCAGAACAGCTGCTTCAGGTGGCAGATAATATTGTAAATCCAGTAAATTCTGTGAGCGTGGCCCTTTGTCACACTTTTTTTTTTTTGTGGATTTTGCTGTGAAGCGAGTTCTTTGATTAGAAGCAATGCCATGCAGAATACAATCACAGTGGATAAGTCCTTGGATGGTAGTTTTAGCGTAAGCATTATATGCAGGGAAGTCCTTGGCATAAGCATTACATTCTGTAAGTCCTTAGATGATAGGTTCAGCATAAGCATTATGTGCAGAGAAGGCAAATTTATATTTAGAGTTTCTATTCCAGAAGGGACATAATGCTGGCCCTTACATAGTGGAAGTAGTGTAATGTAATCCACCTGCCACCAGGTCACCAGCTTGATCATTCATGGGAATAGTGCCATATTTGGAATTCAATGTTGGTCTTCTGCTGGCAGATTGGGCACTCAGCAGTAGCTGTAAGCAGGTAAATATTACTGAGAAGAAATTCATGCTTCTAAGGGCATATATCAACTCCATCCCTGCCACATGGCTATTTGTTCATGGGCCCTTATGCAATGACATGAGTGGCAGGAGAAAGAGGCTGACTGTTATCCATAAAACAGGCCATATCACCTGCTTTGTTTATTAAAATCCTTCTCTGCTGAAGTCATACTTTGATGCATATTCACATGTGGCACAAATATCTGCATGTTTTTTGACCTGTTCACAGAGGTTTATCCACATGTCATTTTCCCAATTTTTTCATCAACAATTTTTCCATCGTTTTTCTTCCAAATTCCTTACCATACAGTCAAACCATTGGCCACTGCCCACGAACTGGGGTCTAATCATACATCTAGCCATTTCTGTTTCTAAACAAATTAAACATCTAGGTGCATTGTTCAAAGTTCTGTCCACTGGGAGGATTACTTTCATCACTATCCTTCAAGGATGTCCTAGAAATGGGCTGTAATGCTGCAGCTCTTTATTTTTGGATGATGCTTGCATTTTGTGCAGAACTATTTCTAAATCAAGGTTAATTTCTTCCTCTTGTCAACTGATTTTAGGTTGTAGGTACAGGCTAGGTGAGAAAAGACAGTGTAAGAGAAGGGGGGGGGGGGGCTATAGACATTTGGCGTCTTCTTCATGTAACCTACTTATGCTTGCAGGGCTTCCTTAGGCCTGAACACATACATACCACTTCTGTTTGATGATGGAATGCTGCTGAGCATGCCCAACTTAATGGCTTGGTGAGTTAGGTAAGAGTTAGTTCATGGTGGGCAGCTCAGGTTGCATACAAATTTGGTGGCCAGTAGTTAAGCATTTAATTTCCATGAAGGTCCAGTCAGACGAAGAGCTAGTTATAAAAAATTGGAGTTGATATCTGGAGAATATCAACACTAGGATCCAAAATGCTATAGGCCTGCACTGAAATACACATATGAGGCTCTTCCAAAGGCTCCAAATTGCATTCCTATCTGATATCAAAACTTTACATCTCATTGGATCTGTAGAATCAAGTGGCGGAAGAACTTTTACAACAGCTTGGACCTGATGCAGAGTCTTTCATTTTTGTGAGCCCCCTTCAAAACTAGCAGCTGGCCGGGCGCGGTGGCTCAAGCCTGTAATCCCAGCACTTTGGGAGGCCGAGACGGGTGGATCACGAGGTCAGGAGATCGAGACCATCCTGGCTAACACGGTGAAACCCCGTCTCTACTAAAAAATACAAAAAACTAGCCGGGCGAAGTGGCGGGCGCCTGTGGTCCCAGCTACTCGGGAGGCTGAGGCAGGAGAATGGCGTAAACCCGGGAGGCGGAGCTTGCAGTGAGCTGAGATCCGGCCACTGCACTCCAGCCTGGGCGACAGAGCCAGACTCAGTCTCAAAAAAAAAAAAAAAAAAAAAAAAAAAAAAACTAGCAGCTTTGGGGCTCACTCAATAAACAGGTTAGAGTAACATACCCAAACAAGGAATGTGTTGCCTTCAAAATATAAAGAAGTCCACAAGGCCTTGTGCCTCTTTTTTGGTTGCAGGAGGGACAAGATGCATCTACTTCTTTTTCATCTTAGAAGTGGTATCTTCATATTTCCCAAACTACTGAATGTTTAGGTATTTCACTAAGATAGTAGATCCCTGAATTTTTGTCAGATTTATTCCCCACCCTTTGACATGAAAATAACTTACCAACAAGCTCAGAGTAGTTACTAGTTTTTTCTTGCTGGATCCAATCAATTGTAATGCCATCAATGTAATGAACCAGTGTGATAACCTTCGGAAGAGAAAGGTGATCAAGACTCTTATAAAATAAATTATAACGTAGGGCTAGAGAGTTGATATACCTTCAGTTAGGCAGTGAAGGTTCATTGCTAGCCTATTCAGCTGAAAACTGGTTCTGGTGGGCCTTATATACAGATATGGAGTAAAAGCATTTTCCACAACAATAGCTGCATACCAGGTACCAGGAAATGTGTTAATTTGCTCAAGCAATGAAAACACATTTGGTATGGCAGCTGCAATTGGAGACACCGTCTGGTTAAATGTGTGATAACTCACAATCATTCGCTAATATCCATCTATTTTCTGCACTTCTCAAATTGGTGAGTCAAATGAGAATATGATGCCACTCACCATTCCTGCATTTTTCAAGGTTTTGACGGTGGCACTAATCTTTGCAATTCCTCCAGAAATGTGGTATTGCTTTTGATTTGCTATTTTTCTAGTAAAAGGCAGTTCTGATGGCTACCACTTGGTCTTTTCCATCATAATAGCCCTCACTCCATAGGTCAAGAAAACAATGTGGGGATTCAACCAGCTACTGAGTATATCCATTTGAATTTTGCGTTCTGGAACTGTAGAAATAACCACAGATTACATGCAGGGTCCCACAGATCCCACAGTAAGGATTACTCCAACCAAATTATTTTCATCACCTGATCTTCATATGCTCCTACGCTGGCTAGTAGACGACAGTGATATTTCGAGTCTCCTGAAATGAGTGCACTTCAGAACCAGTGCAGTTTCAGTAGTCCCTGAAAGTTCTGTCTATTTCATTTTCCCCAATGCACAGTTATCCTGGAAAAAAGGCTGTAGAGCGCTTTGTGAAAGACTGAGAAAAGGATGCGCTGTATTAATTTTTGTCCATGTACTGGGATTTTTCCTCAAGGTGACTGAGTTGCCCTTCATTCAAGAGGTTCAGGGCCTGTAAATTGTCTCAAGTGAGGGGCCATGACTGTTTTTATGATTCAGATTAGACTTTTGTTCTCTTGACCTGGCACTTTTCTGTTTACACAGGTCAAGTAAGGATTTAAGAGGCTTCCTATCTATTTCACTTCTACAAACACCATGATCAAGTAGCCAACAGCATGGGGCTGCATGACTCACACCAATCTGACTGCTGCTGTGACTCTGCTGTTTCTATGGCAACCATACCCATCATGCTTTTGTAGGTTGAGTGCTGATACAATTGTCAGCCCCTGCCACCATGAGATCCAAATACTCCCATTGCATTTAGATTTCCCAGAGCAGCCCCAGTGTAAGGCCTAGCCTATGGAATTGTTTTCTTATTCTTGACATCAGCTTAAAATATGTTTGAAAAATGCTAATTTTGAATCTGAAAATCTGTCTGCTTTTCTTATTCTCTAAGACATTTGTGATAAATTCCCAGGGAGAGTTCCTTCTGTGATCTACTCTGCATTCTCTGAAAAAATTCTGAATCTCAGCCACTATAACATTAGGTAAAAGCTACAATGCTTCCTATTGTTTTCTTTAGACAATGAGCCTAGACTTCCAATGTAGAAAGAAAGATACAAAACATGTCTTAGTCCTCTTACTACTTAATGACAGCAATTAAAGATCTCAATTTCCTCCCTAGGTTTCACTCACTTCCTTTGCATTTTTTTTTTCTTTTGAGATGACTCTAATTTGGAGGAGTTATGTACCACTCTCTGTATGTTATCATTACTCAGTATCTGCTTCAAGATATTCTCTGTGGTGATTTTACTAAAACACTCACACAATTAAGCACAGGACTAACTTTTTCTTAAAGCATTCTATTTCACACTGTATGTGAATTTCTGTGTTCTAGAAAAGTAAAAGTTATGGTTTAAAATATTCCACCTACCTCACTTGAAGCCTTCCAAGCAGAAGTTTTGAGACAGGGATGGAAGAGACAAGGGAGTGGAAGGAGCATAAAAATCTCATTTAGTTTTGAAGACATAGTAAAGGAGGCAAAGAGAAACACAAAGCTAGATTACAGCAAGAAATTGAAGCAGGAAGATGCAATTACATTTTTACAAGAGAAGGAGAAACCTATGTTGGAGCAAATTGAATTCAGGTCTCTCTCTCATTGAACTTGTTGCCCTTAGAACATTTTGTATACAGACACTTTTAAGTGCAATGCCTAATTTACAGTTGGTAACTATATAATTATTTGAAAAAAAAATTAAATGCAGTGTTTTATATCGGAATAACAAAATAGGAAAAAGGAACTCCTGATAATATGATATTCACTCATTATTACTTCTACTGGACAATTTTTATTAAAAAACCTAATATTTAACAAGTAACATTAGTTTAAAGGCAAGCAAACAGAGTTAAAAGAAGACTAAAAAACTAAACAAAAAAAAAAAAAGAAAAGAAAGAAAAACTCTCTATTACTTTGTCAACTTGGCATTCAGTAATCCTTAGGGGAAACTTGACTTCTGAATTCAACTTAATAGGAAATCCCCTATGAACCCTGTCATGGGAATAACTATTACAGAATTTGACATAAGTGTAGACAAGTGGGATCATTGCAGCAGAAAAGTCTATGTCAATACATTTATTTTTCTTGACATAAGAAATTTAAGTTTGGTGATTACCAATTAGGCAGCTAGAGAAAGTCGATGGGACAGTAAACTTGGAGCATAATTTTCCCTAGGGTGGAGGGGATGGGAAACAGTCTCCATTAATATTGAACAACTGAAAACACATATAAGAGCTATTATTATTAGACTACTCAAATCATTATTTCAGTTTACTGGAATAATCATTTGTGTGATAAAAGACGAGTTGGAAAAACAATCAATACATTTATTGAAAAAATTCAAAAGTTATGAAGCTATATCTGGATAATGTCTTGTACAACAGTAAACAATGAAACAATTGCTTACAATAGTTTTAGTAATAATAAAGATACAAATAACCCTTATAGAATCTATATATTACTTCAAATGCTGTTTTTGAATATGAATAAATTAAATATTGAAGAAAATTGGTCTGTGATACAGTTAAGCAGTGATCAAAATTATCAATTATTGTAACACTCAAGATATTGAAAAACATCATCACGCTGAAATCTGTATTTGGCAAAATAAATTACTTTCATGTATGAAATAAAATGTACTTAATTTTTTACAGTATAAACAATTAGAAATAAAAATGCTTGAATTAAAGTCTTATGCATGTTAAGAATTAAAAAGTTTGAAATTTTCCTCCGTATTCAAGCTACCAAGTTAGCCCACCCCTGATGCTTGGATGCTAGTGGAAGGCATGAGATTGCTGGGCCAGAGGAAAAACAGTGTTATTACTCACAGCAATAGCAGTAGCCAGAGAATCAGCAATTTATTAAATGGCACTAGGGTCCTAATCCCGAATAAACACTGCGTAAACTAAAATTGTCAGGTGACATCTACGCACAAAGTAAGCTGCAGCACAGAGGAGAAACACTGTTTGGAGAACCTGAAGATACTATTCTGCACAGCATGTATGTTGGCCAATTGCTTGAAAGGGAAACACTCCATATTTTAAGGCTGTTGACACATAGACATACTTGAGAAGATATTCCAGAAAAAAAAGTTAGCCTCAGCTCATAAGGTGTCCAAAAATGTGAGAGAGTCATAGAGAACTGTTAACTAACAACAGTTTTTTATTCAAATAGTGTACTGTTCATGCTAAAAATAAAAACTAAAAATCAAGGATTTTTTATTTTATGAGTTTATTTCTAAAAATTTATCTTTACTTTACCTTGTGTTAAACCAATGGTTCTAAACTTTTTGCCATTATAACTCTTTCTCCAAGGTGCCTTTTAAGAAAGTTTTTCTTCATGTACTCTCATAAAATTTTAATACCACGGATAAAATGTATATCTCTTTATGTATTGTTTATGTATCTTTACTTTATACACAAAAAGAGCAATATTTTTCAAACTTCGAAAAGCATTTTTTTTTTTTTTTTGGTCTCATGTGGGCAATGTCACCACTGTTCAGAAGGAATTTGGCGTACTAATAAAAATTATTTATTATGTTGTTTTGAAGTAATAAAAATTAATGACGACATTTTACTGAATTTCTATTCAATTCTGTGTTAACTACAATCTCTGGTCAAATAACTATTACTTATTCATGAGTAATCTCTATAAAAGTAATAAAGAAAATATATTCGTTCACTGATTCTTGACAAATGTTCAATTAGAGGATACTACTTTTACTGTCATTTTTTAATTATGAAGAAACTGACGTACTGACAATTTTCATATTTTCCGAATCCATACCCCGAATAAGTAGAAGGTAAGAGCTAGGATCTGAGGAAGGCTGATTCTGACCCCATAATCCCTAAATTATGTAATTGATTTCACAGACAAAATCTCATGAGATTTTTTTCTTACCCAATCTAAATCTCAATCTTATATATCTGCAAAAAATATATAAAAATTACTTTTTACAGATGCTTTTTCTTTCAAAACAATTATTTTAGAGCATCAGGAAGGCAAATAAACATCTACAAATAAGAGTGGAAGATATCACAAGAAGTGAAAAGCAAAGCAAGAATTAAGATTTATTAGACTTAATATCAAATTATTTTTCTTTCTTTTTTTTGTGACAGATTCTTGTTCTGTCTCCCAACTTGGAGTGTAATGGCACGATCTCGGCTCACTGCAACTTCCACCTCCCAGGTTCAAGGGATTCTCCTGCCTCAGTTTCCTGAGTAGCTGGGATTACAGATGCCCGCCACCATGCCTGGCTATTTTTGTACTTTTTAGTCTAGACGGGTTTCACAAAGTTGGGCAGGTTGGTCTGGAATTCCTTACCTCAAGTGATCCGCCTGCCTCGGTTTCCCAAAGTGGGCATGAGCCATCACACCCGGCCTTATTTTCAGATTATATAACATACTATGCCTTTTCTGTGCTCTTCCTTTTCCTTGTAAGGAAATCTTTTTGACAAATTTTTCTCATTTATGCCACTGATGTAGTCTTCTAAAAAGAGTTCTTTTCTCTTTGCAAATAGTGGCATTATTCCTTGAACAGTGTTCACTCTGTGTCTTTTAATCTCAAAATGTTACCACGACTGAACTTCTGAATAGATTATACACACACCATGAGAGATATATCTTTTTAAACTCTCATAGATTTTAAACAAAATTCAACAGTTCATAATTTTTATATAATTTCTGAAGCCTTTAATCCTTTTTAGGAAGATTAACACATTTAAAAAATAAACATAGCCAACATGAGCGTTTAGAGCTTAGCAGTAATTTTTCTACCTATAATTATCAGAACACTAAAATAAAAAGCAATCTGGATTATTGAGACATTATTATCTGGATAAAAAACCACAGAAGTTTTTCCTTTTACACTTCAGGTGTACATGAAAGTTTAAATAATGACTGATTATACTTTTCTTCTATCTTGGTGGTGATGAGTTTTGTTTTTTGTCTTTTAATTTTCTTTAAAGAAATGAGAGAAGAGGCATAAAAGAAATACTTTAAACAAAGCATAAGCATAGGAAAAGATGAAAAAGCCATGGAGAAAAATCTGACAGGAACTACTGTTAAAAAGTGTCTCAGCTGTCAGGGCTGACAGTGTTGAGAATCCCCACAGAGCACTGCATGCTCCGGAATGTCTAATAACAGTGATGGTTTTGGGCGGATCCAGATTGTTGGGCATTTCCCCATGGCAATAAGGCTAGTTAATGCACCTTTGGAAAACGTGCATTAATTTTATTTTACCTACATTGTGAATGGCATAATACATACAAAATAAGATACACACTGAATATGGACAGGGAAAGAATACAAATAAAATAAATAATAATAGACTCACCACCCAGCTGAAGAAATGGAATGTTATCAATATCTTAGAAAGGCTCCATGTTTGCCAAAGCCTCATGAAGTAATACAAAAGGAAGTTTACTGTAAAAACAGCCATGGCATTTGCCAGTCTAACTCTGTAATTCTATTATTTATTTAAAATCAGAAGGTCACAGATTTGGAATTGAAGTAAACTAGTATAAACTATTTTTTTAAACATATGTAAAACACTTTGATGGATGAAAACTAATAATTCTATAAACCATGACAGGTAGGCTATAAGACAAAACAGTTACTGTGTTATTAGGCCGTAATTTATGTATAAAATACAGATCTTGGTTAAACAAAAGAAATAAAAATATTATATCCTACAAGCCTAGCTCTCATGATACCATATTTGGTAAAAGAAGGGAAAATACCAGTTGCAGGTAATAGAACACTGACTTCAAAATGAGTAGGACAGAAAACAGCCTAGTGTTAACTGTTGTGGTTGAATTCAAGCAATTACAGAAACCCTAAACTGGCTATCCGGTGAAGAAAAACAAGCGTTCTATGTTACCATCATATGCAGGAGCTGGAAAAAAATTAAACTCTTTGAGATAGAGTAGAGTGATAGTTACCAGAGGATGGGAACAGAAGTAGGGAGGGGAAAATAAAGAGAGGCTGGTTCATGGGGATAAAATTTACAGTTAGAATGCATAAATCTAGTGATTGATTGCACAATAGGGTGATTATTGTTAACAACAATTTATTATGTACTTAAAAATAACTAAAATAATAGAATTGCAATATTCCTAACACAAAGAAATAATAAATTCTTGAGGAGAGGGATACCCCAGTTACCCTGATTTAAATATTATACCCTGTACGCCTGTATCAAAATATCACATGGACCCTGTAAATATGTCCAACTATTAAGTATTCGTAATAATAAAAAATAAAAGTTCAAGTGTTCCAACCCCAGAGGTTATTTTGGAGATACTGACAAAAGAAGAAACAGTACAGAAACAAGTTATGCAAATGTGCTCTGTAAACAGAGAAAAATCTTACTCTATAAAAAGAAGATATTATGCCTTTTCCATTAAGTGTTATGGAGAAGAATGTAGCGTTCTACACTATAAATATAAATATACACAACAGAAGAGGAGGTGTTTGTGAAGATAGAGTCAGGAATTGGAGTGCGGCAGCCACAAACCAAGTAATGCCAGGAGGAGTTTAAAAAAGCAAGAACAGATTCTCACCTGGAAACTCCAGGGAAAGTACAACCCAGCCAACACCTTAATTTCAGCCCATTGATATTGATTTCAGATTTTTGCCTCCAGAACTGTGAGACAAAATCTTTCTGCTGTTTTTAAGCTACTCAGTTTGTAGGAATTTGTTATAACAGCCTCTAGAAACCAAAGCAGATTTGGACATAGAGTGTAAATACAGAGAAATAGCAATGCTCTTTCACGAGATCTATTCAGAGGACAAAACACTGCCTAATGGGGAGAGCTGGTTAGAGGCAACTCATTTTTTTAATAAAGTATGTAACATTTTGTTTTATAGTAACCAAGAGTCAAAATCTAGCTAACACAGTTAATAGTAGCTGAGCCCCTCTTTTGTTATAATAAGCATACACTAACACAAGTCAGAAAAGTCTACAGAATCAGGAGATCAAGGGTAAAATTTCAGAGTTTGAAACCCAATTCTTAGGTCCATTCTGACAAGGGAGAAATTATGAGGCTTGGTTGCCATGGGAAGTGTTTCATGGACAGGTATCAAAAAGTCAAGTATTCTTATCATTGTCAATGATACTTCAACTAGGTAAAAGTTTTTAAAAATCTAGTTCAAAATGATGGCAGAGGAGGAATAATTTAGCTGGGAAGCAATTAGCATTATCAAGTGAATAGATTGCTTGTCTTGTGACTTGCCCAGACTGAATAATGTGAGAATGCAAAACAGAATACATGAACGAGGTAAAGCACGGAAGCGGCATACACTGGAAAACAAGGAACAGTAGAGTAATCAAACTGAGACACTGTAGGAAGATGATTAGAAACGGTAAAAGGCAGGGAGATTCAGGGAAGAAGAATTTGTGAATAGCCATCTAAGACATACTGCACCAATTGAAAGCCACCTACCAAGAACTATAAATTACTGCTTTTTTCATCCTTTGGGTCTGAAGTATATTCTTGGTCAGCTATGAGTAAGAATGTTATCTTAGTCAGTCTTAGGCTGCTATAATAAAACTATCATAGACTGGGTGGTTTAAACAACCGAAATAAATCTTCACAGTTCCGGAGAGTGAGAAGCCCAAGATCAACGTGCTGGCCAATTCAATTCCTAGTGTGGACCCGCTCCTGGTCTGCCTTCTTGCTGTATCCTCACATAGCAGAGAGACAGAGAAGAAGCAAGTCCTCTAGTATCTCTTCACATAAGTGCACTAATCTCACCATGAAGTTTCTACTTTTGTGACCTGATTAACTTCCATGGGCCTATCTCCAAATTCCACTGCAGTGGGGATTTGTGAATGAATATATAAATTTTGGAGGGACACAAACATTAAATCCATAGTAATTGCGGTTTTACTTCTGACAGGCAAATCCTGTCAGCTTTTTCCAGATAATAAAAGGAAAATTTACATGTATATCTGAGTTTAACATATCTTGGTATAGAGTCTAATTTATACCCTTAGTTTTCAGTACCACCATCTTCATAACCTTTTGCTTTAAATTTATTTTTAATAGTGAAATTTCTATACTTCTTAAAGTGATAAGCATTTTATAAGGAGTGATATATATATGTCATTTTATGAAGAGTGATATATACATATCACATACACAACAGAAAAGGAGGTGTGATGCATATATAACTCCTTATAAAATATACATCAGGTTGGTGCAAAAGTAATTGTGGTTTTTGTCATTGAAAGTAATGGCAGAAACCAGAATTGCTTTTGTACCAACATATATATGTGATTTACTGACCAAATATTTAGTTGCTGACTTCTTTTTGGTAAGCATTTCTGGAGCTGACATTCTGCAATCTCTTTAAGAAACAAACAAAATTAATATGCACATAAGTTATATGTGTAAATGTTTTAGATACGAATGCATACTACAGAAGTGAAGAAAGTAAGAGGAAGAGTGAGTTCTGGTGTGAAATGGGAGGTGGGGGCAGGTACATTTGGTTCTTTTAAAAGTGTGCAAAAGAAATATTTTCAAAAGTTGACATTTTAGCTCACCCTTGAAGTAAATGAGTTAATCCATGCAGTTCTCTAGAGACGAGCTAACTAACCACGAGCAATAGTTCAAGGAAAGTGCTGGATTTGGAGGGACTACAGGGAAGCCAGGATGACTGGATTGGAGTGAGCAAATAGAGAAAGGCAGTAGATTAATTCAATGATGCAAGAGAAATCAGAGCTTGTGAACATCGTAGGGCTTTGGCTTTTGATCTGAATGAGATTCATTCTTAGAGTATTTGAGCCGAGAAATAATACGATTTAACCGGAAATAACACGATTTAACCAGGAAGGGTAAAATTGTTATTCCCATAAGGCCAGATCCAGAATTACAAAACAAACGCAAAATATGCCACCTACATTTATCACTTGTTCGTTCTGGAAAATTTTCTTTAAAAGAAATAGTTTTGTTTCTCCTCACTCCAACCTCATTATTTTCAGTTATTGTTTGTGCTTGGTTTTAGCTTCTAAAATATTTAATTCAAGTTTCACAAGTTGATACTTCTTAACACTCGAATATAATGCAACAAAAGCATGATATTTTGGCACTATCATCTCAGTACACAAATAGTAAGTATTTTACACTATTTTACAGTAATTTACCTCTATTTCTGAGTTGAATCTCTGTCAATGCATGTGTTTGTCATCAGATAATACTTAAAAACTAAATATATTTACTTTTTTTGATTTTATAAAGTAATCAATACTTTGCTCTTTGAATAATTAACATGTACATAACAAGATATTAGAAGGGAAAAGAAAACAATTCCTTATTGATAAATCATATGGCACCCAAATTAGAAAATGTATCCTGTATTGTCATAAACTATGTATAACCAAAAAATTAGACTCATAGGAGTTTTAACCCAATTTGATTGATGAGTAATTATGTCTTTGCTCAAAGAGAACAATCATGAAAAGCAATCAGTTCTTTTGTGCATTTTGCATAGAAAATAACTTTGAAGTTTGGATTTGTTTTCATAGTTTATAAGATTTATCTGGAGTAAATAAATTTTTCTATCAAAACAAATCCCCAGGCCAAAATAAAACCCAGTGTTCACTTGTCAGGAAGACATCCATTCCTACGAGAAAAACTGCTGAATTTTCAATGTGCTTGATTGTGCTATTTTCAGATCACACATTGACAAGCATTTTGCCCTGAAGATGTTATGGTCAAGCCTCTTTAAAATTCATAGATTTTTTTCTCCTTACCAAATGAAGAGCTCAGCATTGAAAATTTAATGTATGTTATACAATCCCCCCCAAAAAACTTTAAGTGTTACTGGCACCCTTCTTATCATGCAACCTGAACAACTTTGACAACCACTTCTCTACTTACCAGAATCTCATTACTATGAACCATGGTACACCATTTAATTTAAGATTTGCAGACTGTGTTGTTTTCTTGCACATGAACTTTAACTTTCCTTGTCAACTTGTGGAGTTGGATATATTGATTGAGAGTTAATCTTTTATACTTTCCTGTAAATATATATACCATTATAAAATATTGATGTGTATTACTGATTCTTAAATATTCAAATGGGATTGTTATAACGTTTAAGCCTTTCATCATATAAGTAATGCTGTCATCCAAACTTAATAGTGTAAAATCTTATTTTAAAGCTAAATATTATAAATGGTGTGTAAGAGGTGCTGTTTAGCTAGCTTTGCAGATAAAGGCTGACTCTTTCTTTTATGTTGAAAGGGAGTTAGTCAACCAGTTTATGTTTCAATATGAACTACAAGAGAATTTGATATATTGTGAGGGCTAAAGGCTAAAATTTTGGATCACACTTTGGAAACAGAATTTTCTAAACCATATACATTCAATTGTTTATTAGTAAGCCTATACATATGCATCTTCTAATAAGATATACAGCATAGTACTACAGAAAATATATTTTACCATCTGTAAAGAATCCCTGTGAGATTGGTCACTATGGTTTAGAGCAGGAATCAAAACTCAAATATTTGTATGTTGAACTGAAGGGAATAACGTGTCCAGGATGAAACAGTTGCAATAGCAGTGGTTGTGCTTCATCTAAAGTGAACAGCCTTTTGTGCCATTCAGAAAGAGTTCGGATTTTCCAATTTTTTTCTATTCTTCAAGTAAAGCCATAACTCCTACTTTAAAATTGAGCAAAATTTTTGGATTAATTTTCTCTGGCTGTGTAACAAATTACTTAGTGAATTAAACAACATTCATTTCCTAGCTAATAGTTCTGTAGGTCAGAAGTAACTGGTTCATGAAAGTTATTTGCTTAAGTTTTCCTAAGGCTGAAATGAAGATGCTGATAAGACTAGACTAATGTACAGAGGATCTGAGGAAGAATCTTCTGCAAGGCACAGTTAAGTTGATACAATTCATTGTTTTATGGTTATAGTATTGAAGTCCCTCTTTCTTTACTGACTGTCAGCTGGGCATTGAACTTGGCTGCTGGAGGACAACTGTATTTTTCATCACATGGCCCCCTCCATGTATAAACAAGCAACAGCAGGTAAAATACCTCTCACACTTGCAGTCTCTTTGACTTTCTCTTTTGCTACCAGCCAAAGAAAGCAGGAAAGTTTAACATTCTTTTTAGAGGGCTTCCGTTGTTTGATTATGTCCACTCAGTTAATCACCCTATTAATTAAAGTACCGAGTTAACTGACTAGTAATCTTAATTACCTTTGAAAAAAATCCTCACATAGAAAAGATCCCTTTTTCATTTAAGGTAACATATGATCATAGCTCCAATATTCAACATATTTTAATTCAAGAATTAGGAGGGGAATCTTGGGAAAAAGGTGCTATACCAGAATTCTGCCTACCACAATTCCCTAAGACATACAATATCTTTGCCAAGCCAAAAATTTTTTTCATTGGATATATAGCTATTAGTTACACCTCTGAGAGCACAATTTTTGTTCTGGTTCAACCTGGATCTCACTCAATGTAGAGATGCCCTGATTCTTGCCCAACATCATTCTGTTTTCAGAATTTTTTTTTCTTTATTGTGTTTGTGTGCATGTGTGTGTGTGTGTGTGTGTGTGTGTGTATTTTATACTTTAAGTTCTAGGGTACATGTGCACAACATGCAGGTTTGTTTTATATATATATATATATATATATATATATACATGTGCCATGTTGGTATGCTGAACCCATTAGCTCTTCATTTACATTAGGTATATCTCCTAATGCTATCCCTCTCCCCTACCCCCTCCCCACAATAAGATCCAGTGTATGATGCTCCCCTTCCTGTGTCCAAGTGATCTCATTGTTCAGTTCCCACCTATGAGTGAAGACATGTGGTGTTTGGTTTTCTGTTCTTGTGATAGTTTGCTGAGAATGATGATTTCCAGCTGCATCCATGTCCCTACAAAGAACGCAAATTCATCCCTCTTTATGGCTGCATGGTATTCCATGGTGTATATGTGCCACATTTTCTTAATCCAGTCTGTCACTGATGGACATTTGGGTTGATTCCAAGTCTTTGCTATTGTGAATAATGCCACAATAAACATACGTGTGCATGTGTCTTTATAGTAGCATGACTTATAATCCTTTGGGCATATCCCCAATAATGGGATGGCTGGGTCCAATGGTATTTCTAGTTCTAGATCTTTGAGGAATTGCCACACTGTTTTCCACAAAGGTTGAACTAGTTTACCGTCCCACCAACAGTGTAAAAGTGTTCCTATTTCTCCACATCCTCTCCAGCACCTGTTGTTTCCTGATTTTTAGTGATTGCCATTCTAACTGGTGTGAGATGGTATCTCATTGTGGTTTTGATTTGCATTTCTCTGATGGCCAGTGACGATGAGCATTTTTTCATGTGTGTGTTGGCTGTATGAATGTCTTTTTTGAGAAGTGTCTATTCATATCCTTTGCCCACTTTTTGATGGGGTTGTTTTTTCTTATAAATTTGATTGAGTTCTTTGTAGGTTCTGGATATTAGCCCTTTGTCAGATGAGTAGATTGCAAAAATTTTCTCCCATTCTGTAGATTGCCTGTTCACTCTGATGGTAGTTTCTTTTGCTGTGCAGAAGCTCTTTAGTTTAATTAGATCCCATTGTCAATTTTGGCTTTTGTTGCTGTTGCTTTTGGTGTTTTAGACACGAAGTCCTTGCCCATGCCTATGTCCTAAAGGGTATTCCCTAAGTTTTCTTCTGGGGTTTTTATGGTTTTAGATCTAACATTTATGTCTCTAATCCATCTTGAATTAATTTTCATATAAGGAGTAAGGAAAGGAGAATGTTTCATTTCTGAATTTACAATCTAAACCTTCACATGGTTGATGACCACTTACGTTTCTTAAGTATAATTTTTTTTTAAATTTTTTATTTTATTTTATTTTTTTTACCAATGACTACACTGAGATATGCTGGCAAAAAGCTGGCAGCCTGTACTTTAGAAAATTCTGAGAATTGATGTGGTCTGCTTCTTTGATTTGCCCATGGTGTGTGTACAAAAGCAGTAATTAATTTACTTGTGTTTTCTGCCCTGCTTCTTCGTTCTTTTGCTGAAACCATAAGAACATTTACAATGCATTTGAATTTTAATATAAAGGGTTACATCTGATTTAAAACTTAAGCGAGAATAGATTTTCCTTCTCTCTCAACTTTTCATGGCTTCACCATCTGTAGTTGTCCTTGTCTACTATTTCACAGAAAAAGGAAAAGACAAAAAAAAAAAAAGTAATAGTCCGTCAACTGGGGAAAACTTCAACTCACTCGCAACAAGTTTGTGTCTTTCCCTACATTCCGCACTTATGACAGGCACTGGTAAAAAAACTATGGTTCTACAGGTAAAAAAACTATGGTCAGTATAATAATGCTTCGCTCATTCCTTCAGAGGCTGAAGAAGAAGGAAAACAATAAATAAACTCTGGGTGTATAATATCAGCTTGGGTAAGTATATGGAGAAAATAGATAAGAAAGCAGATAGAGAATGATGAAATGTTATCACGGTGGGATGAGAAGGGTTGCTCTTCAAAGGTTGGTGTTTAAGAAAGTCCTCCCTAAAAGAGTGTTCATTGGAAAAAGACTTGAAGGCAATGAGGAAAACAATCAGCCAGATTTGCGAGGAAGAGAATTCCAGTCAGAAAACAGCAAGACTAAGGCTCTGAAGTTAAAGCATGTCTGACATACCATAGGAACAGTTTGGAGCGCTGTGTGGTTACAACATATGTAAAGAGAGAAGAGGAGAGTAGCAGAAGTCTAGATTGATCTGCAACGTACAAGCAGGACCTTGTATGTCAAAATAAAGACTAGTTTTTATTTCTCAGTGAAATAGGAAATCATTTGTTGATTTCGATCAGGCAATATGTTCTGACTTTAATTAATTAATTAATTAACTTTTTATTGTATGAAAGCAGTCCAAGTGGTACATGGTACTGTTGTAACTCTTTTTTTTTTTTTTAAGTTCTGGGATTCATGTACAGAACTTGCAAGTTTGTTGCATAGGTATACACATGCCATAGTGGTTTTCTGCACCCATCAACCAGTCATGTAGGTTTTAAACCCTGCATGCATTAGGTATTTGTCTTAATGCTCTCCCTCACCTTGGCCTCGACCCCCTGACAGGCCCTGGTGTGTGATGTTCTCCTCCCTGCGTCCATGTGTTCTCATTGTTCAACTCCCACTTATAAGTGAGAATATGTGCTGTTTGATTTTCTTTTCCTGTATTAGTTTGCTGAAAATGATGGCTCTTTCTGGGTGCTCTGTTGAAAGTTCACTGTAGCAGGCCAAAGGTGGCTAGTTGGGCACTGTGGTGATTAGCCAGGCACTGTGCTGGTCTCTATTTCTGTCAAGTTTTTGGTTAAAAAAAATGAAAAAAAAATTATAATCTAGGTTTAAACTGTCAATACAAAAAAGATAACTAGAAATATATATATATTTTACATTGATTTTATATATAAATACATAAGTAGAAATATATATACATATTTTTATATATGGATATACATACACATACAAACTTTGCATTTTTATGGCTCAGTATTAAATTTTAAATTTCTAGGTTGAAATATAGAATTACAAGAAGTGAGAGAATATGAAATTCCAAAGTGTCTTCTTATACTTAAACAGAAAGTCACATACAAAGTTTATAATTGTTAGAATGGGTAATCCCAATAGCAATATTTTGGAAGAAAAGGATACTTTTCAAGACTGAGACTGACTTGATAATCCTGTAATCTTTTAACTATTTTATAAATATAAATGAACACTATCTACATACCCAATGCCAATAACTTAGTGCAGGTCAACAATTCTTGGTTAAATTACTATTTAACAAGCATCTAACTGGGCTTTCTGTCACACATTTCCTTTTGTAACAGCAGAGAGAATGATCCCTCTAAACACTATTTATATTTGTTTTTAATTTTTATGGATATACAATAGTTGTGCATATTTACACATTACATGTACTATTTTTATACAAGCATACAATGTATAATAATTGAATCCGGGTAATAAGGATACCCATCACATCAACAATTGGTCATTTATTTGTGTTGGGAACATTCCCAGTCAGATCATTAATGCTCATGTTTCTTTTCCACGCATAATTTCACAATCTTTTGTACCCTCTCTGTACCTTCTCTGATACTACCTATTATAACAAAATAAATCACTTAATTTAAATTATTGTTTTTGTTGAAACATGTAAGTTCGTGAATGAAGTGTATTAAGCATGATATAATGGTTTTGGCTAGCACAAATTAAAGTGTGCATTACATATAGATGCATCATATTAAAACATCCAATTACATATAGATGTGTAGCTATTCTAATACAATAGGTATACAATTATAAAGTGAGACTCCATCTCAAAAAAAATAAAAAATATATAAAATAATAATAATAACAACAATATGAAGTTAACCCCTTTTAGATCACATTTAGGAGGCTTGGTTACTAATAAAACAAATTGTCATCATTATGGCTTGGCTTCATCTATGAAGCAGTTTCATGCAGAAATTTGGAAGACAGCTTTGAAATCAGTCTCTGCTGCACTTTCTAATTCATTGAAAACCACTGTGGGTTTATTTCTTCAGAGACATTGCTCATGTCTACATAAAGCAAGCATAACTGAGCTTACTCTGATACAGAGTCTTGGAATAAATGGTTGTAACCCACATAACTTGCATTCTATTCTCTTTTAGAAATGTATACAATTTCTCAAGGGATCTTGTGAAATGCTGTGGAGTGCCAAACAGTATTACATGTCTAGATGATAAAGGCTGAAGGTTCATACAGGAAATATATAAATACACAGATATGGGAAGAGAGAAAGGGCATTTGAGGTCACTTTGGGGTGATGAGAGTGCCAAGTTGAGCAGCCATGCTGGTCACCCCGATGCCATGTCGCATGCTTCATTGTCTCTGTCTGAAATAAGGAGGTTGGTTTGATTGTATTGGGATTAATAGATCATCATAAAACTAGAGATCCAAAATTAAAACTTTAAAATTAGATGCACACTTATTAGTATACTATTTAATTTTCTGTATGTTATAAGAAAATTATTTTTTTCTCAAACCTATATATAATATGCTAATTTTGAAATAAATATACAAAAGAAGAAAGTAATCATTTGGATGTTACATTTTAAATTGTAACTGTATGTATATCTTTTTCACTATCTGAAAACATCTTTTTAATTGTAGTACCTATAAATGAACCTTTTACTTTTTATCTTTATCAGTTGTATTAAATTGGGTTATATATAGTTTATATTGAATGTCATTATATGCATAAATAGGCAGGATAGGTAGATAGGAACAAAATGGAAAACAATAGAACAGAAAATTATAAATCACTGCAATATCTTCACTTTGAATTTCTGTTGTGTTCCAAGATGGTTCTCCACCGTATTCACATTCCTGGTATCAGAATGAAGGAAGAGAGGATGTGAAAGCACCATTATTTCTTAAAGATCTGCCAAAGTCTGTTGGTTCTGTTATTTGGGAGATAATTCTATGACAAAGAAGTCTGGGAAATACAGTCTTTACTCTGTACAAAAATGTAATCAGCTAAATTGCAACACTTAATTGCTAAGTCTGAAGAAGAAAATTGGTGGATATTTGGGAATATCTTTCAGGCTTCACATAGACTATATGCACAGGTTGATGAGGATAGTATGACAATTAATAGTTGCGGTAAATACCAAATAAGTAAAATGTGCAATAATCAAGGATCATTAACTTCTTTCATTTAATAATCAATAACCTTTGTTATTTTTCTTCTCTCCTGTAAGAATGCCTATTGAAGGATATTATGCTTGCTGGGTAAATTATTATTATCACTTAATATTTTGCTCATATAGTTTTCTTTTTTTCTCATTGTCTTAAATTTTAGGGAAATCCTTAAGTTAGCTCTTCCAATTAATGGTTTTGAGCTAAGCAGTTCAATATAGAAAGAAAACAAGTTATTAAAAATTGACTTTAACACAAGTTAATTGGATTGGAAAAATATATCCTTAGGGTACAAAGAAAACAAATAGTAATTTAACCATAGATTTTTGAAGGTCGCAAACAAACATTAGAGCGTCAATTTAACTAAATCCTACAAATGGTAAGATGTCTCCCATGAAAAAAATGTGTATCAGTTATAAGAAATAATTTGAATAAAAGTATTAAGTTGTGTAGATATAGTTTATATCCATAAAAAAGTATTTCAGTGTGAATAGAGAAAAGAATTTATGAAAAAGTGGTGGAAATAAAAGGCCAAATACTTGATTTATAGTCAATTTCTAAGGGACATTGAATTTATTGATCCCAATGATTTGAACATTTTTACTTAGATAATACTGAGTTAGTGACAGAAATATAAATAAGACAGTCGAGAGATAGGAACTACCTGGATTTATACTGCTAAGTCTCATTCAGTGTGGAAGTTGTGTTGTTTGAAGAAAAGAGTAGAGCCTGGGAAGCAGAGACTGATCAAACAAGAATAGATGAAGACCTCAGCAAGACTGTTCTGGAATGAGAGATTTATAAGGCAAATTGGGAAATAATTAACAGTTTACACATTGTATACAGTTGCTGAAAGACTATTGGTCATTATAAATGGCTCTGAAGTTAATCTTAAAGAAAAATATCAATAAATTAATGGGGTTAATTCTATAAAAATGCATTTAAAAGAGTATTTTGATACATCTTTTTATCAGTAAAGATATAGAATAAGACATGGATAAATGGTAGATGAAAAACATCTTAACAAAAATATCATAAACTTTCCATTATTATAAGTTGTTACTGTAGCTGATGGAAAAGTGATACACATTAAAAGTCTATCAGTAATGTTTTCTTAGTGTTTCATTATTTTATCAGCAATTTTTAGCCATCTGTATTGGCAAAGAATAAATATTAATATATCACAATCATCTTAAAAAGCTTAGAGTAACATTCACTGATTGTTGTTTCATTTGACAATATATCATGAAGTTTCTGTAACATTAGTAATGTCAAACTCTTTTGCAGACAGATGAGATAGCAATGTGTATTTAGTGATATCTTAATAGTGTATTGATGATTGTATTGCAACATTTATATGGAGAGATAAGTATTTTTATTCTGCTATCAAATGAAACCAGTGGAGAAATAAGTGCTTGAAATGTTTCACTGTTACTCTGTATGTCTTTGACATCAAGATTCAGAACAGCAGGTTTAGTGAATAATAGCCTTTTATGCTTTAGATGTTTATAAGGAAACGTATCATTAAATAAAGTTTCCCAGAACTTGTTTCTTCAAGCAAAATAAATTATCTATTGCTAGATGTCTGTTGACACAAATATGAAGTCATAACTATGGTTATATTCTTATTTGCACATACATTCCCCACTTTAATGGTATACAAATGACGTGATAATCTTATATACAGCAGTGGTACAAAAATAAGAAAGGTAAAATGGGTAAAGTGCAATCAGCAAATAATGGCCACTCTTATGGAAGTGATAAATTAGTATAATTTTATTTTAAAATTTGTTAATGAATTATACTTTATAAACACATTTTTATAAAAATTTTGTCATTTGCCTTTGACATTTTAACAGTAGTGCTAGAATTTCACATAACTGTATTTTGTCAGTGAATGAACAAAGCATTTGGTGTATCAGAAGAGTTAATTCAATTGCAAAAGGAATTGCCATTTATTTTAGTTGGGAATTGAATATTTCTGTTTTAGTTATTCATAAAACCTTGTTTGAAACACAGTGAAAATTCAAAACAAACATAATAGCTCAATGATATATAATCTATCTCAAACAGTTGCTCTTTATTTAAGTATATTTTCTTCAGCATTGTAATTGGTAGATAGGTCTACCGAGTACATCATTTGCCTCAACATTTAATCATAGCTCTTTCAAACACCAAAGTTATAAATGACTGCATTTTTCAAAATTCATTTATGTCTCACTGAATGTTATCAAGCTTTTAATGTAGTTTACCATAATAACTATCGTAAAATGTAAAGGCAGTGATCTCTAAAAATCTGAAAAAGAAATATCAACATAAAATCTACTAAAAATTGAGAAAAAAAGGAAATTTAGTTCTGAGTTCAGCACAATGTTAACTTGAGCGACAATATTTATTTTCTAAGTTTTTAAAGCATAGCATGAATAATATCTTATATGTTTAACATTGAACGAAATGAAATCATGCCCAGTTCCCATGAAAGAGATCTTCAAAGTATGCCTCAACTCTAAACAAATTTGCCCTCATTCTCTTGTTTCACAAGAGCACCAGCCACCAACATCTGCACATGGACTATTGAAGTTGCCTTCCAATTGATCTTCTCCTTTCAATTTTAAGTACAGTCATGTACTGCAAAACAATGTTTCGGTCAAGGATAGACAACACGTAGGAGAGTGGTCCCATAAGCTTGTAAAATCATATTTTTACTGTAAACTTTCTATATTTAGATGCACAAATACTCATCATTGTCTTAAAATTGCCTATCGTACTCAGTGAGGTAACATGCTATACAGGTTTATAGCCTAGGAGTGATAGACTATACCATATGGTCTAGATGTGTGAGGGGCTATGCTATCATGGTTTGTGTAATTACTCTATGATGTTTGCTCAATGAAGAAATCGCCTAATGATTCGTTTCTCAGAACATACCCCAGTGGTTAAGAGACATACAACTATATTCTTCCAAATACACATAATACGTTCTTCACACAGAAGTTCGAGTCTTTAAAACTGACATTTATTACATACTTATTTCCCCCAGAAAACCTGCAATGGCTACCCAAAACTCTCTAGAATAAAACATGGACTTCTTACTCTACACCATATGTCAATACATTAACTGATTATTGAACAGGCTATGACTTATTTAATACTTTTCCCATCTTTTTTTAAAATTCTGATCACAATGGCCTTTCTACCACTTTCCAATACCTCATTAAAAACTCCTAAAGCAAAGATTCAACATTTGCTTTTTCAGAAACAAAGCATTCTTCATTTTGATGTTTGAATTTCTTGCTTGATTTCTTTTTAATGTCTGAAAGGTCAGAAGTCTTTTCTTTTCTTACCAACTTGTGTTTAATAAAAGCAACTTCAATTTTCCATTTTCTTTACCATAGTTAACCTTCCTACCTAGAATTCAATGCTGTCATTGTCATATATTTACTGATTTTTAGGTCTCTCTCCACTGGAATTGTTTTTGTCTACACTGATGGGTCCACTAAACATAACATAGTATCTAACACATATTGAGAATGCAATGCAATTTTAACCAATAAATGAAATAAATTATAATCGACATAAAATTTCTAGCACTTAAAACTGAGAAAATTTCTTTAAAGGATTTTATACAGGGAAATAAAATATTAATCAATGTCTGCATTAATCTACCTGATAGAGCAGTAGGTTTTATAGAACTCTTTACTTCATGTAATAATTTCAGAGAATAACACAGGAAAATCAGTCTATTCTGGGTGAAGATTAAGAGAAGGACATGCAAAACAATGTGATCTAACTTGCAGCTTTGTGGAATTCCAGCTTGGTCCTTGCATAATAAATAAATTAGAAGAATAAATTAAGATGCCCTTCATACACTGTCTATAAATTTCTCTCAATGGGGCTTTTGATCAAAGTTTGGCAATAAAAAATCTGAGGTTACATTTTGTGCAAAGACTTGGGAGTTTTAAATACAGCATTAAACCTACACCAAGAAGTAAATGAATTATAAATCACGTAAATATATATTATTTAAAATATGTCCAGAGTTTTGAAGTTTGAAATTGAACCTTAAAATGACTGCTATATTTTTAATTGTCTACTATGGTTGAAAGCATTCCCTGTAGATCTTAGCTGACTTTTCAACTGCAAAGACACCTTTACATGAAAGAAAAATGTCACAAATGATGCAGAAGAGTGGAGTCACTTTAGACATTTCTTTATTCCATGTGAGAACTGTTTCTGAATCTTTAATCTTAAAAGTCCCTGAATATTTTTTTCTAAAAGTGGAGTCTACAAATAAGTTTGTCTAGAAATATGTTTTCTAAATTTAAAATTGATATTAGAAAAATAAATATAAAATTAAAACACAGATTTTATTAAAAATATTATTCTGTCTGCCTTTGCCCTTATACATTTATTTTCAATTCTTTTTTTTTAATATGACAAAGCCCAGTTCAGCATAATGTTTATTGTGACCTAACTGTTTTCCTATTGTGAGGAATGAAGAAGAAAGCTGTGATTGTCCCCTCAGTTGTCCTGTCTCTGGTTTGGCTAAAGGTTAAGATAAATACTTGGAATTTATTCTGGCAGTTTAAATCATTATAATTTTGTATCTAGATTAGATAGATATGCAAAGTTTTCCTTATAGTAAGTTATTTCTCTTATTAGGAAATTAATACTATACAAAATTTATCAATATTTAATGATAAATCCCAGTAATAAAAAGAAACAAATTGGGGTAATATATGCTGAAAATATTGTAGATGAGTGATTTAAAATTTTAGGCAGTACTGACTTTAGGTTTTAGTCTTTGATAACTTGAAATTAGTGTTTTATTTTAAGTACTAGTATTTTTAGTTAACAAAAATATTAAACACATGTCCACACGTTATATTTTAAATAGCTTTTTTGCTTGTTATGATGTGAGATATAACATCACTTTCATTAGATGCATCACAAAAAGGAGAAATTTTCTTTAAAAGTGGTAACATGTAGAATATTTTTCTTATTCAAGATATGTATGTACACATTAGAATATTAAACATTATGAAAAGTTCTATAGATATAACAAAATAACACAATCTGAAAACACACAACCACTTAACATTTCACAGAAGTAATCTTGACTAGGGCACAAAATATGAAATGGAAAAAAAGAATCTTCCTCTCACACAAATAAGAAAAATTATATACACATACTTGCATAAAGCCTAGTCTAAAAATAAAAATCAAATATTGTATTCTAATAAAGATATATATTTGGAAGTTATAGCTATTAGTAAAAAAACTTATATTTTAAAGATTATTAAATATGCATTTGATGTGCATCAGATACTATGTAAATGTCTTAAAATGTACATCTCAGTTTAGCTTCCTTACAATTCTACTGGATGGAGGAACTGAGGCTTGGTGATGTAAGTTAACTTGGCCAAAGATATTCAGCTTGTTATGGTGGAGTGAGAATTGTTTGACACCAAGTTTTAATTCTTAAAGATGACGATACCTTTTCTCTAAGATCCCAGGTAAATCTAAGTAACTTTGAGATAAGAAAATATTTGTCCAATTAAGAGAATAAAAATTAGCAATCAATCATTCAGGTTACTCTTTCTCATGTTATCTCTTACTCTGATAACAAAAATCTAATTTCTGAAGCAATGAAAAGAGAAAGAGGTATATTTTTATTTATTTATTTTATTGTAGTAAAATATATATTGCATAATATTTACCATTTTTAAGTGTACAAATCAGTGGCAAGCTTTTATGCAACCATCACCACTTCCTATCTCCAGGACTTTCTAATCATCCCAAACGAAAATTTAGTGCACATTAAGCAGCTTTCTATTTTCCTATACCCCAGTCTTAGGTAACCACTATACCTTCTGTCTCAGAATTAGGCTATTATTCCAAGTGCCACATACAAATGGAATCGTACCATATTTGGTTTTTGTGTCTGGCTTATTTTACCTATCATGGTAATGTTGCTATGGATCATTCATGTTGTAGAGTGTATCAGAATTTCATTCTTTTTTAAGGCTGAATAATATCGCATTATATGTATATAACCATTTTATTTATCCATTGATTCATCCTTGAATATTTAGATCTTTTACACATTTTTGTTATTGTGAATAATGTGTTACCTGGATTTAGAAATATCTGTTTAAGTCCCTGCTTTCAATATATTTGGGCACATATTCAGAAGGGGAATAGCTAGATCATATGATAATTCTGAGTACAATTTTTTTTGAGAAGCAGTCATAGTTTTACCCACTACAACTTTACCATTTTGTATTTCCACCAACAATGCACAAGTGTTCCATTTTTTCCACATTCTCACCAATACTTGTTATTGATCTTTTAATTATAGCCATCCTAATGGGTGTAAACTGGTATCTCATTATGATTTGACTTGCTTTTCCTCAGTGCTTTGAAATATTGGACATTGTTTCATAAGCTTATTGGCCATTTGTGTATCTTTGTAAAAATTTCAATTCAAATATTTCCCCATATTTAATCAGGTTTTTGGGGGTCTTGTTGTTGCCATTGAGTTTGAGAAATTATTTATACATTTTCACATATACGATTTATAAATATTTTCTCCCTTTCTACAGGTTGCTTTTTCATTCTGTTGATAGTGTCTTTTCATGCACAAAAGTTTTACATTTTAATGTAGTACAATTTATTTGCTTTTGTTACCTGTGCTTTTGGTGTCATGTCAAATAAATCATTAACAAATCCAATGTTATGAAGCTTTTTCTTATGCTTTCTTCTAACAGTTTTATAATTTTAGCTCTTACGTTTAGGTCTTTGATTCATTTTTAATTTTTTATAGAGTGTAAGGTAAGGGTCCAACTTTATTAGTTTTACAGTTCAATACCTAGTTTTCCCATCATCATTCATTAAAAAGATGGTCCTTTCCTTTCAGATGTCTTAGTACCCTTGGCAAAAATTATTTTATATACAAATAAAGATTTGTTCCTGGATATTCTATTCTATTCTATTATTTCTATATGTATATCTTTATGCTAGTACCACACTGGTTTGATTACTGCAGGTTTTTAGTAAATTTTGAAATCAGTAATTGTGAATCCTCCAACTTTGTTCCTTATTTTCAAGATTATTTCATGTATTCAGGTTCCCTTGAGGTTCTATATAAATTTTAGTATGGGTTTTCCTGTATCTGTCAAATTGTCATTAAGATTTTGGTAGAGATTGCTTTGAATTCACAGATTGGTTTGGGTAATTGTGACATCTTAACAATATTAAGTATTCAAATAGTAATGAGAACAACCTGGAATTGTAGAAGCAAACAAATGAACAAAAACCTTTCCCCCAAACTGTAAGGAAGTCTAGAAACCAAAGAGTAAATTGGATGAGTCCAACTTGGTGAGTAGATGAGTTCATTAGGATGTACATATGAGGCACACCTGGGTGGTAGTAAGGTAGCTTTAAAGATCCATGTTGCTCTTTTCTCCAAACTACTTCTAAGCTAATTGAATAGCTCTTTGATTTTCTTCGTAGGTTGTCAGATACTTCCAGAGGTGTTTAAGTTCTCAGGAACACCTGCTGCCCTGCTGAGCCTGTGGCCTTGGTTCACTGTCTTTCCCACAAGGTTCAGGCAGTAGACATACACCCTTAACTAGTTAGGTAGAGGACCTGTCACACTACCCATTTAATGAACAAGGGATGCCATTCCATTCATCTATGTCTTTAATTTTTTTCAGCAATGTTTGTAGTTTTCAGTGTTCAAATCATTTGTTAATATTGGTTATGCTTATTTGTAAATAATTCCTTTTATGTTGCTCATGTAAATGAATTTGTAAACTTTCCTGGTTGTTCATTGTTTATACAGAAAGGGAACTAATTTTTGGACATCAATTTTGTATCCTGCCACTTTACTGAGTATAATTATTAGTTCTGTGTGTGTGTGTGTGTCTATGTGCGTATCTTTAGGGTTTTTTACATGTAAGATCATGTCATCTCTAGACAGATAATTTCACTTCCTTCTCTCCAATTTGAATGCCTTTTAATTTTTTTTTTCTTGTATAATTTCTCCTTTTAAAGCTGCTGATTTCAATTGTCATAGAACAATTGGACAAACCTTTTTTCAACTTTTTCCCTAAATTTGGATGAGGCTCAGAATTCCTGCATAAGACATATAGACATGTCTAAAGGGCTGGTGTTGTCTGATGGTGCTGAAGATTAATAATAATAAAAACAAAAATAATACAGAAGACACTGGAAAGGTTCAGATACAGCAGCAAGGACTTGTGTCTGAGAGACTAGTGTTTGGGTGTAGTTCAAGGCTGTGCCTAGTGGTTCTTCCTCTGTACATTCCTACAGTCTCAAACTCCATGAAATTATAAACCCAAGAACCATGTCCCCATGTTTCCAATAATTCTTTTGTACGTTTCCTGTGGAAAGACTTGTTACACAATAGATTAAGATTTCTCCACTTGATATAAAGGAACATGTTCACTTTGGGTTGGAAGTCAAGAAAATGTTTGAAAAGACTCATTGAGCAAATTACTTGGTGTATTAGTTAGTTCTCGCACTGATATAACGAACTTCATGAGACTGGTTAATTTACTTTTTTAAAGAAGTTTAATTGGCTTAAGATTCTGTAGGCTGTACAGAAGCACAGTGCCTTCTGAGGAGGCCTCAGGAAACTTTTAATCATGGAAGAAGGCAAAGAGGAAGTAGGTACGTCTTGTATGGCCAGAGCAGGAGTAAGAGTGGGAAGGAGAGGCTACACACTTTTAAACAATAAGATCACATGAGAACTTACTCAATATTACAAGAACAGCACCCAGGGGATGACCCAAAACCATTAGAAAATGCCCCCCATGATCTAATCACTTACCATTATGTCCCACCTGCAACCCTGAAGATTACAATTGAACATGAAACTTAGGTGGACACAGATCCAAACCATATTATTTCACCCTGGCCTCTTCCAAGTCTTCAAGATGTATTTTTCACATTGCAAAATACAATTTTACCTTCATAACAATCCCTCAAAAATCTTAACTCATTTCAGCATTAACTCAAAATCTATAGTCCAAAATCTCATCTGAGATAAGACAAGTCACTTCTGCCTATGCACCTGTAAAATAAAAGACAAGTTAGTTACTTTCAAGAAACAGTGGGGGTATAGACATTGGGTAAATATTCTTGTTCCAAAACAGAAAAATCTACCGAAAGAAAGGAGCTACAGAACCCATGCAAATCTGAAACCCAGCAGGACAGTCCTTAAATCTTAAAGCTCCAAAATAATCTCCTTTGACTCCATATCTCACATCCAGGACACATGATGCAACCAGTTGGCTCCCAAGATTTTGAGCAGCTCTACCACCAAGGCTTTGCAGAGTATAGCTTCTGTGGCTGGTTCACCAGCTGGCTTTGAGTGCCTGAGGCTTTTCCAGGAGCACTATGCATCTACCATCCTGCAGTCTGGAAGATTGTGGCCCTCTTCTTAATGTTCCACTAGGCAGTGTTCCAGTAGGGTTTCTGTATGGGGGCTTCAACCTCACAGTTCCTCCCTGCACAGTTCCTCCTTAAGGAAAACCTTAGTCAAGGTTTTCCACAAGGGCTCTACCTCTACAGCAGACTACTGCAAGACATACAGGCTTTTCCACACATCCTTCAAAATCTAGGTTGAGTCTCCTAAGTCTCAATTCTTGCATTCTGTGCACAAGTAGGCTTAACATCATGTCAAGGCTGAAAAGGCTTATGACTTTTACCCTATGAAGCAGTGGTCCAATCTGTATTTGGGTCCTTTTTAGCCACAGCTAGGTCTGGAGTAGCTGGGATGCAGGCAGCAATGTCCCAAACTTGCACAGCACAGCAGAGTCTTCTGGCCTGCCCAGGAAACCATTCTTTCCTCCTAGGCCTTCAAGCCTGTGATAAGGGGGGCTGCTGGAATGGTGTCCAAAATACTTTGGAGGTCTTTTTCCCATTGTTTTGGCAATCAGCATTTGGCTTCTCTTTACTTATGCAAATTTTCACAGCTGGCTTGAATTTCTCCCAGAAAATATTTCTTTTCTTTTCTACCACATGGCTGAGATGTAAGTTTTCCAATTTTTTATGCTCTGTTTCCTTTTAAATATAAGTTCCAGTTGTACATTTCTTTGCTCATAAATATGAGCATAGGCTTCTAGAATCAGTAGGCTATGTCTTGAGCACTTTAATACTTAGAAATTTATTCCACTACATACCCTAAATGATCATTCTTAAGTTCAAAGTCCCACACATACCTAGGGAAAGGGCAAAATGTCAACAGATTCTTCGGTAACACATAAAAAAGTGACCATTGCTCCAGTTCTCAATAAGTTTCTCGTTTCCATCTGAGGTCTCCTCAACCTTGCCTTCACTATCCATATCACTATCAGTATTTTGGTCACAACAATTTATCAGGTCTCTAGAAAGTTCAAAAATGTCCCTCAGTTTTCTCTTTTCTTCTGAGCCCACTACAGCCTTCCAAACTCTGTCTGCTACCCAGTTCCAAAGTTTCTTCTACATTGGCAGATATTTTTATAGTAATGCCCACTCCTGGTACCAATTTTCTGTACTAGTCTCTCACTACTATAAAGAAATACCTGAGACTAGGTAATTTATAAAGAAAAGAGATTTATTTGGCTTATGGTTCCACAGGTTGCACAGGGAGTATGGTGATAAGGGCTGGCTGTGTCCCCGTCCAAATCTCATTTTGAATTGTAACTCCCACAATTCCTACATATCATGAGAGAGACCCACTGGGAGGTTATTGAACTATGGGTGCAAGTCTTTCCTGTGCTGTTCTTGTTACTGTGAATGGGTCTCACAAGATCTGATGGCTTTAAAAACGAATTTCTTTGCACAAGCTCTCTCTGTTTGCCTGCTGCCATCTATGTTATGATGTGACTTGCTCCTCCTTGCCTTCTGCAATGATTGTGAGGTCCCCCCAGCCATGTGGAACTCTAAGTCCAATAAAGCGCTTTCTTTTGTAAAATGTTCAGTCTTGGGTATGTCTTTATCAGCAGCATGAAAATGGACTAATACATATGGCTACGGAGGCCTCATGGAGCTTTTACTCATGGGAGAAGGCAAAGCCAAAGATGTCCAGGACAGGAGGAGGAGAGAGACTGGGGAGGTGCTACACACTTTTAAACAACCACAACTCATGAGAACTCTATTATGAGAACAGCACCAGGGGGTTGGTGCTAAATGATTAGAATCCATCCCTGTTATCCAATCACCTCCCATCAGGCCCCACCTCCATCATTAGGGATTACAATCTGACGTGAGATTTGGATGGGGACACAGATCCAAACCCTATCAGTTGGCAACCTGTGATTAACAGAAACACCAAGATTCCAGAAAGGGCTGTGAGAAGAGTGGTCTTCAGATCTGGACTGCAGTTATCATGAGGATACTTGAGAAGTTCCTATCCCATGCAGATACCACACGAAGATTCTTAGAGGGAACAATGGGACAGCAGCATCTTAAAAACATCTCCTGCTAATTCAGTGAGAGTAAGTGCTAAGCATTCAGATTTGAGTGATTCAATTAAATATGAGCAATTTGTAACCAATATAGTTACAAGTGAAGACCGATATATACCATTTGAAGTTTACAAAGAAAAGGAACTCTTAAGAAGAAAGTACAGATGTTTTTCATGAAAACTACAAGATGTCCTAAAACTATAAATCTGTTCCAAAGGCAATGTGAATAACATGAGAGTTCGTTCAGGGAAAATATCAGAAAGCATGTTAATGCTAATATAGAAAATAATAGTGATAGCGGCAAACTCACACTAACGTGGCAAGAGACAGCAGGCTGTTACTGCCACAGGAGACTAATGAAGGCACCTGTGACAACATAGAGGACAGTATTGTTCAAGTAATGAGTCCATCGAGAAATCAATTAAATACATAAAACAAGATTATCAAATAAAATAACACAGTGACTTGAAGATTTGATACAGCTGGAAGCTGAATATGTTTGTTAGATCCATAGCAGATAAAATCCCCTGTACAAATAAAAAGAAGAAAAAACAGAATAAACACAATGAAGAAAAGCAGGGGGCATATCCATATGATCCAACACCTATAAAACACAAATTTTATATACATATAATAGAAAGTACAATGCAAATGAAAGAAAATAATTATTAAACTAAAATAAAAAAAGTTAACGTGTTTTCTTTTTTTTTTTTTTTTTTTTGAGATGGAGTCTCGCACTGTCGCCCAGGCAGGAGTCCAGTGACATGGGCTCTGCTTAATGCAACCTCTGCCTCCCGGGTTCAAGCGATTCTCCTACCTCAGGCTCTCAAGTAGCTGGGATTACAGGCGTGCGCCACCACGCCCAGCTAATTTTTGTAGTAGAGACGGTGTTTCACCATGTGGGCCACACTGGTCTCAAACTCCTGACCTCATGATTTGCCTGCCTCCGCCTCCCAAAGCCGAGGTTTGGGAGCCATGATTACAGGCATGGGCCACCACACATGGCTCAAATTAATGATTTTAAAAAATCCTCATAAATCTACAAAATGAGTGTAGACGAATTATAAGGTGATTAATTAAATCAACATTCTCTACAGTAACCCCCTAACACACTACCCCAAACACAAAACCATAGTTTGTGTTTTTTTTTTTTTTAATAATCTTAAAAATAAAGAAAAGCTCTACATGGCCAAAATATGAATGTGATGACTTTCTCATATGTCATATTGAGAAAGTAACTGTTGTGTATAGGGTTGAAAATTATATATGTTTTATATTAAATATATACAAATTGGTATATGAAATATATACTAAATGGTATATTACATATATAAATCTTTCAGTTTCATTTTAATTTATCTTCTATTAAATTTCAGTGAAATTGTATTTAGCATTTCCTACACCTATAATTCACGTTTTTAAAATGCGCAGTACAATTTTTTTGTAGTACATTCATTAGCTTTTGCAATCATTATCACAATCTAATTTTAGAGCATTTGCATGGCCACAAGAAGAAACCTCTTAACCATTACCAGTCCCTCCTCAGCTACCCACTACAATGGCCCTTGGCAATCACAGACCTACTTTCTGTCTCTACAGATTGCCTTTTCTGAATATTTTATATAAATGGACTCATAAAATATAAGGTTCTATTGTTTAAATTCTTTTTCTCAGTGTAGCATTTTTGGAGTTTATCCACATTATAGCATGTATCAATATTTTATTCTTTTTGCTACCAAATAATATTCTACTATATGGATCTACCACAATTTATAATAATATTCTATTGTATGGATATATCACAGTTTATTCGTTCATCACTTGATGGCATATTGGGGAGTTTCTACTTTCTAAACACTGTGTACAATACTGTTATCTGAATCTGTAGCATCTGATTTTTTTTTGGACATGTATTTTCATTTGTCTTCATTAGAGAGCTAAGAGTGGAATTTCTAGATCATAGGGTACTTCTATGTTTAACATGAAAAATTGTCACAGTGTTTCCAAATTAGTTGCATGATTTGGATGAATTGTTCCACTTCCTTGCCAACACTGACATCTTGACTATGGCATTCCTAGTAGAGAGAAGTAATATCTCTGTGCTTTCAATTTGCATTTCCCTCATGACTAATGATAATGAGCAATGTTTAATGTGTATACTGTATACCTTATTTAGACAAGCGTCTATTCAGGTCCTTTATCCATATTCAGTTGAGGATATTTATCTTTTTACTATTGAGTTGTAAGAACTTTTTACATATTACTGGACCTAAGTTCATTATTATATAACATGATTTAGATTACTGTAACTCTGCAATATAATTTAAAGTCAAGTAATGGTGATTCTTCCTGTTTGTCCTTTTGGCTCAGTATACTTTTGTCTATTCGGGGTCTTTTCAGGTTCCTTATAAATATTAGAATTATTTTTTTCTATTTCTGTGAAGAATGTCATTGGTATTTTGATAGAGATTGCACTGAATCTATATATTGCTTTGGGTAGTATGGACATTTAAACAATATTGATTCTCCCAATCCATGAACAAATTTTTTTTTTTCATTTTTTTGTTTCCTCTAATATCTAGCATCAGGATTTCATAGTATTCATTGCAGAGATCTTTCACTTATTTGATTCAGTTTACTTCTGGGTATTTATTTTACTGATTTTTTTTTTTTCAGATTGTTTGCTGTTGGCATATATAAATGCTACTAATTTGTATATATTGATTTTTTGTTCTGAAACCACTGAATTTGTTTAATAGTTCAAAAGTTTTTTTGTGAAGTCTTCAGGTTTAACCAAATATAAGATCATACCATCTGCAAACAAGGATAATTTGACTTCTTTCTTTTCCAATTTGGATGCCCTTTCTTTCTTTCATCTGTTTGCTCTACATAGGAATTCCAACAATATGTTGGATAACAGTGGGGACAGTGGGCCTCCTTTACTTGTTCCTGATGTTAGAGGCAAGGTTTTCAGTTTTTAATAATTCAGTGCGATACTAATTGTGGGTCTGTCATATATTTATCTTACCGTGTTGAGGTATGTTCCTTCTATACCAGTTTATCAATAGCTTTTATTATGAAAGGAGGTTGAATGTTTTTAAATACTTTTTACAGCATCAATTAAAATATTTGTATGGTTTTTTCCTTCTTTCTATTGATAGGATATATAATATTCACTGATTAGGATATGTTGAACCAGCCTTGCATGTCTGAGATAAATCCCACCTGGTCATAGTAAATAATGTTTAAATGGATTTTTGAATTTGGTTTGCTCGTATTTTGTTGACAATTTTTGCATCAATGTTCATCAGAAATATGGGTCTTTAGCTTTTGTTTGTTTGTTTGTTTTGATTAGTTTGTTTCTTGATTGCTTTTAGCCTGGCTTTGTTTTCAGGTTAATACTGGCCTCATAGTATAAGTACTGGCCTCCTCTACTGTTTTGAATAATTTAAGTAGGATTGGCATTAGTTCTTCTTTAATATTTGGTAAAATTTAGCAGTAAAGCATTGAGTCCTGGGCTTTTCTCTGCTAGGAAACTTTCTATTATGGCTTTAATCTTGCTATGTGTTACTTTTTTGTGAAGGTTTTTAATTTCTTCATGATTTAATCTTGGTAGGTTGTATGTGTCTGTGAGTTTATTGATTTCTTCTATGTTTTCCAATTATCTGGCACATATTTTATAATAGCAGCCTGTAATGATCCTTTGAATTTCTGCCATATTGATTGTAACATCTCCTTTTTCATGTCTGATTTTATTTATATGGGTTTTCTCTCCATTTTTCTTAGTCCAGGTAACAGCTTGTTCACTCTGGTTATTTCTTAAACAAAAACAACTATTTTTTCTTTGATATTTGTATAGTTTTCTTCCTTTCAATTTCATTTATTTTAGTGCTGATCTTTATTATTTATTCTCTTGTACTAATTTTCACTTTGGTTTGCTCTTGGTTTTTTAATTCCTTAAGAGGCATTGTTAGATTATTTATTTGAGGTTTTTCTACTTCAAAGGCCTTTGTGGTCTTGGTAAGATCGAGAAAATACCCTGGATTACCAGGAAGAGACTCTTGTTCTCTTCCCTTAATTTCTCCCAAACAAATGGAGTGTCTCTCTCTCTCTCTCTCTCTCTGTCTCTCTCTCTCGCTGCCTGGAGTTGGGGGAGTGGTGATATAAGTGCCCCTGCAGCCACCAACTCATGGACTGTGCTGGGTGAGACCCTAAATCAGCACAACACTTGGTCTCACCGAAGGTCCACAGTGACCACACTGGGTCTCACTGAAGGACCACGGTGACCACTTCCGGGCTACCACCTATGTTCACTCAAAGACTCAGGGCTCTACAATCAGCAGGTGGCAAATCTAGCCAGGCTTTGGTTCTTCCCTTCCAGGAAGTGAGTTTATCTAGGCCCCAGGTGAGTTCAGAGATGCCGTCCAGGAGCCATAACCTGAAGTCTGGAACCTCAGAAATCTAGCTGCTGCTCTATTCTACCGTGGTTGAGCTGACACTCAAGCCACCAGACAAAGTCCTTCCTGATCTTTCCTCTCCTTTCCTCAAGCAGAGAAGTGTATCCCTGTGGCCACCATCACACCAGTCCCATGACAAGTATTGACTGGCTACCTCCAATGCTTACTAAGATCCGAAGTCTCTTCATTCAGCCTGTGGTAAATGTCGACAGTCCTGATTCTTTCCCTTCAGGGCAGCTGAATTCTGTCTGGCCAAGGGCAGGTCTAGAAATGCTATGCAAAACCAAGACCTGGAATCGAAGACCCCAGGATCCTCCTGGTGCTTTACCCTACTATGGCCAACGTGTTGCCCAAGCTAATTTTGGTTCTACTGAAGGTTACTTTTTGTGTGTGCAAAGTTTTTCAATGGGTATTCCTGTAAAGGGAATCATTGCTGGAGGCTTGTTTTCTGCCATCTTGCTCTGCATCCTTCCTAGTTGTATTTTTAAAATATAATATACCCAAATTTCCACATTCCCAGAAAAAAAAAAAAATCTAAGAAGTTAAATTTTCATAATTTGGCCCTTTTAACTTAAATTGTGCATCCTTTTTGAGAGATTATCTTCTTTCAAACTACACCACTAGTAACCATGACATTTAACCTCTAGGTAAAAAACGGCTACATCTCAGTATCTATCCCCCTATTTTTGACTCTCCATTATTCAGTGTAGGTTAAAGTCTCAAGAAGCTCAAATCAATGTCTTTGGTACTCCAGTTTCTACATAATAGGCCAGGGTGAGGTTATTCTTTATCCCGCCAATATCTACTCATGTTTGGTACACAGAAGAAGAAAGGTTAAGTGTGAGGTCTATGTGCATTGTCTCCCAGCCAAGGAAACTTGGAAAATGAATTACTTTAATCAGACATTCTGACACACACGATAACAGTATTTACAAAAGGGGTTGCCATATCTATAAAATGTTTTGTCAGGTATTACAATGATCTGTCTAGATTATTCATGGCAAATAAACCTGAAAGGTATGAATTTATGGAACATGCATATGGGTGGTAGTCACATAGGCTGTGTCTAAATTGTAGTAGTATCGTAGTAGTTTCTTTTTTCTTTTTTTTTTGAAGGAATTTTGTTCTGTCGCCCAGGCTGAAGTGCAGTGGCACAATCTCGGCTCACTGCAACCTCCACCTCCTGGGTCCAAGTGATTTGCCTGCCTTAGCCTCCTGAGTAGCTGGGACTACAGGTATGTGACTCCATGCCTGGCTAATTTTTTGTATTTTTAGTAGAGATGGGGTTTCACTGTGTTAGCCAGGATGGTCTCAATCTCCTGACCTCATGATCCTCTCGCCTCAGCTTCCCAAGGTGCTGGGGTTACAGGTGTGAGCCACCATACCCAGCCAGTAGTTTCATTTTACAATAGTATTTCAAAATATATAACTTAAAAATTTGCCTGTTTTTACTAAAGTCAAAAAAGGAGATTAAAATACTTTCTGAGTCATCTACATGATATTGTTTGGGGGCTCCTCCAGGAAGAGGATTGCCTCTGTGCCTGGAAAAATGACATAGCGTAAGATCTACAATTGTCTTGAGATCTCCTTCACAATTCGGCCCTTTTTGTTAACACAGAGATGCACTTCCCGTTGTCCAAGTTTCATGAGTTATTAAGTCAGGAATGCATTTACAAACATCCTTAAGATAAACATAGAGTCTCAGTGATATTTTAAATTTTTAGGGCAAGATGAAGTAACAGTGCCTTTGTTAAGAGATGCACATGCAGAGTTACCCACTTGCCTGGGCGATCAAAGCAGTCAATCATGGTAGACAGTAATAGTAATAGCAGTAGTAGTGCTGGTAGTAGCAGTAAATACAAGTTGAATTAATAAAGACAAATTCCAGACTTCATAAATTTGTCTAGAATCAGGCCTGGGAACACTATTAGGGTATCATAAGGTGTGGTACCTCAGTGGATAGTTGCTGGTAAACTGAATTAACCCCTCTTTCTTTGCATTTTCATTGGAGCCATGGAGTGATTTAAACATCACAGACTTTCTAGTTTATTGCTATTCTAATTAGTGTACAAATGAGAACTTTTTGAACAGAAAAATTTAAACCAAGATGCTAGGTGCATTTTAATAGTTGAAAATCAGAATTACTGGCCTGAGAAAAAATAGTATCACCTAGATATATTCATGATAAGACAGTTTTCCGAATCTGAGTATAGCAGGCACACCTAGTATGATGAATACCAGTATGTACATATAAAAATTCTGAACATACTATTAAGCACTATTTATATTTTTTCCATGTATTCTGCTGATTTGTGTGTTTTACTTTGTGTAATGTAAAACTTTCTGTAAACATTTCCATCGGCTGTGCAACATTTACGAAAATAACAAAATTAATTCAGACACCTTCAGAGTTTACAGTGTTGAAAAACCTATTCATTTGTATCCAGGTTCCTGAAAACTTCTTTTAATAGATGAAGATAACATTTTAAAAAATTAATAACAAGAAAGACAAACGTTTTAAACAGACTATTTTTAAGTGTGTCATTATTATTAATAAATATATAGTTTTATGAAAGATAGTATTTTCAATTGTGTCAGTAAGTATAAAAACTTAACCCCAGTTATTATGTGATATCAGCAGATATCACAGTAACAATTTATATACCATTCAAGAAGTAGTTTTATAGAATTTCAGATATTTCCCAATTAAACAATTATATTCTATTAATGTAGTTAATAGATATATTAAATGTCTTCTACTTAGAGGAAATTTGAGATATTTACTTACTAGGAATTTCAGGTATCTTTTTACTTAAAAATGTAACAAGTTGTATCCATCGTATTCCCCAGTGAGTTATCATTCATTCAGCCACAGATCTGCAGAATACTTCTAAGGAAGTACATATTTTTTTTCAGATAAATGAAATATAGCTCTTTAAGAGGTATGATGGACACTCCTGATGCAGACATCTGCGAAATCAATCACTTTTTTTATACTTAAAAATTGCAGAAGTTGAAGAAAGACACAGAATTTTAAACTATTACCATAGCAGTACAATTCTATAATGCATAAAATAAAAGTATTTTAAATCTCCTGGGTATACATATCAAAAGTCATCAACTCTTGAAGTCAGAATTTGGGATTTGCATTCACATTGATGGGTTAAAACATCAATATGTTTTTTGGAAAGTTTATGTTTTAACACTTTTCAACATTTCAGTTTTTTTGTATTAACTTTTCTATGAAATATTTCTTTATATTATATGCAGATAAGTTATTAAAGAATCAGTTATTCCATTTATGAAATAGTGCTAACTGTGCACAGCCACATATAATTAACTGGGATTATCAGTCACTATCAATACTTTTGTTTTAGGGAAGGTATCATCCATGTATGCAGTCTAGCTTGGAACTTGGCATATAGATGATAATTTTAAAAGGTCAATTATGTCTTTAAATTTATAGTCAAACCAGTTATACTTGCTTGTAGTCTATATGGTAGGCCCTGGAAACAACTTCAACCACAACACACATAACACTATTTATTAAGAGGGTTGGAGAAAAACTTAAATTTCTGTAATTAACATTAATACTATGATGATTTTGATTTTTGACAGAGAATAAGTGAGTCAATGAACGTTATTTTTAGAAAACATTATAAAATATTTTTAGAAAATTTGCAAAGCAGACATTTTAGAAATATTTAAAAAAATTGATAAATAGGCCAGGTACGTTGCCTCATTCCTGTAATCCTAGCACTTTGGGAGGCTGAGGTAGGTGGATTGCTTTAGACCAGGAATTGGAGACCAGTCTGCGTGACATGGGCAACCCCATCTCTACTAAAAAAAAAAATAATAATAATAATTAATGGAGCATGGTGATGGGACCTGCAGTCCCAGCTACTCCGGAAGCTGAGGTGTGAGGATCAACTGAGCCCAGGAGGTAAAAGCTGCAGTGAGTCCTGCTCTCTCTATGATCTCTCTACTGCACTCCAGCCTGAGAGAAGTGACACCTTGTCTTAAAAACAAACAAACAAACAAGCAAAAACACAAATAGATAAACTCTACAGCTCTACTTATCAATTTCCCTATTTACCTAACTAAAATATGCTTATAATGGGTATTAGAAATAGCTAAGAGTTCTTGTTAAATGCCAGGCACTTTAAATAGTGCTTTACAATTTAAACTTTAATTTTCACTTTAACCCAATGAGGTAGTTACTAGAAGGATCCCTATTTTATACAAAAGAAAATTTAAGCAGAGAGAAAGTACCTTCTTCAAAATCACATGTATAAAGGGAATAATTTGTAAAAAAAAAATAAAATTCAGATCTGGCAGTGGTCTCCCTTGAGTCTATGGTTTTAACTGCTATATAGTACTGCTTCTACATGAAATCTGCTTATGGTATTCCATATTTCAATGATAGCACCATCCTGTGTGTGTTAGTTCATTTTCACATTGCTAATAAAGACATACCTGAGACTGGGTAACTTATTAAAATGATAACAACAAAAAGAAGTTTAATGAACTCACAGTTCCACATGGCTGGGAAGTCCTTACGATCATGGTGGAAGGTAAAAGGAAAGTCTTACATGGCAGCAGACAAGAGAATGAAAGCAAAGCGAAAGGGGAAATCCCCCATAAAATCATCAGATCTTGTGAGACTTATTCACTAACACGAGGACAGTGTGGGAAAACCACCCCCATCATTCAATTATTTCCCACCAGGTCCCTCCAAAAACATGTGGAAATTATGGTAGCTACAACTCAAGATGAGATTTGGGCGGGGACACAGCCAGACCATATCACTGTGCAAGCATCTATTATTGGTTACTTTTTGCTCCTGATAGCACCTTCTTCCAAACCTCGTTGCCAACAATTTACTTATTCCAAGACCCATTTTCTTAAATTTCTTCTGATCTGTCATAATGGATTAGAGAAAATTGCTAATCAAACAAACTAAATTTAGTTAGAAAATGAATCTTCCCCTTGTAATATACTGTTCTCCATTTAATCTTGTAGTGACTAATGTATGTTATTTCAAGCAATACAGCAGGCTTGAGTCAGGTAACCTAACATATCTTTAAAACATGGTATGCAAGTTTCCAAAAAAAACCGTTAACAGGTTTTGAAAGTTACATGTTCATACCTCTTGGGATGGACATAGGATGATTGACTATGTTTATTCATTGACAACTAAAGAAAAATAAAATTTATTTAACGCTATTGTAGGAAAGAATAACTCAAGAAACTTCAATAGGAACCATAGGTCTTTTCCCCTTAACAGACAAATTGAATTAATTATAGAAATGTCCTTGTCGATGAACATTATATATATACCACATGTGGTCATTTTGATAATACATAAAAAGATTATAAAATGCATAGAATCCAGTACTAATTAACATTTGATACATGTTATATACAATGATAATGGTGAAGACATACATACAAAATTTGGATCACTTATTGTCATGTGCCTAAGTTGTTTTGAGTAATACACTAAATATGTAGAGAAATTTTGGGAAGCACCACATAATTTGTGCTAGGCCCTAATTGCTTCCCTCTTCCATGTTAAAAGTCATATTCTGTCTTACCGTACAACCTTTGTGACAGGTGAGTTCTTATAGCTGGGTTTCATAAGTAGTAAACATAAACCTAATAACCTTTCCTTAGTCTAATATATTTGCCATCCTCAATTGAACAAATACATTTTTATGATGAGCTGCTAGCCAGAAAAGATTCTGAAATCCATCATCTACTAAGTATACATAATTGCTTTAAATGCATTATGCTAAAATTTCAATCATAGTATCTCTATTATTTCAGAATCCATGTCAAACTAGAAAAGAAGTCAGGAAAAATCATCACATGTCTTGAGTGCAGATATGTGCCAGCTGACATTTATATGTTCATATATTGACAAGTTTTCTATCTTTAAACAATTTTATATTAAGGTTACTTAAAAATTTCAATTACTTAAAATTAAGTTATTTTATTGATATCTAGTACTTATGAAAGTCTAATGAAAATTAGACTTTACAATCAGGCTTTATGAGTTACAAGAAAGAGACTAAAGTCTGCTTTGTTTTCTTTCTCAGAAACTTTCGTAGTATCTTTCACATGTAGGGAGTCTAAAAATGTTTACATATTGAATGACTAAATGAAACCCATATAGTTAAATGCAAGTTTACATGCAAATTCATGCTGTTTCTGATAATTACCTAAAATCGAAAATGTATGCTCCTGAGATGAAATCAAATTGAAAAACATGCAGTGGAAATGCATCACTTCTGCTGTTCTGATCAGTGTACTGTCAAATTGGTACTATTTCCTCCATCAATTATCTGCAACCCTACAAAATTAAAGCTGCCAGTTTAAAACCTAATATGACTATCTCAAAAGTCTACATGGTATCAACCTCTTTTTCTTGGTGCTGTAAGTTAGATACCCAGAAAACAATCTTTGGTATACTGAGAGTGTTGATGTAAAGGTTAATCATAATATTATTTAAGGAAAAATACAGTGAGAGTTGAAGGAAGCAATGGTGAACAGAGGGAGAAGTTGAACTGTGATGCAAATGCAGTGGAAAACTTATCCAAAAGAAGATCTGGACCAGTTGTGATGGTCCTGCATAGTGATCTAAATTATGAAAAGAACACCAGGCTGTATAACCTACCATCAACTATTGGCTGTGCCTGCCATCAGGGAGGTGTGCATAATCTTTTAAGTGGTGGCTGGCTCTATTTGGCTAAGTACAGTTTCTGAAAATAGACTTGGCTGAAAATAAGAGGTTTTTAGTGTACTGATAAATAACGAAAGAGGTTTATTATCCTACTAAGTTCAATGGAAATATTTGTAAAGTCTTAGGTTATGAACAGATGTCACTATTCCTGCATAGTTACTGTCAGTATTGAATACTGTTGAAGAAAATGCCTTACCATCCCATTACAGGAAATAGAATTTGTGTAGTTTCCTGGAATCAGGTTGTGTGTATGATTATCTTTCAAGATGGTGTTTAAAGGTTTGCAGTAAACACTTATCTTAACTTCTAGAGCTGACAAAAGAAACATCCTCCTTGGAGTGGAAGCTGGATGATCTGTTGGGTAACACCTTTAGACTTAACTCCAGAAACCTTCCATTTGTGGTTTTACCTTTGCTACAAGGTTCCTTATTTCTATCTCTGCAGAAGCTAGAAATTACACATTTCTAATTATTTTCTTTGTGGCCTTTTCCAACTAGATCATCCAAAACACACACACAGACACACACACACACACACACACACACACACACACACACACACACTTAACCTAGTAATACTTCTTATATTTTAATAATCATAATGATAAGAAAAACATTTAACACTTACTATGTAACCAGAAATGTTCTAAGAGCCTTCATATGTTAAACTATATAAACTGGGGCAAAGCTAAACTGCTATAAAAAAGGATCCAAAATTATACTGGTACAAAGACAATGAATTAATTTTTCTTTCATGTAACAATTACAATAATAATGTTCCCATCTCAGGAACAATTCTTCTCTTCATGGGTTTTTGGGGCATTTAGCTCCCTTCTAAACCATTGTTCCTTGAGAGAAATCAAGTCATCTTCTGCATGTTTGAAGCTCCTCTATATTCTAACAGTTGAAAGAGAAGGTGGAGGTAGAGGATTTATTTCTGATGTCATTATTCTCAAACCAAAAATGGCACACTCCACTTCTGTGCAAATTCCATTGGCAGATACTTAGCTATTTGTTTATAACTAACTGCAAAGGAAGCTGGTACAAAGTATCTAACTGGGCCAAAATGTGTCTGGCTATAATGATATTATAATGAATGAAGGAAAGACTCTTGGTGGAAAGCTAGCAGCTTCACTGGTTAATTCACTAGTGGCTTTTTTTCGTTGTTGCTGTTTCATCAGCTGCCTTTCCCCCCATCCCCCTTTCCTCAGGTTCAAAATAAATATTTTCTAGTCTTTGTGGGAAACACTCCTGAAGTGATAACAATCAGAAATATTGTTTTAACCATGGTATTCCTATTAAAGATAAAGTATTTAAAACCAAAATCAGGCACCATTTGTGTGCTGTATTCCCTGTTACTCCTTTTATTTCGAATCGGTGGCCAAGCTTTTTAAATGTGAGTGGGAGTGGTAAGGAGAGAAAGGGCTAAAATTAAAACAAAGGACAAACATTACCAGTGTTTCAAAAATATTGGTCTGCTATGGAAGCCTATGTATTCCGGAAACTAAAGATGTCATCCAATTAACCAATGCTTTTAACAAATCATGTGAAAACACAAGAAAATAGCAGGAAAGAGGATCTCACCAGAAATCCTTGAACTGTTTCTCTGCAACCCAAGTAAATCAAATAAATCATATTATCTGTCCTGCTTCTTGCCCTTCTATTAACTTATCTTTGGCTTGACTATAATTACATACATGGAATTTTCTTTAATATAACATCATATTCATAAGTCATAAAAAGTTAACTGCATAAATCTGTGTTTGATGACTAAAAATATATTAATTAAGGCATTCTTCTCACTCTGTAAGAGCTTGTTCCAGTGATTAGAAGTATTTGAGTTGATTTTAAATACTAGGAGAGACCTTGTAGAACCTTCAGCTAAGCTTCTTCATTTTAAAGATTAGGAAGCTATTGGACAAAGTTGTTAAATAGTTTGCACAATATCATGTAGCTTATGTATTTCAGGTCAGGACTGCCACCTCAGTTTACGGACTCATGCTAATATTCATTCCAGTGCACCTCACTGCCTCTCCATTTTCTTCCTCACTGCTTTTTCAGCATAATTGTCCCTGTCATCCACTTTCTAAACATCTGCACATCTTAATGAACTTTTCTAACATCAGAATCTGGAAGCTGAGGAGAACTCCATTTTTTTTTTCCTCTATAATTCAGTTTTCCTTTAAAGTGATATTTCCCAAAGTGTGTTAAACTCTCATTTTTTTATTTTTTCAGAAATGTTTTATACCAAGTAGATTATGGGACTTACTTTGAGAAATGTTGTGCATTATGAATTTTCTGAGATGTATAATATATAATAGCATATTAAATGCTTTATGCAATAATTTATCCTAAATAGAAAGTGTCTAAATTTGCATATAACACCATTTTTGAAAATTATATTTAATATCTTTTTTCTCTTTGCACTTATAACATTTGACTGCTCCATGTATTCCTTGGAAAAACTACCTCAGACTTATGATCTACTAGTCTTAGAAGGTCTCTAAAATTGAAGGAATGAGCAATCTGGAAATAGTATTTGACATACTTAGGCTTATCAATAAAACCCATTATCAAAATTTAAAGTGATTGTCCAAGACACCGATCATTAATTCAATAAACATTTTTAAAGATTCAGTGTGATTTACATTAATAAAATTTATGTCACATACTGCCATTGTGTTCACTGATGATTCTAGCACATTTTGGTATGAAGGGAAACTTTGGAATATGTGTCTCTCATATGTTTGTGTGTGTATATACACACACATATATATGTCAATTTACAAACTGTCAGAAGAAATGGGAGGTGAGGTTGTACTAAAGCAAGAGAAATGTAATATATTCAATAAGTATAATAAAGTAATATATGAAATGAATAAATATTTGGATCATGTCAATATATACCCAAACTTAAGGATTAATTCAAAAGCATCTGAGAAATAATACTGCAGAGCAATAAATAGGTCTTTTTTTTGTTTTGTTTTGTTTTGTTTTGTTTTGTGAGACAGAGTCTTACTCTGTCACCGAGGCTGGTGTGCAGTGGCACAATCTCGGCCCACTGAAAACTACACCTCCCAGATTCAAGTGATTCACCCACATTAGCCTCTAGAGTAGCCGGGGCTACAGGTGTGTGTCACCACACCCAGCTAATTTTTGTATTTTTAGTAGAGACAAGGTTTCACCATGTTAGACAGGCTGGTCTCGAACTCCTGACCTCAAGTGATCCACCTGTTTTGGCCTCCCAAAATGCCAAGATTACACAATTTTTATCTCTATTGCTATCTCTATATACTCAAAGTGTCATTTCAAGAATAAGAAAAATTAAAATACTTATTTAGCTAATATTTAACAGTACATTATATCATTAAGAACATTGTATTGGTGGGCAAAATACAAATAAAGATTATAAATTTTGAAATATTTAATTATAAAAGTCAACTTGTGATTCATTTTTATTTAGAATTTATTAATTTGTATTTTTTATTTTATTTTGTATTTTTCTATAGACTAATGTTGGAAGTGACATTAATTTTATAATATACTATTTTTACTAGGTTTCCTAAAATGCCTATGATTTTAAAATATTATACTAATTATAAAATTTCTAAGCACTTTCCAATAGTAACAATGACAGTAATTAAAATTATTAATAATCACTATTTTAAGACCATTTAATTTTTACATATAAAAGTTATATTTTTGTAACTTGGTTTATGAATTCAAGTTAACTCCTAATACGACTTTTTTTTTTCTTTTTTTTTGGATGAAGTCTTGCTTTTGTTCCCCAGGCTGGAGTGCAATGGCATGATCTCGGCTCACTGCAACTTCCACCTCCTGGGTTTAAGCCATTCTGTTGCCTCGGCCTCCCGAGTAGCTGGGATTACAGGCGCCTGCCACCATGCCCGGCTAATTTTTTTTTTTTTGTACTTTTAGTAGAGATGGGGTGTCACCATTTTGACCAGGCTGGTCTCGAACTCCTGACCTCAGGTGATCCACCCTCTCGGCCTCCCAAAGTGCTGAGATTACAGGCGTTAGCCACGTGCCCTGCCTGATACGGGTTTTCAATGTCCAAATCATTTAGAAGGAAAAACTGCTTTAAGTTTATTTTCTGCTTTGTTTCGAGTCTTTTTCAGTTTTTTTTTTAATGTTTAATTCACATAAACCATGAATGCTTGCAAAACAATATATGAGAAAGGTATACTTCTTGCATTCAGTATAGTGACAAAGAAAAGGAGTAGCTAAATTCTGTGTAAGTTTTCTAGAGTCATAATACGATTAAAGGAGAGCAAAGAGTTTTAGTTCTTTATTACTAAACTTTAATTATATTTAGCTGCATTTTTGTTACAGTCCTGCTGAATTTTTTTAGTAAAGTAAATTGGCTGACTAGAAGATAAAATATTATACACTGCTAGAATTTCTAAATCTTTTATACTTTAGAATCACCCAGATCGTTTTTAAAATTCTTCATTGTTCTTCCCTGTAAGAAATATTAAATCAGAATATATGGGCTGAAATCTAGTAATGTATTTTTTAAGTCTCAGTTAATTTTCACTAAAATTCCTAAGGCATGACACTTGGCAATAAATAATTTTTGATACTTTATCATCATAAATGAGAGTTATTTGAACGATTACAGGACATAAACATTTTGATACAGTATGTCTTTAATAAGTCATGATGGTCTTCTGAAGGAAATGAAGAAGTGTAGGACTTGAGGTCAGAGATGATAGATTCTAATTCAATTGCTACAATGAACAAATAAAACAGGACATTCGCGTGATAATTCCTCTCACAGCACTTGATAGGATGTCTTTGGCAATATTTATAACACCTGCAAAAATGATAAAGTAATTGTTCAGAGAAAATTAATAATATAATTCATTTATGTAAGAAAAGAGTAAGCAGTCATTTGTGTATAAAGTTGGCAAATTCTCTTTCCCTTCAAATCCTAATCTTAAGCATGTTGGACCTAGAAAGAAATGTAAGGTTTTTGTTTATCCTTCATGTAAATAAAAATAATTCTGATATTCCAGTTGGAATCCCTTAAAATGCCAACCATTCTTAGCTATATAATCATTGTTGGCTAACAAAATGAATAGGGACCTTTCTTGCTTTCTCTAAAATGCAGTTGTCAACTCTACAGTGCTTTCATCATTCATAGTGAAATGAAATCATGTTTACTGCCATTTGAGTGCCTGGGAACCCCAATATCTTTTTCCTTTCAGTTTTTCTATTTGCTCAGAAGGAAATCACTTCTGCTCTTCTTAGTTTTTGTGCCATATGCCCACATTTCTTTTATTTATACACCTAAGTTTTCAAATACATGCAGAGGTGTTACTCAGAAAAGAGGGATCACTATTAAATATGTCACTCCAGTAGCTTTTTGTTTCTTTCACTGACCTGAAAATATTACCCACTGTGATGATTTCTAAGTCTTTTATACTTTGGAATAACCCAGATTACTTTTTAAAATTCTTCATTGTTCTCCCCTCTAAGAAGTATTACATCAGTATACTGGGCTTAGACCTACTAATATATTTTTAAATTCCTACAGATAATTTTGACTAAAATTCCTAAGGCATGATACTGGGCAATAAAGAATTTTCTCTATTTCAATTACAAAAAATATTTTACCAATAGACGATGGACTGTAATAACTAATTACAATAATTTTAATAATAATTCCTATAGCATACCAACTGGGTAATCACATATTAACAAATCATATCCTTTCCTTATAGAGGATAAGAAAGATATTTTGTCAATGTATTTCTTATATAGTTAAACACAATATTTTCTTTTAATTTTATCATTGAACTTCTGCAAAAATAAAAAAAATAGCTTGCACATGTAAGGTGCACACATCTAGGCTACTAATTAAATTGCATGATTCTGTTGTTAATCAATTTTCTACATGCATATGTGTGTGTGTACCCATATATAGATATATCTTTTCAATGTTTAAAGACATTAAAATTAAAATATTTAACTTTAATTTTTTGAACATGGTTTAATGTGTTGGCAAAATATTATAAGATAATATAATCAAAGATAAAATGATTAGTATATCTTGAGCAAACATAGTAAGACTTGTTATAGTTACATAGTTAAGTCAACCAAGAAAACTGAAAAGCTACGCTAAATGATATGGGTCAATATTTCCAGTCAGGGCAGGTTATTAAGCAAGTCTCAAATCTCAGTAGCTAGCACATTTTATCTCCAAGACCTGAATTCTCCTCCACATCATTTTTTTTTTTTTCTTTCCTACATCAATACCCTAACCACTGTACCCCATTTATTATTTTTGCATTTCTGTTCAGTATCTGATCCATAGGGTGTGGGGTGCATACATATACTTTCTTTGTCATGTGTTTGAAGCAAAGAGTGTGATTAAAATTTTGAAAGAAATCTTAGAAAATAGTTATTTAAAATTCATTTACTACTCTCAAATGCTCATGATCTCAGCCTTTGATATATCTTTCTTCATTGAACTTTCTCTCTTCCATTTCATTTCAGTATGTTATTTCTAAAGTGCAGACATGATTTCCCTGATTCACATTGGTTATGTTTGAAGACTAAACCTGTTTAAATTGATCTTCCACAATCTGAGGTGTATTCTCCCTCCCTAACTTCCTTTTCTGTCTCACTCTTCGTAAATTTCAACACTTTAATCATACAGGGCTTTTTACAGTTTTTCAAATGAAATGTTATCTTACTATTTTATCTTGATAGATTCCAGTTTTTACTCTCAATTCAATGAGTAATGACAATGAAGTAAATCTGCATATTTTTGATGATTCGTCAGATATCTACATAAGCATGTATATTTTACTGATAAGCCAACAAACAAAAAGTAAAATAACTTGTATGTAAATACAATTTTAAAATTTATTATATTAAATATGCATTGATCAATAACAGTGCTGAAAATTTAATGGTGACATTTAAATAAATCAGACTTTGGGTGTTCAGTTTTTATGTCTTAAAATTGGAAATACTATAACGTAATTTTAGATTTTCCTCCAGGCATCTTCTGTTGGTTTATCTGTTCATGTTAAAAAGTGCATTTGAAATAAGAATATTTGAAATGCCACAGCATATGCTCAGGAAGATTTCAACCATATATATTTTTATTTTTCCCTAGAGCATCTATCATATAAGTAATACAAGAGATAAAACTGAATAAGGGACTGAATAAAATAATCAATATTGAGATTTTGTTGTTTTTATTTTGAAATTCTATTTATACTATATAGATCAAATAGAATTAATATTTTTCAGCTTTCAAATCTAATTATAGCTGGTAAACTCTAAAGCTAGTGATTGCTTCCTGCTGTGTATTTCTAGATAAATGTTTTCTAAGGCATGTACTTGAATATTTACCATATAGTTTAAGGAATATGTTAAGTTTAACTTAATTCTAATAAAAGATTTTCAATGTCTCACAACCTAGATGTTCTTAAAGAACAAGGTTAATGAAAAATATTTCATTTATTCAAATGTCACTTCAGCATAGAGGATCTAAAATTCAAACAAGATTTTCTAAGAATCTTTCACTGGGGATGCTTTAAAATTAAAGAAGGATGATCAGAAATAAACTTCAAGCACAAACATTAAATTGCGTGAGCAGCTTCTATCCACAATTTTCAATTCATGGGAGAAAAAAACTGTCGTTGCTGAAACATAACCCCATCATCCAATTTACTCTTCACTTATAATGACCTCAGGAGTGAAATCAAATATCACTTGCAAAGTTAGAAAAGATTCAAAAAATATTTTTCATACAAAAATCTTCAAAATTTTTATCAAGACTGTTTATGAAAAAATGTTAATTATGATCCAAATTTTCCTACTATATTTCTACTTAAAAGTTAGTTTTAGCTTAATATCATTCCCCTGATCAAGATAATGTTTTCTCAATCCATTATGTAAACACCTTTTTACAATCTATATGATCCAGTTAATTTTTATCTCCCGAGGATCCTTGTCTGTTTCAGCCGGTCTTGGATTCCCTCTCCTCTTGATTCCTGCAGTACATTAGCTCATATTGTATACTAATTACATTCAACTTTTAAAACTTTCCCAATGTTCCATGTTTTTATTCTTATTATGTCTAATCATCCAGAGCGAATTTTAAAGACAGTGGTTGTGTCTCCAATTCCTTCTACAATCCTAACGCTGACTAGTAGAAATAAGTAAGGGGCAGGCAGCTAGCATGATCGTTGCAAGAGTAATTTAGTAATTAATTCAGTGATTTGGGTTTCATCTGAAAAAAAGCTATTGACCACAATAAACCTACTATTTTGTATATGCATTACATTTTCCAGTCCTTTATTCATTCTTTTTCTTATAACTTTTGCTATTTATCTTCATCTTGCTTATGGCTTATCCATGAAACTTGCATTAATATATATTCATTTGTTTAGTCAATATCATTTAAGGCTAAAGAGTTTGCTGAACATTTGATTAATCTACTTTAAATCAGGTAATTATATCAAGAATATATTTAGACTATTTTAAATGCAAATATCAAGAAGTGATACAAAATAGCCATTGGAATTAGTTATTTCTAATTACTCTTTTTGCCTTTTGCTCTTTATTTCCCAAAAGATTTCATGATTTTAAATATTATGTATACTAGAGTGGATTTGTTAGGAAATAGGTAAACATCTTTTCTTTTTTTATTATAGTATTATTACTACTCTGAGCCAATGCAAATTTAGAACACAACAAAATAATTCGACATTAGTTAGCATCAATTTGACTAAATATTTGGTGTCTGCTAAGTTCAATAAATAAATAGAACATGTTGTTCTATTTTATTGAACATCTAGAAAATATACCTTTTATTTTTGGAAACTTCTAGGTATTGTATGTCCATAGAATTGTGAATCACCATGTAAACCACATAGGTGTTTCAGTTTTCTTTGGTTTTGTTTTAAAATAACTGTGATTTAATTTAGCTGCATTTGACAACTACTTCCTGGAAATATACATATACATTTACAATCTTATTTATTCTCAAATACATAAAATATTTGTGTATTTGAAACTTGCAGAGTTGGGGAGTGGCAGGATAAAACGATTCAAACGAGTGGGTGCGAATGAAATTGGTTTCTGTTTCCCCGAAGTTTTGTAAATAATGGACTTAAGCCTACATAATGAACCAGATGCTTCTGAGAATGAAAGTTGTTTTTTTGGAAATAAGTGCTTGGGGATGCATATCTTAGGTCACTAGAGTACTATTTAGTGTGCTATAATAACACTAGATGAGTGCACTCTCTTAAAGGGGGGATGTGCCTTCTTAATCATTTAACCTTCTATAGTATCAGTAATATACACACAGGCTGAAGTTGTTTCCTGCTGTGATTTGAATGTTTTAAATAAATGTATAATTGTATTTGCCTAACTTTTTTAACAAGGTAAAACTGCCTTAAATCTCTAAAGATATGTTTCTTATCTGTCTTTGTAACAAATAACACCTTAAAAATTCATGACTAGGTGTAAATTGTGTCTCAAATGGGTTTAAGAGGCTATTTTCCTACCAGAAGGAGTGGAGAAGGCATCAGTGAGAAAGAGCATAAGAAGCCTGAATACATGAAGGACAGAATATAAGAGACCCATGGAAAGAAGACCATGATTTTAAAGCAGTTAAATCCACTAAGGATATATTATGGCAAATTTTAAATGTTACCTTGGTTGAGAAAATAATATAATTTAGAGAAATAATATAAAAAATCTTAAAATCTTCCAGTAAACTTATGAAGTTCAAAATCCTTTTATATTATTGTAGTTGGCCTTTTATGTGCTTACTATACGCCAAATACTATGCTTTATGCTTTGAACAAATCATGAAATTAAATTCTTTTGTCAGCCCTACCTACTAGGTCGTATTACTATTTTTAATATGTATAGAAACATATTGGTTCTTAGAGTTGTCAAAAAATTTTGTTAATTATTATTTAGTAAATTGCTGAACAAGAATGTAAATCAGGCATGACTAATTTGATGGTTTATACTCTTAACTACTACAAAAATGTGCATATTTTAGGAGTCATTTTTATAGGAAATTTAGAGATATAATTTGAAGAAAAAATTATGTAAGGTGAGAATGTACAGCCTCCACATTAGGGGTTCCAACCCCTGAGCCACACAGCAGGAGGTGAGCAGCAGACAAACGAGTGAAGTTTCATCTGGTTTTATAGCAGCTCCTCCTTACTCACATTATTTCCTAAGCTCTACATCCTGTCAAATCAGTGGCAGCATTAGATTCTAACAAGAGTGTGAACACTATTCTGAACTGCGTATGTGCAGTTCTCTATGTGCAGGTTGCGCACTCCTTATGAGAGTCTAATGACTGATGATCTGCCACTCCCACCAATCACCCCCAAATGGGACTGTCTAGTTGCAGGGAAGCAAGCTCAGAGCTCCTACTGATTCTACTCATGGTGAGTTGTATAATTAATTCATTATATATTACAATTTAATGATAAAAGAGATAAAGCGCACAATAAATACAATGCATTTGAATTATCCCCCTCTCCAGCCTGTGGAAAAACTGTCTTCTACACAGTGGGTTCCTGGTGCCAAAAAGATTGAGGATCATTGCTCTACATAACTCTCATTGAAAAGTGGATAAAATGGCCACTACATTTCCAGGAACATGAAGTACCGAGAGAGGAAGAACGAAGGAGCTGGTGAGGCAGCAGTTAGGGCGGGTCCTCAGTAAAACTCCTTCAAACCAAGAACAGCCTGAAAACCAAGCTGCAGGCCCCAGGTCAGAATAAGCCTGCATCCCTAAATGAAAATCGCCATTCAACTAGCCCAGATGAATAAATTCCAATTCTTTTTAGGCACACTTCTCTCTCCCTTTGGCATGCCTTTGTCCTGTTTCACATGCTTTGTCTTGACCCTTATGCTTCCCTCTCCTGCTTGGTTCTTTGTACTCCTCTGCATTATCATGTCTCTCTGAGTTGATTTTGGTGCACTGTTCAGTTTAAGCCTTCCCCATAATAAGACCATAAAAACTCCTTTGCTCAACCTCATTGTTGGCAATCCTTTTTTGGGTCCCCTCTCGCTGCTGAGACCCTTTCTGTCACTTAATAAATCCTCTTCTGTCTTACTTTCCAGTGTCCATTAGCCTTATTCTTCTTGGTCATGGGACAAGAAACCAGAACTTGCCAAACTGCGGGAGCAATAGAGCTGTAATGTTTCCACTCATCAAGTTGTAGATGGTGGGAGTAAAAGAGTTTTAACACTCCCTTCTGCTTGCTGAACTACAGGAGTTAAGAAGTTGCCAGGTGCCACTCTCTCCTGTTCATCGAAGGGCACGAGTAAAAAAGCTGCAACAGTATCATCAGTATATTCAAGCTTCAGTAAATACCAAATGATATATCAGCTTTTAGAAGCCAAATATTCATAGTGTTTTCTTGGACCCCAGGGGATGAAGGTCTTCTTAAATCCTTATGTTCTACATTAACTGAAGGGATTGGAACTGCTTCCCTGACAGAAAATACACATCCAGCTACAAGAGGTCATGTCTTTCTGTAAGTTATAACAAAAAAATGTAATTTCTCAATTGAAGAAAATGTAAATAAGAATGTTTTTTAGAAAAAAACAAAAATGTAAAGTATTGTTTTGCTATCAATTTATTGTCAGGACCAATTTGGAATTCTGAAATAATTCAATAAAGTAGCAGCCAGTAAACTACAATTCATTTCAAGTTTACTTAAGAACAGTCTTCAGAAAACGCTTCAATGTCCCATTCCAGTTCCTCAGTCTTTCCTCAAAATGGAGCTGTAATTTCAGTGAAATGTTTCCATAAAAGAGCAAGTTGAATAGAGGAGCAGAACTTGGATTTGTCTTTTGACATTCTCCTGTAAAAGATGAGTCTTATTTATTCAATCACCTTCTGTAGTTTCGGTTGCCTGGGAAATAGACTTTGTAACTGAAATATGCATTCTGGATGGTTCTTGTAGAGGAATTTGGGGACCAAAACTTCAATGGGAGTAAGGAAAGGAGAACTGTGCAGAAGGAGAAGTTGAATGCACCTTCAAAATTGAGACATGAGAGGTGAGCCTTGGAAATGCTGAATGAACCAATCATTTGATGCGAATGTCATAGAAGAGGGGAGGAAATGGTAATCTTGAATAAGACAGGTTCTATTCCACTAACGATTTTTTTTTTTTTTTTAACAGAGTCTTGCTTTGTCATTGCCCAGGCTGGAGTGCGGTGGCACGATCTCAGCTCACTGCAAGCTCCGCCTACCGGGTTCACACCATTCTCTTGCCTCAGCTTTCCAAGTACAGGTGCCTGCCACCACACCCAGCTAACTTTTTTTTTTTTAAGTAGAGACGGGGTTTCACTGTGTTAGCCAGGATGGTCTCGATCTCCTGATCTTATGATCTGTCCCCCTTGGCCTCCCAAAGTGCTGGGATTACAGACGTGAGCCACCATGCCCGGCCTCCACTGATGATATTCTTATGGAGAGTCTCAGATGTGAACTATTAGCAGTTCACAATCTGCTTTTGGAGAAATATGTTCTGAAAGAAGATCTGGGTGATCCACCTAAGCACCCAAAATAATGAATAACTACCAGACGTATCTCCTCTTGTGTGTTTTCGAGGGGGTTATGCAAACATCTGATAGTATCAATTAATCATATTATACAAAAACAAACACACAGACGAACACTTTGTGTTTTCATATTCAAGGTGATTTAGCCTGAGAAATTTATACACTTACAAATTATTTACAATGCATATAGCTACCCAAGAAACACCAAAAAATCAAACTTCTGAGTTTGTACCAATATAGCTCAGTATTGCCAAACAATGGTGGTTTGCAGATTATTTGTAATCATTGGTTCCTCAACTATATCTGCAGTTGTAATTTTCCTAAGGTGAATTTTTTCAAATCCTGCTAAAGTTCAGGCTGTGCAAAGTGTGTGAGCTGCCTGAGGCGAAGGGTGAAAGAGGTAAACTGAATATTAAAATGTTCATAGTAGTCAGTTTCACTGCTTATCAGTCTCTCCTACATGAGGTAGAAAACAGCAGTTGCTGAGGCACAGCAGTTAAACTGAGGAATCAGCTTTATTCTGCTGTAGAGTAAATGACATTCTGGGATTTGAGTAGATTAGCTAATTAATGAATGCCTTAAGTACCTACATTGCTTTCCTGTCCCAAGGCTTTTCACATCTTCAACTTACACTCTGAGTAATGTCTCTGAAGTCAGTTTTATTTCAAATGCAAAAACATTGTATCTTTGACTCCAGACCATAGGAAGGTTTCTGTTTAATATTTTAGTGTCTTATCCGTATTGTACACACCAACTCAAAGAAGACAATCATACACACACTCATCATTTTTTCAGGAATGATTACTTTCATACTCTCATACTGCAATCACACAGACCCACAAAACTCTGTAAATATATCCCTAGTATTGGCGAAGTCACAATACCCAAAATTGTTAATTTTAAATTTCATTTCTGCATATTGGAATATTCCATCCATTAATGAGTAGCAAATGTATGTCCTGTACTTCTTTAGAGTCTCATACATGATTCTATACTGAAGAGCATCTGTAATATCCATTTCAACACCAGTAAGCACAACATCTTGAACAGACTCATAATAAAAGGGAAGCAATAACATTAGATTAAAACTTTCCAGAGAAAATAGGATGGGTCATCTGATAAGTTTAATGTACAAAATCAAACCAAATTTTCCCATTCAGTCTATTAAGAAAGATTCTTAGCTCTACTAATCTTTTACTGTAGAATAATTAAACATTTTACAATTTAAAAATGTTTTAAAATATAGGATGGACACTTAATAATGATAATTTTGCCCTCTATGTATATTCTTATCACTTAAAACTTTGAAAGTTATAGAAGCCTCATTGAATCCTCAAACTAGGGATTTGTTAGACCCCACAGTAGCATTCACTGCTACTATTCTGCATTTAATTCTCTTGAAGGAAGTGTTTGTGACACCTTAGGGGCTTCCTAGCAAGTAAATCAATTCCAAAGGTTGGCATTGCAGTGACATGGAAACAACAATAACTTCAGAGAAATGTGGTCATAGTCAATGGCATCATAAAATTGTAAACCATGCAAATGCATCAGCAGGAAAACACAAATACACAGGGGAGGCAAAAAGAAAGAGACATGCTAAGCAAAGACTATTGATGCCAATTGTAATGGCCAAAAAGAATTACAGTATAGGGAACACAAAATCAGAATATGACATTGTTAGCATATATATTCATATTTTCCATTTTTTAGTTAAAATAATATATTAGTATTATTCTCTATATATGTATATATACATTTCCAAAATATCTTGGAATCGAATGCATAAACATTAAAATTCAAACTACGGTATTATATAATAAAATATATTCTATATTCAACTAAAATGAAAAACTCAAATTGACAATATGTACACAAATAGAATAAAAATACAAAGCAAATCATATAATGATAATGTCACAGTATTATTCTTTTTTTTTAATTATTTTTTATTATTATACTTTAAGTTCTAGGGTACATGTGCATAACGTGCAGGTTTGTTACATATGTATACTTGTGCCATGTTGCTGTGCTGCACCCATCAACTCGTCGGTGGTCAAATATAATATTTAACTGACTTTTAAAGAAAAACTTTGTTACTTAGAAAAATCAGTTTCTGCCAGGGTGTGTTAAAATTACTTCTAAAATTTTCACATTCCTTTCAGAGATTTGGGTCCTTTGGCATATTTTTTACCTTAAGGATAAGTATCAAATATTTGATTATATGCTCATCTTTTTAGGTATTGGCTATAATATCAATATCCATATACTATATATTTAGATTTTGTTAACACATCCTGGATCCCTATGGCTATTATGTGAGGTGAAATTAACACCAGGACAATTGGAGATTTTTCTCAGGCAAGATATAATGAGCTTGTGGGTGGAGCACACAAGGGAACAATGGACAGGAACAGAATCCTAGTACCAGCTCCCAGAGGGGCTCTGTTCTGGTCATTTTAAGGAAGTTGAGGTAGGAAAGGGAATGACCAACATATAAGCATTTTTAGTGAGGATCTTTTCTCATCACATGACCAGAAAAAAAGCAGGTAAGTCCCACCTACCTTGGCTGAAGAGTTTAGTATTACAATGAGATTATAATGAAGAAAACGTCAGTGAAAGGTCAATGCTGAAGTTCACCTTGTCTTCAGGCAGCCAGATCTGGTTATATTCTTATTGGGAATGCCAGAGTCTTCCTCCAGTGACCTCAGAAAACATCACTCAAAGAGATAAATGCGTTCTTCATTCATGATTAGGATCTCAGCCTGGTCACCTAAGTTACCAGGCTGGTCACCACATCAAGCTACGCGACTTGGATCAGCTTGCTAAGGGAGGCAAAATTGTAGAGGAAGGAATATGCCCACACATGTAAGACCCAGCAGGACTTTGGTTTTAATGCCACCTGTCAGCCAAGATGGAGTCTCTTCCCTATACTGCCTCATGTTGGATGATTTATATGGTGCCAAGTAGTCAAGAAAAATAAATAATCTCTTTTCTATATATTTGAAAATATTATTATCCAGTGTCATACAGATAATCACCTTGACATTTTCTGAAGTTTTACATAGACATATTTTAATGCAGACACTATGTTAATATGTTAATATCTTAATATGTTAGCATCATTTTAATACTTTGAAGAAACTATAGTTTGATAGAAAATATATGTATATATATAATTTGCTGATTTGACTTCCCAAATTGTCAATTTTCAGAGAAAAAAATGTATTTTATAATATTTAAGCTTTATCTAAAGCATGAATGTCAGGTGCACATAAGATTCTAAAAAAGCAAGAGAGGATTTGGAAAGACATACATGTACATTATTCAACTAATTATGCCATTTCAAAAGTTTATCACACTGGTCTTGCTATTAGCTTGTAGAGAAAAGTAACATTTGTCATACTCTAGGGTGGGCTACTGACAAAGGCTTCAATCATGCAGAAAGCAGTTTTCAAATTTCCATTAAAAAAGCGGGCTCCATTTCCATGATAAATTACTCCTAGCCAAGAATCGTAGCTGACTACTCAAGTGCTTAATTCTGTTATCACTGATTTGTCCTTCAGTCTTCAAAAAAATGAAAATGAAGGACTTACAACTAATTGTGCCAGGAAACAGAGCTAATTTCCTCATAAGGCCAGAAAAAAAAAAAAAAGAAGATTGTACACCATTAAACTTCAGAAGGAATCATATCATGTGCAATAACAAAGTGTTATTAATATCTCTGTTTTCCTACAAAGTGTTTTGATTGCTATTCTTAAGTAAATTTGCTCCTGAAAAATCATACAGATTTTCCTCAAGAACAATGAAAAAAAAAATAGGTTTCAGTTTATAAAGAAGCCTAAAACTTTCTGAAGGAACTTTTAAATTTTTCCTTTTAATTGGGAAATCAGAAGCATTTCTGAGTGGGATAAATATAGTAGATTAGCACAAATGTTAACACTTCACTTGAAGATACATATCTCAACTTTTAACTAAGAATCACTCCCTCCAATATTCCACTGATTAGTAATCAGTTAAATAAAAATTAAAACTATAATGCAAAACCGTTTTATAGACATCAGATTAGTAAAGATTTAAAATGTGTTGGAAGTTATGTAGGACATTGGGGTTTCTCATCCTCTGCTAGTAGGAGCAACCATTTTGAAAAATGCTTTTGCGTTAGCCAGTGGAAATGAATATGTCCTAATTAAAATGATACTTCTAAGAAGATGCCCTGAAATTAAATCTCTTGAACATGTACCAATATGGACTTTCAAACAGAATAGTAATTGTTTTTTTAAATTCAACTGTTACTATAGTTTCTTGTTTCTGGCCAGATAATTTTCATATTAATTAATGTGTATATAATTTAGTTATCAACAAATATTTCTTTTCCATTTTATTTGCAGCTTTTTGCTTTTCATGTTGTTAGAAAGATGGCTTATTAAAATTTTTCCAGTAAGAACAAATGTAATTGGCCACCTGAAATGCTTTCAGATATACCAATATTCTTGATTAGGTAATGAAAAACACAAGACTACGTCATTCATATGTAAAAGTCGGTAAGGATAACCATTTTTATTTATAAAATAACGTGTGCTCCAAATATTGATTATATCTGGGCTATTCATTACTTATGCAAACATATTTATAATTGTTTATGTTATATTAGTTTATTTGAAATTTCATTAACACAACAAGATAGAAGTTTGCACAAGGAAGATTGTCTATTTGCCATTTTTGTATTACACTTTAAATAGCTGTCAATTACACACATCACAACTTTCCTTGATGTCTGTTTGTCTGGAGGATAAAGTAAAATCACACATCTCCTGACTTCTTACAGGTATAAAATCAATTTTTTTTTCTTGAATCTTTTTATCCAGGTTAATGTTTCTAAAGTCGTCTCCCTATTTATGAAGAGACAGACTTAAAACTGTCTCATTAAGTTGGGTTCCTATTTCTGGATTCACTCAGATTTACCTATTGCATATTATAGATACAACCTACTTAGCACTGTCCTTCTAAATGGTAAAAATAATTGAGTGACTTTTTTTTCTAATATAGTGACAGGGTTCAGGACACAGAACTGTAAAATACAGCACCTTAGAATTTGAGAAAACAGCGGAAGCAGGAAGATCACTTTAACCTTCCATTTCCCCCTTCCCTTCTCTCTCCTGAAATAAATCATAACATCCTCATTCCAGAGGTTCCACTTTCTCTCTGTCCGGAGGAAAGAAATACCCTTATCTCTAGCAGCACAGAGACACAGAAGAATCTGAACAAAGAGACCTTGCTAAGTTCCCCCTAGTTCATGAGCTTTATATCATCCCCCCTTTTGCCCAATCATATTTCCTGACAACTGTTCACTCTTTTTCAAACATAAGTGTAAAAACACACAGGTTTCCCTGTTCCTTTGAGTTTTCATTCCTGAAGGCTCCCATGTCACATGAAATTTATATTAAATAAGTTTGTATGATTTCCTTTTGTTATTCCATCTTTTGTCATAGGGGTCTCATCCATGAACATTGTAATGCATCAGTGAGGAAAAGATACTGTTTTTTCTTCCCTCCAATTGGTAATTCACTCCAACTAAATACTATCTCAATTTGTCATCTGCAGAGGTTGTCCTCTAGTACACATATTCACACTGTGGTGACAGCCCATGTTCCTAAGACGTCTGGGCATTGCCAAATCTCCTGATCTCTGATGACATTCAGTTGGAGGGGAAGTTGTGTCACTGGAATATTGTTCCCATGTTTATAAAATACCTGTAATGCACAAGAGAGATCTTTGACCTCCTATCCTCACTGGATATTATATATCTGATAAGCAAAAATACATTTTTTAGTGTTTGTGCTTTTTTATCATTAATTTGTTCAATTTTATATATTCATTGACCTTCTGTCTGTATGCGGATTCCTGTGTATATTTTTAAAACACTTTACTGAAGTATAATTGACAAACAAAAAGTTGTACACATTTAATATACACAACTTAATGAGTTTGGAGATAAGAACACACCCATAAAACCATGAATACAATTTGTGCCATAAACATACCCAGCACCTCCAAAACTTTTCTCAGAAAAAATATTATTATTTTCTGAAAAGAACGTAACATAAGATCTACCATCTTAGCAAATGTTTAAGTATGCAAAATTTAAGTACACAGTACACTATTGCTAATTGTAGGGACTATACTGTATGGTAGAACTCCAGGATTTATTCATCTTGTGTAACTGAAACATTGTACCTTGCCATTTTCCTTTCCCCTAACCAATGACAAAAACCATTTCATTATTTCTATGAGTTTGGCGATTTTAGATTCCTCATATAAATGGTATAATCTAATACTTGTGGTTCTGTGTCTTATTTCAATTTTTAAAAGTCCTTCAAGTTTATCCATGTTGTTGTAAGCAGTATGATTTTTTTCTTAAAGTTGATTAATATTTCATTGTATGTATATACCACTTATTATTTATCCATTCATCTGTTGAGGGACTTCTGTGTTGTTTTCCATGTTCTTTTCTTTATTCCTTTTTAAAACTTTAATTCCTTACCATTTTGTATCAGATTACATTCATTCTTTTCATGCTTGTCAGTTTATTGTAAATTTGTTATATTAACATTTGGACTTACATAGCTGAAAATGCTTTTCTTTCTTTTTCTAAAGATTTTATCTTTACTTATATTGCTTATGTTGCCTTTTGTTCAAATAATTAAATTGTTAAAATCTATTTAAATAATTTAATTATTACCATACAACTTCCTGGATTGTTTCCCTTGCTTAAGATATCATAAATTTTAACCTTAATTTTGGATTCTTTCTGCATATTCTGTAAGTCCAGTTTCAAAATGATGAACCAGAAACATAACACAAAATTCATCAAACTTAATTCCCATTACATTTTCCTCACTCCACAATCTCTTTCTTTTCATTTCTCTTGCTATTGGTGTGTTAAGGTGAACATGGATATTTTGTTCATCGTGTTGACAGCAAACCTAAGACAGCTATAATGCATAAATTGGGTTTTCAGAAAATTGGAGTACTTTACTTTTAAGAATAAAATTAACATATAAGCATTTATCATATTTATTACTTTAATAACAATGTTGAATGGGTGCTTCCTAACTGGTGATTTATGAAAACCCTGGGGTTTGTAATGATTTGAAAACATGCCATAGGCCATTTACTGCACATACTCTCATGGCACTCACAGAGCTACAGTAAATACAAGTTACTGTCATTTCTTTCCAGTAAGTGAAGTTCTGATAAATTCTAGTATAATTCTACTCTCCAAAAGAGCCTCTGTTATTATTATATGCATAAAGATGAATAATTGAAACGTAATTTATTTTGCAGTCTGACATTTTAAATAAATATAGAATAAAAGTTACAGCCAAACTAGACATACAAACATTTCAATATTTTATTAGATATTTGGAGTCTGCAAAACAGTGTTTTCTTTTTTAACAAAAAGAATCTGAGGTAAAAATCCTTAGCATTTTGACCACTGATGTTCAATGTATATCAGATATTTTTTATTAGTTTCCCTGGAATAACACAGTGCTATGATCTGTGTTCCCCAAAATTTGTATGTTGAAACTTAATGGCCAATGTGACAGTATTAAGAGATGAGGTCTTTAGGAGAGATGATTTGTTTTTGTTTTTGTTTTTGAGATGGAGTCTGGCTCTGTCGCCCAGGCTGGAGTGCAGTGGTGCGATCTCGGCTCACTGCAAGCTCCACCTCCCGGGTTCATGCCATTCTCCTGCTTCAGTCTCCCGAGTAGCTGGGACTACAGGTGCCCACCATCACGCCCAGCTAATTTTTTTGTAATTTTAGTAGAGACGAGGTTTCACCGTATTAGCCAGGATGGTCTCGATCTCCTGAACTCGTGATTCTCCCGCCTCGGCCTCCCAAAGTGCTGGGATTACAAGGTGTGAGCCACCACGCCCAGCCAGGAGATGATTAAGTCACGAGGGCAGACAGAGTCTTCATGGATGGGAATAGAACCCTTCTAAACAGGCTTAGGGAGTGGGTTTGCTCTCTTCTGGTCTTTTGTCATGCAAGGATGCAGCAAGATGGACATCGCCGTATATGAAATGATGGTGCCTTCATCTTAGACTTCTCAGTCTCCAAAACTGTAAGAAATACATGTATATTCTTATACATTAGTCTCAGGGATTTTGTTATAGCAGCAATAGTGAACTAAGACAAACACTAACATGTTTGTCCTGCATTGTTAAGTTTAATTTCTTATTCTACAGGCTCAAGAATAACTATAAATAATATATAGAATAGGCTCTGCATTATTTGACTCTGTTGTACATTTTACTATGTTACTGAACAGGATCTCTCAATGTAGTTATCAGTTAATTTTCCTGAAACAGGGCTCTTATTTTTACTCTCTCCGTGATTTTTCCCCAAAATCCCAACCTATTGCCAATAGAGTTAAGATTTAAGTCAGCTCTAGAACTTGCAAACTAAGGAATCTCCATATGATTCTCATTTTATTTTCATTAATAACTTAATAAAACTTGTGAGTACTCTAAGAAAAAAATACCTAAATACATGACTCTAGATTTTTTATTTTTGGTCTTTGGTCTATAGGGTATTACAAAAATGTGGTCATGAACATCCATATATAAATCTTTGATTATATAAATATTTTCATTTGTCTTGAATATATGTAGATTTATATTTATGTATATTTATATACCTAGAAAGATAATTGCTTTTATTGCAAGGGTATGGTAAATCTATGTTTAATAATGTTTAATATTTTAAAGCACTGTCAATAGATACTCACAAACAATGAATATATATTTTAGGTTCTGCAAATAGTTGCCTACATTTGTTACTGTCAGATGTTTTAACTATAGTCATTCTATTAGGTGTGAAGTGCTATTTCATTAGAGTTGAATTCACATTTCCCTAATTGCTACTGACTTTAATGCCTTTTCATGTGCTCTTTGACCATTTGTATGTCAAGTTTAGTGAAATAAATAATTATTTATATTCTTTCAAATTTTTAATGAGGCTATTTATATTCTTATATTGTAAGAGTTCTTTCTATATATATTTTGGATGTAAATATTTTATAGTATAATTATAAATATTTTCTGCCAGCTTTACCTTGATTTTTTACTTTCTTGATTGTATCTTTTGAAAATCAAAAGCTTTTAATTTTGATTAAGACAAATTTATCAATTTTTCTGTTATCGCTTGCCATTTTCATGTTATATCTGATTATGTATTCCAAATTTAAGAACATTTAATTTTAATATAAGGGAAATACAATTTTTTTAGAGTTAATAGTTTTAGCACTCACAGTTAGGTATATGACTTATTGTGAATTAATTTTTCTGTAGAGTATGAGGTTAGGATCCAAATTTCTGTTTTTGCATTGGATGTACAGTTGTCTTAAGATAATACGCTTAAAAGAGTATCCTTTTCTCATTGAGTACTTTTAGCCTCTTTGTTGAAAATCAGTCTATCATGCGTGCAATAATTTCTTTTAGAATTTTAATGTGTTTCACAAATTCATATGTCTTTCCTTATTTCACAACCATACTTTGTAGCTTTGTGCAGATGCCCCTCAACTTATGCTGGGTTAAATCTCAATAAATTCATTGTAAGTCAAAAATATTTTAAGTTGAACTATAATAAGTCAGGGACTGTGTGTACTAAGATTTGAAAGTAGAAAGTATGTTCTTATTTTTTTAAAGTGTTTTGGTTATGGAGTCTTTTGGGTTTTTATATTATTTTAGCACAAGTTTGCCAACTTCTGCAGAATATGTCAGCAACAGTTGGAACAAGGATCATTTTGTAATTTATATATTAATTTAGGAATTATTGCTGTCCTAAGAATACCAATTCTCTTTATACTTTTATATGGAAGTTTTACAGTTTATTTATATTTGTTCTTGTTCCATTTTCTTTGAGTACTATTTGTAGTTTTCAAAATACAATATTTGTACAATTATGGTTGAATTCCTAAATATTTTATTTTAATGCTACTATAATTGGAATTTTCTTAGCTTTATTTAAAATTGATATTTGATCTTTTGACTGAGACTGGTGGAGTTCATAGTTTTTGAGTATGTGTGTGAGCATGTTTACACATTTAATCTTGTTAAATGTGTAAATATATGTATTTTTCTGCATACAAGATTATATTGTCCGCAAGTAAAGACAATTTATCTTTTCCTTTCTAATCTGTCCTGATTTTGTTTCTCATTTTTTTCTTTCATTGCCTAATTGTACTGGCTAGCATTTCCAGTAGAATGTTGAACAAATGTGTTTAAAGGAGAGAATCTTTTCTTGTTCTGGGAAAAGCATTCAGTCTTTCAACATCAGTTATGATTGTCAGCAATAAGGTATTTTTTTACATGTTTATTTTCAAATCAAGGTGATTCCCCTTTACTTTCAGTAAGTGAAAAGTCTTCTTTTTTAAATTAAAAACAGATTTTGCATTTTGCAACTGAATTTCACTGTATCTATTAAGATTATAATTTGTCTTGTGTCTATTGTTCTATTACTATTGTGTTTTATAACTCTAACTGGGCTTTTGGATGTTAAATCAATCTATTTCTGCCATAAACACTACTCTACATGTCATATACTCCTTTTTTGTTGTTGTTGAATTTAGCTTGCTAGTGTTTTATTGAGGAATTGTATGTCTACAATCATGAAGGATATTGTTCTGTAGTTTATGTTTTGTTCTGTTTTGTTTTGTTTTGTTTTGTTTTTTGATGTCTGTATCCAACTTCATCTAGTTGTATCTGGGCAACACTGGCTTTATACAATGAACTAAGTATTATCCTCTTGTCGTTTTTTTTGACACAGTTTACACAGTATGTACTACTTATTCCATAAACGTTCGGTGGAATTTATCAGTTAAAGCACCTGGGTTTGGATATTTCAAAATATGTGTGTGGGGGAATGATTTCTAATTAATAATTTAATCTCTTTATTTTGTATACTCCTTTTCAGAGTATCCATTTCTTCTGGGGTCTATTTGGGTAATTTGTGTTTCTAGAAGCTTGTCCACTTCATCTAAGTTGACCAATTTGGGGCATACATTTTTTCATACCATTCCTCCAACTCCTTTAATATCTGTTAGGTCAGTAGTGCTGCACCCTCTTTCATTCCTTATATTGGTAATTTGTGTCTTCTCTTCATTATTCTTGGCTAATCTCGTTAAATGTGGATGAGTTGTATGTTTAATCTTGAAGAAGATCCGATTTCTGGTTGTATTTTTTAAGTGTTTTCTAATTTGTTAATTTCTGTTTCAATCTTTATTAGTTCTTTTTCGGGTTTATTTTCATTGGTTTGAATTAGTTTTCAAGCTTTTTATAATAAACACTTTGATTTGAGATCTTTATTCTTATTTCATATTATTATGGATATAGTATAATTTACATCTTCCATTTAGATATTAGTTTAAACACTTTGATTTGAGATCTTCATCCTTATTTCATATTATTATGGATATAGTATAATTTACATCTTCCATTTAGATATTAGTTTCCTTTGGGTAAGTCTTGATTTTTTGTTCCCCTGATTTTCTGTTACTGCCTTCTTTTAACAGCTTGCAGACTGTTATAACATTTTGATACATATTTGATGTTTATTCTTAGTAGTTGCTCTAGAGATGACACTACACCTCTTGTCTGAATCTGCTTCAAATTTATGCTAATTTAATTATATTAAAATACAGAAACTTTGCACCATTATAGTAACATTTTCTCTCCCTTTCTTCAAGTTCAATCATCTGTATTACATCTATGTGTGTTATAAACCCAACATTAGAATGTTAAAATTCATGCTTTATATAATCCTGTGTCTTTCAGATTCTATAAGCACAAATAAAATATAAAATATATTTACATAATCATGCATATTAACCTACTTATTTATTGTTTCTTGAATTCTTTATTTCTTGCATTGGAGAAGGTTGAGTTACAATCTGGAGTCATTTCCTCTGTCTAGTAGAGCATTATTATCCCATTCTTAGATTGCCCTGTTGTCATGTGTATACATCTTTAAAAGTTAAGGGATAAAATTTTATAATTCTTGTTTTACGTACTTTTTAAAAGTTACTTAAGCAAATAATGGAGAAAATATACAATTATATAATTACCCACCTTATTTCTTTTACCAATGCTATTCATTTGTTTATATGAATTTGAATTACTTTCATTCTTACTTCTTTTAACCTGTTCAAATATATATGTATGCATATACATATATACACACACAGCTCTGTGTGTGTGTGTGTGTGTGTGTATGTATTTCTTATAAGCTGGTCCAGATAGCAGTAAAATCTCTCAGTCTTTGTTGTTCATGACTGTCTTTAATTCACCTCCATTTTTGAAGGATAGTTTTTCTAGATGTAATCTAGATACTTTTGTTTTCGTTTTTATTTTGTGTTTATTGTTTTATTTGCAGGACTTTATGTCATCCACTGCCTTCTGGCCTTCATTATTGTTAATAAAATATCAGCTGTTAATCTTTAAGTGATTCACTTGTGTGTAATGAATCGTTTTTTCTCTCACTGCTCTGAAGATTTTCTTTTTGTAACTGTATTTTAATTATTTGACTATGGGTGTCCAGGTGTGAATATTTTTGTTCAAAAACTTGGAGTTTTTTGAACTTTTTATATGTGTGCCTTCATTTGTTAAATATAATTTGTAAGTTTTTGGCCATTTATTTCAAACATATTCTCTTTTTCTTCCTTTTCCTTCTGACGCTCTTTATATTTATCTTGGTAAGCTTAATGGTGTCCCACATATCTCTCTATATATTTATTTGTTCATTTTTTTCTGTTCTTCAGATTAGATAATTTATATTGATGTATCATCAAATGTTTATGTCTTTTTTTGTCACATCAAATCTATTTTATCCTCTTTAAGTTTTTTTTTCTAGTTACTCTATTTTTAAACTCTAAAATTTCTATTTGCTTACATATTACCATTTCTATTTTTTATAAAGATTCTCTATTTAATGAGTAACTGTCATATTCTTTTGTGATTCTTTTAAAATATGTTTTTTTTTTGTTTTGTTTTGTTTTTTTTTTTTTGAGATGGAGTCTCGCTCTGCCGCCTAGGCTGGAGTGCAGTGGCCGGATCTCAGCTCACACTGCAGCTCCTCGGCCCCGGCTACCATTCTCCTGCCTCTCAGCCTCCCAAGTAGTTGGGACTACAGGCCTCACCATGCCTGCCTTGCTTTCAGGGAGTTTTTTTAGCAGAGACGGGTTTCCACTGTTAGCCAGGATTTGGTCTCGATCTCTTGGATCCCTTGATCCCATCTCGTCTCCCAAAGTGCTGGGATTACAGGCTGGAGCCACTACCGCTAAAATATGTTTTAAAAAAAAAAAAATTTTGTATTTTGAGCATGTTTAAAAGACCTTCTTTGAGGTCTTTATACTCTAACTTCATCATTTGGACCTGGCTTCCTCAGAACTGGCCACAGTATGCTTAGTTTTATAATCAGCCAGCGATTTGTCAGAGATTGTGCTTAAACTTTAAGTCATATGGCTTTGACGCTTTGAGATAGGTTTTTGTGTATCCTTAGGAATGTTTTCAACTTGGGGGAAGTTAAAAGTAATCCCTGTAATCAGCCAGTGACAAGTGTTCACAATTTCCCTCTCTGTGTCTCCTGAACAGCCATAACTTTATACATGTGCATTGCCTTCAAAACCACAAAAGATGGAGTTTGATCTTAGGAGAGCCCTCTTTGTCTGTATCTCATTCTGGGTTTCCTTGACAAATTTCTGGCCATTTTTCCATTTTTCTGCCCTACATATATATATATATGTATATATGTGTGCGTGTGTGTGTTTGTGTGTGTGTGTATGTATATATATGTATGTATGTGTATATATGTGTGTGTGTGTATATATATAATACATATGTATTTTTTGCCACTGTGATTTCTGAAAATTGTTTCTAGAAACTGATTTTTTCCATACTTTATTCTGTATAATGTCAAACACTTTATATCAATCCATAAGTAGAATTTCTTCAACATAGTGTCAGTAGTAGAAATGGCCTCTGCCCGGAATGGAATCTCGGTACAATAGAGCAAGAACTGGGTGCAGGAGGGAGTAGAAAGGAAGCAGCCATTTCTCGTGAGTCAAAGTTATGGTAAAACGATGGAAACTTAGAGCAACTCCCAGAATAAACTTTCCAAACTAGTTGCTGAGAGTAGGTGGGAACAGCCTCCGACCTATCTCAAAATTCAATGGTGTGTTCTCATAATAGGACATTTTCTTGAATAAACTATTTTTTTTAAGTTGTATTCTCTGTAGTCAATTTTCAGAGACTTAAAATGGTTATATTGTACTATTTTGACCATTTTTTGCTGCATTATTCTAGAAATAATTTTTCAAGCTCTTTATACAGGCATTTCAGAAGTCTACCCATATACTATTTTTTTAAATAATAAAAGTGTTGTTTTAGGAAAACATAAAAATCAATATAAAACAAACAAGCTATCTACAAAGCATTTATTTGAGACAAAACTGGTAGCAGAAGATGGAATAAATGCAAAAGTATTTTTATTGCAAAAGTTTTTTCTTTAAGAGGGTTATACTCTTCAATTTACTGTTAAATTTTAAAGAGAGAAGACTGACATTTTACAATAATATATAATAATACTTATAAATAATACATACTGTAAAAATATGAATGAAGTAATAAATTCAGGGCTATCTATATGTGATTTGGTAGATAAATAAGACATAAAGGTAGTAATATAGATTACTGTTTTTCTTGAATATTTACAAATGGACATCACAAATTTTATCCTAGGTTTTGTGAGATATCCAGTATTTTTCTCTGAAATTTCCCACCCATTTTGTTTGCATATATGTTGCTATTAAATGCTTGATGTCATTCATACAATCTCTTCTTTTTTCTCTACAATAAATTCAAATTTGGGGAATATCCAAATTAGATAGGCGTAGCATGTCAAGTGGAAGTTGGAGGTGGGAGGATTGTTTGTGCAGGAAGTTACACTGCAGCACAGTAGAGAAGGTAAAAATCAAGGAAAGGAAGTATTATACATTTTCACTTTCAAAAATCATTCAGCTATCTTCAACAAATGTAATTACACATTAAGAACATCCTCTAAAGTTACATGAAAATTCATAAACATAACCAAAACAGAAATGACCAATGGAACCAACATTAAAGAGTAAAGCAGCAGTCAGTGAACACTGTAACTAATCTTGATGAATATAGCTATGATAAAATAAATGGAGAAATCGATCATAAGTGTTTTGTGTTTATAATGGACTATATAAATATGAAAATCAAAAACATTAAGAAATAAAAATAGAAATAGAGCAATAATCTACAGGGGAAACTTCAATAACCTATTTTGAGATATGTTGTAGGTGGAAAATAAATGCATTTTGGATGATTTCTAATAATTTCTTTTACTAATAGTATAAAATTTCTTTATCTTATTCTCAATACACTAAACCAATGTAAATCTTAATAAAACATGAACTATTATCAAATACTTAGGCTGAGAATACATGCCTGAGATGCATGTATTTTTTAGGTATATTATTGTATTTTATAATTGTAGATTTGAGATATATAATGAGATAGATAAAATGTTTTATGAAATTGTGAAAAACAGTAATTTTTCTTTATTTTTAGAATATTTTGTTTGCTTATCTTTTTATCTATACCACAGAGCAAAAGTCAAGGAGCTACTAAGATTGTGCTATGCCTATGCTGGTAATTTGGTCTCTTGTGAAAAGGCTTCTCCAAGGCTGGGGGCTCCCAGCTGTTCACTCATTTGGCTCATATTTAAAAGCAAGTATGAAATTATACTTTAACATTGCCAAAATATTTCCCACTGCCAGTAGTACACAGCCAATGATGCTGAGAAAACATAAGGTGATGTTTGAAAGATATAATTCAGAATATGTTCTTTCTACTTTTTTGGCATCTATACTGATATTTCACGTAAGAAGAAAAAGCACAAGAGTGAGGAAAATGCAAGAATTGTAGTTTTCATATGGAGTTTAATTTTTGAAACCTTTAAAAGTATGTTATATTTAGCAAGTTCACAGAAGAAGGCCATTAAGATCCTAATGATCAAAATAAATATAAACTATAGTACTTGGAGTTTTTAAAATATAGTAAATTTAGGAAGAAAAAAACTAATGTAAAAATAGGCATGAAAGAATGATAAGATTAATCTAAATAACATATAACAAAGACATCTCACTTAGAGAAAAATAAGGTCTCAGGAATATCATGAACTCAAAACACTTTAAAAACTATTTGGATATCACTGCATTACTTAAGTTAACTTAAGCCTCATATTTAGTGAAAGTCATATACATAATAAAGCTCAGTTAGTGAGAAACACTGTTTTTATTTAAGTTGAGAAGCATGTTTTCTTAAATTCCTTTATGTAAGTAAATACAATTTTCATACCTTAAATTTAAGTATCAAGGAAGTGATATTTTAAAGATTGTGCAAAAATTCTTAATAATGAGAATGGGTTTGTTTAATCTGAATAGCACCACCAAGTGATTCTTAGCAAGGCTTCCACATGACACATTTAATGTGGAGAAATAGTAGTCCTAGAATACTTCTATGATCAGGCTACAGTGTATCTGCTGTAACTGTACTGAAAAGGAGTTAAGAATATTGGTATGAGAAACAAGATCAGAACAGCTGTTAGTGATTTATCTATTATTATCTATGCTCACTCCATGCCACCAACAAGGAACTCACCATGATTGCTCAAACATGCCAGGCATACTCTGACTTTATGGAATCACTTTGGCTGTTCCCTCTGCTGGAATGCTCTTCCCTCATATATCTGTTGGTTACATTTTGCTCCTTTAAGACTTAGCTCATAGCTTACCTTCACAATTCTGCAAACTGCCTCACTATACGTTCCAGGCTTTCTGGTCACTTTAGCAGATTTTTGTGTTTTACATTTATGCTATGTGTTTCTCATACATAATTGCACCCTTTTAGCAAATAATTTACTCATTAAATCTATTTTTCATTGCCTGTTTTTGAAACAAACCCAATTTTCCCATATAACTGATGCTTACGGTTTCTTTGAGTAAACAAAGAATTTGATACTACCAGTCTTAAAACTTGTGATAGTTACAATTGTCTGATTTGAGTTTCCTTCTCAGGAAACCAACCATCAGGCTACCCAGATAACATCAAAGAGCTGAAGCACTGGATCATTGCACCTGGACCGTGAGATGCCAGACTGATCCCCTATTATGATTGTCCAAAAATCACTTGCTTCCTGTTGATCAACTTCTCTTACTTACACCTCCCTAATTGCTGTTTTCTCATACTTGGTTACATTTCTTCTCTGCTATATAAACTCCTAAATTTAGTTGGTCAGGGAGATGAATTTGAGACTGAACTCCCATCTTCTTGGCTGCAGCAACTTATTAAAGCTTTCTTCCATGGCAGTAATCATTGTCTCAGTGATTGGCTTTCTGTGCCATAAGCAGCAAGACCTAGACCAAAATCCCTAGCATTTTGGTGCAGTTTCTACCTCCTAGAATATATACAACCAGAGGTCAAGTAACTTAGTTTTGTTAAGTGAGGTATACCACATAAACAAAACCTGGTACATAATAGGCACTTGATAGGTAACTGCTGAGTGAATGTCTAATGAATACACCTTACACACTTAACTCTAAACAACACAGAAAACCATCAGTAGCACAATTGTCTAAGACAATATGCAGATATAATTACAAGTGGGCTCTTTATTTAACTTGGTTACTATTTTTCCTATAATTGTTGAAAATGATATTCATAAATAATTTAGGTGCACCCCAATTCTTGTCCAACTTCTCTCCTTTCTTAGTTTGCTACTGTTGTGTTACTTTTTAGCATGTTTTGTGCCCCTAAATCAATGATTTCTACCTCTCATATCAAAAATTGATTAAAATATCATTAAATGTAGATATTTTCAGTGGAGGTTTTTTTTTAGCTCTTTATTTATATGAATTTTTTTTTTTTTTTCCTGAGACCGAGTCTTGCTCTGTCCCCCAGGCTGGAGTGCAGTGGCGCGATCTCGGCTCACTGAAAGCTCTGCCTCCTGGGTTCACTCCATTCTCCTGCCTCAGCCTCAGCAGTAGCTGTCAATGTGTGGAAGTGATAGAATAAAAAATATTTTCCAAAATTAAGGTAGAAAAAAATGTTATATACTCATCTCCAAAAAAAAAAAAAAAAAATTATAGAGATGTGGTCTGGGTTTTGTTGATTTCTCAGATATTAGGGAGGACAAAAATAATTTGTGTTGATAAATAGCCTGGTAAATTTCCTTCTTACTAATTTTATCTTGAATATTTTCAATCTCCTTATGACACCTATATACTGCTTACAAAATTATCCATACCTACCCTCTCCAAAAATTCCTTCTTCTAGGGCTTAAACACTGGGATTTTGATAGTTACTTAAGAAAAAGTACATGTGAACACTGCTATATGGTATGAAGCTATATTTTACTTCACATCATTTCTGGCTAGAATAATTTACAAGGTTTAATGCACCCTTTTGACTTCAATGTCATCTACTTCCTCTTTGTGACTTAGGGTAAGTCACTTACTTCATAATTTTGTTTTTTTCCCCTTAATTTTAAATGAAAGGAATTGCTCTAAATTGTCTTCAAAATATTTTTCATTTATCTAACCTTCTCCAATTACAGCCTTCCTATATGGACATGGATTACCCTCTGGAAACCTTTTCTTCCTTAAGGTCTCATTCAACCATGATTGCTTACCAGAACTCTGTAGCTGGTTGTTATCTTTCACAGAAGGTTGCTTCTTTAACTCACGTGCACGGACTAAAAAACTATTTTCTCTGATACCGCAACACAAAAGCATGTACATAAACAGACAAACCTTGCCTCTTAGTAATTTAAATCTGAAATATTTTGTCATGACAGAATCTTCAAATATTAATATTTTTACAACTGTAATTTTCACCAGAACACCTGAACTAAAACCTTCTGAAGATCTAAAACATTTAAATACAAAAAACTTGGAGACTTTGAATGACAAGTGGAGGGAAGCACATATATACATGTATGTTCACATGTGTAATATGTGCACCACAGATAAGAATACCTCGTTTCTAATAAAAAGTTTTGTGTAGTAAATTTTATATACATATCATAAATTACTGTTTATAGTATCATGTTTATGTAAGAAAGAAGGCAGTCAAACTAATTAATTTGAAGCTTTTTACTTATAATTGTCACTTGTTTATTGCCTAGATATATCAGCTTACAGTACTTGCCAGTGTGCAAACCAGTCTGACATTTTGCCATAAAATTGCAGTTTGTCATACATTTTTAATAAAATCATGATGAGAGGTGAAGCTGGCTGGGCTTCTGGCTATCCGAGTTGGAGAACTTTTCTGTCTAGGTAAAGGATTGTAAACGCACCAATGAGCACTCTGTGTCTAGCTAAAGGTTTGTAAATGCACCCATCAGCACTCTGTAAAAACACACCAATCAGCGCTCTGTGTCTAGCTAAAGGTTTATAAAGGCACCAATCAGCACTCTGTAAAATGGATCAATCAGCAGGATGTGGACGGGGCCAAATAAGGGAATAAAGACTGGCCATCTGTGCCAGCAGCGGCAACCCACTCGGGTCCCCTTACACACTGTGGAAGCTTTGTTCTTTTTCTCTTCACCCAATAAATCTTGTTGCTGCTCACTCTTTGGGTCCACACTACCTTAGTGAGTTGTAACACTCACTGCAAAGGTCTCGGCTTCACTCTTGAAGTCAGTGAGACCATGAACCCACCGGGAGAAACAAACAATTCCAGACATGCCACTTTTAAGAGCTATAACACTCACTGCAAAGGTCTGCAGCTTCACTCCTGAAGTCAAGCGAGACCACGAACCCACCAGAAGGAAGAAACTGCAGACACATCTGAACATCTGAAAGAACAAACTCTGAACACACCATCTTTGAGAACTGTAACACTCACCTTGAGGGACCGTGATTTCATTCTTGAAGTCAGTGAGACCAAGAACCCACCAGAAGGAACCTATTCTGGACATATTTTGGTGACCCAGATGGGACTATAAACTATCGCCAAGCAGTGAGTACCATTGGACCCCTTTGACTTGCTATTCTGTCCTGTTTTTCCTTAGAATTAGGGGGCTAAATATTGGGCACTTGTTGGCCAGTTAAAAGCAACTAGCGCAGCCACTGGACTAAAGATACGGGTGTCAGGCTTTCTGAGAAAGGGCCCTCTAACAACCCCGAACTCTTTGGAATTGGGAGTGTTGGTTTTCCTGGAATCAGCTTCTGCTCTTCTTGTGCTTCTGGGCTGAGGCAAGGGTCACCAGAGAGGAAAGACATTCAGCTCCAGGGTCCTGACAACAAGATCATTTACCCTGCGGCCATGAGCAGAACTCTCAAAGTCATGTTGCCCAAGCAAGACTCGCCCATCTATCCTATCTATCCTGACCCTTGCCTCTTGGGTCCTAATTCTTGTGAGACACTTCCTCTCATCTCTCTTCTCCGAGTCTAGTCCTGCTTCTAAAACCACTCCTTGTCTCTGGTGCTTTTCTAGTTTCTCCTATAAGAATGATTTCTAGTATAAACTTCAGGACTTTGTTACCTTCTTTAGGCACCCGGGCTCACCAGTCAGAAAGACATAATTTTTGCCCAAAGCCCCATCATGGGGGGGACTATCTGGAATTTTAGGATCCCTCCTCAGAGAAGCAGGCCTAACAAAAGCTATTCCTGAAGTTAGGATATGGGGAGCCTCAGTAATTATATCCTTCCTATTCGTATAAGTGAGGACAAAAGGCATCACTCTTCCAACTCTGGAGACCCCTCCCCTCCCACAGGGTATGGCCTTCCACTTCATTTTTGGGGCATAACATCTTTGTAGGACACGAGTAAATTCCCAATATTAACAAGAGAATGCTTAGGACTCTAGCAGGTTTTTGAGAACGCATCAGTAAGGGCCACTAAATCCAAATTTTCTCGGTCCTCTTTGTGGTCTAGGAGGACAGGCAAGCTTGCAGGTTTTTGGGAATGCATCAGTAAGGGCCACTAAATTTGACCTTCCTTGGTCCTCCTTGTAGTCTAGGAGGAAAACTAGTGTTTCTGCTGCTGCATCAGTGAGCACAACTATTCTGATTAGCAGGGTACAGGGACCATTGCGGGTCCTTGGGCAAGAGGTGTTTCTGCTGCTGCATCGGTGAGCGCAACTATTCCAATCAGCAGGGTCCAGGGACTGTTGCAGGTTCTTGGGCAGGGGGAAAAACAAACAAACCAAAACCACAGACAGTTTTGTCTTTCAAATGGGAAACACTCAGGCATTAACAGGCTCACTCTTGAAATGCATCCTAAGCCATTGGGACCAATTTGACCTACAAACCCTGAAAAAGAGGTGGCTCATTTTTTTCTGCACTGTGGCCTGGGTCCCAATATTCTCTCTCTGATGGGGAAAAATGGCCACCTGAGGGAACTATAAATTACAATACTATCCTACAGCTTGATCTTTTGTGTAACAGGGAAGGCAAATGGAGTGAAATACCTTATGTCCAAGCTTTTTTTTCATTGAAGGAGAATCCACAACTATGCAAAGCTTGCAATTTGCATCCCACAGAAGGACCTCTCAGCTTACCCCCATAGCCTAGCCTCCCTGTAACTCCCCTTCCTATTAATGATAAGCCTCCTCTAATCTCCCCCTAACCAGGAAGAAATAAGCAAAGAAATCTCAAAGGGACCACAAAAATCCCCAGGCTATCGATCATGCCCCGTTCAATCTGTAGGGGGAAGAGAATTTGGCCCAACTCGGGTACATGTCCCCTTCTCCCTCTCTGATTTAAAGCAGATCAAGGCAGACCTGGCCTTTAATGAAAAGAATGCGCCTTTAGCTGCAGCCCGAGAGTTTGGAAATAGTTGGCATCTTAGTCAAGTAAGTGATAGAATGACAACCAAAGAAAGGGACAAATTATCTACCATTCAGCAAACCATCCCCAGTATGGAGCCCCACTGGGACCTTGACACAGATCATGGGGGACTGGAGTCGTAAACATCTGTTGACCTGTGTTCTAGAAGGACTAAGGAGAATTAGGAAAAAGCCCATGAATTATTCAATGATGTCCACCATAACTCAGTGAAAGGAATAAAATCCTTCTGCCTTCCTACAGTATCTATGGGAGAGCATAAGAAAATATACTCGCCTGTCACCTGACTCACTCGAGGGCCAATTGATCCTAAAAGATAAGTTTATTACTCAAACAGCTGCAGATATCAGGAGAAAGCTCCAAAAGCGAGCCCTGGGCCCTGAACAAAATGTGGAGGCATATTAAACCTGGCAACCTCGGTGTTCTATAATACGGACCAAGAGGAACAGGCCCAAAAGGAAAAGTGAGATCAAAGAAAGGCCGCAGCCTTAGTCATGGCCCTCAGACAAACAAGGTGGTTCAGAGAGGACAGAAAATGGAGCAGACCAATCACTCTGTAGAGTTTGTTCTCAGTGTGGTTTACAAGGACACTTTAAAAAAGATTGTCCAATGAGAAACAAGCCACCCCCTCCTCCATGTCCGCTATGCTGAAGCAATCACTAGAAGGTGCACTGCCCCAGAGCGCAATGGTTCTCTGGGCCAGAAGCCCCCAACTAGATGATCCAACAACAGGACTGAGCGTGCCCGGGGCAAGCGCCGTCTCATGTCATCACCGTCGTTGAGCCCTGGTACATTTAACCATTAAGGGTCAGGAAATTGACTTCCTCCTGGACACTGGCATAGCCTTCTCACTGTTAATCTCCTGTTCTGGAAGACTGTCCTCAAGGTCTGTTACTATCCAAAGAATCCTGAGATAGCCTGTAACCAGGTATTTCTCTCCCACCTCTTCAGCTGTAATTGTGAGACTTTGCTCTTTTCACATGCCTTTCTTGTTATGCCTGAAAGTCCCACACCCTTATTAGGGGGGGATATATTAGCAAAGCTGGAGTTATTATCTCCATGAATATGGGGAACAAGTTACCCATTTGTTGTCCCTTACTTGAGGAGGGAAACAACCCTGAAGTCTGGGCATTGGAAGGACAATTTGGAAGGGCAAAAAATGTCTGCCCAGTCCAAATCAGGCTAAAATATCTCACCACTCTTCCTTATCAAAGGAAATATCCCTTAAGGCCTGAAGCTCATAAATGATTACAGGATATTGTTAAACATTTAAAAGCTCAAGGCTTAATAAGGAAATGTAACAGTCCCTGCAACACCACAATTCTAGGAGTACAAAAATTGAATGGTCAGTGGAGATTAGTGTAAGATCTTAGACTTATCCATGAGGAAGTAATTCCTCTATATCTAGTTGTACCCAGACCCTATACCCTGCTATCTCAAATACCAGAGGATGCAGAATGGTTCACTGTTCTGGACCTCGAGGATGCCTTCTGTATTCCCCTGCACTCTGACTCACAGTTTCTCTTTGCCTTTGAGGATCCCCCAGACCACACATCCCAACTTACGTGGATGGCCTTGCCCCAAGGGTTTAGGGATAGCCCTCATCTGTTTGGTCAGGAACTGGCCCAAGATCTAGGCCACTTCTCAAGTCCAGGCACTCTGGTCCTTAAGTATGTGGATGATTTTCTTTTGGCTACCAGTTCGGAAGCCTCATGCCAGCAGGCTACTCTAGATCTCTTGAACTTTCTGGCTAATCAAGGGTACAAGGTGCCTAGGTCGAAGGCCAAGCATTGCCTACAGCAGGTCAAATATCTAGGCCTAATCTTAGCCAGAGGGACCAGAGCCCTCAGCAAGGAATGAATACAACCTATACTGGCTTATCCTATCCTTAAGACATTAAAACAGTTGTGGGCATTCCTTGGAATCACCAGCTTTTGCTGACTATAGATCCCCAGATACAGTGAGATGGCCAGAGGACTCTAAACTCTAATCAAGGAGATCCAGAGGGCAAATACTCATCTAGTAGAATGAGAACCAGGGGCAGAAACCACTGTCAAAATCTTAAAGCAGACCCTAGTACAAGCTCCAGCTTTAAGTCTTCCCACAGGACAAGACTTCTCTTTATATATCACAGACAGAGAGAGAGCAGGGATAGCTCTTGGAGTCCTTACTCAGACTGGTGGAACAACCCCACAACCAGTGGCATACCTAAGTCAGGAAACTGATGTAGTAGCAAAAGGCTGGCCTCACTGTTTAAGGTTAGTTGTGGCAATGGTTTTCTTAGTGTCAGAGGCTATCAAAGTAATACAAGAAAAAAATCTCACTGTCTGGACTACTCATGATGTAAATGTCATACTAGGAGCACCGGAAGTTTATGGCTGTTAGACAACTGCCTATTTAGATACCAGGTGCTACTCTTTGAGGGATCGGTGTTTCAAATATGTATGTGCATGGCCCTCAACCCTGCAACTTTTCTCCCAGAGGATGGGGAACCAATCGAGCATGACTGCCAACAAATTATAGTCCAGACTTATGCCACCCAAGATGATCTCTTAGAAGTCCCCTTAGCTAATCCTAACCTTAATCTATTTACCAGTGGAAGTTCATTTGTGGAGAATGCGATATGAAGGGCAGGTTATGCTATAGTTAGTGATGTAACCATAGTTGATAGTAAGCCTCTTCCCCCAGGGAGCAGCACACAGTTAGCAGAACTAGTGGCACTTACCAGAGCCTTAGAACTGGGAAAGGGAAAAATAATAAATGTGTATACAGATAGCAAGTGTGCTTATCTAATCCTGCATGCCCATGCTGCAATGTGGAAAGAAAGGGAGTTCCTAACCTCTGGGGGAATCTCCATTAAATACCACAAGGAAATTACGGATATATTGCATGCAGTGCAAAAACAAAAGGAGGTGGCAGTCTTACACTGCCAAAGCCATCAGAAAGGTGAAGGAGAAAAGACAGAAGGAAACCGTCAGGCAGATGCTGAGGCCAAAATTCCTGCCAGGAGGAACCTCCCATTAGAAATACCTATGGAAGGACCCTTGGTATGGAACAACCCCCTCCAAGAGATTAAGCCATATTATTCCCCAACTGAAACAGAATGGGGACTTTCGCGGGGGCATAGTTTTCCCCCTCGGGGTGGTTAACAACAGAAGAAGGAAAGGTACTTATACCCAAAGCCAGCCAGTGGAAAATACTTAAAGCCTTCCACCAAGCTTTTCATATGGGTATTGAAAACACTCATCAAATGGCCAAATCCCTATTTACAGGGCCAAATCTCCATACCATCTGACAGATAGTCAAAGCCTGTGAGGTGTGCCAAAAGAATAATCGCTTGGTCCATCATAAGGCCCCTTTGGGGGAACAAAGAAAAGATCACTATCCTGGAGAAGACTGGTGGTTAGACTTTACCCATATGCCTAAGTCAAAGGGATTTCAATACTTGTTGGTCTGTGTTGATACCTTTACAAATTGGATAGAAGCTTTCCCCTGCAGAGAGAGAAGGTTCAGGAAGTGATTAAAGTCCTAATTCATGAAATAATTCATAGATTTGGGCTTCCCTAAAGCTTACAGAGTGACAATTGTCCAGCTTTTAAAGTCATGATAACTCAGGGAATTTCCAGGGCACTAGGGATAAAATATCACCTTCATTGTGCCTGGAGGTCACAATCCTCAGGGAAGGTAGAAAAGGCAAATTAAACACTCAAGAGGCACTTAAGGAAACTAACACAAGAAACTAATTTCCCATGGCCTACTCTTTTGCCCATGACCTTATTAAGAATCTGAAATTCTCCTCACAAAATGGGGCTCAGTCCATATGAAATGCTGTATGGACGATCTTTTCTCACAAATGACCTCCTACTTGATCAAGAAATGGCCAACTTGGTCAATGATATAACTTATTTGGCAAAATATCAACAAAACCTTAAAAACCTACCTGAAAGATGTCACAGAGAAAAGGGAACAGAGTTGTTTCAACCAAGAGTTCTAGCTGTGGTCAAATCTCTCCCCTCTACCTCCCCATCTATGGACGCTTTGTGGTAAGGATCATAGTAGGTAATGCTCTCTACCCACACTGCAGTTAAGGTGGCAGGTATGGAATCTTGGATCCACCACACCAAAGTTAAATTTTGGACACCCCATGAGGAACCTGTGGGACCGTCAGCTCAGGAGTTTCAAGATCAGCCAGACCAGCCTTGATATACCTTCGAACTGTTGGAGGACTTGCATCTCTTATTTCAGAAGGAAACATCCCAGACTAAAAAGGCTCCTACCACTGATCCTGAAGAAAAACCCTTCCTCCTTAAAAAATATAAGTGAAAACCTACATAATCTTTATCTAGAACACCTCTGCTTGCCCCTTTAATGGAATCCTTTTACTATTTCTTCATATTATTGAGCAGCATATTAACCATGCTCTTTGTGATAAGACTATATACTGTAGCTCCTGATGGGATGAAAATAAAATACAAGACAGGGAGTCACTCAGTTTGCTCCCAACACCCCTTTCCAGCTCCTCACTGGAGCTACCTTGGCAAGTACCCTAGGATTATGGGAAATGAAAACAACAAATTCACACACCTTTTTAACATACACAACCAGTTCTGTCTACCCAGCCAAGGTATATTCTTCTTATGTGGAACGTTGACCTATATCTGCCTCTCCACTAACTGGACAGGCACCTGCACCTTAGTCTTTCTAAGTCCCAACACTAATATTGCCCCAGAAAATCAGGCCGTATTAGTGCCCCTCAAAGCTCAAGTCCATCAGCACAGGGCCATGCAACTAAAGCCCCTACTTATAGGATTAGGAATGGCTACTGCTACAGGAACCAGAATAGCCAGTTTATCTACTTCATTATCTTACTTCCACACACTCTCAAAGGATTTCTCTGACAGTTTGCAATAAATAACGAAATCTATCCTTACTCTACAATCCCAAATAGACTCTTTGGCAGCAGTGAATCTCCAAAACCATTGAGGCTTAGACTTCCTCACTGCTGAGAAAGGAGGACTCTGCACTTTCTTAGGGGAAGAGTGTTGTTTTTACACTAAGTAGTCAGGGATAGTAAGAGATGCCACCTGACATTTACATGAAAAGGCTTCTGAAATCAGACAATGCCTTCCAAACTCTTATACCAACCTTTGGAGTTGGGCAACATGGCTTCTCCCCTTTCTAGGTCCCGTGGCAGCCATCTTGCTATTACTCGTCTTCAGGCCCTGTATTTTTAACCTCCTTGTCAAATTTGTTTCCTCTAGAATTGAGGCCATCAAGTTACAGATGGTCTTACAAATGGAACCACAAATGAGCTCAACTAGCAACTTCTACTGAGCACTTCTTCACTGACCTGCTGGCCTTTTCACTGGCCTAAAGAGTTCACCTCTGGAGGACACTACAACTGCAGGGCCCCTTCTTCACCCCTATGCAGCAGGAAGTAGATAGAGTGGTCATCACCCAATTCCCAACAGCAGTTGGGGTGTCCTGTTTAGAGGCCTGATTGAGAGGTGAAGATGGCTGGGCTTCTGGGTTGGGTGGGGACCTGGAGAACTTTTCTGTCTGGCTAAAGGATTGTAAGTGCACAGTCAGGGCTCTGTGTCTAGCTAAAGGTTTGTAAACACAGCAATCAGCACTCTGTAAAAACACACCAATCAGCGCTCTATGTCTAGCTAAAGGTTTGTAAATGTACCAATCAGCACTCTGTAAAATGGATCAATTAGTTCTCTGTTAAATGGACCAATCAGCAGGATGTGGGCAGGGCCAAATAAGGGAATAAAAGCTGGCCAACCCAGCCAGCAGTGGCAACCCGCTGGGGTCACCTTCCACGCTGTGGAAGCTTCGCTCTTTCGCTCTTCACAATAAATCTTGCTGCTGCTCACTCTTTGGGTCCACACTACCTTGATGAGCTGTAACACTCACTGAGAAGGTCTGCAGCTTCACTCCTGAAGTCAGCAAGACCATGAACCCACCAGGAAGAACAAACAACTCCAGACATGCCACCTTTAAGAGCTGTAACACTCACTGCGAAGGTCTACGTTTTCACTCTTGAAGTCAAGCCAGACCACGGACCTGCTGGAAGGACGAAACTTCAGACACATCTGAACAGCTGAAGGAACAAACTCTGGACACACCATCTTTAAGAACTGTAACACTCACCATGAGGGTCCATGGCTTCCTTCTTGTGGTCAGTGATACCAAGAACCCACCAGAAGGAACCAATTCCAGACACAATGAGTCCTGTATTTTGACAAAATCATGTATCCTGTGTTTCATTTTTCAAACACTAAAGATGTCTAGTCTGTTGTTGATTAAAGACAAACATTTGAAATGACTGTATGTCAAAGAAAGGTTTATTTATTTGCATATTTGAGGAATATAATTACTGGGAGAAATTCTTTTGGTTATACTACTAGCAGAGACATTTTGACATGTGTTGATCATATTTTAATTAACTGTAGTGAAGTACGGCATTTTAAATGACTAATATGCTTGTTCATTTTATTAACTTTCTCAATTATAAAATGTCAGAGATCTAAGGGATAATTATACTTCTGTCTTTAAATTGTAAATCATAAAATTAGATTAAATATAGTTTAAACTGTATAGAAGCATATTTAAGATGTTAAATCTCTCTTACTACATAACCAAGTTAATTTTTGTGCCCTTTGTCATTGTTTGGAGAAAAAAGGTATATACATATATTCATATACATAAAATATTTTTGACAGTACTCAAGAGACCATGCTAAGAAATGGCCTCCTAATATTTCCTACTGAATTAGATGTTTATTTATGAGCTACATATTTAGAGACAAAATGATATATGCAAACTCTCCAAAATAATACATTAATATTTCCCAATTCTAGTTTATTATTTGTAGAATTTATATTACATCAAGTAACCTGGAATCTTGTGGTTAGGGATTTCATCATTCTCAAGTACCATCTTAATCCCACCTTCAGACTAAAAATATAAATTAACTTTTGAATGTTTATAACTTTTAAAGTTCTGTTAGGATTCAAACATATTTAAGGAAACAAAAAACAAAATACAAGCAAACAATGAGATTTAAAACAGCAACAACAAACCAAAAACAACAAAAATGTGATGCCATAGAGAATGAGAACTAACGGAGTACATATATGAGAAATACAGTTACAGATATTGATGCTGTTCATAAAAAAATTAGTGCAGATCATCATTAAATTATAAAAATATGTGCTGGGACAAATTACAGTGTACTTTTCATATGTATTAAGTCACTACCACTTATTGTAATTGTTTGTTTTTTTCTTCAAAATCCGATAAAATTAAATCAAGCATTGCATTCCTGATATCCTTCCAAGATTGCCTTGTGCATTTGAAAAGCTTGGAGACACCTAAGCTTAAATGTTAATAGTGAAATGGACTTTAAATCTCAGCTACAAAATGTAAAGAACCTGGAAGTTGACACTGGAAAGTGTTGGACAAACTCAAAATGGATGATTTTTCTTGAACTCATTCAATAATTGAGGTTGCATGGCAAACTGTCACCCTATTTGGAGAGATTAGGTACACACAGAAAAATGGAACAAACAGGGTCTACTTACCTGGAGCCAACACTGCTGTTTCTGATCATCAATCGTGTTGAAGTTGGCTGATAAATTCTTCCCATAATATAAATACTATTGCATATTTTCTGTCAATTTAAAACATTTATCAATTCACTCTGCCACAAAAGGAGCAGGAGAAACTAACATCAATTCAGCTATAGGTTACATTTTCTAAATAGTCTCCTGATCAGCAACATTTTAGCAATGGTGTAGCTCACTATGTCATAGATTAATATCCTGTCATCTGACATCATCTGCCTTTGGTCAGGAAAAGGGGAATGGATGTATGAAAATGCAACCCCTGTCAGCTAGGAACTGACCTATTGTTGCTAGGAGCTAACCTGCCATTCACAGCTAGGTACTTAAAGCTAGACTTTGTGTTCCATGGAAAATAAACATTTCTCAAAATACAAATAACAGGTGAGACCACTGTTTGATCATGATGACTCAAGACAAAAACAAGGCCGCTTCATAATTATGCCCAAACTCATGTACGAATAAACCACACAAATGATCAAATGTCTACTTTTCCTGACTAATATACATAACCACTTCTTCTTCATCAGCTAGAGGTCATTCTAGTACTGCAGTTTTCCTCACATAATTACGCACACTTCATTGCTAACACTTTTCATATAAGATTGATCAGGCTATCTAATCATAGAATTCATATCACTTTCTGGTAGCATCCAATCCAAAGCAAGCACTAAGGTTTTTTAAACCTACCCAAATCTCCTAACATTCTCCTACTAAAAGGCCCCACATTTCTCCACGGTGTTCATTCTCTTTTATTGCATTGACTCAGTACAATCAACTCGTGTGTTCCTGATGATCTTTAGCTAGAGAGCATTGATGCTTAGAATAAGAAAATATTTACTCTGATACAAACAACTATTATTTTATTGCCAATGATTTATTTTTCAGTTTGCATATAACAAACTATTACTTTCATTTCAATAATTTTTTTCTTCCTTAAAGTTGCTTAAGACTTTCTTCTTTAAAGTCTTAAAATGGGGTTTAAATATTCTCTCCTCATTTTTATCATTGTTTTTCTCATTTAACCTTGTTATCCTTTCCCTTCCACTCTAAATGATATATTTAAGTTTGACTTTCTTCTTCTTTGATTGTTCTTCACATATCAAGTATATGCTTAGATCTCTAATACTAATTTTAGTTAATCTTTATAAATTTAGATATATTTTAATATTTCCTGTTTACCTTGTTATTGTTCTAACTTGTTTCTTGTCTGATATATCTTCTTCTTATTCCTTAATATTTTCTACTTTCTCTACAACCTGAAAGTTGGAATTATTCTCTATTCATGGTTTCTTTATTTTTCATTCTTTTCCCATGGTAAATAACATTTATTTGATATATATTTGTTGCTTGTTGTTTATTTCCTCTACACCAAAATGTAAGCACTTTTAAACACAGAGTTTGGCTTTGTTTACTGCTAAATTTCCAGTAGAAATTGTATGTTCTCAACAATAAAAGTCACTGTTGTATGTAGTGTTCCCATCACATATTCACTCTTTCCTTGACATACCCTTCATATGAGAATATCTGCCCCATTCTAAAGAAGATTTAAGCTATTCACAGGCCCTTGATAAAGAAATAAATGTTTGAATTTTGGGGTGTTTGATACACAGCATTATCACAGAAACACTGAAAAATATCTTTGTTCACACTTGAATAATGCTTTCTCTGAGTCAGACACTGCTCCTAGTATAGTACACAGTTAACCATATACATATATCAGCATGTTCAATCTACCAATGAGATAGACACTATTACCAGGCAAATGTATAAATGAGAGCTCTGAGGTACAGAATTTAAGTAACGTATTTAAGTTTACATAGACTATCAACTATAGAGCTAAGATTTAAAGCAAGCCTTCTGACTCAAAAATTAGGGTAGTCACATTTAGCAAATGAAAATTATAGGATGTTAGTTAACTTGAAGTTCATATAAATGATGAGTAAGTTGGTATTTCTTAGTATAAGTTGCCCCAAGTTTTGTAAAGGAATAACTATTTTATCTGCAATGCTATTCAGAGTCCATTATCACAATGCTGTAGTTTTTTTCCTTATAAATGTTTTTAAAATGAATTAATGAGTAGCCAAAAATAATGAGATATGACTCACGTTAGAATTAATTGCTCTTAAAATTCGTATGCCATATATTTGTTGATTGTTTCTATATCAGCAAGCCTTAGCATATTTCAAGCTTGTGATGATCCTTATAGATGGCCTCTGTGCTTATATTTCACATAAAGTACTGAAAAACTTATGATTAGTGTCCATTAGATGCTTTCCCATAAGGAAAAGCCTTGATTGCTCCTAAAAAGGAGAAATGTTAATTAATCAAGAATTTTTTGCCATTGCATATTCAAGTCATTTAGCAATTCAAGAGCAGATATAATTTTAAAAATAGCATAACAATCATTTTAGAGCCAAAAAATGTTCAAAAAACAAAATGAGATTATGATAAATTAATATTATTCTTAACCTTGTTTCTGATGCTGGGTAACTACAACAGGTTAGCTGGAAATATAACTTCATGTACAGGCGTCTGTGTTTCACATTATTGTACTTCACTGATATTGTGGTTTTTTGTTTGTTTGTTTGTTTGTTTTGTTTTAAATTGAAGATATATGGTAACCATGCCTCAAGAAGCCTGTTGGAACCATTTTCCAACAGCGTGTGTTCACTTGGTTTCCGTATTTCATGTGTTGGTAATTCTAGTAATATTTCAAACTTTTTCATTATTATTATATAGGCTCTAGTGATCTATTATAAGTGATCTTTAATGCTGCTATTGTGATTATTTTGTGGTGCCAAAAACTATGCTCATATAAAGTTGTAAACTTAATAAATGTGCATGTTCTGGCTGCTCAATTGACTGGCCATTTCCTAGTCTCTCTTTCTGTCCTCAGGTCTTCCTACTCCCTGAGACAAAGCAATACTGAAATTAGGAGAGTTGATAACCTCACAAGGGCCTCTAAGTGTTTAAGTGAAAAGAAGAGTCACAGGTCTGTCTCTCACTTTAAATTAAAAAGTAGAAATTATTATGCTTAGTGATAAAGGCATGTCAAAACCCGAGACAGGCCAAAACTTAGCTCTCTTGAGCTGAAGAGTTAGCCCATTGTGAATGCAAAGAAAAATTCTTGAAGGAAATTAGAAGTGTTGCTCTGCTAAACAATGAATGAAAAGAAAATGAAACAACCTTATGGCTGATATGAAGACAGACTTAGTGGTCTCTATAGAAGATCAAATAAGATGTAGCATCCTCTTCAGCCAAATTCTAATCATGAGCACAGCACTAACTCTCTTCAATTCTATGAAAGCTAAGAGATGAGAAAGCTACAGAAGAAAAGTTGGAAGCTAACAGAGATTGGTTCATGAATTTCAAAATAAAAAAGCCATCTCCATAACATTAAAGTACAAGGTGAAGCAGAAAGCATTGCAACAAGTTACTCAGAATATTTTACTAAAATAGTTGATGAAAGTTACTATGCCAAACTAAAAATTTCAGTGTAGCTCATGAAGCAGCCTTCTATTGAAAGTAGATGCCATCTAGAACTTTCATAACTAGAACAGAGAAATCAATGCCTGGCTTCAAAGCTTCAAAGAAGAGACTGACTCTCTTGGTAGGGGCTAATGCAACGGTAACTTGAAGTTGAAGCCAATACTCATTTGCCGTTTTAAGAATTACAAGCTTCTTAAGAATTATTCTAAATCTATTCTGCTTGTGCTCTATAAATGGAACAATAAAGCCTAGATGACAGCACATCTGTTTACAATATGGTTTACTGAATAGTTTAAGCACATTGTTGAGAACTACTGCTCAGTAAAAAAAAAAAAAAAAAAAAAAAAGATTCCTTTCAAAATATTACTTCTCATTGAAAATGCTCCTGGTCATTTAGTAGACAGAAATATACAAGCAGAATAATGTTATTTTCATGCCTGCTAAGACAACACCTGTTTCGCATTCCACAGATCAAGGAGTAATATGATTTACAAATTGTATTATTTAAGAAATACATTTTATTAGGCTATAGCTGCCATAGACAATTATTCCTCCGGTGGTAAAAGTAAATTGAAAACCTCTGGAAAGGATTCACAGACTCTGTTAAGGATATTCATGATTAATGGGAGGAGGTCAAAATATCAGCATTGACAGCAATTTGAAAGAAGTTGATTCCATTGTTATGTTATTTTAGAAATTACCACAGCTACTTCAACCTTCAACAGTGAATCAGCAGTCATCAAAATGGAAGAAAAACTCACAACCAAAAATATATTGCAATTCGCTGAAGGCTCGGATGGTTGTTGATATGGTTTGGCTGTGCCCCCTCCCAAATCATATATATTTTTTTAAATTTTACTTTAAGTTCTAGGATACATGTGCAGAATGTGCAGGATTATTACATGGGTATACATGTGTCATGGTGGTATACCCATCATCTAGGTTTTAAGCCCTGCATGCATTAGGTATTTGTCCTAATGCTCTCCCTCCTCTTTCCCCTCACCCCTCAACAGGCCCCGGTGTGTGATGTTCCCCTCCCTATGTCCATGTGTTCTCGTTGTTCAACTCCAATTTATGAGTGAGAACATGCGGTGTTTGGTTTTCTGTCCCTGTGTTAGTTTGCTGGAAATTATGGTTTCCAGCTTCAGTCATGTCCCTGCAAAGGACATGAACTCATTTGTTTTTAGGGTTGCCTGGTATTTCATGGTGTATATATGCCATATTTTCTTCATCCAGTCTATCACTGAGGGGCACCAAATCATATCTTAAACTGTAGATCCTATAATCCCCATATGCTATGAGAGGGACTCGATGGGATGTAATTGAAATGTGGGAGTGGCTACCTCCACGCTCTTCTTGTGATAATGAATGATTTCTCATGAGATCCAATGGTTTTATAAAGGGCTTCCCTCTGGGCCCTGCTCTTCACTCTGTATTTCTCCTTGCTGCTGCCATGTGAAGGAGGATGTGTTTGCTTCCCCTTCAACCACGATCCTAAGTTCCCTGAGACCTCCCCAGCCATGCCTCCCTCTCACATATTTTAATTGTGACTCAGTTAGACAGCTTTCCTTGATAAATTACACAATCTTGAGTATGTCTTTATTAGCAATGTGAGAATGGACTAATACAGTAAATTGGTACCACAGAGAGAGGGATGCTGCTGCAAAGATACCCAAAAATGTGAAAGCAAATTTGGAACTGAGTAACAGAGGTTGGAACAGTTTGGAAGGCTCAGAAGAAGACAGGAAAATATTGGAAAGGTTGGGATTTCCTAGAGACATGGAGGGTTTAGAAGACAGCAAGACTTGGGAAAGTTTGGAATGGCTTTGACCAAAATGCTGATTTTGGTAAAATGTGGAGGTTATTTCAGGTGGAGATGAGTAACTTGTTAGGAAATGGAGCAAAAGTGATTCTTGTTATACTTTAGCGAAGAGACTGGCAGCATTCTGTCCATGCCCATGCGAAAGATCTGTGGAACTTTGAATTTGAGTGAGATGGTTTAGGGTATCTGGCAGAAGAAATTTGTAAGCAGCAAAGCATTCAAGAAATGACAGAGCATAATAGTCTGGAATATTTGCAACCTGAAAACATAGGAGAAAAGAAAACTAATTTTATGAGGAGAAATTCAAGCCAGCTGCACAAAAGTGCATAGATACAAATTTGCACATGTATCTAAATGTGAATCACTGGGACAATGAGGAAAATGTCTTCAGGGCATGTCAGAGACTTTCATGGCTGTCCCCCTCCACCCACCCTGCCACTTTACAGACCCAGAGGCCTGGGGGAAAAAATGCTTTCGTGGGCCTGATCTAGGGCTCCCCTGCAGTGTAATCCTAGGGACTTGGTGCTCTGTGTCCCAGATGCTCCAGTCATGGCTAGAAGGGGCCAAAGTACAACTCAGGCCATGGCTTCAGAAGTTGCAAGCCCTAAGGTCTGACAGCTTCCACGTGGTGTTAGTCCTGTAGGTGCTCAGAAGACAGGAATGGAGGTTTGGGAAACTCTGCTTAGATTTTAGAGGATGTATGAAAACGTTTGGAGGTCCATACATTCTCTGAAATTGAGGTGTGCTTCAGGAGTGGAGCCCTCATGGAGAGCGTCTGATAAGGCAGTGCAGAAGGAAAATGAGGGATTGGAGCCCCCACACAGTCTCCACTGGGGTTTTGCTAGCAGAGCTGTGAGAAGAGGGCCACCATCCTCCAGACCCCAGAATGGTAGATCTGCTGACAGCTTGCACCGTGCACCTGAAAAAGCTTCAGACAATCAACACCAGCAGTGAAAGAGGCAATGAGGGGGGCTGTACCCTGTAAAGCTACAAGGTTGGAGCTGCCCAAGGTGATGGGAGTCCACCTCTAACATAAGCATGACCTAGATGTGAGACATGGAGTCAAAGGAGATAATTTTGGAATTTTAAGGTTTAATGACTGCCCTATTGGATTTTGGACTTGCATTGGGCCTGTAGACACTTTGTTTTGGCCAATTTTTGGAATAGGTATATTTTCTAATGCCTGTACACACACTGTATCTAGGAAGTAAATAACTTGCTTTTGATTTTACAGGCTCACAGGTCGAAGGAACTTGCCTTGTTTCAGATGATATTTTGGCTTTAGATTTTGAGTTAATGCAGGAATTAGTTAAGAATTTGAGGGATTGTTGGAAGGACATGATTGCATTTTGAATTGTTAGCACATGAGATTTGTAGGGGGTCAGAGGCAAAGTGATATGGTTTAGCTGTGTCCCCACCCAAATTATATCTTGAACTGTAGTTCCCATAATTCTCATTTCTTGTGGAGAGACTCAGTGTGAGGTAATTAATCATGGCGGCGGTTACCTCTATGCTGTTCTCATGATAGTAAGGGAGTTCTCATGAGACCTGATGGTTTTTATAATAGTCTTTTCCCTGCTTCACTCTGCTCTTCTCCTTTCTGCCACCATGTGAAGAAAGACATGTTTGCTTCTACTTGAACCATGATTGTAAGTTTTTTGAGGCCTCCGCAGCCATGCTGAACTGTGAGTCAATTAAACCTCTTTCCTTTATAAATTACCAGTCTCATGTTGCCTTTATTAGCAGTGTGAGAACGAATTAATACAGTTGCTAGCATTTTTAGTAATAAAATACCTCATTAATGTATATGCATTTTTTTAGGCTTAATACTCCTTCATACTCCTTAAGTAATATTAAGTACTAATCAATACTACTACAATATAAACTTGTACTGCATTTATAGAAATAAGTCTTATTAGTAATTTATAATATTACATACTCTAAATGACCTACTATAAGCCAAATAAATGATGAACAGATATAATTAACTGCATTCAATTTTTTAATCCAAGAAATAATTTTCAAACTGTTTTCCTTGGGCAAGACACAAATTTTAGATTCTAGAAATATAATTTTTTACTTTGAGAGAGTTTAAAAATAATGCACATTAGCAACACTCAAAAGTTTGACCTGAAAAGTTTTATACCTGCATGTGAAATTATAATGAAATTTAACAATTAGTAGAAGCAATGTTCTCAGAGAAATTTGGAAAAAGGATACAGGACTAACAGTGAGTTGGAGATGATAAACTGATGTTTTAGTATATCTTTAAGGAGTCGCAGCTATTACCAGGCAGAAGTGACAGGCTTTCAAAGGGGTAGAGAGCAATATAGGATGCCATGTTCAAGGTATATTGAGATGCTAGATTACAAAAAAAGAAAAAAAAAAGTTTTATTTGCAATTGGGTTTTGAAAAATTACAGAGAATAAGATTGAGAAGAAATACTTTGTTTCAAGGGCAATGTGGCCTATATAATATATATGTGTATATATATGTATTGAGGGCCATATAACCCCTGAAACAAAGTATTGCTTCACAGTCTTTTAACTAAACTTTTAAACATTTTTGAGGTAATATGTAGCAACATAGATTCATAAACAGAAGTCTATCATTCTTACATTAGTGCATTGGAAGGAAAATGTCAGGTGCATCATGGAAAACTTGAAGTTTTCTCTCTGGAAAGATGCGATCCCAGAATGCAATGTATACAAAAGCACGTCCCTGATTGTATCAGTTTAGTAGCTCCAAATAATGTTTAATTATGAATAAGGTATTTCCTCAATTGATAACAGATTTTAACACTGAAAAGACTGGAACATTCTGTGTGTGTATCATTAATGAGAATAAAAGGCTTTTATACAGAACTAAAGCATAATTATTCCTGTGTCTGGGGGGAAGCTGTATTTTGGAGGTAACATATTATCTGAATTTTATCATCTTCACATTATCTTGCTGCTGGGATTTCTTGGATACTCTTGGCCTGACTATTAGTTTATTGATGAGGGATATGGAGTAGGAATAAAAAGCTATCACCCTGAAAATAATTGAAAAACTCTTGATTGTCTTGAATATTCAGTTGTATAGATTCAGTCAAAGGAGAAATAAATGCACTCTAAGTCCTATTCACATATTATGGAAACTTTAAAGAAATAATGACAATATGTATATTTATTTAGAACAAGTACTGTTGCATGGATTAAGTAATAAACTTGCTTAAGGAATAAATAATAAGTTTAATGAATATTCCTCACATATATTTTAATTTTAAAACTTAATCACTTAAAAATTCAAAAGCAGCTTCTGAAATAATTACATATTGAATTTTGAACATCCCAAATCCAAAAATTCAAAATCCAAAATGTTCCAAAATCTAAAACTTTCTGAGTACTGACATGATTCTTAAGGGAAATGCTCATTGAGGTAATTCAGATTTCAGATTTTTGGATTTGAGATACTCAAGCAGTAAGTAAATGCAAATATTCCAAAATTTGAGAAAAGACAAACTCTGAAACACTTCTGGTCCCAATTATTTCAAATAAGATACCCTGAACCTATAAAAATATTTCTTATCAACTTTCCTCTCTGAAATCAAATGAAAACAATTATATCATGGAAAGATAAGCGATAAAGCCAGCTTTATTGAAAATAAAATGTGTCTCAAAATCTAAATTTCAAACCAATAAGAATAGTTGAACTACAATAAATATTACCTGCTAACTCTCCTCTAGATACTCTTCTAACACTTGAGATACATCAGTGAGGAAAACATGAAAAGCACTAAATATTGCTACCTTTGTAAATCTTGCATTTTAGTAGGGGATAGACAAGCAATAAATAATAAGTATTAGAAATAAATAAATTATACAATATATAAGAAGATTCTAAATCATGTGAAAGACGGAAAATACAGAAGACGAAAACTGGATAGGAAGTTTGTGGTGGTGTCAAAGATATATTGTACTACATGGATTTAAATGGGTAGAAATACTTAATTCAAGACTATTGCAATAGAAAAAAGAGATTGAGCTCAACTCTGTTGAAATAGTATAAGTGTCAGAATTTTTCAGTACTAGGTTATGAAAAAGTAGTAGAGGGTGTTAGGTGGGAGATGGGTCAATGTTATTTGGCAATCTGTTTGCTAGTTGGTGCTTACTAAAATTAGGCTCCTACCACCCCATAGAAACTGGGTTATAGGAGTGCTATCTTTCATAATGTTACCTTTTTTTGAAATTTTGAAAAATTAATCAATTTATTTTACTTTTTTTTTTTTTTTCATTTCAATACTGTTCGGAAAACAGGAGGTTTTTAGTTACAAGTTATGTAGCAATGATTTCTGAGATCTTGGTGCACTCATCACCTGAGCAGTGTACACAGTACCCAGTGTGTAGTCTCTTATCCCTTACCCTCCTCCCATCCTTCTCCTGAGTCCTTGAAGTCTATTGTATTCTTCTTATGTCTTTGCATCATTATAGCTTAGCTCCCACTTAGATATGAGAACATACAATATTTGGTTTTCCACGTCTGAGTTACTTCACTTAGAATAATGGTCTCCTACTCCATCCACATTGTTGTAAATGACAGTATTTCATTCATTCATTTTTATGATTGAGTAGCATTCCATGGTGTATGTACATCACATTTTCTTTATCCACTCATTGGTTGATGAGTATTTAAGTTGGATCCATATTTTTGCAGTGAATTGCAAATTAATTTTGCAAATGAATTATGTTACATTTCAAAGAGATGGCTCCTAGGTCTTTGAGAAAGGCATTAGGTTGTGTTAAAACATTTTGGGGTAGTAGGAGAATGGGAGATTTATATCTTAAAAGGAAGAGAAGTAATTTTCAATTGCAAGTAATGTACAGTAAAAAACCTAAGAAAAAGGAGGACCTCTAATCAGAAAGAAGTCTGTTTAACATTTTGAAAAGCAGATGAGAACTTTGGGGAGGTATACTGCCTCTTATAATATTAAATAGGGTGGTTGACGTAGACCTCATCAAGAAGACATTACTTGAGCAAATGAAGTACTAGGCCTTGGAAGATCAATCTTGGTGTGAAGACAAAGGTAGAGTAAAGGCTTTAAGGTGGAACATTGACTGGCATGTTAGAAGAAAGCAAAGAAGTGTGTAAGGCTGGAGAGGATTGAGTGAGTATGAAAGCAGTTGGTGAATTTACAAAGATAAAAGGGTCCAGATGATTTGGGGTCTTGTATGCCACTGTAAACATTTGATTTCACCCTTAAAGAGCCAGAAAAGTTCACAATGCCATTCTATTCAAAGATCAAAAGAAAGACCATATTGCAAAAACAAAATAATCCATATAAATATTTTTTAAAATCATGTAATATGTAGAATGCATTTGTCTTTGCTATGCTTCCATAATGATTCACAAAGCATTCTTTATGAAGTATTCATAAGCAGTCTTCATGAAGGATTATTCTCTATAGAATCTGTCTCTACTTCTTCTATAGAATCCAATGAAATATAGAAAAATACGTTTACTATGTGGAATATAATTGTTTATAGCCATTATATCTTTAATCAACTAATAATATATTAAAGAATAAAAATGTATGAAACCCACAAGAATTAATAAAGTAGAAGCTGAGATAATAGGAAATAAAAACTTTAACAAAATTTACAAATACTTTATGTAATAACAGTCTCTGAAATATCAATTTTCATACACAATGTGTGACCAAAAAATAAACAAACAAAAATCAAATATACTTCTATTCCCAAAATAAACATTACTACCTCCAAGTTTTATTCAGAATCATCTGAAAATTCTTTCAAATCCGATTGGTTATCCGATCCTATGCAATATGAGCTTATCAATTTGTAAACAGTTTACACTCGTGGAATTTCACTGTCAGTGTTTGTCAACTGTAAGACAGAAAAAGTTAAACACCATTTTGATTTATTGAAAATGGCTTGCAAAGTGCTAAACTCATGAAGTGTGCATACAAATAATTTCCAACTGTTCTGAAACCAGCTGATTGTCATTTCAACTTGCAAAATGAATTCAGAAATTATGTGACCTAAGTGACTTTATATACACTCCTTGATATAGTCTCGCTCTGTGTCCCAACCCAAATCTCATCTTAGACTGTAATCTGAATTGTAACCCGTACGTGTGGGAAGAGGGACCTCATGGGAGGTGACTGAGTCATGGGAGAGGTTCCCTCATGCTGTTCTGATGATACTGAGTGAGTTTTCACAAGATCTGATTGTTTTGTGATGGGCTTTTCCCCCCTTCACTCTACACTTCTCTTATTCTTCTCCTTCCTGCTGCCATGGGAAGAAGGAGGTGTTTGCTTCCCCTTCTGTCATGATTGTAAGTTTACTGAGCCCTCCCCAGACCTATGGAAATATGTGTCAATTAAACTTCTTTCCTTTATTAATTAGCTAGTCCTGGGTCTGTCTTTATAGCAGCGTGAGAATAGACTAATACAATAAATTGGTACCAGGAGAGTGAGATGCTGCTATAAGGATATCTGAAAATGCGGAAGCGACTTTGGAACTGGGTAACAGGAAGAGGTTGGAACAGTTTGGAGGGATCAGAAGAACACAGGGAAATGTGGGAAAGTTTGGAACTTGCTGGAGACTTGGAGGACTCAGAAGGCAGGAAGAAGTGGGACAGTTTGGAACTTCCTAGAGACTTGAATGGCTTTAACCAAAATCCTAATAGTGATATGAACAATGAAGTCCAGGCTGAGGTGGTCTCAGATAGAGATGAGAAACTTGTTGGTAACTGGAGCAAAAGGACTCTTGCTATGCTTTAGCGAACACACTAGCATCTATTAGCCCTGTCCTAGAGATCTGTGCAATTTTGAAAATGAGAGAAATTATTTGGGGTATCTTACTGAAGGAATTTCTATCTGGCAAAGTGTTCAAGAGAAAGCAGAGCATAAAAGTTTAGAGACTTTGCAGCCTGAAATAATGCAATAGAAAAGAAAAGCACATTATCTGGGAATAAATTCAAGACAGCTGCAGAAATTTTCTAAGTAACGAGGAACAGAATGTTAATCACCAAGATAATGGGAAAAATGTCTCCAGGTCATGTCAGAGACCTTCACAGCAGTTTCTCCCATCACAGACCTGGTGGCCTAGGAGGAAAAAAAAAAATGATTTCATGGGCTGGGTCCAGGTCCTCTCTGCTGTTTTCTGCCTAGGGAATGTATCTCAGTCACTCTAGCCATGGCTAAAATGGGGAAAGGAATAGCTCAGGTCATTGCTTTCAAGGGTGAAAGCCCCCGGCCTTGGCAGCTTCCACGTGGTGTTGGTCCTGCAGAAGCACAGAAGACAAGAATGGAGATTTTGGAACTTCCACCTAGGTTTCAGAGTATGTATGAAAATGTCTGGATGTCCAGGCAGAAGTCTGCTGCAGGTGGAGAGTCGTCATGAAGAATCTCTGCTAGGGCAGTGTGGAGGGGAAATGTGGCTTCAGAGCAGCCACACAGAGTCCCCATTGGGGCACTGTCTAGTGAAGCTGTGAGAAGAGACCCACCATCCTCCAGACCCCAGAATGGTAGATCCACTGACAGCATGCTTCATACACCTGGAAAAGACCCAGACATTCAACACCAGCCCTGAAAGCAGCTGGGGCAGGGGCTGTATCCTGCGATGTTGCAGGGGCAGAGTTGTCCAAATATGTGAGAGCTTAACTCTTGCATCATTGTGGTCTGGGTGTCAGACATGGAATTAAAGGAGATCATTTTGGAACTTTAAGGTTTAGTGGCTGTCTCATTGCATTTCAAACTTGCATGGGGCCTATAGCTCCTTTGTTTTGGCCAATTTCTCCCATTTGTAATGGGTGTATTTACCAAATGCATGTACCCTCATTGTACGTAGGAAGTAATTAACTTGCTTTTGATTTTACAGGCTCATAGGCAGAAGGGTCTTGTCTTGTCTCAGATGTGACCTTAAACTTGGACTTTTCAGTTACTGATGAAATGAGTTAAGACTTTGGGAGACTGTTGGAAAGGCATGATTGTGTTTTGAAATATGAGGACATGAGATTTGGGATGAGCCAGGGGTCGAATGATACAGTCTGGCTCTGTTTGCCAATCCAAATCTCATCTTGAATCATGATCCTAATTGTAATCTCCAAGTGTTGAGGGAGAGATCTTATGGGAGGTGGTTGAATCATGGGGGTGATTCTCCCGTGTTGTCCTTCTGATAGTGAATGAGTTCTCACAAGATCTGATGGTTTAATGAGGGGCTTTCCCCCAGCTTCACTCTACACTTCTCTCATTCTTCTCCTTCCTGCCATCATGTGAAGAAGGACATTTTTGCTTTCCCTTCCACCATGATAGTAAGTTTCCTGTGGCCTCTCCAGCACTGCAGAGGTGTGAGTGAATTAAACCTCTTTCTTTCATGAATTACCCAGTCTCAAGTATATCTTCATGGCAGCTTGAGAACTTATTAATACACCCCTGAAGATAGTACATAAACTGAACCAATATATATATGCCAATATTTCCTTTGATTAGCATAAATTGTTAATTCTCTCATGAAGTATAATATTGGTCCTTGGATAAAGGGCTGATTGATTAGACTTGTCAAATCAGGAAAGAAGAGTTACTCTTCAGAAAGCCCAGAACTTGTTATTTTATATTGCACAAAATCTCGAGCATTCTTGAACAATAATAAAATAATGTAATTTAATATAAATTTTATTTTTCAAAATGGATTAATGCATAAATAAATCTATATTTATTGGGCAATTATATGGCTTTACTATCTGACCTTATTCTATTTACAATTATATTTAAAATCACACATGGTGTCATTTTGTTCTTGTTTTCCAAAGATGTTTACAATTTTATCCACATCATAATTTATTGAATTAAAGACTATGTCCCACTTTGATATAATTTTAATATGAAACAAGTGATTGGGCTAACTTTTTAAGAACATGTCTTTCCAGAAGTCATAAAAACACATCACCTCAGCTGGCTACAGATGTATCTTTATTAAAGATACATTCTTTATGAAGCATTAGGGAAATCATCACTAGATAATACAAAGAAGTATTTCTGACTGGTGTATAGTGAAATTCTATAACTGTATAATCCTAAAAATCACTTAGACTGTGTCATATATTTAATCTTTGCGTCTGGACTCAAAGAATTCAGTGCTCAAAGCAATCATGTATTTGTTTATTGTTTTCTTTGGATCACTTTACTAAATGGTACTCTTGCGACCTAAAAAAGTTGCATAAATATGTGTTCTTTTATTGTTTGACATAATACTTAGCTTACAGCAGGCATTCTGTAATTTCTTGCTTAAAGAGATAGTTATATTACTGGTGGAGAATAATAGGCTCTGGAAAAGTTTAAAAAACCAAAATAAAAAACCTATGGGTCTTTTTACTCTTTCCAAGTTAATTATTACTGTCTAATAACAAGGTAGACATTCGGGAGTAGGACTGGCCTCCACTACATTGCAACTATCATGAACTTACAGATGTACATATACATTTGTAACTATAAAACAGGAAAAATATATAGCAGGGCATTAATTTTATGTAAGATTGAATAGTGGAAGCAAAAAATTTCAGCATGACTTTTTCAGGTATAGACAAAGCAACTTTTTGTACAATGTCTGCATTGTCTTCAAATTAAAAATAAGAATACTCATATAAGTTCTGAATTTTTATTTACTAAAGAATAATTCAAGAAGGATCAAGTTCACAATCGAGTCAGATATTTGGCATTTAATCTGTGCAAAAACAAAGTACCTCTCAGTTAGAAAGTGCTTTCTTTTTTTTACCTAAACCCTACATTTTAAGTCTTACATCTAATTGGGTGCATTCTAATATAATGAGGTTTTGACTTCTACACTGTCACTTCCGGTTTTGAATTGTGCGCCACTTCCTTCCAGTTACATCACTATGTATTAAAAGTTTAATGCATTCTGGGCATTTCTCAAATGCTATTTTTTAAGTTGTTGTATAGCCCAAATAAGAACTCATGAATTTCTGTGATATCACTGACTTTATGATCTTTGCCTATTTATACAGCATTCTGAACACTTCTTTCCCACAACAGTAATATAATGTTTTTAATAAAATGTAGCTAACAGTGACCTGTACACTGCTTCCAGCTGAAAATTTCCTTTATCCTCATAAAGTATGATAAATCTCTAAGGTAATTTTTGAACTATTCACTTTTTAAACATATGTGCCTTGGGAACCCCTTTTATCTGCTGTATAATAAAGTAAGTATAACTCTGATAAAATTCCACTTCCATTCGTCATATTAGAGGACTATTAATTTAATCTATAGTTTCAGCTGTTTCTTTGTTTTTATATCAAGAACATCAATAAATGAAACTATTACTGGTGAACATCTCAGACTACTACACAAAAATAATTTAGACACCAAGAAAATTAAAATATCTTTAGAGTGAACTGTGGAATTAGAGGAAAAACCCTTTTTGGGGTAAAAAAATAGATTAAGGAGTTTCAAATTTTCGATATGGTTGTTGATAAAGATTATCTTCTTGGCGAAAGTTTAATGAGCTTCTGAACCTTCTCCTAAGCCTACGTATGCACTTCCTTGTAAAATCCAGTTTTGGCCAAGAACCTTGCTAAATCAGTTTACCAAGAAGTCCCGATTCTTGACATCTGATTATCTTAGATATCTAATTGGGTTTTTCATCCTCCACCATCCTCCAAGTGATATGTGATCACTCTGGTTTATCTTCAGAAAGAATCTTGTTAGGTCTGTTTAGCCAGAATCTTCTTGATTTAGTTTAGATACTCGTCCCCTCCAAATCTCATGCTGAAATGTGATCCGCAGTGTTGGAAGTAGGGTCTGGTGGGAGGTTTTTTGATCATAGGGGCAGATCCCTCAAGATTGGCTTGGTGCCATCTCCTTGGTGTTGTGTGAGTTTTCACTCTATTAGTTTACAGGAGAGCCGGTGATTTAAAAGAGCCTGGCACCTCTCTTCTCTCTTGCTCCTTTTCTCACCAGATGACATGCCTGCTCCCCCTTTGACTTCTGCCATGAGTGAAGGCTTCATGAGGCTTCAGCTTAAGCCAAGGAGATGCTGGTGTTATGGTGGTATAGCCTGTATAACCATGAGCCAAATAAACTTATTTTTTAAAATAAATTATCAAGTCTCAGACATTCCTTTATAGCAACATAAAACATACTTACACACTACCTTACACTTGATTTTTTTCTCTTAGTGATTTTCCATCTCCTGATATGCTCTTGTCTACTGTTTCTTGGTTATAAATTCCCACTTGTCCATGCTGTATTAGGAGTTAAGCTCAATCTTCCCTTCCTTACAGATCTATCACAATGATCCTGATAAAGTTCGCCTTACAGTGCTTTAACAATTATCACTCACTATTTTTTTTTTGTTTAACACTCTACAGTATGGTATTCAGGTCTTTTTCTAAATTGAAACAGAAACAAGAAACACTGGGATTGTTGAGTCTCACACAATAAATAGCATGATTTATTTTGGTTCTCTTCCTAAATATAGTGCAATACTGATGGGGCATTTGAGAATATTTTAGGTTGACCAACTAAAATAAAATTAGCCCTCAAATATATGTACTTAGTGGAAAGGATCTGGTTATGTATAAAAATTAACTAAAAAGGCAAATTAATAAATGAAAAGATAATTATCGTAATTAGTTTTAAACACTTTTACTTGCCTCTATGCATTTCAAACACATAGTAAACTTACTGTTTATTTTGTATTTCAAATACATAAAAGTAAATATAAGATTTATATTTTTGCTAAACATATGTAATGATCAAATGAAGTTTTACTATTACTTTTCATATCTTACTTCAGACACAACTAACAAGTACAAATTCATACTATGAAGTTGTTTTTAGTTACCTAATGAGATCATTTGTAACTAAAGATTTCCTCTGTGCTCAAATGTTTTATATAAATAAAGTAGTTTTTATTTTAACTTTCATTTAAGGTTGAAGGGTGTGCGTTCAGGTTTGTTATGTAGGTTGATAGTGTGTTGTAAGGGTTTGGTGTACAGATAATTTTGTCACCCAGGTAATAGTAGCTGGGATTACAGGTGTGCACCACCACACCTGACTATTTTTTTTTTTTTTTTAGTTTTAAAAGAGATGAGGTAATTAGCAGAGTAGTCAATAGGTGTTATAGTTTTTTAACCTTCATCCTCCCTCAACCTTCCACCTTTAGGTAAGGCCCCAGTGTCTATTATCCCCTTCCTTGTGTTCATGTATACTCAATGTTTAGCTTCCATTTATAAATGAGAACATGTAGTACTTGATTTTATGTTCCTGCATTAGTTTATTTAGGAAAATAACCTCCAGCTCCATCCATGTTGCTGCAAAGAACATGATCCCCTTCCAGTATTATTGATTGACTATGTTTTAAACACATTATTTTTTATATTGCAGTGTTTTTCTAGAGTAAGTTCTGTATCTCTTTTCTATAAGAGAATGATCAACCTCTCCTTCATCATCTTATTGACCAGGATCATCTTGCTGACCAGGAGAACAGGTGCATGAAGGGTCCTTAAAATTTAATGCCACGTCTGTATTTAATATTCTTAAATGGTAATACATACCACCTTACAATACAAGGAAGGGCAGAGAAAAAAATACAAATATTATCATTACTGCACTCCACAGAGGAAAAAGCAGAGATGAGGTAAAATGTAGCTTATTAAAAGTAAACCGTTAAAATGGTTTCACCTCTAGTGTAGGGATTAAGTGTAAGGACTCTGGGGCCAGGCTGCCTGATATCACTGTCCTTAGTGCAACACTTAATAGATATGTGATCCTGGCAAGTCATGCAGTTCTTTAGTTATTTCTGTCTCTTTAAATGTAAAATGAAGATAGTAAATTAAATACAAATTTGTCGATAGTGCCATGCCAAGCTATAATGAAATCTGAGGCAAAAGAAAAAAGTCAGTACTACTGATCCTTCCTTTCTTTAAAATCTTGACATTTTGTTTATCTTGGATTTTCTTACATTATATTTTAAATGTTGCATTAAAATATTTTTCTTGCTGACTGATCTCTTGGTGACTTGTTACATTGCCACCAAGATGAGTACCTCACTTTACCACCCAGGTTCTGAATCTGTCTCCTTAGATTGTCCAAATATTTGGATAAGTTAAAATGTGTAAATCAATTGTAATGAAGGCTACTATACACTAAGAATGATAAACATAATTATTAAAATTGTGATGAGATTAAAACTTTTATGTATATAAAAGTGGTCCAAAAATGTTAGCCATGTTGGCCAGGCTGGTCTTGAACTTTGGACCTCAATTGATTGGTCTGCCTTGGCCTCCCAAAGTGATAGCTATTTGTTTTCTATTAGTGCTTTTTTGACCCCGATTTCCTGCATTTCTATCTTCTTGTGTGTGTAGTTTATTTTTTGTGAGAAGTTTAAGTTCCTTTCTCACTTTCTTTTGAGCATATTCTATATCAGTTGCTTTTCAATGGCCCAGTCTGTATTTTCCAGCTTCCAAAAGGGTGAAAGAAAAATAAGGAGGTGGGAAAGGGTGCCGGCTCTTTTAATCTCCTGGAAGTCATTTTAGCTGTAGTGGAAGAGGCACGCAACAATAGGGGAGATACAATGGTTGCCTGCCTGTTTGTCTGCACCTCTGTAATCAGAAGCAGCAGTGAGTAATTAGAACATAGATCCCTGATATTTGGACAGCAGGGTTCATTTTTCACCCTCCACACATTTCCTATCAACCTCTCACCTCTGCATGCTATGTGCAAGCTGCACGGGCAACATTTGCACAACTTCCTGCCTAGAAACTGAGGATGAGGGAGGGATAGATAGAAAGCTGCTACTGCAGTAAGACCTCGAAATTACTGTCCAAGTCTTCCCCCAGAAGTTGCTAGCCTTCAATAGACCCCAAAGTTTCAAAACAGTTAAATGTAACAGATTCTGCCAGTACAATTGTTGTTTAGCTGGGGAGACAGATTTCTGGTGCTTCCTACTATGGCATCTTCCTAGAATCCTCCTAGACTGACTGTATCTTAATTTTAACTTATTTTATATTTTGTTTCTAGTTTGGACTTTCTCTCTTTGTACTCATTCATATTTAAGGATTTTTGAAGGTAAAGACTTACAATATGCCTTAGTTTAACAAGATCATATTTATGCAAAAGCAAGTGCATAGCAAGTGCAAAGCAAGGACTTAATAGCAAACATTGTTTGAAGCCCTGAGAGAAACCTATACATGAGTTCCATGAAGACTCTATATCAGAAGATATGGGTAAGAAGCCGTCAGTAGACTATGAACACATTGCTTATAATGCAAAGAAGTAAAAATACTAACTCTATAATTCAATGTGTCTCAAATTTTATTTCCAAACAGAAATGCTCATCCTCATCTGGTGCACTTCCTCCAAATCCAAAATCAAAGGAACCTTCCCAGACATTGTGAATCAGACACCTACAGAGTATATATACACTTTTATTTTATATAATCTTTCAGAATATAAAATACATGTTAAATTTTAAAAGTTATTTTAGTATTGGACACATTAATGGATTGTCTGAAATGGCTTATTAAATAACTAACTAATCATAATAGGCTACTGGGATTTTTGTAGTAATGTAAATAGATTCAACATATTAAAGCACAATCAGATATGTGATATGGTCACATTTGAATACATTTGTAGAAGGAGTATTTCTCAGCAATGCAAATCAAAATTTATGTGATTAAAGGCATAGTTATTGTGCAATCAAATAAGCACATATAAAATGTTTCCATATTAAAATGCATACGGATATTATTTATTTAGAAGTACCTTGGTACAATTATGTTATTTTTCTAGAAAAAATATTCCAACCTGTACTTGTGAGTCACAGATTTATTTTCATACCAAAGAAAAAATATTAGAAATTTAAAAGCAGAGACATTGAGAAAAAGTATATAAAAATAGTAAAGCCAAAGACTTAATTTTTTTCTTGAACATAAAACATTGTATAAACATTAATTTCCATACTCTCTTCCATATTTTAGGGCCCTGTAAAGAATTATTATGGATAGTTTATATTAGCCATAATTATGGCCTAGCCATTAGGTTGGTGCAAAAGTAATTGTGGTTTTTGCCATTTTAAGTACTGCCCAGAACCGCAATTACTTTTGCATCAAGGTATAATAATTCCCATGGCAACCAGTAAAATGTAAATTAAAATGATAATGATCAGGTTAATTTTTTATCGAAGAGCTAATTCTACTAAAAAACTATTAGAAACTGTTGCTGATAATTTGGTATGAACACAGGTTTTTTACAAGACTATATTGATGCTTTGCTTAATGAAAACAGTTTACTGTCTTTTAGTCAATTAAAAATAATAGAACCAGAATGCCATATTGTAACCACCTAAGACTATTTTGATAATAATATAGAGTGTATGAAAAAAGTCAATAATTAAAGACTAAAATAATCGTCTTAGAGCTAATAAACATTTTACTAAGGTATCAGATTATATTTTAAATTAATTTTATATTCCTTGCTTTAAAAGATTAAATTTGCTACTTTAATAATATAAATTATTTATTTATGTATGTATGTATTTATTTATTTTTGAGATGTGATCTCTCTACGATGCCCAGGCTCGTTTTAAACTCCTGGGCTCAAACATTCCTCGTGCTTCAGCCTCCAAAATAGCTGAGATTAGAGGAGTGAACCACTTTCCCCAGCTCAAGGTTATAAATACTTAAGGAATTCAGATGCTTTTTAGTCTTATTTGGCACTTCTGTATCATATTTAGGATCAAATTTTCTGAAATTATTAATGCATTAACCTATTATAACACACAGTGACTTAGTTTAGTTAGACATGCTGAAATAGGTAAGCACACACAATTTGCAAATATTAGTAGATTTGGATTTTTTTTTAGGTACCTACATTGTGAAACACCTTATTAAATGTATTTCTACATTTTGTGAACGGATGCTCATAATCAGAAGAAATCCAAATATATCTGTATGATGATTGAAAAATAAATAGAGCTTTGGTTTCTTTTGAGCTGATGCCCTGCTTCTTCCCAGCTGGGACTTTTAGCTCAATCAAAACAAAAGGGATGTTCTGGAGCGAGAATTAAAGAAATCTTCTGAGTGTTTTTAGATACACTGTCTGTGTTAACCCTTTTCAAGTTTCAAGTTTTAGATCCCTCTTGCTCCCACTCCAAAAGTGTTCTAGGGGAATTGTAATTCTTTTTTCCTTTTCCAGAATTTTCTGTTTTTCCAAACAAGTGCCTTATCTGCCAACAATGCAAACTAAGCCACCAAATTTAAAGCAAAAATAACAGCCTGTCCTTTCTAGCCTACACTTCAGAATATTAAATTCTAAGTGTGTTGTGAGAAACTCATTTCAACAACCAATTACTGCTTCAAAGACACAACGAACACTAAGTAAGAAAGCATCATCAACCTCACATTTCTGAAGTATGTGTGCTCTGTGTGAGCCAAACCCCATGAAGCGTTGAACCAAACAACCACAGCAGGTTCCTATCCTCTTGGTTATTCAGCATTAATTTCTTAATGCCTGGTTGGTCTTGCTGATGAGTGGCCTCTATCTCTCAGGTATTCTGCAACATTGATTTCCAGCCTTGGAGTGAATTATTTGTTCGTTTTCTCTTTGCATGATTTAACACAGTTGGATTGTTATAAAGAGAGGGGGAGGGAAGAAAGCTCTTGAATAGATTTGCCCTACTTGAGGCTTTCTGTTTAGTAATACTGATGTGAATATACATGTTTTTCAAAAGATTGCTGAGATTTCTTCCAGCTATAAAGCTCTAAAATTTTGCACTGAACTACCAAATAACTGTAATTAATAACTTTCATATCCAACATATACAGTTTATAATTAGGATCACAGTAATAAAATATTTTCGGTGGATATAAAAAATCCTTCCAGTCAAAATATGTTTTTCTTCAAAAATTTTACCAGTAGGAATGTTTTATTAATGTGTTTTTCCAAAACGCTTCCTAAGCAAGTTCAAAATCTCTTTTGAATGTTTGCTATCTTATAATTTAGTGCAATCGCTTTGAGCAAAAGTGTCACCTTTCAATATATTGGTATTCTTATCTAATATAATACTGAATGAGTGCTCTAAATTTCTGGTACTACACCCGAATAGCACATAAGCATCAGTAATTTGTTAATTATCTGAAAAAAATGGTGATCTGATTTAAAATCATTTAACAACAAAAACAATACACATAGTGAACAGATAGTGGTTATTGCTGAGTCATAGCCATCTTATTATTAATATTCCTGCTTTCATCATCCAGTTATCAATATATTCATCAATATTTAAGAAGTTTGGCATTAAAATAACTTTATCACACAATTTTAAAATTATTATTTGTGATGAATACTTTTAACTCGAAATTACAGCTCATAGAAACATATATAAACATACAAAAGTTATCTAAAAGGATCTTAAATAAATTTACATAGTAACTTAATAACCTCTGAAAGACACTCTCTACTGAAACACATAATGAGTTTTTGTATCTATATTCAGTTAGTAATTTTCCCAATGTTTCCCCAAATATAATTCTCCTCTCAAACATGTCAATTGAGTACTTAAATGTGCACACATATGTCTGAGCATTAAGAATGGTATAATAAGAGCTAGTCTGTATTTCATATTCATGGGATATGTATTGTATAGATTTAGATTAAAACATGAAAGACTTTTAGATAAACAAAAATGTAAAATATCTTGATAGTTTCAGATAATTTACTTAATGTTATCAAAGGTAAATTATATTAATTTGGATGTTTCCCATATTTAAATGTTCCTCGAAAATGTTCTAATATTAAGTTTTCTAAAGTCAGTGTCAAATATTTTTTCAGATGAATGAACCTTAAAACTTTTTCTTGTAAAACAAATTCAACAAATTCAGATTTTTGTGAAGAACTGGAAATTGAGTAATATGGAATATTATGCTGAACATGCAGAATAGTACAGTCTCCTCTTATCTGCAGGAAATACATTCCCAGATCCCCAGTAGATGCATGAAACAGCAAATACACCATGGAATACTATACAACCATAAATAGGGAAAAGACTGTGTCCTTTGCAGGGGCATGGTTGAAGTTGGAAGCCATTCTCAGCAAAATAACACAGGAACATAATACCAAACACCACATGTTCTCACTTATAAGTGGAAGTTGAATGATGAGAACGCATGGACACATTGTGGGGGCAACAACACACACTGGGAGCTGTCATCAGTGTGGGAAGCAGAAGAGGATCAGGAAGGATAGCTAATGAATGCTGAGCTTAATACCTCCGTGATGAGATGATCTGTGCAGCAAACCACCATGACACATGTTTACCTCTGTAACAAACCTGCACATCCTACACATGTACCCCTGCACTTAAAAGAAAAGTTGAAGAAAACAAAAAAGAAATTAATAGCAGATAGTACTGAACCCTATATGCACTATATTTTTTACGTATACATACCTACTTATAAAACAGTTGAATTTATCAATTAGACACAGTAACAAGTTAACAACAATAAATAATGATAAAATAGAACAATTATATATATATGCCAGCATCACTATTCTTGAGCTTTGAGGCTATTATTAAATAAAATAAGGATTACTTGAACACAAGCATTGCAATTTCACAAGTCAGTCTGATAACAGATGGTTACTAAGTTGCTAAAACAAGCAGGTAGCCCATGCAGCATGGATATCCTGGATTAATAAATGATTGAAGTCCCTGGAAGGACAGAGCAGGATGATGCAATATTTGATCATGCTACTCATAATGACATGCAATTTTAAACTTTCGAGTTGCTTACTTCTAAAAGTTTTCGTTCTATTATTTTCAGACTCTAGTTAACAGCAGCTAACTGGTACCAAAGAAAGCAAAACTTCAGATAATGGTGGACTACTCTATTAGCTTCATCATACAGTCAGTTGGTGAACTAACTTTTAAAATTTCATAAAATAGGATAGCAATAAAAAATATGGAAGGAGTACTTTGTCGTCTGGTGAACATTCTATGCTAAATTCTAGATCTTAAAATAGGGAAATTATCATTGTGACCTGATTCATTTTTAAGCTACTGAAAATACCAACCAAAAAAATTAGATAATTAGGATCTCAAAACCTTCTGCATTTTTTGCTTAATTTGTCAAATATCTGTATCATTTGAACATATTTCATCCCAAAATATTAAGTTAATATTAGTTTTTAATGGCCTATTAACATATGCAGGGAGTTTCAATTGTTTTAAAAAATGTTAATCAATTTGCTTACAAATTCAGATTACCCCCAGTTGTTATTATGATGATGAGGACATCTACAATAAAAACAGCAACAACAACATAACAAATAACAAGAAGCCTCTAAAAGTAGAAGCACCTGTGTACTTTTCTATCTGTGAAGGACATGTGTAGAAGGGTGTAGAGATGAAAGACAGAGAGACTCATAAACAGATCCATCATAGCCCTGTTTTATAATTATAGATTTATTAAAATGAATTTAGTTTTTAATAGTCAGTCAATATACCAAAGAATATTTCTAATTATCCTGCAAATTGTTTGCATCTGTGACTAATCCTACTGCGATACATCTTTGCCAATCAACTCACACCATTTCTGAATACTGCTTATTTATATTTCTGTCAATGTTCACTGGTATTTTACACTGGACACCCACACTTTTTCTCTTTTGCAATTATCTTACAAGTAATTTACATACCTATCTATTACTTTTCTACTGAAAATTATATGGAATTTGAATCACATGTTACAGTATCAGAAAAAAATTGGGTTGTGCTTAGTTTATTCTTACTTTTAGCTTTAGAAACCTAGAGGTCATTTATTTATATAGCTAAAAATTAAGAATATAATTAAAACACTTAATAAAATGGGAGATATTTGACTCTTTTTAAGTCAGCATGTGAGGAAACTATAATGTAATGTTCTGAAATGTATCATCCCCTATAGGATCTGACAATGCTGTGTATGGATAAAAAGAAAGTCATTATTTTAGATGATCTCACTAAAGTCCTTTGCAAATCTAAAATTCAAGGAAAAGAAAATCAAAATTTAGTATTAATAACTAAACAAAACCTTCCTGTGGGCACCTATCCTTTCTAAAAGGGAATAAAAAGATATCTTTGTACTAGGCAAAATAGATCTATAAAGTGCTGCTTTATGCTTACAGAGTATGATGGGTAAGAAAGCCAGGCTGCTACTTGCTAAAGAAATGACATTTATTTCAAAATTTCTGCCATTTTTTGCCATTACTAATAGATAAAATCTTTATGGCCGTGAATAGATAGATAAGTTTTTGTAAAGTTCCTTCATAATGTTTGGGATATAAAAAAACTGTACAGAATTATGTTTGGCACAGGGAAAAACAGACCAGAGTAAATTAGCAAAGCTAAGAGGAACGTAGACACAACCCCAATAATACAGGTTGAGAGAACAATGAGAAACATTTCTAGTTAGAGGTACTCTGTAGTTAGGATGGCCATGGAACTTTCAAGAACAGGGTATCTATTATTGTTTTCCTATCTTTTAAAGAAAAAACTTGCTTATGAATAAAAGCCCTAAATCTTAAGCAAATCTTTCCATAGAGATGAATATTAGAATTTTTTTTGGAAGGGCTAGGTCCAGAGTTGTTTCAGTGGAACAAAAGAGTGACAAAAAGAATTAGTACATCTGAAGTGAGCTATAATAAATATGAAATATTCAGTGGAAGTAGAAAATTAAAGTAAAGGTCACTCAGAAGAAGGTAAGTTTACTCTGAATATCCTTAAAGATAATAAAGGTAATGTTGGCTTTCATTCTAAAAACAGGTGATTGCATCGCAATGAAGACAACTGTAAAAGTGAAATTTTATTATAAATAATTCTGCCCTGAGCACAAACAGAAAACATTTGTGGTATCTATTCTTCATAATCAGGTAGAATTATTATAAGTTTTTGGTTTTAGGGGAATCGATCTTTAATGACTATATATTCTTTCAGTTCAGACATTCTAAAAGAAGGCCATAGAATGGGTGCATAAGAAATTTCAATTATAATGAGCCATTACAGTTTAGAGAATTATGACTAGTAATGATTTCATATATGAAAGAGTCATGTAAGAAATCTAATTCTCTGACCTCTCTGGTCACAGTCCACATCACACACACTTTGTTGGCCTATCTGGCCTCCTTTATTTCCTTAACTCATACCAGTACATATACAATCACTTCCACAGGCACACAGCTGGCCAAAACAAATCACATGGTCAAAGCAGATAACAATGCTGTGAGAAAGAATATTCCTCCTATGGTGGTGCGGAAGGGTCCTTGCTGAACTTACCAACATTCTGATACAATATGAGTTTGGGGATTTCTGTTTTAACAACATATGTCCTATATATGTTTTTTGGTATATTTTATTTTGTGTCCTCTTGAAGGCCGAAATTTCAGGAGAAGCTCATATAATTAGCTTACTTACTCCCAAGATGCATTTAGAAACGTCATTTACATTTATTTACTTACTTTGAGGGAGGCAAATCTAGCCAAATGGAAGCTATGCTAACAATGCAAAACATTGCTAAATTTGAATGTGAACACATTTAATAACTACTTCTCTAAATGTTTGATATGACTTTGTTTTCATTTTTTTTAAAGAAATATTCTCTAAAGTTTTTTCTAAAAAAAATCACACTCCTAAGCTAATACATACATTCAGTTTAATAATTTTCTCAAGTCAGATAATTTTGACCAGGGCTTTGAGAAATGTATTTTTCAAGCAAAAAGTTATCAATTCTATTTATATTACTTAAACCTGTTGTTAATACAATAATGAAGATACACATCTACCTGATAACAATGGTTACCAGATAATAAATCACCAAGCTGATTATATGTCTGCTCTCAAATTTGACTTTTTGATCTTTTGTAAGAGAAACACATTCTCAATATATATTTGTCTTCATTTATAGAGTTATGGTAAAAATAACTATTTTATATGTTTTTGTGTGAAAAAAGGGCAAAGATGTAAAATTGTGAGCACTAGTGAATGATGCTGATCATTTGCATAATTATGGTTATTATTATTATTACAATTTAGCGTTTGTCTACCTCTGAATTTTAGTTAGGGATTCTGCTAAGCAACTTACTAAGTTCCCTTTATTTATTCATTACATCACAAGAAAAATACAAAATGGTTTTTTAGATAGGTATTAGTACTAGGTACTAGGTAGTACTTTAGGTAGGTATTAGTACTAACCTCATATATAAATAAACAGGTAGAATGGAGTTAGTAGGCCAAGTAGACACAGATAGCTCATGGTGAGAGTTAGTTCTCTGATAGCCTCATTAGAATGTCTCCAGGGCAGAGTGTGTAATATTTAGCTCAGGAGCAACCACTACCCTACTTTCTGTCCTTGCATATATCAATAATCAGGCAGCCACTACCAATTAATCAGAGTTTGCATACAATTTGAAATGTGTTTATCATCTGGCTCTGAAATGATATAGTTCACAGAATAAACAACTTTGTATAATTAGTAGCTAGACAACCAGCTTTAGCCAATCCTCTTTCTCGTCTGGTCTAGGTCCGGATGAGATCTTACAATCAGGCTACTCACGGAATGGTGAAAGAAAAAAATCAATGTAGCCATGCATGTGGGGGACAGGGGCCTACATGTACCCCCATATTTTAAAATATGCTCTCTAGATACTGATACTAGGTGCTGCTGATGTACTCTATCATCACTTTAGGATTAGGAAAGTTTGGAATGGATACAAATAGTTGAAATAGTTAAAAAGGAGATAATGGGTTATTTATTAAATTATTTTGTGCAGTTAAAAAAAGAAATAAACAGTGGATAAGTTAATAATGTGTATTCTAGGAAAATAAGAAAACTTTTCATACAATTGGAAGACCAAAGGAGAAGCCCAAGTAAGGCTATTAAAAATGCTTAAACTACAGAATGAGAATCTGAAAACATTGCAGAAGTAGTAACAAAGATGTCGGGAATACCATTATAAACAATACTTAACATCTTTGTTTTTCTTATTTAACTTCATTCTCTAAACAAAATAGTATGGTATACTTGTGTAAGCATATGGAATGTCATGAAATTTGTATTTAGATTAAAAGAAAGAGACTGAAAAGACTGGGGCTCAGCAATTTCTGCAACATTAGAACAACGTATTGGCTGTTCTCTTTATCATAACAATTAATGAATGCCGTCTTAAAAAGGATAATGCATCTCAATCTGTTTGTTATCATGAGGATCCCAGGAAAAATCAAGAATTTTGCTACAGATACTGCTTATATACCTATTAAATGCTGTACAAACAGTACCCAAATTAAGAGAAAAAGGTACATGATCCCTCGAATATGCACAGAACACATCATTCACAAATACAAGTCTGCAGGCAGATACTTTTGCACCCTACATCACATACACTCAACTGCCTCTAGTTTCAGTTTTGGCTGCTATAGACAGGTTCATGTGAACTCTGATTCACCAACAGCTGATGGCATCCTGCTTCCAGCAACATTGTAGCTGTGGGTCTTTTTACTTTCTCACACAGGGATTTCAGCCAAGTGTCAGACCACGGGGGTCATGGATGAATCCATCTCAGAAATGAGAGGTAGCTACAGTCTACAGATGAACAATTCTAGGTGGCAAACTACACTTGCCAATGGTCCCAGAGAAAATGAACTTGTGTTATGTACCATAGCAAGTTGGGTAATGACAACATTATATCAAATTTTCCTCCTATTTGTCTTACTGTACTTGATTCCTACTTCTTGAGATTACTTCCAAATAAAAGTAATTACCATCAAAGAACAAACTACCTACATCCGAGTTTTTATCTTCAGTGCTATTTTTTGAAAACCCAAAATAAATCAGAGGATATTATATTTACTTGGATCACCAGTGGTGCTCTCTCTTGTTCTCATTCTGTTTCCTTTTTTATTTTTATTTTTTCGACTTAGAGCAAAAAAATTACCTAGTTCTATCTTAATTCCTGTACCACTAAGTACAAATGAATAATATATATATTCCTTAAATAGGCACCCATTACAACACATTAAATAAGAACAGAAATACTGGGATAATTATTATATTGTCCCTATTCCTCAATGCCCATGCCAGCCCTGCATATGCTTATTTAATCCACTGCTGCATAAGCCTTTATGTCTTCCCCCATTACACCAAAGCAGGGAAGAATACTTTACATCATTACATGTGTCTGTGACATTCTGAAGGTGCTCACTTCAGTGGCAAACATTACAACTTGTCAAATAAAACTCATGTGTATGATGCTTGGCTTCTGTACATGTTAGATACAAACTATCAGCTATTGCTCAATCCTACTACTGACCATGTACAGAGATGAGGAACACTTAGAAAGCACATAGTAAACTATTGTATAGCTAGAACCAGAAAAATATGGTCCATAGGTGAAATCCAGCCCACCAATATTTGGTAAAAAAGTTGTATTGGAATAGAGCCACACTCATTTGTTTATGTATTGACGACAGCTGCTTTCACACTACAAAAGCAGAGTTTTGTATTTGCAGCAGAGATTGTATGGTATAATAGCAAAAAAATATTTACTAACCATGTTTGCTGAAAATGTTTGCTGACACCTGTCCTACCCTATGACTCTGGAATCATGTGAAACAAAATATTAATTTTGTTTCTTCCTATCAACTTTTGTGGTATATTAAAAGAAACTATGGATTTATACTGTATTCCTCGATCAAAAAGTATAAAATCACTTATCCTTAATAATGACTTTGTAGCATGGACACCTTTGAAATATTTATAAAACACAGGACATTCTAACAAAGAAGTAACAATGCCTGATTAAAATGTCACTATCCCTGCTCTAGGAGCTGTATGAGAGCACTGATCAGATCTCTCAAGAGAGAATCTGCTTTTGGCGTATAGTTAACTGACAGACTATACTTACTACATGGTCAGTACCTGAAATACATACAAGCCAATCCTGAGATTGCTCCCAGTCAATGGCTGAGTTCAGTACGGATGCTGGAGTGGTGCTGTTAAATCAGATGGTCTTTGCTCCTGGGCTTCTTATCCAATTGGCCGATTGTTTCTCAGAATTTTACTGCAAACTGAATCTCTTCCTAGCTAGCCCTCTTTACCTTCTCCTCTGCCCTGTCAAGGGGGTCTGTATTGTTTTCTGAATGCTCTCTTTCTCTGCCTAACCGTGTGTCCTTTTTAACCTACAAAAGGAATTTCAACACATTCCCCATCTTGGCATCTAATTTTGGAGAACCTGAATTTACATACCTGCTCTGTTCTTGTTTCCATTTGCTATGTTTTATTATCTATCTCACTCAAGTAATATATAACACCAAAATAAATTATGATTGGAGAATGACGGTTTCTGAAAATTATTTATGTGGTTATAGCTTGGAATATTTATAGAATCAGGAAATCTGTGGGGATATCATTTTTCAACAGTGTCATGTTTCTACACATCTTCTGAGAAGAGACATTACTCGGCTACATTTCTCTGAACTACATTTTCAAGGCTGTGTAAACAGCCTTGAAAGTTAGGGATAGTTTCTGCATGTGGGGCACATAGCAGATTTGACTGCTATCCAAGATAGTAGAGATAATCTTTCTCTCTGGTGCAAACACCGAGCAGGTTTTCTAGAAGCCCTTTTAAAAGATGGAGTTTCCTAAGTTGATGTTTCTTCTGTTGTGCAAAAACCAACAGTGTGTGCAGCATCTACCTGGGCAGCTCCACATTCGCCGCATAGAACCTAGGAGGCCAGGAGAACCAAGGAAGTCATGCTGTTTGCTGTGCTGAAGAAAGGAAGTCTTTAGTCTTCAGTCTTTTGCCTGAATCCATGCAATTATGGCAGAGTAGCTTGCTAGCATGCAGAGTTAGAAGCTCAAAGTCTTCACAGTTCTTGACAATGTCTAATCAATTAAAAAACAGAGGCTTTTTTTTTTTTTACAAAATTATTGAATTTTAAATAAATAACCATTAAATGTCCTTTCCTCAAATACAAGTTTTACTGTCTTACCTCTGTGATAGGTAAATAATTTTCATTGCAAAGTATATTTTAAAATTCAACAGACTTGTTAAGACCATTTTGGGTTGCTGTCAGACAATTCAAGAGAGAAGGAAAAAAGCATTTTCCTACAAATCTATATAGTTATATTTTCAAACTGTTTTTATCAACAAAGAACCCATTGATTTAGGTAAATAAATCACTTGAGTATTCTTATTTCTCCAAAACCCACATGATTATTTTAGATGAAAGCAGATCTGTGGTTTAAACTTTGGCTCTGTCTGGCATTGGAAAAATGACTGACAGAATCTGGCACCTCATGGAGAAGCCTCCTCCTTTACCCTTTAGCACTTTAGCTGTCTGTATGTTCAGCTCATGTTCAGCTGTGATGATTATTTTATGCTAATAAAGTAATATTATGTAGTTTATACCAAGACAGGAAAAAGCAAAATGATCCTGGAGAGGACTCTGCAGCTGTGTGGTTTGACTGTATATGGTCCTTGGGGGATGCGATTATCAGACAACTGGATCATCATTAGGATAATTAGTGTACTTGGCAACTGCATTAGTGGAATTATTGTCATTGCTCACAGCTTGTCAGTGCAATGTTTTTCTGATTTGCTAAGATTTGTTTTTATAAATGAAACTGACCATATGAGTGAAATCAAGAAAAGTAAATACTTCCGTTATCTGTATTCAGTCAATTTAAGAACTGATACATAGCAAGTGAATAATGTTAATCCTAAAGGAGTATTTTCTGAAACTAAACGGTTAAATTTTAACTGCCCTGGAAGTAAATGTATGGAATTAAAACAAAACGTATTATTGCTTATGAGAAAATTGTCTGTTTACATTTTTTTTTTTTTTTTATTACTAACTGTAAGTCAATTGTTAGAAGGGAAATGCTGAGGCCAATCTTAATTTATCTCTCCCAGTACTTTGACACCCAGTGGGCCTGCAATGATTATCCACTAAATACCTTCAGCATGTTTTTAGTGCTCAATACTGCTTTTTTTGGTTGGTTTTGAAAGACTGAATTTCTGATTAATGTTACCTGATCTCAATAATTCTGATGACCAATGACAATGCAACCCTGGCTGTTCAGGTTTGGCAAAGCTCACCATTTCTATGCTAGAGAAACACAACCTTAATCCACATGATGTTTATGACTGTTTCCATTAGACTTAATCTTGAAGCACAAAACTCTTCTGTTTATTTCCAGTTTTGCTTCTCTCAGGAGATTGATCAGACAAGGTCATACTATATGGAAACTCAGGCTTTCCAACTCTCTTCATCAAGTTTAACTACCTCTGACTTCCAACAAGAAGGTGGAAAAACTGAGTATGTGTCTTTACTGAAACAATTTAAATTATTGATGACAGTCTTACTATTTTTTGTCACGTAGATTTGGATCTCATATTATTCTCCAGACTTTTTTACCACATACTGTGTGTGTGTATATATATATACACACACACACACACACTTTTTACCATATATGTGTGTGTGAGTGTGTGTGTGTGTGTATGTATATGTGTGTGCTTTTTTTTTTAATTTCTGCTGTCTCCACAGAGTAGCCGGTCTCAGAAAAAGTCATAGAGTCGACCATATCCAAGAGTCTGGGAAATACAACAATAGGATTCAGTAATATCAACACTCACTCCTCAAATTTATTATCTTTTTTATGAAATATTTTAAAATATTATTTATTGGATTTCCCCCTAGAAATGTAATCCAGCATGTGTAATTTGAAAAATATTTAACAATTTTTATCCAATAAATAAAGATGACAACAAATTAATACATAAAAAGTTAAATATTTAGAGGATATATTCAGAAATTTATAAAAGCTTGCTAAAGGAAATAATATTTATTTTAGCTTCAAAGAAAAATAACAGAAGTAAGGTATCAGAAAACTATTCAAAGTATAACTCATAGATGACAAATAGCATAGCTCATGATAAAAATAAACTTGAAAGCAAGCATATGACATAATTTTCTCAAACAGGAAAAGGGACATAATTTTTTAGAGCATTATTGAAATGCAACACATTTTTCACTTTCTCCTTTTCACTCCTGAGTTCTAACATTCTTTATAAAATCTCTAGGCCAGCAGCATTCAAACATCCAATTTATTGCATACAATAAGAGCTTACTAAAGTCAAGAGAAATTAAAGGGTATTTTCAATAAATAATTGGATTAATATAATTAACTTTGATTCTGGTTTAAATGATTTAATTAATACTAGCGTTGAAAAGCAGAGACATTTTCTCAGCATGAATTATTTTAGTAGAAGTATCAATATTAAATGGTAAGTGATTTGAAAATTATACTGACCAAATCACTGCAGGCTACTAAATATTCTACTCAGAATGTGGACATGTTTCATTTTAAACCATTCATACTTGTTCCCATTAGGAGTCTGCTATTCAAGAAAAGTATTTTTCATTAGAGAGAATTAATCCTCTTGATAAATTCCTCCTATACTTCAGGTACTTGGGCAATGCAATTTTTATTTCAACTAATCTTTTTTTATTGTAATTATTATGTGTAATAGATGAGGCTAGTCTCCTTTATTTCCTTTTACTCCAAGTTCCAGTGAATCTAGAAATAAGTTCTGCAAGTGAACGTAAGAGATTTTTTTCTACGTTATTTAATGTACTGAATTGTAATGCAAATATGAGAAATGTTACACATTTGTAATTGACTATAAATAAAAATTGAGATTAAACAATAAAATCGAATTGCATTAAGATAACAAATACCTATGTAATCTATGGAGCTTAATTTAGATTTTACTGATAAATTTACATGATATTTGCTACATGTAGGAATGCTTTTTAAGTCTTAATTTTTTTATTTTAAGAACAAGTTTGATGACTGAGTAGGCTCAAAATGCCTTTACATTTTACTAAGTATTCTCTTGTTTATCCATCAGTCATTTAACTCTTTATCCTATATTTAAAATTATTTCTCATCAATGGATTCTTCTTATTTGTAGACAAAGGTAATAATATACATCTCTAATACTTAGTCTCTTAGTTGTAAAAACCAAAACCCTTATTTAAAAAAGTATGTATACATGTGACATCTAGGGGACTATTTCATTAAATATTTCAATCAAGTTGATCATACTATTCAGTTTTATTGTACAGATAGAGACAATCTTAAAGCTAATATTACATGGCATTTGTCTTGCTTACCTACTCTGTGCCAGATGTTTTACATATATTATTTATTTATTCCTTGTGTAGTAAGTACAGTGTTATTATATACATTTATTAAGCTAAGTAAACAGCCTCAGATCTGTAAATTATCTTACTTTAATGTCACTAAAATTGACAAAAGTATAATTTAATTTTATTTCTGTCTTACATTATAGACCATATGATATATATTTTTCTATTAAATATACATGCTAATATTGTAAAATATATGTGGTATCTATGACAATGCACCTCACATACTTCTAATTATATAGGAGTGTAATTGATTAAGGACAGCAGTAGCTGCACTGAAACCCATTGAAACACAGGTACCAATGTCAAGTTTTCCAGTCTTTGAATAAATACAGCAGGAATACCGAGGCAAACCCATTCCTAGGAAAAACAGATCCTTTCTTATGGATTACCCTTGCTGGAACACTCCCCAATACCTTTGCTGACTCTTTCTTAGACTGCATAGCAGTCTACGACACATCTACCCTATCTTCTCTCCCTCTCTTTTCTTCAGAGCTGGAGTTGTTTTCCATTTTTACTTATGGCTTGTGCACAGGCATTTTTTCCAAATTAAATGCTTACACATCAAAAAAAAAAAAAAAAGTGACCAGCCATTTCAATGAATTTTGTAAGGGTCCAGTGGTCAGAGATATTTTGGAGTAATCCTTCCAAGTAAAAGAGAAGTACTACATTCTTATTCCTCAACAGAAAAAAAAATACAAGGTCTAATGGTCCATTCTGGATTCTGAATGCAACATTTTCTACATCTAAGGTTATTTCTCTTGCCCATATGCCTGATGAAATGAGGAAGGCTTAAAGCAAGAAAAAACTTGTAGCAAGTTTAGTCACCCAAGGATCGGTTGATTCGACCATGTGATCTAGCATATTTTATTGTACTGGAGGTGTCAGGAGGGGAAAGAGATGTAGTGTGAAGCTCACAATAAACTTCAGTGGGTGAACCACAATGTATATCCCTGGGTTTATTGAGAGATGCTATGCTATCAGTAGCAAAGTATAATATACTGTTACCTATCTTGGTATATTATGGACTTTGGTAGGCTTGGAACATTTGATCATGAAAGACCAAGTGAGCATGGATCTGAGGATAGCCATAATGGGATGGATTACATAAGATTAGTGAAATCTTAAAGTGCAATAGACATAACAAAAGTCTATCAGGACAAAATTAGTACACCTTGAATTTAGCCCAAGCAGGACAAGACAGCCCAGTTAAGTTCACAACCCCATGTAACTCACAACAATTACAATAGTATTCCACTTCCATCTTACAGTCATGGCTGTATGAAGATGCAACTTTTTTTTTTTTACATCCAATTGAATGAATAGGAAAACTCAAAGACTTTGTTTAAAGATAGATCACCTCAGGAAATACATGCAATACAAAAATGAACAGTGGCTGGATTACAGCTACATTCGAGAGTGGGTCTGAAGGATAATGGAGAGGGAGGATCTTCCCAGTGGACAGATGTGTGAGGGTCCATTTCGTCATGCGCACTGTGTGCAAGGAAAAGTGAACTGAGGTGAGAATATTTACAGAACCCTTTGCATAAGTCCATGACCTAGCTGTCTTATTGGAGACTTGAGACGAAAAGGACTGGAAAATCTGGATTAAGGAGGTCTGTGGTAGAGGCATGGAGATGGACACAAGGGAGTGGCCACAAAGTATGGAAATTTTGCTATTACTCATTAATGCCCATCAAACAGCTTCACACAAAAGAGGCGCTAAACATCCACAGGGTAAAAAAAATGACTCAGCCATTTTGTATTAGCCATATTTTGCCATTGGTCATCCGATAACTGGCATAATGGGCAAGTTAATAGCATGCCCATGATGTCAGAGATAGAGGCTGTGTATAGCTCTGAAAGCATGGACTCTTATTTTTAAGGCTGTTCGAGCTGCTGCCACCTCTGAATGCCCAATGTGTCAGCAATAAAGGCGATCACTTTACTTTCAATCTAATATTATACCTCTAGAGACCAATAGGCCACTCGTTGGCAAGCTGAGTATAAAGAACTCTCCTTCTTAGAAAAGCTAACATTTTATCTTTATAATGCTAAATAACTGTTCTGTCTATTCTGCCTTTACTATCTGAAAAAACCTTGACAAGCACTCTTATTTAAGATCTTATGGGATACTTGATCCATAGTCATACAATCCTTCACAGGGTGGCATCTGACAAGGGAACTCACTTTACAGTAAAGGAGGTATAGGAATGGGCTCATGACCATGGAGTCCACTAGTTGTGCTACGTACTACATTATCCAAAGCTTGCTGGCATCAAAGAATGCTGGAATTGCCTACTGAAAGTGCAACTAAAGCATCAAATCCAGTTAAACACTCTGAAAAAAATGGAAAAATGGATTACTATTCATCAGAATGCAGTATACTTGTAAAATTGGAGACCTCTATATGGTGTTGCGATTAAAAGAGGTTTGATACCTGGGTATGAGAAACAAGGGTTGCAAGAAAGTGTGCCCCAATTGCCATCATTCTCAATTACCCACTGAAGGATTCTGTGACTTCCATCTCCGCAACTTTGGACTTTTCAGGTGGGAGACCTTGGTCCCCAATGAGTAGTCACTCTTGGTAGTGAACAATAAAGGATCTCATTGAACTGTAAGTTACAACTACTACCACGGTACATTGGATGTCTTGGGTCCAGGGACCAGCAGGCAAAAAGAGACCAGCCATCATGGTAATTGATCCTGTCCAGAAGGAGGAGATGGGGCTCTATGTACATAGCAGTGTCAGGGAGAACAACACGTGGAACTCTGGCGATACACTTGTGCGTCTCCTGATATGACACCTTGTAATTGAAATAGATATGTGCAGCAACCCCAAAATGACAAGGGTATAATTATCAAGGTGTCATAATTTTGCAGTTGAGCAGTTGAAGGTTTTAATCATGCCATCAGATAACCCACCAAGAACTTCCAATATTATGTCTTAGGGTGAAGGAATCTAGAATTTATATGGGAGATAAAGATATTAAGTAGTAGTTGTGGCCCAGAAATCAACTGCATGACAGGACATATATTTCATTCCAGTAACATCCTTTTTCTGAGTTTCCCTTTAGGAAGAAAGGCTCTCATAAACCAAGAGAGAGCTGTTTTCTGAATACTGAGAAGTAGAGTTTTACAGTAGAAGGGATAGACCCCAATGGCAATACAAAGTGTCTTGTAGACCTCACCTGTAGGAAAAATAATTGACTTCATACCCCAGCCACTGTGATCTGAAGTACATCATCACATTTATTAAATTGTAGCAAAAAAAAAAAAAAAAAGTAAAATAAAATCTACCCATTTCACCAATTTTGAAGATAAAATATGATATTAAGGGTCTTCAAAAAGTTCATAGAAATATATATTATGAAAAAAAAACTATGCATGAATTTGAAAAAAAATTGTACCTAAATATATCACACTACCTTGTTATGACATGTCTGGACAGGATCTATTTTGAGGCACTGAAAAGGATAAGCCATCAGTTTAAATACAAGCCCGATCAGGGTAACATGAATTTTGCTAAAATTGAAACTTGGACACACATCAAATATATAGTAAAGTTTGGGTGGAAGAATGGCTAAATTACTGATGATTTGTGAAAAGTTTAGGGGATCAATTCCTCAAACAAATAAGCAGTTTATATATGAATAACTTATTTTAAGTAAGAGCAAGACAATACTGAAGATGAAGCCCATAATGGCAGATCATTCGCATCAATGTGTAGGAAAAAAGTCATCTTCTTCATGTTCTATTTGAAGAAGACTGATGATTAATGGCATAAACAATAGTCAACTCTATGCACATCTTAATTGATTCTGTTTACACAGTTCTGACTCAAAAATTAAAGTTGAGCAAACTTTCCACTTTATGTGTGCCAAAACTGTTTTACTCAAATCAGTTGCAGGCAGGAGCACTGCTTGCAATGGAAATTCTAAATAGGTGGAATTTTTTTGAGGAATTGTAACAGGAGATGAAAGATGGTTTTACCAGTACAATCCTGAAAACAAAACACCATCAAAGTAATGGCTACCAATGGGTGGATATGTCCCAGTCAAAGCAAAAGTGCACCAGTCAAGAACAGGAGTTGTGGCAAATGATTTTTGAGATGCTCAAAGCATTTGGCTTGTTCACTTTCTGAAGGGCCAGAGAATTATAACATCTGTTTATGAATGGAGTGTTTTGAGAAAGTTAACCAAAGCTTTAACAGAAAAATGCCTGGGAAAGTTTCACCAAGGAGTTCATCTGCACTATGACAATGTTCCTACTCATTCCTCTCATCAAATAAGGGAAATTTTGCAAGAGTTTCAATGGAAAATTATTAATTATCCACCTTTCATGCTTGATTTGGCTCCTTCTTGTTTCTTTTTGTTTCCTAATCTTAGTAAATCTGTAAAGGCACACTTTTGTCTTCAGTTAACAATGTAAAAAAGATTGAGTTAACATTGTTACATTCTCAGGACCCTCAGTTCTTTAGAGATGAACTCTATGGCTGGCATCATCACTTACAAAGTGTCCTAAACTTGATGGAGCTTATGTTAAAAAATAAAGTGTATATTATTTATTTTTATATTTTAATTCCATTTTTCTATGAATAATTAAAAATCTCCTTGTATTGTTAACTATATGCTCATTGTGGCATTATTTACAATAGCCAAGAGGTAGAAACAATGTAAATATTGATGGATGACTAATGAAGAAAATGTGATACCTCACAAAAATGGAATTTTATTCAGCCTTTAAACAGGAAATCCTATTGCTCATAATAATATGAATGAACCTGGAGGACATTATGCTAAATAAAATATACCAGTTTCGGAAAGACAACTACTGTATGATTCCACATATGTGAGGTATCCGAAGAAGTCAAACTCACAGAAGCAGAAAATAGAATTTAGGCTTGCAGAGTCTGGCTGTTCGGGGAGAATGAGGAATTGTCCTGTGAGTGGAAAGAGGCAGTTGGACAAAATGAATAAGTTCTAGAGATATACTGTATAATATAGTGCCTACAGTTTCAACCACAGTAGTGTACACTTAAAGATGTGTTAAGAGTAGAGACCTCATGTTAAGTCTTCTTTACACACACACACGTGCACACAGGAAACCTGGTGGTGACATTTATAAACTTGATTGTGGTGATACTATTACAGTTATACGCATATGTTGAAAGTCATCAAATACGTATAGGGTGTTTTGGTGTATCCATTTTACCTCAATAAAGCAGTTGACAAGAAAGATTAAGCATTAAGCATTAAAACTTTAGTTATATTAAAAAGGGCAATATCTTGTTACATAATGCTGATTAAAATGGTTATAATGAATTAGTAAAGTCACTAGAAAAATTTGAAAATACAACTTAATTTTTAAAACATTGCAGACTAATGTAAATTGTGTTTGCAAAAAAAATCACAGCAGGCTGAAAATTGTTATTAAATATTCCACATGAAAACTGTGATTTAAAATGTCTAAAATTCTTAAGTAGACCAAAAAAGGAATTGACACTGTATTAATGATGTTTGAATATGAAGAACAAATTCACTCACTAATAAAAATTCAAGAAATAATTGAAACGTGAATAGACAACTTTTGACAAATAATTAATTTATAAACTTTCATTCCTGGCTAGCAGGCAGTGAGATAGACACATAATATTTATCAGATTGTACTTTCTTATTAATATTGCTAGGAATTTATCAAGAAATGTAGCATATCCATACCCTTTGACTCATCTATTTGTTTCATAAAATCACTTAAATATTAATCAAAATATTTATCCAGATTTGTATACACAGGTGTAAAAGTCTATAATACTGTGTATAATATTAGTAACAATGTTAGTAACATCCATCAAGACAGATGTAGTTGTACCAATTACAAAGAAATTGTCAACTATATAGTTCATACTGAACTGCAAGACCCATGAGGCCTTCAACCCTGCTAATTCATTATAGAACTCTAGAACCTAACACAGTGCCTGAAAAATTGTAGGCAATTAATAAATAATTATCGGATACATTTATACATTGTAAATGACTGGTTAAATGAACATGACATATTATAAATTAAAAGAAATGATAGGAAACTTTGAGAAATGATAATGATAAATCGATAAATGATATTTAGTATTAACTAAAAGTAATTTCTTCAAAGTTAGTATTTATATTCTAATATTTACAATCTAATATACAGATTTTCTTTTCTTTGATAGTTTCCTTTCTATTATCCTAAGTAGGAAAATTAATTATTCGAAAGTAATAAGTAATATGCTGAATTAAAGAGAAGGCTCAAGAAACAGCCTTTGGCAGAAAATAAGGAAGAAAGAAACACCCTGCTGAAAACACCAGCGCTCCTTCCCTTTGCAAATGACAGAAACTTCCTTACTTGTGCCCAGCAAAAATTTAAGTCATCCAAGATCCCAAATATAATTGTTCCCCACACGAAGGCCTGTTCATGGCACGGTTTGAAATCCACCACACTGATATTGTTTGTATATTAGTAAGCAAAGGAGGCCAAAAACAGACACACACACACACAAGAAAACCCCCACAGACGTGGGAGTCTTAAACAAAAGAAATTTTATTTTTTTACAGCGCTGGAGGCTAGAAGCCCAAGACTAAGTTGTTTGCAGGTTTGTCTTCTCCTGAAGCCTCTCTCCTTGGCTTGCAGATGGCCTTCTCTGCTTGTCCCCATGTGGCCTTATCTCTGTGCAAGCACATCCCTGACATCTTTCTTTCTTCTTGTTAAGTACACCAGACATAGTGGTTTAGGGTCCCATCCTGCACATTTACCCTTAATTACTTCCTTCAGGATTTTATTTCCAAATACAGTTATATGGAGCTTAGGTCTTTGACATATGAATTTTAAGAGGGAAACAATTCAGTCCATAACAGCCTCCAACTTCTATTATGTGAAATTCCATATATATTTTACAGTTATTAATTATTGGCACCATCAAATCTATGTGAAATTGGACTTCCTAAAGCCTTTCATTTAAATTTTCTTTTATACTTAGTAATCAAAATGTATAAAATATTTTATCTATCCATAGTTTCAAACTTGAACTTTTAATTTTTTATATGTGACTCATTCTGCTTTTTCAGAAATGGCTTAATATTGTACATTATTTTTGGAGACCCTGAAAGTTTATTTGCCTTTAATATGGTACTTTTGCACAATATATTATTTAATACTTAAAAAAGTTTAAGAGTAAGACAAAATACATTATCAATTGTTTGTTAGTATTGTCTTCTACAATATAACAATTTATATCGAGATATCTGATTCGATTTGCCTCTTGTTTTAACTCTTTCTTGAAACATTGGTGCTTTGTGGATACATTCACTATATAGGGGAAAAATAAATATCTACAATATTTGAGTAGACATTAGAAAAGAAGTGCTATTCTGTGATTTCATTTACTTTTATGTGCAGAATAAAATGTAAAAAGTTAAATGATATTTGAAAATATTGGAAAAAAAATCAATTTTCAAGATATCATTGAACCTAAGGATGAGATATATAAATGGGGGGAAAACTAAGGAAATGATCATAGTCTAATAATGGCTTCAAATTCATGTTGGTCTGTGTCGTCACTAAAATTCAAAAATATAGGCCATAGTTTTACCACATTATAAGAACAAAACTTTCTCAGGGTGATTTAATATGCCGAGTTCCAGCCTAATGAACACAGAATATCATGTTACTATCCTCTTGATTTCTTTTGTCTCCTTAGAGCAACTACATAAATCCATAATAAAAAGTCTTATTAGATAGATAGATGATAGATAAGGAGTAAGACGAGGGGTGAATTTTTTTTTTTTTTTTTTTTAAGCAGTAATTTTGAATAGGTGAGAACTCCGAAAAGTCAGAGGTTACCATTAAACTGCAGAAAACTGTCAAGGGACGGCATATTCCCTGAGAAATTCTGCAAGAGTAGCATAGTAATTTTGAAACGCAAAGCTGCATTTTAATAGTCAATTGCAATGGTTATTAAAATACCATATTACACATTATCATTACAGCTATAATGAAGACTGCTGATGACAGCTCCTCAAATGAAGGCCGTCACTATTCAGTTAGCAACACTTTTTGTTTGCCTCAGTGTCCCTTTGATAACCTGCAATAGTAATCAAAAGAACCACTAAATGAATCCCTCAAAAAAAGTATATGCTCTACCTTCTACTCTATCCCATGTCCTGCCTCTACCCAATATCCTAATAAAAATCCAAGCCCTTAGAAATGAACAAAATACAAAAGAAAATGGAAATGCACAATTTTTTTATGTTTATGTGATAACTATTATATGGATGTTGAAACATAAATCTTAAGTAAGAAATTTATAGAACTGTTAGGCAGTGTTTTTTGTTTTTTGTTTTTTTCTTTTTAGGCAAAAGAGAACAGAGACCATAGAATGAGAGAATTTTAAAGCCGTAATGGAAACAAATTGGAGCTTTAGAATTTTTTAAAGTAGGCTAGCTCCTAAATAGGAGCTAGAAATTCTAATAGGGGTAGTCAGAGAAAATGAATTGAAAATGAAAAAAAACAAAAAAAGAACAAAATGAAGAAGAATGTTTTTCAATGGAGAATCTGAAAGTTCCAAATGAATCAGATTTGACATATGATATTAAAACACTATGTGACCAGGTAGGTATTCATCCTACAGAAATAAAAAATTATGTCCACACAATAGTGGCATAAATAATTCTTCGTGATCACAGTAAACTGAATATGACACAAAAGTCCTTTACCAGCTGAATTGATAGAGAAACTCTAGTTTTAAACCACTACACTGGAATAATGCCCAGCAATCAAAAGGAACAAATTATATATTGACAAACTCAGTATAACAGATGAATTTCAAAAGCATTTTGCTGAATAAAATCAACAAGTCTCAAAGTATTACATTGTTTATGATCCCCTTTATGTGCTACACGGGGAAAGCAAAAGCCACAGGAATGGAGATCAGTGGATGTCAGGAATTACATACAAAGGAAAAACAGCACAAATCTTTTAGGTGATCAAACAGTTCCACATTCTTATTGTAATAATCATTAAACAAAACTGTACATGCATTTAGTTTTATGTATTTAGATTTACATTAAACAAAACTGTACATGTACATAGATACACTAAAATAAGTCTACTTTAATGCATGAATTTTTAAAAAATCAGAGACAAAAATGTACTGAAATACTTAAGGAAAATAGAAGGCAGAGAGACAGAGAAGAAGAGAAGGAAAATAAGAAAGAAGAAAGAATTATTGTTGCATTCTAACTTGAAAAATTGTGGAAATTCTTTTTTTAACTATTCCTGAGAAAATTTCTAAGAAAATGGACATCAATTTGTTTTGCTTACAATATCTTGTTGTTAAAATAATTCAGTTCCTTAGATAAGGTTACAACAAAATCTGTTTTTGCTGTTTGTACTTGATGTGTTCTAATAAAGTATCAGCTATTATTCCTAACTAGAGTCTTTCATTTTATAAAAGCAGTTTAAAATAGGGTCTTTGACATATATTGTAAGCATTATAACAAATATACATTTAAAAATTATATTGTTTAAAAATTGAATGCACATTTTTATTATTAAAATTAATTTCATCATATTACTTCATTTTATTTTATTAATTCTCATGAAATCACAATTTTGATGGATAAATCAGTTACCTATATTTGACATTTAAGAGTCACAACATTATATTGAGTGTTGATGTAAAATAGGAATTGAGCATTGAAGGTTAAGAGACAGAAAACCTCAGCGGGAAAGCCCCCTCTGCCCTTGCACTATGGGACATTAACCAAAATGTGTAAATTCTTAAAGGCTTAGCTGCTTTATTATAAAATATGAGTTACAATAATATTAATGAGCTTTTTATAAGTTTAAAATTAGTACCATATGTAAATTAGCATGGTACTTGGCACACATAAATTCAAAATTAGTATTAAATATTATTGGTATAATTATTGCTGTTATGATTATTTGCAAATATATCTTTCAATTAACTATAAAATGCGAACAAATCTTGTAACATTTTAAAATTGGCAATTGTTCATACCGCCAACAATGAAATGCGTTCAATATTCTTCTATAGTTAAGTATTCATTTTATGTGTCTGAAAATTATGTGTATTTTAATATTTTATGTGTATAAATGCTTTCAGAGTAATTACTCCAAAAACTACAGTTCATTATAGACAACATGTGCATGAGCTTCGTATTTTTTATTTTTATTTAAAAAATATTTTTATTGTTATTGATGGGGAAATGTAAGCATTGATGTTTCTTTCTGTACCACTAGAGGCCATCATATGCTTTCTTAAACAAATAAGTGCATATGCAAATAAAATCTTAATTTGAAAGGCACTTATAACTAGTCTGGAAAAATTCACATGTTATATAATCGAGGAGACACCATATGGAGTCTGGGTGGTTTGCTCTCCTTTACTGGATTATTCAACATACTAGGATAGATTGGTAGCTATAACTGAAGGCAACTTGATTTTCTAGTAGTTGCTCTTGTTATAGCAAATACAAGGAAATAAATAAAAGTAAAAATAAGATGTATTTCCAAGTTCACCAAAAATTTTGTCATGTAAATTATTTTGTTGCTTTCTTTGTAATATATTGAAGGGTAGGATGCCAATCAAGTAAATGAAAAACATTACATTCTTGAAATACATTAGATATTTATAACGTGAAGTAAGATAACCATAAATTGATGACATTTATTTTTCTTAGGAACAACTGTGTGAGCTATATTTAAAGAAATACATAATAATTTCATGCATATGTAAAAAAAGAAGTAGAAAACACTGACATATTTCCAAAAGTTAGCATGTGGCTTTATCATAAAACTTCCATCTTATTTTTAATTTTAGTGAACTTAGTTTTTTATGGTTTGCGTAGTAGTCCCCCAAGCTGTTCTGCAGTTGGAGCATAGAATCAAAGAGTTTTTGTTATTATGTCTGTATCATTCAGTGACCATTACAAGCTAATCTAAAAGGTGTTTACATGAATTAATTATTGCTGTAATTTACATTATAGATTTATATTATGATGTTACATATTTCCATACACAGTAATGGAAAAATAACTTCATTAAAGCAATATCCACCATATTAGAATGCAAATGGAGCATATTTGAAGATTAGGTATGAGAAACTCTAAAATAACACTTGCAATAATTAAGACTATACTTCGAAGATTATTTAAAATACTGTTTGCCAAAGCATGAAATATCATTTGAAATCATGCTATTATTTTTAGAAATTAATGAGCAGAGGTATATCACAATGACCCTGATTAAATGATACAGAAAATTTAATCTCCACCATAACAATTTTACATATCATTGTATGTAGAACCACCGATGCGAAATATCATTACAGCCCTCTTAGATAATTCTAGGAGAAGCAGGAGCTTTTCAGAGCACTAAAGACTTGCTCTTTAGTTCAGGAAATAGAAGCAAACCTTTTAGCAGCAAAAGCTGAATCATATGTTCCTGGGATCCAACACTTTAATTTTTGGATGATTACTAAACAAAGTAAAACATAATTCAAGGAAGTTGCATGTGATAATATGATGTATTTCTGTTTACGTAATTACTATTTCCAGTGAACTTTAATTTTAGTTGCAAAAATGTTTCTTCTAGTGTCACATTGCTAAATACTATAAAACAAACTGGTTTTGGTTAATAAAACCTAAACTTTATCCTTTACTTTCATTAAAATATTAACCAAGTATTATGTAGTATGGTATAAAATAAGTGTGGTCTCTCTTATTTAAGATCTTTGATTTATAATAGACATTTTCTAAATTAAGGTAGTTTCTTTATAAATCTATATATGCAGATTTTTAAAGTACCATCTATAAGGGCAGAGTCCTAACTTTATATTTTACTACTTTATATTTTACTTATGAAGACTGTGGATACATATAATCTTTGAAGATTTAAAAATAATACTGTGCATCGTGTAATATTAGGGGAATTTTAATATTGGAAAATGGGATATATTATTCTACGTGTCAGCATTATCTCATCCACTTTATTTTTTAACTGTGGTCTTTAATTTTCCTGCTAAATAATCTAAAACATCTTAATGGGCATTTTCCTTGTGAAACTAATAACTAAGACTTTCAACAACCTAATCAAACCAGACCCCCCTCTAAAAAAAAAATAATGACAAACAATACAGCTGGGATTAAAAAACCAAGAGAAAAAAAAAAAAAGCCTATATTTAATCAAGTATTTCAATGAAAAAAATTATATCAATTAAAATAAAATTCTTAAATATTTAAAAACCAGAAAAGAGAGGATGAATCTTGTCTATATGAATTGCCAGGTTACTAAATACAGAAGCTGACTCACTCAGTCAAGTCAGCAAATAAACATTCATTGCACCCAACATTTGAATCACTGATATTTTCAATGAGATTGGTTCATAAAATTATTTTATCTTTTGTTATTATTTGCAATATGAATAGTGTATCTTCATGTGTCCCTTTATTATGGAGTAAGCAGGTATAAATATTTTGCTCTGCCAGCTTTGTGTGTTCAGAGAAATATTTTAACTACTGACCTATGTGATCAAGGTACCTATGGAACTCTCATGTATCAGTCTGTTCTCACGTTGCCATGAATAATTACCACAGACTGGATAATTTATGAAGAAAAAAGTCCTCAGGAAACTCAGGTCCTTCAATCATAGTTGAAGGCATCTCTTCTCAGGGAGCCAGAAGAGAGAATGCATGCAAACAGGGAAATGCCAGATGCTTATAAAACCATCAGATTTCATGAGACTCATTCATTATAATGAGAACAGCGCCAGGGAATGACCCCATGATCTAATCACCTTCCATGAGGTCCCTTTCCCAATACATTGGGAATACAATTTAAGTTAAGATTTGGGTGGGGACACAGAGCCAGACCATAACATTCAGCCCCTGACCACTCCCAAATCTTGTATTCCTCATATTTTAAAACACAATTATGCTTAGCAGTTTCCATAGATCCTCTGAAATCTGTGTGGAGATTCCCTGACCTCAGTTATTAAATTTTGTTCATTTGAGGACCCAACACCATGTGGAAGCTGCCAAAGCTTGGGGCTTGCACCCTCTAAAGCAACTGCTCGAGCTGTACCTTGGCCCCTTTTAGACACAGCTGTAACTGAAGCAGCTGGGTCATAGGAAATCATGTTCCAAAACTGCAAAGGGCAAGGGGAACTCTAGGGTCAGCCCATGAAAGTATTTTTCTCTCCTAGGCCCCTGGGCCTATGTTGGAAGGGGCTGACATGAATATCTCTGACATGCCCTAAAGACATTTTCCCCATTGTCCTGGTGACTAGCAGTCAGCTCCCCATTATTTATGCAAAATTTCTGCAGCCAGCTTGAATTTCTCCTGAGAAAATGGGTATTTCTTTCCTACCTCATGGTTAGGCTGTAAATTTTTCAAATTTTTATGCTCTGCTTCCTCTTGAATGCTTAGCCACTATTTCCATGTCTTACATCAGGTATCCTAAACCATCTCTCTCAAGTTCAAAGTTCAACAGATCTCTAGGGCAGGGGCAAAATGCTGCCAGTCTCATTGCTGAAATATAACAAGAATCATATTTATTCTAGTTTCCAACAAATAAGTTCCTTATCCCCATCTGAGACCACCTCAGCCTGGATTTCCTTGTCCATATCACTATCAGCAATTTGATCAAAACCACTTAACAACTCTCTAGGAAGTTCCAAACTTTCCCACACTTTCCTGCCTTCTTCTGAGCCCTCCAAAGTGTTTCATGTCTTTCTGTTACCGAGTTCCAAAATTGCCTATATATTTTTCGGTATCTTTACAGCAGCACCCCACTCCTGGTACCAATTTACTGTATTAGTCCATTCTCACACTGCTATGAGGAACTACCAAGACTGGGTAATTTATTTTTTAAAAAAGAGTTTTAATTGACCCACAGTTCAGCATGGCTGGGGAGGCCTCAGGAAACATACTATCACAGTGGAATGCATCTCTTCAGAGGGTAGCAGGAGAGAGTATGAGTGCAAGCAGGGGAAATGCCAGACATTTGTAAAACCAACAGAGCTTGTGAGACTCACTCATTATCACGAGAACAGTATGGGGGGACTACTCCCATAATCTAATCACCTCACACAAAATCCCTTTCCCAAAATATGGTAATTACAATTCAGATTACAATCCAAATTGAGATTTGGTGCAAATATTTTGCTCTTCAAACTTGTGTGTTTAGAGAAATAGTATAAGTACCCACCTATGTGATCAACATTCTTATGGAACTCTCATATTTATTCTATGAGTCAGGATGCAAATTGTTAATTTCTGGAAGTCTCTGCCCTTTCTACACCAACCTTGTTAGCTCTATGCAAAGATTGGATAAATTGTTTGCTTGGAACCCAGCTTTTGAGAAAATTTCATATAATTTTTTCCCTTAATATTACAATATGTCTGATTTTTTTCAGGTGGCTTATCTAAAATATAATACAAAAGTCAAAAGTAGCATTAGTTAATTAAAAATATATGATAGCAAAGGCCCTGATTTTTCCCACTATCTTCAGCCATTTATTTAATTTTGTGGAGGCAATTTTAAATATTGTTCTGAGTTGAGTAGTCAAATCAGAGCTTAAGATAGATAATACTTTTCATGATACTTCTGTGTTTTCTAATCTAGTCAGGTATAACTCCAGATGGAAAAAGAAATGACCTAGTCACCATCTGCTGCCAGAGCCTTGTCATTCATTGTCTCAGTGGTGGAGTGGTCTATGCTCTTTTATGGATTTGTGTAAATGACAGCAAACTAACACTTTGAAAATTAATTAACAAGAACATATGGAAGTGGGTGTCAGTTTCATAACATACAAAATGGTTCAATTTTATAAAATCCTTCATCTAAATATTTCTTTTCATGCAGATAATCATCTAAAATCATTTGGAAACTTGAAGGAAAGTATGCCTTAGCGATTCTGACTTACTAATTATAATACAGGATAATAAATCTACATGAAATTATTTTATATCTTAGAAATTATATAGGAAATAATTATAAGACAGATTTCATCTTGAATTACTCAGATTTCCTTCCAATTTTTACATTAATCCTTTTTTTCATGGAACACAATATAGATTAAACATTGGTTTTGTTTCTTTTCAATTAAGCAAAATGGTTAGACTTAATAAAGTGAAGCAATTTATATTAGTGAAATCACCATGAGATATTTTTACAGCCACATGAGTCCAAATACATTCATGCATTGCTTAACAATGGCGATACATACTGTGAAATGTGTTGTGATATGATTTCATCATATGTGAACATTATTTGGTGTACATACATAAATCTAGATAGTATAGCTACCCATGAAGGCTATATGGTATAGCTTATGCTGTTAGGCTACAAACCTGTACAGAATGTTACTATACACTCTATGCTATTAGGCTACAAACCTGTACGGCGTGTTACTGTACCGAATCCCTAGGCAATTATAACACAATGGCAACTGTATATCTAAGCATATTTAAACATGGGCATGGTAATGTGTTGCACTCTCGTGCTATTACAACTACAATGCCACTAGACAATAGGAATATTTCAACTCCATTATAATCTTATGGGACCACTGTGTTTCTGTGTTCTGGCCCATCAACCAAAATGTCATTATGAAGCACAATATGTAACTTATTTGATTATATTTTTATTTTGGCTGAATATTTTTTACTAAAATTGGTAAATTCATAAAAGAAAGCATTGATTAAAGTTACAAAATTATTCCACCTGTATTACAGTTTGATCTAAATCTTCCTTTGAGCACATCGTGGAACTTATTAACATTCTACCTTTGCAAGAATTTAAAATGTCCCTAAGATGATCTATAGCAAGCTTTATGGCAGGAACTGCACTAACACAAAATTATTTTCAGAGGGATTTTAACGTACTTGCACCTCAAATATTATATTTTAAATGAGAGATTAATAAAATATTTATTTTTGATATATTTACTAGCTTCCTTTTAAATATCTTTGTGTAGTAATGAAAATATATTCTTTTAATGTGTTTTTGTTTAGAAAAATAGATTTTTTAAGTGACTGTTTTATAATAGAAATAACATATTTTAATGGTGACATCAGAAAATGTGTTGTTCTCTTTACCAAATTATAGACTCTTTATTTTCTCATAAATTACTATAAAACATAAATAGAAACATTTAAAAATACTACTTTATGAAGCCTGATTATTGTTTAGATATCAAAATCTACATAAAGAATATGCATACAAATCTGTGATTTGAGCAACATGTGCAAAAAGATCAATTTTTGACTGATGTTCACATATTCCTTTTCGTCAATAGTGCATTTCCCCAACCACAATTGATATTATCACATACATATTTTGTTTCCATCTTTCTTGAAATAGTTGATGCTTAAAAATAAAACTGTGCTTGTTTTAGATTCGTTTCATGTTTTTATATGCTTTATGCAACTCATATTATTAACTGCATTTTCTTAGAGCAACAATATCTGCAGTGTTTATTAATACGATTTCAAATTTTCCAGGTTTTATGAATGTATTAGTCAGCTTGGGATGCTGTAACAGACTATAATAGGCAAGGTGGCTTAGAACACAGAAATTTATTTTCTCACAGTTCTGGAAGCTCAAGGTGCCAGCACAGTGTGTTTCTAATGAAGGCACTTTTCCTGTCTTGCAGAGAGCCATCTTTTCACCGGGTTTTCACATGGCCTGTCTTCAGTGTGAGTGTGTCCTTGAGAGAGAGGGGGCACTCTGGTGTTTCCTCTTAGAAATACACAAATTCTCTTGCATCAGAGCCCTGTCATTATTTAACTTTAGTTTATTCTTATTCCAAATAGAGCTACACTGAGAGTCAGGATTTCAACATTTGAATTTTGAGGGAACACATACATTCAATCCATAACATTGTAGAAAATTATCAGTTATAACATTTTTTCTCATCTTTTTAAAATGTAGTCATTAGAACTATTGTTCTGCAAAAGTTGTGTCTCTTGTGAAATAAGAAATATTTCGAAAGTCAATGAATTTAAATATCATGTTTGAAGAGAGTCCCAAACACGTAGACTGTGTTTTATGGATTCGAATTGGTTTGGTGATTTCTTCAGTTCCACCTGAAATTTGATAGCTACAAAAGCAAATACAAAATATCAGGAAAGACAATTTTTGCAGGAAATAGATACCACCTCATTGCCAGAAGTTACCAAAATTGTGATTAATTTCAAATTATTTAACGTGAGCATTTTTGTTCAGTATGCTATGTTGTATGTACAACAATACTATTATTTCACATACATTATACACATACTTCTCATTTTATTAAAAAAATATAACTATTGGTAACTTACTGGCTGAAATATAGCAACCTGGAACTCATTTCACGTATTCAAAAGAAAATCTCCAAAAACAGTTTCATTCTTGGCTAAATGACACAGGGAGCCTTTGTCATAGGTCCAGTACCATAAACATATCCTGTGAGAAAGAAGATGTATATATGTAACAGTATGGAAATACAGGTTTTAATGTTAAGAGCATACATTATTGAAGACATTTTCCAAGAAGAGTATTTTAAAAAGATGATGGGACAAAGCTATTGCAGGGGAAAGCCACTTGAAATTCTAAAGCTGTGATAACAAGCCCTGGAGGAATTCGTTTGTCCTAGAGTGAGCATATATGCAGGGACTTGGAGAGCTTATAATTTCAGCAGGCAGTCAGATAATAGATACATCACTCTACATTTGAGATGCATGCAGCTACTTCTTTCCCAGTCTCTTGTCTCAAACCTAAAACCTTCCTATTTACACCTGGCGCTCATGGTATCCAATCTTGAATCCCATAAAACTACCCCAATGAAGGACCAAAACACCCAAAAGAATATATACACTCATCAGAGTAGAAATAGTTATAAAATCATTGTATTTTTGTTGCTGTTACCTGATTTATTTCAACATTTTTTTTTCTGGTAGCAGGTATTTTAGAAAGGATATTATAAGAAAATATACCAATTTTTACTATGTAGACTTTGGGAAATTTCATCTTCTCTTTCACTGTCTCCAGTCATATCTCCTCCAAAAGTTTTGATTAACCAAATATTTCTGCTGTGTAGTTTAAACTCTTTTTTTCAAAATTAACTTAATTGTTTAATATAATTTTAGATTAACAGACAATTTAACATATAGTACAGAGTGTTTCCATCTATTCCACACTCAGTTTCTCCTATTGTTAACATCTTACATTATTATGGTATATTTGTTTCAGTTATTGAAACAATATTGATGTATTATTGACTAGAGTCTATTATTTCTTTAGACTTGCTGAATTTTTAACTTAATATTCTGATTCTGTTCCAGGATCCCATCCAGAATACCACCTTATATTTATTAATCATATCTCAAGTTAACCACTGTTGGCTGTGACAGTTCCTTAGACTTAACCTGGCTTTGATAATCTTGACAGTATTTAAGAGTACTGGTCAAATATTTTGTAAGATGATGGCATATTAGAATTTGTCTGATAGTTTTTCATGTTTAGACTGGAGTTACGGGTCTTTAAGAGAAGAAATAAACAGATAACATCACATTTTCATTATATAGCATCCAACATTAATACTATCAATGTAATTTTTACTATTCATGTTGACCTGGACGACCAGGCTGAGGTGGTATTTAACACATTTCTCCACTGTGAAATTACCGTGGAATACAGTTACTCCACATTTACCATAGGAAAGTTAATATTCCTGTTTATGTGCTCTACGCATGGGGAGGAAGTCATTATGTGTAGCCCATATGTAAGGGGTGGAAATTTATGCTCTACCTCCTTAAAGGTGGGGTATCTGCATAAATTATTCATAATCCTTCTTCATGGGAGATTTGCCTCTTCTCCTTGATGTACTTATTTATTCAATCATTTATTTATATCATAAACTCATGGATATTCATTGTATGGTTTAGGGAATAAACCAATACTAATTCATTTATTTAGTTGCTCCTACTGTTCCAGCTTCGGCCATTAAGAACTCTTTCAGTTGTCTGTTTTATGACCCTTTGACATAACCTCATCAATGTAGAATAATTATGAGCTCTCAGTGATATAAAGAAATTATTAAATAAAAATAAGTAGAGGATAAGAGACAAACCTCCCGGTTAAAAGAATTCCAAGTAATTTATGAAGATTCCCTACTCTCAAGGAGATGGAGCAAAAGTTCCCAATTCTTAAGTATAAACTGTATGTAATAACTACCTTCCAAAGAGTAGATCTCAGAAAGGTTCTGGGTAGGGGGAGAATAAACGTACATGAGGAAACCTGAAAAACGCTACCTTATCCAGATGATTTAGGTCAACATCAATAGTAATTAAGCATGTTGATAGTATATATCCTTGATATTATGTGTTGATAACCATAATTTATCTCTGAAATCATCCTCTCCCAAAAAATCTGTAACCCTCATGTCTAAACATGAGAAAAATCTCAGACAAATTCTAGTAGAGGGGCATTCTACAAAAAAATACTTGATTAGTGCTCCTCAAACTGTCAAGATCATCAAATACAAGGGAAGGTTGAGAAACTGTCACAGCCTAGAGTTGCTAGGTCAAGCAGATATGATGACTACATTAAATTCAGTATGGTATGTTGCATGAGGCCTTGGAATATAAAAAGGACATTAAGGAAAAACTAAGTATAATTTTAGTTAATAATAATATAGCAATATTATTTTATTAATTGTAACAAAGGGCTTTCTTAATGTAAGATGTTAATAACCGAAAAATCAGGCAGGATATATGGGAACTTCACTCATCAAATTTTTGTTTTCTATAAATCTAAAAATGTTCTAAAAATAAAGTTGTTGTTAAAACAATGTTATCTGATCATAATAGAATTAAATAGAAACCAGCAACAGAAAGATATCTGAAAATTCCTCAAGTATTTAAAAATTTGACAACAAAATTCTAAATATCCTATGAATGAAAGAGAAAAATCCCAAGGAAAATTAAAATATATGATAAATTGCAAACATATAAAATTCAGTGTATAAAAAAATTGCAGAAAGCAGCTAAAGCCTTCCACAGAGGAGAATTTATAGTATCCAATGTTTATATTAGAGATTAAAAACTGAATCATATCAATAATCTAAGCTTTCAATGTAATATTTTTAAAGAGCAAAATAAATGCCAAACAAGCAGAATAGTACGAATCTGTAATATTCAAGACAGAAAAATAATAGAGTAAAACAATAAAACAGAAAGCTAGGTTTTTGAAAGAATCAATAGTGTTCATAAATCTACTGAGGCTGAAAAAGAAAAATATAGAAGACACAAATTATCAAAGTCAACAATAAAAAGTGAGGTGACTATGTTTTTTGTCTTGTTTTGAAAGTCTGTTTTGAACAGCTAATTAAGCGAATGTACCAACCACTTCCTTTTGGGCTTTCATACTCTGTGGCCACTGTCGACCTACACTAATCACCCTGGAGCCAGGTGATTAGCCATGGTTCTTAATTCCCATGTATTTGTATAGTATTGTCATTATTTTCTGGCTTTATTCTACTGTAGACTGAGAAGATACTTGATATAATTTTAATTTTTAAAAATTCATGGCCTGGCGCAATGGCTCACGCCTGTAATCCCAGAACTTTGAGAGTCCGAGTCGGGCAGATCACGAGGTCAGGGAATCCAGACCATCCTGGCTAACACGGTGAAACCCCATCTCTACTAAAAGTACAAAAAGATTAGCCGGGGTTAGTGTTGGGCGCCTGTAGTCCCAGCTACTAGGGAGGCTGCAGCAGGAGAATGACGTGAACCCAGGAAGCCCAGCTTGCGGTGAGCTGAGATCGCGCCACTGCACTCCAGCCTGGGCGACAGAGTGACAGAGTGAGAGACTCTGTCTCAAAATAATAATAATAATAATAATAATAATAATAACAATCATAATAATAATAACAATAATAATAAGACCATAAGACTTTTGCATTTCCTAACACATGGCCTATGTTGGAGAATGTTTCATGTGCTGATGAAAAGGATGTATATTCTGTAGTTGTTGGGTAGAATGTTCTCTAAATGTCTGTTAAGTCTATTTGGTCTAAAGTCCAATTTAAATCCAATGTTTCCTTGTTAATTTTCTGTATCAATCATCTATTTAGTGCTTTGAGTCAGAGCTTCCACTATTATAGTATTGCTGCCTATTTTTTTTTTGTTTTTAAAGTCTAGTAATATTTGTTTTGTAAATTTGGGTGCTCTGCTGTTGGCTGCATATGTATTTAGGATTGTTAATCTCTTGCTGAGTTGATATCTTTACCATTATAAAATGACCACCGTTTTTGACTGTTTTTTATTTAAAGTGAGTTTTATGTAAGTATAACTATTCCTGCTCACTTATGGTTCCCATTTACATGGAATATATGTTTCCATTTCGTTATTTTCAGTCTATATGTGTCTTTACAGCTAAGGTGAGTTTTTTGTACACAACATAGAGTTGAATCGAGTTTTAGAATCCATTATGCCAATCTGTGTCTTTTAAGTGGAGCATTTAATTCATTTACATTCAAGGTTAATATTGATATGTGAGGCTTTGTTCCTACCATCTTGTTGTTTTCAAGTTGTTTCGTAAATTATTTTTCTTTCCTTTTCTGTGTATGTCTTTGTAAAACAATAAAATTCTGTGTTGGCATTTGATTTCTTATTCTTACTCCTTTGTGTGACTATTTGATATAAACTGTGTGTTTATATATATCCATGTGTTTTCATGATGGTGATTATCAACCTTTCATTTCCTTGTTTCCATGTTTAGTACCCCGTTAGCGTTTCCTGTAGGACTAATCCAGTAGTGACAAATTTCCTCAGTGTTTGTTTGTCTAGGAAGAATTTTATTTATACTTCATTTATGAAGCTTATACAAAATTTTTGACTGACAGTTATTTTCATTCAGAACTTTGAAAATGTCATCTAATTGTCTTTTGTCCTGTGTGGTTTTTACTGAGAATTCTGCTATTAGTTTGATGGGGTTTCCTTCATAGGTGACCAAGTATTTTTCTCTAGTTAATTTTAAAATTTATTCCATGCAGTTTGACTTTAGACATCCTGAATATAAGACATTTCTGTGAGATAATTTTTGTGATTTTTTTTACCTAGGGATCACTGGGACTTATATGCCTGGATGTTTAATCCTTTTGATAAATTTAGGAAATTTTGATAAATTATTTTTTAAAATATGTTTTCTAAACTTACTAATTTATCTTTCCCCTCAGGAATACCAACAGTTCATGTTTGGTGACATGATTAGTCCCAGATCTGTTGAAGCTTTTGTTCATTCTTTCTTATTCTGTTTTCCTTATTTTTGTCTGACTGAGTTATTTCAAAAGAGCTGTCTTCAATTTCTGAGATTAGTTTTTTTATGCTTTGTCTACTTGGTCTAGTCTATTCTTGAAGCTTTAAAATGTATTTTGTATTTCCTTCAATACTTTTTATTGCCAGGATTTCTACATTTTTTTTTAAGATGTCTATCTCCTTGGAAAATTTCTCATTTTTAGGGTTAGATTAGTTTTCTGATTTCTTTGAACTGGCTTTGAGGTTTCACTCGCATCTTATTAAGCTTTGTGGTTTTCTTTTTTTTTTTTTGAGACGGAGTCTTGCTCTGTTGCCCAGGCAGGCTGAAGTGCAGCAACATGATCTCAGCTCACTGCAACCTCTGACTCCCAGGTTCAAGCAATTCTCCTGCCTCAGAATAGCTGGAATTACAGGCATGTGCCAACACACCTGGCTAATTTTTATATTTTTAGTAGAGACAAGGTTTCACCACATTGGCCAGGCTGGTCTCAAACTCTTGACCTCAGGTGATCCACCCACTTTGGCCTCCAAAAGTGCTGGTATTACAAGTGTGAGCCACCATGTCCAGTCACATTGAGTTTCTTTATAATCAGTGTTTTGATATCTTTTTCTGGAATTTTGAGGAATTCTTTTAGATTAGGATCTGTTGCTTAACAATTGCTTTGGTACTTTGATTGTGTCATAGTTTCCTGTTTTCCGGGCCCTTACATTGTTTTCTGCATGTGTGTCAGTCCAAACTCAGGCCCAGGGTGGGACACAGTCCAGTGTTAAACTCTCCAAATGGAGCCTTGGACCTGGGACCAGAAAGAGCTGGGCACCCCCCAGGCAAGCAGGATGAGTATAAAGTTGTGGGGAGTACAATCTGCTCATGAAAGCATACTCTTAAGAAAATGAAAATAAAAGGACTGAGTGAAATTATTTGCAAAATACTTATCTGATAAAGAAATTGTAACCATAATATAAAAGGACCCTCAAAACACAAATATAAGCAACTCAGTAAAAGAATAGGTGAAAGTTGTGAACAGGCATTTCACAAAAGACTACCTATGGATGGCAATTAAATATATGAACAGATGTTCAACATTATTACTTGCTGGGAAAATAAAAATTCAAATTCCCCTAAAATACTATTTTTAAGATGAAAGAAATATGTATACAATATATGTATGTATGAGTGAATATGCACTAATCTTTAACAAACCCAATTGCTAGGTTTTTTGTTTATACAAAAACTGCATGTGCAATCTAATAGCATTGTTACTTACAGTTTCCTCAAACAGAAAACAAATTTCTTTCAATTTGTGAATAAGTAAAAAAACTGTGGTATATAATATAATACAGCTTAGCAATGAAAAGAAACAAACTTGATTCAAACAACATAAATAAATCTCAAATGTAGTAAACTAAGTAAATCTCACAAAATTCCTTAGCATATAATTATATTTGCATGACATACTGGAAGAGGAAAAATTATAGGGAAAGATAGGGTGGTGGTTACCATCAGTGGGGTATGAGCAGAGTTTTGATTACAGTCAGCATGTGAGAGTCTTTGGGAGTGATGAAGGTGGTCTTCACCATTTCCAAAATGATGGGAATAATAACAGAGTTGTTAAATTTTAAGAAATATACATTTAAAAGGCTGAACTGTATCGTATGTTTTCTTTTTGAAGTTTTATGCCATGGAAATGATGAACACTATAATAAATAGTGAGTGTAAAACTGCTACAAAGTACATTTTGCTGAGAGAAATATATTTCTTTGTGATATAGTGGAAAGACTTGCAGTGTTAGAGACCTTTAGCTTATATACATAGCAACCAGAAATGCTGGCTGTTACACTATTAACTAATGACCCAGGTATTCAATGCCTGACCTAAATCCTTTAATAAGCACTGACAATAATAATAGATAAATGATGTTTTCAGTGCTGGACACTCTGGCAATATACAAAGAGTGAAAATACAACAAAATATATAAGTAACTGATTTAATTCATGATAATTTCATGAAACTTACCTTATTTATTCATGTGTGATAATGTAATTATAATCTAATATAAAAGGCTTATTTTTGCTGAGATTTTTCATAGCAAGTTTTAAATTATAAAAATAATTATTTTATCTGTGTTAAGTTTATCTAATATTAGCTCTTTTCACATTGTAAAACTTAATATATATAGTTTACATAATTTCTCTTTATGTGTATAATATACATTTTTATTTCCAAAGCCAACCTCACACCTTTTGCCAACAAATCAATGTTAAGAAACACTTCAAATTTATGAATTATTTTGGTTAATGTCTTTGTTTTACTCCAATATCATGATTCAAATGATAAATTACTTAGCTGGAAGTTATTTTAATGACTCTATGTCCTAAAAAAAATGGACATTATAATATAATATTATAGAGTATGAGTGTATGAGTGCCAGAAAAAATAAATTGAATTTTAAAAGACTATTACTGATACTGATAAAATATAAAAGAAAATCTACTTGAAATACCACAGGTTCTCCTCTGAAATTATTGCAATATCTTTATAAAAATATATTTTGAGGTTAAACTATTATAATTTTATCTTTTTTTTCTCTTTACTGATCTTTCAAGCTTAAAAGCTTCTTTAAAATTCATGATGGCAAAAATAGAAATTATTTTGAAAGAAACAGTGTCATTTTTAGCTAAAGTAATAATTTATTTGAATTTAATAAAGTTGCTTAGAATGCTCCAAATATTATAAAGAATGCCATTTAAATAATTCAGATAAATCTTTAAAGTGCCAAGCTTATGAGATTTGCAAAATTAACTTTGTAATTACTGTGTGTCACAAAAGACAGCGCTGATAGGCATTTTCCAACTGAATGAAGCACTATTTAAGAAACGAACATTATGCATAGGAGAATATCTGTAGATTTGTATATTATATATACAATAGATATACACTGGATAATATGTAGTTATATAATAGATATATTATACTATAATGTAACATTATATATTAATGTATATATATAATATATATATAATTTGTCATCTCCAATCTTTGCCTGTAAAAAATGCATCAGAAAATAAATATCCCAGACTTTTGTGAAAAGTTCATACAATTTTTTTCATTATCTGATTGGATATTCAACTGAAATATCTACATTAACTTTTAGAATAATGTTTGCTTTATTATACAACAAAATAACTTAATTTCCCTTTTGGACAGTTTTTATTTTCAGTTGAATTGTGACATTAAGAGATCTCTAAACACATTTTTTGTATTGATTAGTGTATTATTTATTAAGTCCATACAAATAACAATTGCAAATTTATAAGCTGTTGCTTATTATTGGATTAAACTTAAAGGAACAAAATATAATTTTAAAAATGTACATTTAAGTTTTTTATTTTAATACATTTTTATATTTTACCACTTTTCCCAGACCACTATGCAATAATTATTTTCCAAATGTCATAAGAGCTATTTTTTCCTCTAAGATCTTTATTTCTAAACTTGCATATTACAATGAGACCTCTAGTACTATAACAGAAAAATAATATATATTTCAAAAAATGATAACGAAAAGCAATTTAAATTTAGCTATTGAAGCAAAATAGACATGATATATCATCATTTTGGAGTATTCTAACTTATTTTTTTCATTTTACTTTAAATGTTTTGAAACATCTGTAAAGAAAGAATTCACCATTACATAGTCTTATTATCCACTACCCCTAAACAACAAGTTGGACTTTATATTTTAGTAATGGTTATTAATGTAGATAATACATTTAAAACAACCTTCAATTAAATATTTTGATATGAACTTTGTGGATGCTTTTAGTGATCCTCAAATTATGTAGCAAGGTGTCGCAAGGATTCAGTTGAGATGCTGATATACATTTATCATAAGAATATCTCACTTAATGTTATTCTGTACCGACTTACATCAGAAAAATCCAAGTGCACTAACATCCTCCACTAAATGCTCTGCTCATTTCTGGAACAGAATGACATCCCTAATTCAAGAGGATTACCAAATGAATCAAATTTTAACTCCTCAGGCCTTTTCCCTTACTCCCTGCAATTTACAGACTTAAACTCCCTTAACTGGTATAATAATGTTTAAGGTGTGTGGTTCAAAATTGAGAAGGAATAGGGTTTAGAATAGGGACGTATTATTTATCACTACCAAAACTGTCTTATTTCTTGTGCAAAAAGGACTGCTAATCCATCATTTTATTCTGAAGTCCACAGGATGCTGAAAAAAAAAAAAAAAATGCATTCAAAGTAAGAATTTTTTTTTCTTCTTTTTTTTTTCTTTTTTTAGACAGAGTCTTGCTCTGACGCCCAGGCTGGAGTGCAGTGGCACTCTCTCCCTCACCGCAAGCTCCGCCTTCCGGTTCACGCCATTCTCCTGCCTCAGCCTCCCGAGTAGCTGGGACTACAGGCGCCCGCCACCAGCCCGGCTATTTTTTGTATTTTTAGTAGAGACGGGGTTTCACCGTGTTGGACAGGATGGTCTCAATCTCCTAATCTCGTGATCCACCCACCTAGGCCTCCCAAAGTGCTGGGATTACCAGTGTGAGCCAAGCGCCTGGCCAAAAAATAAAAAAATAAAAAAATTAAAAAAATAAAAAAATAAAAAAAATAAAAAGGGAGTTTAGGGTGAGATAGGTGATGTTTTCTATTTCATGTTTGTGATCATATGTACGTTCTCAGTGTGTGTTCTTCCTTCATTTTGTACAATAAAATTCATTTATCACTGAAGCAGGATTTCTTCCACCAGGCAATAATTACCTTTAGGGATGTTGGCTTCGGAAAACAGTTACATAATGCATAGAACAAACTGTAGAATTAACTAATGTAAAAACGTTTTCTCCTTTCTAAATTCCTTCAATTTTTTGAATAAGGCCTAACAGATGCAAAGTTGCAATGAAATGTTCTTCAAATAGAAATATGCAAAACTCTGAGACTGAAACAGGAATTCATCTACTTAGAGGAACTCTTTTAATATTTAGGGTTTAAATTGTGTTGTTTGGGGTGGGTCCCTTCAGAGCTTCCATTAGTTGTACCAGGAGTCATCATCTGCAAAGTCAGAAAACATGGGTTAAGGAATAGGATTTATTGAGACATAAGAAAATTCAAGAGGACAGAATCAGCAAGACAAAGAATCATGTAGTTCCTCATTCTCCACATGTTCCAATGGAATGTTGTGCCAGTGCGAAGGGCCCAGCGGCAGTGGGCCATGGCTTGGTTCCATTGGAGGGAGCTGACACCGTGCCCTGTGTCTCCCTTCCTAGAGTGTGAAAAAAATAGCCGGTGCCAGTTAGTCTGAAGTATATGCTATTTACAGGAGTTGCTTTGGAACTTTGACTCCAATGCGTCTAAGGAATTAGGACCTACCTGTGGTGCCTGTGGAGTGTCACAGTTCAATTTTACGCCCTTACTTGCTGGTGGTGGTGAGTCACAGATTGAAAGATTTAGTACTGTCCATACCACTTCAGGTCATTCTTAGACAATTCTGCTCCTAGCATAATTAATATTTTTTCTTATGTGATTATTTAATGCAAGGCACGTATACCAAATCGGAACTCCCGGAACCTTTTTCTATGACTGCCTAAATTTTAGTTTAAAAATGATGATTCATGAGTAGCAGCATTGCAGTTTTATTCACACTGCAATTCAAAGGGGAAAATAAACTGGAAATTTTATTATTTTTAATACATCTGATCTGCCTGTTGAGCCATCTACTATCATGATTTGTGAAGGAAAAACAAGAACAAATCGAGTCCTAATCTGGGATTAAATATTATTTTGATATAATAATTCATTCTGTTTAGGTTTAAATAAGTGCATTTGAGATATATAACAATTTTTCAGGTATTCCCTCTCCTCTGACATGACATCTGGATATATGGGAAAGGGACTTATATGAGCTCTCAACTTTCGAGGGAAGAGTAGAATCTGGCTTTATGAAGGTACACACTGCTGTCTGACAAACTGAGATGTGATTGTTGCAGTAATGTACACAGGTGTTAGGCCATTATCATATGTCAATCTTTCGCCAAAGAAATCAGAGCTCTGTGGTTTCCTGTTTTAGTTAGACTTTAATCTGACTGTTAGGGTGCCGCTGCTGTTTCATACCTTAGGTGTCGTATCTTCCTTCTTTTGCATTTAGCTTATGATCTCACTCTGCTTCCTTGTTCTGCTTCCCCAGGACTGCAGGTCCACTGGGCAGTCCATGAACTATATTTGCCACCAAGGAGCTAAGGCAGACTGAAGAAAACATGCTGGGCCCACTTTCTGCCTGTTCACATCAACTATGCTATAGCTACCTGGAACCAACCTGCCCAGAAGTCTGCTGGAAGACCCAGTTAAAAGTGACCCTGGAATTCCTCAGTCTTTGAGTTATGCATGGAATATAATGTCATTACTTCTGTGGCATCAAATCCCCTGGGTAGAGCCCCATGTTTTTCATTCTCTTTTTATTCTTAGCATAAACTAAAATCTCCTCTTCTCTTTTGCTGAGAAACACCTAAGCATCATCTCTTTTGTGTGTGTGTGTGTGAGACAGAGTCTTACTCTGTTACCCAGGCTGGAATGCAGTGGTGTGATCTCGGCTCACTGCAACCTCCACCTCCCGGGTTCAAGCGATTCTCTTGCCTCAGTCTCCCAACTAGCTGGGACTACCTGTGTGCACCACCACAACTTGCTAATTCATGTATTTTTAGTAGAGACAGGGTTTCACCATATTGGCCAGGCTGGTCTCAAACTCCTGACCTCATGATCCGTCCACCTCGTCCTCCCAAAGTGCTGGGATTACAGGTGTGAGCCACTGTGCCCGGCCGCATCGTGCCTTCTTTTCCCAACTCTTCCTCATGGTGCCTTTATATACCCATAACAATCTGGAGTATTCTTTTTTGAAAGACTATTCATGAAAAGTTAACTGTTGAGATGTCTTAAAACGAAAAGAAAAAAAAAAATAGGGAATTGATATGCCTTGGCTCTGTGTCAACACCCAAATCTCATGTTGAATTGTATTCCTCAATGTTGGCAGAGGGACCTGGTGGGAGGTGGTTGGATCGTGGAGGCGGTTTCCCCCTTGCTGTTCTCCTGATAATGACTGAGTTCTCACAAGAACTGATTGCTTGAAAGTGTGTAGCACTCCTCCTTTTGCTTGCTTTCTCTCTTCTGCCACCATATGAAGATGTGCTTGCTTCCCCTTCACCTTCCATCATGATTATAAGTTTCCTGAGACCTCCTCCACCATGCCTCCCATGGAACTGTAAGTCAATTAAAACCTCTTTTCTTATAAATTACCCAGTTTCAAGTAGTTCTTTATAGCAATGGGAGAACTAACTAATAAAGAAATAAATTCCAACAGTGAATTATTTTTTCCTCTGGCAGACTAGCTCAAGTCAAATATATTTTGTACATTATCCCAGTAAGATAACTCAGAAAATTCAATCTAGTATAATCATTGTAAGTATAGAAGAAATTAAGACCTAAATACACCAACTTTCTCAAAGAAGTAAGAGAGAGTACTAGAACCCATTTCATCTTCTCTGGCCTTAATATTCTTTCCTGACTCTCAAAAAGCTATAGGATCCTGTATAATATGTAGATCCCTATCATTATTAAAGCCATGTTGTTACCATCAGTAAACTATAATGGTCAACTTTTAGGAAACATTCCTATATGAAGTTTTAGCTAAATATGTGCACCAAAGGAGGAGCATACAATGTCTGTGCATAGAATTCTCAAATCCATATTTTAGAAAACAGTAACCAAAAATCCTATTCAACACTAATTAACCAAGCCAATGCAAAAATGAACAGAAAATACATGAAAGAAAACTCATTTTCCCTCGTTGAGAAATCAAAACTCTAGAGTCTTCTCTGGTGCAAAAGGCCTGAAAGTATTTCACCATATTAACAAAGTAGATAATGAAAAATACGTGTTTACCTGTAAAATAACAGAAACACAAATGTTAGCATTAGTGCAAAGTAATAAAATTCCAAAAAGATGATGCAGTTTATCAACAGTACATATTTTCTCAGGGTGTCTGTGAAATATAACATGCATTTAAATGTCTATAGTTGCGGAAGGACCTATCAAATATTTTTAAATCTGATGAAATAAAAAGTAAGACATATAAATATCAGTGATAATCTGCATTTTTCCTACTTAGACTTATTTTTCATTGTTCAACATATTCGTAATTCTCTTATTACAACTAAGACCCATTTAAATCCATAATTGTCTCATTTGAGCTCAGTATGGTTACCATTTAAAAGCTTTTTTTAAAGGTGTCCATACTGCTCTGGTGCATAATAAGCTGTTTGCAATCTTGTGATAACATGATGAGACCCTCACTTGAGCCTAGAATGATTGCATCTTAGCTCAGTAGGAATGCTGGATTGATGTTTTGTATTTCATGCTTTGGAAAAAAGAAACAATAAATTAAAGTAGCAATTGAAACCCAATATATCATTTCAGATTTCAAACCACAGGTGTTCTATGTGCCTTAACTGTAAAGTGCTAATGAAAGTTTATTTCATGTGGATTAAAAATGATGTAATTAGAATATGTCTTTCATTAGGAAATTATCATTTATGATTGCATAAAATCAAATTGTTTATTTGGTTTTATCTTTTGTAATTTACTGGTGACCCAAGTATATTTGAAATGTTAACCATAGTTTCAGGGTATTTTTAATTCACTTCTTTTATGAAATTTCAAAAGAAATACATTATTAAAACTAATATATATAGTCAACTCTGTAATAATAAGCAAAATAAAGCAAGTACTTTGTATTAACAAAAATCACTGGAGCTATATATTGGTGTCATGTCATTAATCTATATTTAAGTCATTCTAATTTTTTACTAGAATATGTTTTTCAAGCCAATCAATATTTTAAAATATATTTACCTTTAATCCAAGATAGAAAACTTTGTTTTCTGTACAATTACTATTCAAAGATTGGGAAAATTTGGGTGATCTGAAAAAAGAGTATTTCATTTCAACTTGGTTGACACATCTAATTTTTAGATGGCTAATGTGTCTTGCATAAGTACTTTTTCAGAATAACAATATCTAAAGAACTGAATGACATTAATTTAATACAATGTATCGAAATCACACTAAAGAAAATCCAGAGTTCATGACTTAATATAATGCTTTTAGATCATTAAAATTATATGTAAATAGGATATCTATTTAAGCATCTTTGTCTTTATTTGTACCTTATTCATAACATGACTCAGTATGTGACTAAGTACATAAAAATCATCTGAGAAGACTCATTCAATCTAAAGGACTCTTTTGGGAGAGCATAATTTGTAAATTTTACAAAAGCATAAAATATCTAAAAGCACTTTCAAAGTATAAATTGTATGCAGTGAACTTGCAAAAATGCTTCAGCTTATCAAAAGCATTTAATCTTCTGTTTTAAAATATACTGTTCAACATATTTACTAAGTTTGGTATCAACTGTACATTGCATAACACATCTCTTTTTATTTTTTTGTTTTATATGTACATTTTCATAAATTATAATTCACCTTTCATCTTTTCCACCTCTTGTCTTTCAGGATTTGGTGCATATAAACCCTAACTGGTTTTATTTATGAGACATGTAAAGTGCTAAAAGAAATTATAATGGTATTTGTATTATATTACAAACTTAAAAGCTATGCTTCTAAACTGCAAAGAATCAACTGGTATTTTATGAAATATATATTAATAATATGGGAATATATTTTGAGTACAATTTATATTTTAGAATAGCTAAAGGGTCAGCATGTTTATTAGAAAACACATTCTCAGATATTTTATTGAAAAACAGTTTCAGATAAATAGTGGGTAACAATTTCTTGTTTTTTGCTATTATTCAAACTCTTAGTTAATTTAAATGCAACTTTGTAGTGCTTTTGAAAATTATTGAACAAGACCATACATTTTCATTCACGGAATAAATGAAAAATGCATTATATTAATTTACATTTTTCCTTTTGATTTCAGAAGTGTTTATCCTGGTGTCCATTCCAAAAAGAGATCATTTTGGATAAGTAATGGTCTGATATTAATTCTACAAGCGTACAAATTTTACTCTTTCAAATATATAATTTGCACTGTAACTTAAAAGACAAAGAAAAGGAAGTGTTTAGTTAAAATTCTATCTTTCAAAGTAGATGAGTAGTAAAAAGGAAACATTTTACTATGGAATGGATGATGATGTTTTATAGGGTGTTTTGAAATCTTACTTTCATTAAAATTTGTTAACAATATAAAACAAACACACATGCATCCATTCTAAAAACAATACTCCCTCTGACAAATCCATCAATATATTTTAACACAAAGAGCTTGTTTACAGATATTGCTTGGAGATTTTTAAAACAGAGTGAAGTTATACCTCAAATCAATATTTCAGATACTTTAAAATGATCCTTGTTTAAATACCTTGTATGTAGAACTATTGTGATTCTCACATGAGAAGAACTCTTACGATATATGAATAATACTTGAAATAAAATACATTGCTATCTAAATTATTTCAGACTCATAAACAGTTAAGGCTTTTCCATAAATTTTGAAAATAATTTATTTTTAAAAAGATGTATATGCAACATGTTGGATAGTCATATTTTCTGAGTGACATCACAAATAAAATAAGATCATTTTAACTACATGTTTCATTATGCAATTTAATTTTAATTTTAATCCATGGTTGGTGTGCGGTTTCTTAGAGTGATGCATACAAGATTAAAACTTATACCATGCACCAGATGTAAAATAGCATTTTCTCTCAATAAATCATAGTTTATAGTTACATTTTATTTCTTTATTAATGGAGTACCAAAATTACTATGCATAATTTCTGCATTGTCTAAAATTATGTTGCTAAAATTTATATTAATTTCATTTTGTGTTTAAAATAAAATATAATTTATTTATACTGATGAAAATAAATAAAACTACAAATATTACCTAAGGTGATTTTCAAAAGGGATAGAATTATATAAGATCATATAAAAACATAGCTACATCTACATTTATATTGAGACATAAATTCCTTCTGTATTTATATTTAGAAGTGTTTATAAGTATTAATAAACTAATTTTTCCATTAAAAAGTAGAATGCCCCCTCCAGTTAGATTTTAACTACTGATTTCCAAATTGCATTCTTCTTTCTGATATCCTACAATTGCTAAAACAAAACAACATATATTAACCATTATCTATATCTTCAGCAAACAATAATTTTCTTAAAAAAAATATAAAATGAAGAATATTAATTTTGAATTAGAATAAATAATTGCCAGCAATTAATTCCAGACTTAGATTATTATTTCATGTATGTGTTGAAAGTAACAACTATATAAAATAGATTTTAAAATTAAAACTTACCATATCTATTTTTATAAATATACAACATCTAAATGATAGTTATACCTCTGTAACATATGTCATAACAACATATTTTGGAAAATGTCTTTGTCTAAGGATGTCTTCTTACATTAAATGGTTTTACATTTTGAAAATTTCGGTAAATGCCAATTTAAAATTAATTAAATATAAGAAAACTATTAAATGGAATCTGCTTCCTGATAATTTAGAAAGAGTAAAATTAAAGTTAGCTGTCAGATTAAAATTAGTTCCTTGCAGATTTTACTACTATGTTTCTGACATAATCAAACTATAAAAACAGCTTAAATTATTTTAGTAGTAGGCACTTTCAACAGGTCAGATCAATTTACAGTTCTGATTACCATATTACTTGATCTCTGTTTAGACTTTGGTATTGTCTAGATTTTTTCAATGAGAGATAGTGTATGATGGTCCCAGTGTGTGATGTTCCCCTTCCTGTATCCAAATGTTCTCGTTGTTAAATTCCCACCTATGAGTGAGAACATGCGGTGTTTCGTTTTCTGTTCTGTTATGGCTGCATAGTATTCCATAGTGTACATGTGCCACATTTTCTTTATCCCGTCTATCATTGATGGACATTTGGGTTGGTTCCAAGTCTTTGCTATTGTAAATAGTGTGGCAATAAACATGTGTGCATGTGTCTTTATAGTAGAATAATTTATAATCTTTTGGGTATATACCCAGTAATGGGATTGCTGGGTGAAACGGTATTTTTGGTTCTAGATCCTGGAGGAATCACCACACGGTCTTCCGCAATGGTTGAACTAATTTATACTCCCACTAACAGTATAAAATTTCTCCACATCCTCTCCAATATCTGTTATTTTCTGACTTTTTAATGATTGTCGTTCTAACTGTTGTGAGATGGATCTCATTGTGGTTTTGATTTGTATTTCTCTAATGATCAGTGATGATGAGCTTTTTAAAAAATGTTTGTTGGCTGCATAAATGTCTTCTTTTGAAAACTGTTTGTTCATATCCTTTGCCTACTTTTTGATTAGATTTTTTTTTCCTTTTAAATTTGTTTAAGTTCCTTGTAGATTCTAAATATTAGCCCTTTGTCAGATGGATAGATTGCCAAAATTTTACCCCATTCTGCAGGTTGCCTGTTTACTCTGATGATAGTTTCTTTTGCTGTGCAGAAGCTCTTTAGTTTAAGTAGATTCCATTTGTCAATTTTGGCTTTTGTTATCTTTGTTTCTGGTGTTTTATTCGTGAAGTTTTTGCCTATGCGTGTGTCCTGAATAGTATTGCCTAGGTTTTCTTCTAGGGTTTTTTGTGGTTTTTGGTCTTACATTTAAGTCTTTAATCCATCTTGAGTTAATTTTTGTATAAAGTGTAAGAAAGTGATCCAGTTTCAGTTTTCTGCATATGGCTAGTCAGTTTTCCTAACACCATTTATTAAAGAGGGAATCCTTTCCTCATTGCTTGTTTTTGTCAGGTTTGTCAAATATCAGATGTTTGTAGATGTGTGGTATTATTTCTGAGGCCTCTGTTCTGTTCCATTGGTCTATATATCTGTTTTGGTACCAGTATCATGCTGTTTTTGTTTACTGTAGCCTTGTAGTATAGTTTGAATTAATAGCCTACCAGCCAAAAAAAGCCCAGGACCAGACAGATTCACAGTCTAATTCTACCAGACATACAAAGAGGAGCTGGTACCATTCCTTCTGAAACTGTTCCAAACAACAGTAAAAGAAGGACTTCTCCCTAACTCATTTTATGAGGCCAGCATCAACCTGACATCAAAACCTGGCAGAGACACAACAACAACAAAAAATGAAATTTCAGGCCAATATCCCTAATGAACATTGATGAGAAAATCCTCAATAAAATACTGGCAAACTGAATCCAACAACATATCAAAAAGCTTATCCACCATGATCAAGCCAGCTTTATCCTGGGATGCAAGGCTGGTTCAACATAGGAAATCAATAAAAGTAATCCATCACATAAACAGAACCAATGATAAAAACCACATGATTATCTCAATAGATGCAGAAAAGGCCTTTGATAAAATTCAATATCCCTTCATGCTAAAAACACTCAATAAACTAGGGATTGATGAAACATATCTCAAAATAATAGCTATTTTGACAAACTCATAGCCAAATCATACTGAATGGGCAAAAACTGGAAGCATTCCTCTTGAAAACTGACACAAAACAAGGATGCCCTCTCTCACCACTCCTATTCAAAATAGTATTGGAAGTTCTGGCCAGGACAATCAGGTAAGAGAAAGAAATAAAGGGTATTCAAATAGGAAGAGAGGAAGTTAAAACATCTCTGTTTGCAGATGACATGATTGTACATATAGAAAATCCCATTGTCTCAGCCCAAAATCCCCTTAAGCTGATAAACAACTTCAGCAGTCTTGGGATACAAAATCAATGTGCAAAATTCACAGGCATTCCTATACACCAATAATAGACAGAGAGCCAAATCATGATTGAACTCCCATTCACAATTGTTACAAAGAGAATAAAATACCTAGGAACACAACTTACAAGGGATGTGAAGGATCTCTTCAAGGTCAACTACAAACCACTGCTCAAGGAAATAAGAGAGGACACAAATAAATGGAAAAACATTTCATGCTCATGTAAAGAACAGATATCGTGAAATGACCTTACTGCCCAGAGTAATTTATAGATTCAATGCCATCCCCATCAAGCTACCATTGACTTTCTCATAGAATTAGAAAAAAAATTACTTTAAATTTCATATGGACCCAAAAAAGAGCCTGTAAGCACAAAGAACAAAGCTGGAGGCATCATGCTATCTTTGTATTCTTACAGACGATAGACATTTGATTTACATATATTTATTTATTTTAAGTTCTAGGGTACATGTGCAATATGTGCAGGTTTGTCACATAAGTAAATGTGTGCCATGGTGGTTTGCTGCACTTATCAACAACCCATCACCTAGATATTAGTCCAAGCTTGCATTAGCTATTCTTCCTGATGCTCTCCCAACCACCACTGAAAGCCCCAAGAGTGTGATATTCACTGCCATATGTCCACTTGTTCTCATTGTTCAGCTCCCACTTATAAGTGAGAACATGGGATGTTCAATTTTGTGTTCCTGCATTAGTTTGATGAGAATAATGGTTTCCAGCATCATCCATGTCCCTGCAAAGGACATAATCTTGTTCTATTTATGGCTGCATAGTATTCCATGGTGTACATGTACCACATTTTCTTTATCCAGTGTATCATTGATAGGTATTGTGATGCTATTATGAATAGAAGAGAAGAAAGGGTATCAGCTGCTCTTTGTATCTCTGGTAGAGTTCAGCTGTAAATCCATCTGGTCCTGGGCTTTTTTTGGTTGGTAGTCTATTTATTGCTACCTCAATTTCAGAACTTGTTATTGGGCTATTCAGAGATTCACCTTCTTCCTGGTTCAGCCTTGGGAGAGTGTATGTTTCCAGTAATTTATCCACCTCTTCTAGATTTTCTATAAACACCTCTATGCAAATAAAGTAAATGATATTTTTAAAATGAGTTTCAGATTTCTCAATTATATGTTTTTCCCCCTCTGGCAATAGAATTGGCACTGTATTAGAATGAGTCTTCTTAGATTTACTATAATTCTTAGTACTTTAGTCACATAATAATCTCAATTTATGTGGGCAAATTTATGTAGATAAAAAGATGGAGAAGCAGTAAGCTGAGTGAACCTACCTACCCATGATACAATAAGATAAATCTCTCATATAGAACATTCCTTACTGTGCATTTTCATGTTCTACTTTATTGTCTTCACCAAAGGTCTGATATGATTTTATTTATTTTGATCCATAAAATGATTTATTCTCCCTCGTGATTACCAATTTGAACTGTACTTCCATCAGTTGATTTTCCAGGATCTCATCTCTACAGTCAATAAACAAAGTCTGAGTACAATTTCTTCAAAAATGCACATTCTCATTTAAAACACTATTTGAAGCAATTGGCAGTTTTACATGCTAAATACCTCAAGTTTTATGAAATCCTGAACTAGAAGTTAAGCTCTCACCAGGAAATAAATGAATACATTATGAACAAATGAAAATAGAGATGCATGTGTTCACATATTAAACAGAAATCCAGCTTTTAATATAGCATAAAATTATTATAATACATTAATGTTTTCATCTTCTATCAAATCACATGTTAACATAATTAATATTGACTAACTGGAAACTGTTTTATGTAAGATTATAAATAAATGATAATGATAAATAATTAAACAAAGAGATCATTTGGATATTGTAGTTAAACTACTTATCCATGTCAGGTTGAATTGCAGATCTGACTAAGCCAATTCATTGAATGTTCCCATTAAGTTTTTGGTTTGAATGTGGATTGCAAAAGTTATCAAATGAATTTTGCTTTGTAAATGTTTTGGTTACTAATTGCTGCAGAACCAAGTACCCACAAAGTTTTTGAATGAAAATAACAGTCATGCTATATATTGCATAACTTTGTGTGTTAGAAAATTGAGCAGAGCTCAGCTGGACAGTTCTATTCCAGGTGGCAAAAGTTAGGTTCACTCAGTGGTATTCCTGTGGTGTCTGTTTTGGTATGGAGGGTCAAAAACTAAGTAACTTCTATATCTTGATAGCTTGAAATGGATGGTCAGGACTCGATGGGACTCTCTCCTCTGGCTGTAGTCTTGGGGCCTCTCTATGTATTCTTCTTTCAAGGATATTGAGGCTTCCTATCAAGTCTCCTGGGGATACAAGAGTGAGTGCTCAGATGGAAACTTCAAGATTCCTATGATCTAGTCTCAGAACATCTTACCTACTATGTTTAGCCACGTTTAGTCCCTATTTAGACCCTGATTCAAGATAAAGGAAGAAATACATACTATATCTTATGAGGAAATTACATACATATTTGGGAAGAGAAATAATTGACAGCAATTCCTTGAAAATGTGTTGCTACAGTTACTTAAAACAGTAAACTTTTAAGAATCATAACCCACTCAAGTATTTTCAGATTGCACCAAGATTGTCTCATAATATTAATTTTTTGTATGTGAAAGCATGGACATCTTTTACCAGTTTCATTATATATTCATATACATATTATATTCATCAGTTCTGTCAATTAAAAATTATCACCCCAGAACAGGCTATTAAAATTTACTTCTGAAGAATATGCTTAAAATTTGGTCCACATCGCTGGGCGCGGTGGCTCACACCTACAATCCTAGCACTTTGGGAGGCCCAGTGGGGTGGATTGCCTGAGCTCAGGAGTTGGAGACCAACCTGGGCAACACAGTGAAACCTCGTCTCTACTAAAAACACACAAAAAAGTTAGCTGGGTGTGGGGGCGGGCACCTGTATTCCCAGCTACTCAGGAGGCTGAGGGAGGAGAATCACTTGAAATTTGGAGGCAGAGGTTGCAGTGAGCCGAGATCACACCATTGCACTCCAGCCTGGGCAACAAGAGCGAAACTCTGTCTAAAAAAAAAAAAAAAAAATTGGCCCACGTTAAAAAATAAATTAAATTCTGTATATAATAAATTTCTACTTGCAGCCAAACTTTAGTCTTTATTATCTGATATACTTTATACTTCTCCATTTCTTGGGGACACAGATGGCTCAAGTTTCAGGAATAAAAATTTGTGATTTTTTTATTTGTCATAAACAAATGCAAGCACATTTGGAATTAAGTCTGGAACAGAAGATATGAATTTTTTGTTCTTGCTTTCATCTACAAAATCCAAAAATACTTTTGGCCACTGAGAATATGTTGAGGATGGGTATAACATGACTGAAGTGGCTTCTTAAAACTCCTCTTTCTCTATGCTTTTTAGAGTATATATTTTTCCATATTATTAGATTCCATTTGCTACTAAGCTCTTTGGTTCTTTGTTTTCTCCTTTGAGTCCTAGAATTTCTTTTGATTGATATTTTGGATAAACATCCTATTTGGAAGGCTGCTAAAAAGAAAAAAAAATTCAGGCACCTACCACTTTACATTTAACACAATTTTAATTTTTAGTCAATAAAGTAAAACAAAATATTGCTGCACTAATTTGAGTATATTTTTTATCAATAAATTACATGTGAGGGAAAATGGTGTGCCATCAACAGTTAGCGTTGGCATACATTGATCTTGGATTCTAGTTTATGTCAGAGATACACTGCTTAATAATTTTGAAAATTTACTCTAAATACTAGAATCTTTGTATTGTAAAAATGTTAACATCAACAGATTATTTTAATACAGTATAAATATTTACTCTGATAAATTTCATATGTATCATTACCTTCAGAAGAAATTCAACCTGACTAATATGCCGTTTCTTTTTAAAAACAATTTAAACAATGACAGACTCAATGTGCAAACATTTTGTATAAAAGTTTTGCATTTATGCTTCTGAGTAAGATTGTCCTTGTCTTATTTTGGCAGCAAGTTTATGTAAGTCTCATGTAAAAAGATGGGAGTTGATTTTTTTTCCTTTTTGTATTCCCTTTACATATTTATGAAATACTAAAATTATTCATATATATATTAGAAGTTTCTAGAATCCCTTCTTAGTCCTAGATTTGATTTGTGGGTCTGTATTATCGATCCATTTTTAAGGAGTGTTTTAATTTTGGGGTTTTATATATCTTCTAAATTTCATCTCAGTAAGATATATTATTAAGAAAATTATTTATTTTATTTATCTTTCCAAAACATTGAATTAAAAAGAAGAAAATTACAATAATAATTTAAGGATTAATAATAAAATAAGCAGATAAGATCCCCATCGTCGAGCTTATTAAAAGGAACATTACCAGCATTTAGAAACCTGCTTTTCAGCCCTTCCTTATTCACACACTCTTCTCTCCTCAAAAGTTAAGGTTATATTAAATACAGAGATACATATTGCCTCGCTTTGCTTTGTAGTGTTAGTACATGTGAATGTAACCATATAAAATAACAAGTGTTTAATTGCTCCTGTTTGAGGACATAATAAAAAGTGAAATTGTACAATTTATGTGAAGTTGATAATATTGCACCCAATGAGTTTTATTGTGTGATAGGAAGAGTAACACCCCACCCCCAGTGATTAGTCCACACCCTAATCTTTGGCACCAGTTAAAATCACGTGCTATGTTACACGGCAAAAGGGACTTTGTAGATGTTTTAAGTTTATAGAACTTAAAATAGGGAGATTACCATGGTTTTCTGGGTGGGATCAATAAAATTACATAAATCCTTAAAAGCTGAGAACTTTCTCTGACTGGAGCCTGTGAAATGCAGCAGAAGTAAGAGATTGTAAGCATCGGAAACTTCCCATGAACTGTTACTGTTTGAAGAAGAAAAGGGACTTGTGTGGAAAGCCTAAGAAGAAAACGAATTCTGCAGCATCCAGAGAACTCAAGGGAAGAGGACCCCTGATTTCCCAGAGGAGAAGTGCAGCTCCAGCCCCATCTTAACTTTTGCTCAGTAAGACCTTAAGCAGAGTACCCAGTTGAGCCTACTAGACTTCTGGCCTAAATAAATTGTGAGATAATAAATGAGTGTTATTTTAAGCCACAAAATAGTGATGATTTTTACAAGAAGAGAAAATAATTGATTCAATAAATTATTTTTAATTTACCAAGTGTTTAAAGATTGATTTTCTCACCATTTGCTTGTGCCTATCAGAACTTCCTTCTTAGGTCATATTCTGTCTTCTTTAAGTATATCTTAGAAGTTACTTTAGTGAGTGAGACTTTTGTCTTGGAACATTCTCTGAATCTTTGACCTATTTGTGAATAATAACATTCTTTATACAGAATTTTGAAGATATTTCTTGTCTTGTGTGATTCAGTCATGCTGCTGAATTGTCTGGTGTCAAACCGATACCTCTTTACAAATAACCTGTCCTTTCTATCTGGCTGCTTTCAAAATGCTTTCTCTCTTTTGTGGTTTGCAATTTTGCAATTATTGGTAGAGGTATGCCTTTCTTAGTGGCATACGGGTAAAGTAACTCACCTGTTAAAACAAAGCAAAATAACCTCTCCCCCTCAAAAAACAAAATAAACAAACAAAAAACGCAAAACCTCTTTGTAGTGTTTTCTGAGGTTTGTTATATTTCCACCGTGACCAGTTCAAGCTATCAATGTTTTAAAGATCAGCTGGTAAATTTCTGAATGTTTAACAGAGGACTCTTGTGGGACACTATGAACTGACTACAGCACAATACTGCCTTCTTTGGTTTTTGTTTAAAGGAGTCATTTTACTTTCAGGATCTAAAGCTCCATGACTTTTGTTAGTTTTGGAAAATCCTCAATATCGCTTTGCATTTTTATCTCATGTCTCTTCCTGAAATTTAATTAGATGTACATTAGATTTTCTTTTTTTTTTTTTAATTTATTTATTATTATTATACTTTAAGTTGTAGGGTACATGTGCATAACATGCAGGTTTGTTACATATGTATACTTGTGCCATGTACATTAGATTTTCTTACTGTCCTCCTTATCTCCTATGCTGTTCCCTTTTGTGCATCTTTTCCCTCTATGTTCCATTCTGAGTAATTAATTTAGATCTATCATCCTGTGAAATAAATGTATTCCCAGCTATAATCTTCTCATTAACCCATTAATTATTATTAATTTTAATTTTAATTTAAAGATTCAATTTGGCCACTTTTACACATTTTGATGTTTCTATGGTTTATATTTATGTATATGTTTCCAATTTTCTTTTTATGTTCATATATATTTTTAGTTTATTTCCTATGGTTTCTGATAATTCTAGTATCTGGATGTCTTCAGTTAGTATTCTGTTGTTTCCTATTATATTGACTCTTGAGTGGTGTTTTTTTCTTTTTGCATGAGAGCTCATGTTTGCCAAGGCTTAACTTGTGAGAATTTTGAAGGATATGCCTGTAGGTAGGTTTTTCAATAGAAAATTTGCATTTATTCATTCTATATATCCAATGGCAAAACCAATATCTTTTAGTTGTTTCCTTGGTCTTGGATTTCTGGATCATACACATAATGATCAATCAGACATCAAACTAATGTAAGGGCAGCTTGTACATGCAAATTCTTACAGGACATTATTTTATTGTACAATTATTTTTAAGGCCTAAGATATACAAATTACCTTATATACTTGCATGGGCATATATATATTTTTTGACATCTTCTTACTTAGATTATAGTCTATAAATAGTCCTAGCTTTCTGTATTGTTTACTATTACATCTCACCTAACGATAGCTAAAATTTTGCCTCCAGTAAGCTATTAAAATCCAACTATCCAAATTACTGGGATCAGTAGAAACTTGTAGGAAAACCTGCAGGTTAAGTATTTTCTTTGAATCTGTTTTTAGCTCTCTCTTCATTTCTTTACTTGGTTTATCATCTTGCTTTATTATGCCCTCAGTCAAAAATATAAAAGCACTTTTGTTATATTGTATGCAGCATTCTTATAGTGGGAAAGTTTTCAGAATATTTAATCTGACATGTTGCCAAGAAAAAATATAATGTGTTTTTAAATGCAAACAAATGACAGCCAAAATGAATTAGGGAATTACACAGACAGTAACATAGTCAACAAGTGATATATATGACATTATGCATATATATAATATATATTATATATATATAAAGGTAGAAATTATTTATTGATTCTGGCTTTTTGTTAATACATTACTTATTATGGTATACTTAAAGTTTTGGTATGTCATTTGAATTCAGGTTATGATAATTTATTTAGAATAAAACATTCAAATCATTTTTCATGTCAAAATTCTCTGTGTTTTGGATGCCATCCTTAAAAGTCAATGTTTAATGTAGATGTAATATAAAGATAAAAAGATGCTTAAGGTGCAACAATATATAAGTGAGTTCCTTCTTCTTTACTTAGGGATAGGTTTAATTTTTTTGTGAAATAGTTTTCATGTATGTATAATTTATATTAATGGAATATACACTCTTTTTTTGAACATGATATATTGTTCTGAAATTGTCTATACTCTAAGAGCTGAGCTGGGTGTGGTGACTCTCACCTGCAATCCCAGCACTTTGGGAGGCCAAGGTGTGCAGATCACGTGAGGTCAGGAGTTTGAGATCAACCTGGCTAACATGGTCAAACCCTATTTCTGCTAAAATGCAAAAATCAGCGGGGCCTGGTGGCTGGCACCTGTAATCACAGCTACTTAGGAGGCTGTGTGTGTTCCTTGAGTAAGGTCTACACAAGTGGGCCTCTATCTTTAGAAAATATAGTCTTAATTTCTCTATATGCCTGTTTCTGTTCTTCCTTTTATTATAAATACTTGTCATTGGATTTACTGACCACCCTATTTCAGTATGATCTCTCATCAGTGGATGCTTAGAAGCTGCAAAGCCTCATTCTGAATAAGGTCATATTTTGAGTTTCTGAGTGGACATATTTTGAGGAGCCACAATTCAACCACTACACGTCAGTGTTCTTAGTTTGTACTGATTTTTTCTTAAAGTATCAAATGTTAAAAACTAATTTCTTTTCTTACAAAATTGATTGGCTCTTTTTAAATATAATTCAATTTTAATTCATCCTTATGATGCTACATTGCTTACACTATTTAATATTGTCATAACATGTAACATTACTCTCCATCTACTCTGTCTTGTTTTCAAATGAGATTACATGGGAAGTATTAAATGATCAGATTGCTTGTAGATACACTTACAGTATAACTACTATACTTTTTGTCTTTATATATTTAAATATAATAATTTTTTAAAAATCTTTTTTCCATTAGTGTCATGGGATATATAAATAACAGGAGATTTGGAGTGAGACAAACATAAAGTGAAATACAGATTACAATTTACTACTAATGTAAACTTCAAAAGGTTTTTCTTTTATATTAATCTATATATCAGTTAAAAAACCCTCTTTACTAATTAAGTAGTATTCTCAATTAACCATAATAAATTTTATTTGACAATAGTACAATTGTTATTTTTCAACTTATTTCGTTATTTTATCCTGTTAATGTCACAATTTTTCTGGTTCTTTTTCCCTCATATTTACAATTTATCAATTTTTCACCTCTATTCATAAAGAAGACGTGGTTGCTAGATGAGTGATTAAGAGTTCCTAAGTCTGTTATTCCTAGTTTTTATTTTGCTAATAATGTTTACCATTTTTTCAATTAAAGAAATGTATACACAGTTAATGCAGGAATTATAGGAAATAGAAAATACATTAATTCTATAATCCCTTGAAAAGAGGGAACTTTTTATTGTACAAGTAGAATTAAATATTTATAAGTAAACAAATAACCTGGAAAATGATTTTATTTTAGTAGTTTATTGAAAATGCTCATATGGGAATAAGTTTCTGAGACAAGAATCTAATATCATTAAGATTACATGGCAAGGACTAAATATGTAATTAATTTATTATTAATAAATTTTACTTAAACACACATTTGACATTTAGCATGTAAGCTACCATGCTATTTATAACAATTAACACACATATCAAGTGTCAATTAGCAGTTTAGGGATCAATTGCTATGAAATTGATTTGTCAGAAATTAGTATTTAAATGTTTTTTTGTTTGTTTGTTTGTTTGTTTTTGTTTTGAGACAGAGTCTCGCTCTGCCGCCCAGGCTGGAGTTCAGTGGCCGGATCTCAGCTCACTGCAAGCTCCGCCTCCCGGGTTCACGCCATTCTCCTGCCTCAGCCTCCCGAGTAGCTGGGAATACAGGCGCCTGCCCCCTCGCCCGGCTAGTTTTTTGTATTTTTTAGTAGAGACGGGGTTTCACTGTGTCAGCCAGGATGGTCTCGATCTCCTGACCTCGTGATCCGCCCATCTCGGCCTCCCAAAGTGCTGGGATTACAGGCTTGAGCCACCGCGCCCGGCCAGTATTTAAATGTTAATGTATCTAAATTTATTGCAATTAGAAGCCAAATATAAAATTTAGTCAAGTAAACATTTATTATTCATATTATGTGTGAAATAAACAATGTAAAATAATTTTCTGAATGTATGTGAAACAATAATAGAAGTTATTTTAAAATAAATTATGTCATATAGAGACATTACATTTTATGTCAGTTTTAAATAATCAACGTCTTATTGATAATATTTCAGAGCCTTTAAATTACTCTGTTTACTATATATTTTCATTATCAAAATTGTTCTAAAAATATATGGTGCAACAAGCTAGAGTTTATCTACAATGGTTACAGATAAAAGATGGAGCCAGAAAGTATGACTGCATAGAAAAAGCAGATATTGAGAAGCAGAACATAACTTTAGAATTAACTTGTAATCCCTTTACTGTGTTTTATTTATGGCCTATAAAACAGCTGCTCTATATTTAGATCGGCATTTCATTGAAACCATTCCCACTGTGAGCGATAAGAACCCCAACTAAAACTGGCTTAGACGAAGAAGATTATGTCTTATGTAAAGTATTGTCTCGTAAAGTGTATGTCTATGTAAAGTATATGCCTTATCTAAAGTATTGATTATTGTCTTATGTAAAGTATAGTGACGCCTAATACCATGGCATTAGGAGATTAAGAATTTCTCTTTCTCTGTTGGTCTCTTGCTCTGACTCATTTTAGTTTTTGCTTTCCTTTATGTTGACATTACTCCCAGGGAGGTTCTCAACCTGATGTCTGTTCTCTGACTTAGATTTTATTTTCCTGAGAGTTAAAAATTATACATTTCCTTCCTAGACAATTAAATAAAATTACACAACTGAAATTCATCACATGAATCAGGTAATACATGCATTCTATCTCTGAACAAATAATTATGGCCAGTGAATAAATGTTGTTGCTTACATGTTAACTAAATCACATGTTCACTCCCAGTGCTCCCTGAAATATCTGAAATGTAAAACCATAAAGATGAAGAAAAAAGAAAGAAAGAAAGACTATGGAACAGAAAACAAACTTTAAAAACCTTAACAAATGTAAAATCCCTTGTTGGTTTACCTCTGCATTACTTCTTGATATGATTTGGCTCTGTGTCCCGATCCAAATCTCATCTTGAATTATAATCCCCATGTGTCCAGGGAAGGACCTAGTAGGAGGTGATTGGATCAAGGGAGCAGTTTTCCCCATGCTGTGCTCACGGCAGTGAGTGAGTTCTCATGAGTTCTGATGGTTTAAAAGTGTTTGGCAGTTCCCCATCTCTCTCTCTCTCTCTCTGCTTCCATCATATAAGATATGCCTTGCTTCCCATTCGCCTTCTGTGATGACTGTAAGTTTCCTGAGGCCTCCCCAGCCATGTGGAAGTATGAGTCAGTTAAACCTCTTTTGTTTATAAATTACCCAGTCTCGGGGAGTTCTTTACAGCAGTATGAAAATGGACTCATACACTTCTTTTGTTTCAATTATTAATTGAATTATAACTCATACTATAAATACCAATGTCAGTTTAAAAAATCTGGAATATTCTAAATACTTTTATCAGAATAAGGACATATATAAGGGTAGCAAAAGTCATACATATCCACTACAATAACAGATCTCATCTAGCCATTTCTAATGACACAATCTAGGAACAATAAAAGTCTGTTCTAAATGGAAACAATAGTAGGGAAATATCCTTGGTCTAATGAGATACAGCTGTAGGCTGAAAACACATGCTGCCTACCAGTTCTATTATAAGAGTTCTAAAAGGAAAGCATGCATACATAATTATGTGTGTATACTATAAAATTATGCCGCAACATGTCCCAAGAACTGTATATAGGGTAAATACTGAACTTTCCCTCCATGGCAATAATCCACAATAATTGAGTGACAGCTCCCCCTTCAGTTTGGACACCCCCCTCTTTAAATTGCTGTGCTTCTCATCACTTTATCTATATTCTCCACAAAAGAGCCAGGTTCAGCTTATTAGTTTTCTTATAGTAGATTAATAGATTTATAGATGTTTGACTCTATTGAAAGGAAATACAACAAATCAAGGAGCAATGACTGTCTCTATGTATCATGGACTGAATTGTGTTCCTCACATACCCCCACATTTAATTCATTTGTTGAAGTCCTAACTTCCAGTGTATTGGGAGACAGGGCTTTCAAGTAGGTTATTAAAACTTAAATAATATCATAAGGGTGGAGCCCTAAGCAACAGGACTGGTGTCTTTATAAGAGGAAGAAACACCAAATATCTCTGTGTGTGTGTGTGTGTGTGTGTGCACACAGAGAAACACCATGCAAGAACACAGAAAGAAGTCGTGATCTGTAAGCCAAGGAGAGAAGCCTCACCAGAAACCAACACTGCCGGCATCCTGATCATGGAATTCTGGTGTCCAGAACAGTGAGAAAATGAACTTATTTGTTTAATCTACCCAGTCTGTGGTATTTTCTTATGGCAGCCTGAGAGGACTAATACACTATGCTAAGGAATGTAATATTTGTGATTCTTTTTAATTATTTTATGGTATTCAAAATTATTCACATATTAATGGTGATTGTCACATCTTTACAGTTGGATGTTGAATTCATACCATACTATTGCACTAGTCTTTTTTTCTATCCTTTGTACTGACTAAACTTGTTTCTAACACATCTTTGAACTTCTTTCTTCCTTTCACTTGGTGTAACCTGTTTGTAAAACTAAATTCCTGGCTCTTCTCAGATATAAAGTCATGTGCTCACAAGTGTTATCTTTTCCAAACAATCATAAAATACCTACCAAATACTAAATCACTAATTTAATCTAATCATTCTAGATAACCTATTACATTCGATGAGTGTCTATTCATGACACTGTTTAATTTACTTACTATGACAAGTTTCTATCTGAGATTATTTTTATTCACTAATTATTTTAAATGTATTTTGTCACTCTTACAAATTTAGAAGGACAGATAGTTGCAAATTTATAAACATAAATTTGAAATATACTTTAACTACTATAGAAAACGATTAGAGATCCTTGAACAGAGGATATAGGATTTATATAATACTCTCTAAACTCTTAAAATAATTTAAAACTTATCTGAAACAAATGATACAATTTTATATCTGCAACATGAAGACATTTTCTAAAACTGTGGGACAGTAACTAGGACTATAGCAACTGTCAAACAAATGTGAAATATTTTAAATTAACATGTTTTAGGGTTTTGAAATATTCTGGTTGAAATGTTAGAATAGTATTGGTTAACAAATAGAAAACAGAAATAATTAGAAAAAAATCATAGAGGAAAAAGTAAAATTTGTGTGCATTTAGAGAAGAAAAACTAAAGGTTTATGTACTCGATTCTGAGAAACAACTGTATCTAGGCTTATTTGAGAGAGGTCATGAGTAAATCTATAATGATCATAATGTGTTTGTGTGTTGTCAGAATTTCTTATTGGAGTTAGCTAGTTGGTAGATAGAATTTCATAAATAAATATTGGGAGTAAAGACATTTTTGAAGAAATGAATATAAAATTTATAGACACTAAATAACACTATACATTATCAGGAAAATATAACCTAAATCGCATATGCTGAAAATCTAAAGGATATAAATCACAGAAACTTCGTGTAACAATTTCAAATAATGAAAGGAAAAAAACACAAATTTTAAAATGTAAGATAAATCCAAAAAAATTCAGGACATGAGGAAGAAATAAAGGGAAAGCAGGGCATCCATAGATCACAAAATGCAATGTTACAAGTAATTTTAAAGAAATTAGTAATTGCAATGAATATAAATACATTATACTCATAATAAATTAGAGTCTAAGTGCCTTTAAAAATGATTTTAAATTTACTCATGCAGTTTAATAGACTTAAAGCTTAATTTATGCATACAAATGTTTGAAGAGAAAAAATATTTTTGTCTTTTGTTTGAGAGATCTTGAGTAATTTATAAGTTTATCCAGAGAAAACTATACAATCCAGAAACATATTAAAAGTAATTGGTGATTTAAAATTTTTAAAATTTAATAGTATAGCTAATTATATGAAACTTTTTTTAAGTAATAAACTGTCCTTAGATTCCTGGTAAGTGTAATTCATATAAGTAACCATATTATTGGGCTAAAATGAAAACAAAATAATCTCAATATATGTTAAAAAGTAATTTAATAAGTTTCAATATCTATACTTGATAACTCAATAGCATAGGAACAAATAAACATTTTAATATTAAAAATTAATTAACTCTATCTTGATATCAACATAAATTATCAGTAATTATTGTTGTGGTCACACCACAGAGGCAGAATGGTTTTCTCATTTAAAAGTAGTTCATATGTCAAGATAGATGATCACACACACACACACACACAATAAATTTATAGCAGAGTGAGGTTTTCCAAGAAGATCTGGGAAGACTTCTAAGCATACTTAAAAATAACAAGAGAATGAGCAGGAGTAATAAGAATACGCTTTATTAATGGGGTCAGGCTTTAGCCCAAATTTAGCTTTAACTGTCTTGGTTATTTACTGTGGTAAGGGGTGAGGTTTTTACATTCATGTATAGGACCAAGCTTGTGTGAATTAGACTTCTCACCAGTGCCCAAAGCTTTTTCTTTCTTTTTTTTTTTTTTTTTTTTAAATCCGCGTGCTCAGATTTGAAGAAGAGATGGAGCGATTTAGCTTCAATGCTTTTAGCGGTAAAACATCAGAAACAGAGTCAAAATATTTGTTACAACTATGTCAATATCTATTTTTATATAGATACATGTTAATTCAAAAACTAAATATTCTCATAATGTTCAGGTGTAAGACATAAATTTCAAAAACCTTCAGTATACATTAATAGAGATATGAACACATATTTTGAAGCTAAAGAAAGAAACAAAAGCTTTGAAAAAAAGAACAGTAAGTAAATGTATGATTATAGTGATATAATTGATAATCTGAAAAATTCAAGAAAAGTTTTGAAAGCTATTATTAAAAGCAGGATATATGGGTTAAAAATAAAAAGTAATCAAAAAGCAATAATATTTCTATATAAAATAATTAGTAATTCAACATAATGAATGAGAAGATTCCTTTTTCAATAGCAAGAGGAAAAATACAGTTACCTAAAATAAATTTTAAAAGATTGAGCAAGCTATGTAAAATCACACACATACACACACACTGAAGTGAAATACAGGAAAACGACAATAGTTCAAATCAATGGAAATACATAGTTTGTCTAGAAGAGATACATTAGATATATTTAAATCATTTTATAAATGTAATGCAATTGCAATGAAAATATCAAGAATTTTTATGCACATAGCATGCTGATAGAAGACTGAATATAAAAAGGTGAACAAATTCTGAAAATGTAGAATTATGAGGGGAGCAAGAGTTCAGCAATACAGCTCAGTTCAGAGTATGTAGTATGTTACAAGTAGGTTTTGAATATTATAGTAATTATTGAAGAAACAATTAAATATCCATGTAGTAAAAACGAATGTAAAATATTAGATCCTTACTTCACTTTTTACAACCACAACAACAACAAAAATTCCAAAGTGATCAAAGGCTTAATTATAATAAATAAGGGAATCAATATTTATAATCTCAAAATTGCCAAGGCTTTTCTAAGTAGGTTGTAAAACTCAAAATGAACAACAAAAATTATTGAATTTTACTGCATCTCCTAGCAAAATAACATGCAAATTAGTAAGAAAAATGTTAAAAGTTAATCATGAATTATTTTGTAACAGAAATGTTAATAATCATTTAAATGCTTTTCAAGAGGAAAGAGTTAAATAAAATGTGATATAGATAAGAAGAGGACATAAATATGAGTTAAAATGATGTGTTCTACCATTATAGGTAGTCCTTGTAATCATTTATTGTATTTAAAACAAGGTGAATGACAGGTACAATTTGAGGTAATTTATATACAATTAAAACATAAAGATGTATATGTTTTGTGTAGTTATGTAACTGATTAGAAAATGTATTGCTTTTTAGAGGAGAACAAAAGGGAGCTGGGACTAAGGGAAGTATCAGACAACTTACGTATTGTGTGTAATATTCTAGTTTTTTTGAAGGATAGCTATATGATATTTGTGTTATTAAATATGCTTAACATTTAATATTAAATTCAAGGTCATAAAGTGGATGGAAGAAGAATATGTAAACAAGGAGAAGGTGAATTACAGAAGCTTAGGGAAACTGTATTTGGATAAAGTGAAAGTTAGAAGAGAACAGAGAGGAGGTGGCAAGAATAGCTGAGAGGCAGTGCTGCCAGGAGAATCAAATGCTTATAGATGTAAGGAGAAAGAGTCAAGAAAGTGGTCAACAGTGGCACATGTTTTAAGGAATAAAGTTTCTGAAAACTAAAGATCCAGGAGATCAAGGCAAAAGTTAGGATAGTAGTAGAAAGTCAGATTACAAGCATTTTAAACAGCAGGTTGGAAATTAGGTAATAGGTCATTGAAAGCACTCTCATTGTTTTGATAAGTTGTTTTAATTATCTCTATAGTTCTTTGTATGCTACAGTCACTGGCCATTAATTTATATTTATTTAATCCTCACAACTTTTGCTACTACTATTATCACTGTTTTAGGCATGAATAAACAGAGTACTAGGCAATAGTAAAGTGAGGTTACCTAACTCCCTGCAAGTCGCACAGCCAGTTAATGATGGTGCCAGATCCAAACTACAGAGTCAGGATTTTTACTCAGTGAAGATGTTATAAGTTATACTGCAAGACGTCAAATACCACTTGAGATGAGAAGAGGCTAAATCTGTAATTGTGATTATATGGACAGGGTGATAGACTGAACAAATTTATCTTTGATTTTTGTGAGGGGGAATATATATTTTTTTGGTCAGAGTAGACCAAAGAAACAATCCAAGGTTTCCAAAATGGGAGATCCACAAAATCTTATTTATAAGTACACTCTGGATTGCAAGATAGGAGATGAACTCAAGGGTCTAAGTGGGATAAAACAGTATATATATTCTGTTTGCAGGATGCCTTCATGACACTAGTAGGTTACCCTTAGGAAACACATACTCCAAGTTAGGATTATTTTCTCCTAGACTGCTTCTCCTGCCCTTTCTCTTGCTAACCTGCTACACATACTTGATGCTTTGTTTATTTAGTTATTTATTCTCTGCAATCAGTGACATGTTAAAACAAGATTCTAGGTGCTGAAAATTCAAAACTAAGTAAAAATAGAGAAGCTCTACCACAGAGCATAGTCTATGATAAAGCAACCTTAGCTAGGTGACAGAGTGCAAGATTTTGCTCTGGGACCAGCAATAATACTAGGTGCTCTTTTATATGGCAACATGGGATTTGGAGGTAAGTTAGCCTGTTAAGAGTCAGGCAAGATAGGCTTTCCTAAAGTATAAAGTGACAATGAACAAAGTTTCTTTCAAGAATCTTTCTTACCATTTGCAGTCCTTTCCCTCTATTGCTTTTCTATGTATTGGATATATCTCCTTTGAGCTTCCTGAATTGATCTTTTCATTTCCTCTACCTCTGTGTATTAAACATATACAATGAGATCAGATTCCTGCTCATCAAACTCTTTAAACTTACATTTATAAATAGCTTTTTAAAAATAAATTCTTACTGAAAGTCTGTACATGCCAACAATACATTTATTATCTTTTAAATTTGAGGCAGGGGATCATGCTGAACCTATTTACAAATGAAATGTGCCATATGATAGTTTTACATCCAAAACATTGTGCCTTTACAAATATGATTTTACCTTTGTAATATTCTAAGATTTTACTCATATAAATCAAATTTACAATTTTGAGAATTTTGGTTGCAATAGAGAGTGTCTGTAAGTCACTCCTCTGTAGGGTTATAATGAAAAGAAAGAACTAAAAATAAGAGTAAAAAGAAACAAAAGCATAAAGCTGTACAGGCTGAAATAAGACATTATTTGTATGTGGTATGAAATCTCCAGATCCGGCCTGGTGCGGTGCCTCACGTCTGTAATCCCAGCGCTTTGGGAGGCCGAGGAGGGCAGATCACGAGATCAGGAGATCGAGACCATCCTGGCTAACATGATGAAACCACGTCTCTACTAAAATTCAAAAAATTAGCCTGGCATGGTGGCGGGCACCTGTAGTCCCAGCTACACGGGGGACTGAGGCAGGAGAAAGGCGTGAACCCAGGAGGCGGAGCTTGCAGTGAGCCGAGATCCCGCCACTGCACTCCAGTCTGGGCGACAGGGTCAGACTCCATCTCAAAAAAAAAAAAAAAAAAAAAAAAAAAAAAAGGACATCTGCAGATCCATGAAAAAGCCTGAAAGAGAGGAAGCGAGAACTTATCCATGCCCACCTGAAACAGCTAAGGTGGGGAAGCTTCCATTGGCTCTAAACTGATCCTTTGTGCACAAGAGCTATGTTTCTAAGAAAAATAGGCTCAGGGGAGAGTGGGTGCTGATTCATAGTTTTGATCAATATTAATCACAATATCAGATAAGATTAGAATATTTGGTCAAAAGGTAAAACAAATAATCATATTTGTTCAACAAAAGTAACATGATTTTACTAGTGCCTCAGTGTAAATGAACGAAACATAATCCTTAAAACAATTTTTAGTAAACAAGTAATGATATCCTTGATGGCAAAATTAAAATGTCATTTTGCAGTCTTTGGTCATATTTCAGTAAATGTAAAGTTACTTATAAAGGATTACTGTAACTGTATTAATATTTATTTTATTGACCATATTTTTGAAGGTCTTTGAAGGTCACTTGAATTCATATATCAAATTCACCAGTGCCTTTAGACAACTATCTGGAAGAAGAATGGAATATTGACTGTGATTACTCCCTAACTAGTCAGTCATTCTTAGTTGTAAGATCTAAGTGAGATTTTTCTTGAAAATATTTTATCCCCAACATATTTCATGAAATCAAGAGATCTCATATTCAATATATGTTTATTACATAATTTTGCATGGTTTGTCTGCTGTTCAAGTAACAAATAACAAATACAAATTTATTGCGCTCCATCCAAGTACTGAGAATTTCAAAGCTGAACAGTGTAGATGTGTTGTTTGACATAAAGAAACTTAGAAACTACTGGTGTAATATCTTCTAAGTCTGAAGTAAAAAATGCAATTCCAATGCAGAATATATAGGTGTTTGTAGTTTTCTAGGGTGCTTAATACATTATGTGCACTGTAGGGGTTAATAATGATACATGGTTAGTAATGATATTTGAGAACAAAAAGTGTCTGAAATAAGGGAAATTTAGAATAAATGGACTTAGCTTAATCAGGGAGAGAGGAGATGAGAATATCCCTAGCAGAAGTTATAGAGTAAAAGTTTATAGCAAAAGTAAGGGTTACAAAGGAACCCAAAGATTTGTGTAAATTAAGCATAAAATAGTAGTATTCAGGGTAGATAAGCAGGAGCTACACTGAGCATGTGGAGGGAGGAATTGTGAATACTGCCTGGGTTTCTTGACATGTCTTTTTAAGTTGTTTAAAAATTCTTTGTAAAAATAAGATTATACCGTTGAAATGTAAATATTTTTGTCCAATTGTGAATGCACATGTTCATTATTTCATGCCACTACTGATAAACTCATACCTCAAAATTTAACATAATTTTACTTAGTTACACTAAATATATGGCGTGAATTTAGGAAACATGTTCTAAATTCTAATTCAATTTTGCTTGACAGCTAGATTTATGCTTTGCTTTATTGTGCTTCACAGATATTATGTATTTTACAAATTGAAAGTTTGTGGCAAGATTGCATCTTGAAAGTTTATCAGCACAATTTTTCCAACAGCATGTGCTCAATTTATATCTCTGTACCACATTTTGGTAATTCTTGCAGTACTTCAAACCTTTTCATTAAATAGCATATCTGTTATAGATCCTTATTCTCTTCAGACAAAGCCTAGTGCAGAGTAAGACCCTAAGTCTTTTCAGTTTTATGATAGCTGAGACAGATGAGGAAGCTGCAGAGAAAAAGTTGGAAGCAAATAAAGTTAGTTCACAGGGTATAAAGAAAACACCTTGTATTAGTCTGTTTTCATAGTGCTATAAACAACTGTCTGAATTTGGGTAATTTATAAAGAAAAGAGGTTTAATTGACTCACAGTTCAGCATGGCTGGGGGTCCTCAGAAAACTTACAGCTATGGCAGAAGGTGAAGGAGAAGCAAGGCACCTTCTTCACAGGGCAGCAGAAATGAGAAGTACCATATAAAACTGTCAGATCTCATGAGAACTCATTCACTATCAAGAGACTAGCATGGGTTAAATTGCCTACATAATTCAATTAACTCTACCTTGTCTCTCCCTTGACATATGGTGATTATGGGAATTATGGAGGTTACAATTCAAAATAAGATTTGTATGGGGACATAAAGCCTAACCATATTAGATGTCATCTCCATAATATAAAAATACAAGGTAAAGCTCCCAGTGCTGATGAAAAAGTGAAGGCAGTTATCCAGAGGATCTAAGATAATTGATGAAGGTGGCTACACAAAACAACAAATTTTCTTTTTATAACCTTTATTTTAGGCTAACGGGGACATGTGAAGATTTGTTATATAGGTAAACTTGAATTATAGGGATTTGTTGTATAGATTATTTCATCACCCCGGTGTGAAGCTTAGTACCCAATATTTATTTTTTCTGCTCCTCTCCCTCCTCCAACCTTCTACCATCAAGTGGACTCCAGTGTCTGTTGTTCCCCTCTTTGTGCTCATGAATTCTCATCACTTAGCACCCACTTATAAGTGAGAATATGTGGTATTTGGTTTTCTGTTCCAACGTTAGTAAAGGATAGCAACCTCCAGCTCCATCCATGTTCTTGCAAAAGACAGGATCTTATTCTTTCTTATGGTTGCATGGTAATCCATGGTATATATGTACCACATTGTCTTTGCCTAATAGGTCATTGATTGCATAAAGGTTAATTCCATATATTAGACTGATTCCATGTCTTTGCTATTGTAAACAGTGCTACAAGGAACATTCACACGCATGTCTGTGGTAGAATGATGTATATTTCTCTGGGTAAATGTGTAGTAATGGGATTGCTGGGTCAAATGGTAGTTTTGTTCTTAGCTCTTTGAGGAATCACTATGCCATTGTCCACAATAATTGAGCTAATTTACATTCCCACCAACAGTGTATAAGTGTTTCCTTTTCTCCACAATCCTGCCAGATATCTTCAAGACCCATCTCACACATAATTACACCCATAGGCTCAAAATTAAAAAATAAATAAATAAATAAACAAACAAAAACAAACAAAAAAACAAAACAAAAATGCATAGGTTGAAATCCTAATTTCAGACAAAACAGACTTTCAAACAAAGATCAAAAAAGACAAAGAGGGCATTACATAATGGTAAAGGGTTCAATAAGAACCTTAACTATGCTAAACATATGTGCACCCAACACAGGAGCACATTGTTTCATAAAGCAAGTTCTTAGGAATCTACAAAGGGACATAGACTCCCACACAATAATAGTGGGGGACTTCAACACCCCCGTGACAGTATTAGATCAATGAGGCAGGAAATTACAAAGATGTTCAGGACCTAAAATCAACATTAGATCAAATGTGTATGATAGCCCTCTACAGAACTCTCCACACAAAAAACAACAAAATATATATTCTTCTCATTGCCACGTGGCATATACTCTAAAATTGACCACATAATTTGACATAAAACAATCCTCAGCACATGAAAAATAACAAAAAAATTGCAAAACACAATCTTGAACCCCAATACAATGAAAGTCAAAGTCAAAACTAAGAAAATCACCCCAAGCCATGCAGTTACATGGAAATTAAACAACCTGTTCCTGAATGACTTTTGGATTAGTGATATAATAAGGCAGAAATGAATAAGTTCTTTGAAACTAATAAGAACAAAGATACAACATACCAGAATTTTTGGGACACAGCTAACGCAGTGTTAAGAGGAAAATTCATAGCACTAAATGCCCATATCAGAAAGTTAGAAAGACCTCAAATTAACAACCTAACATCACAAGTGAAAGAAGTAGGGAATCAAGAACAAATCAACCCTAAAGCTACCAAAAGAAAAGAAAAAAACAAAATCAGAGCTAAAATGAAGAAAAATGAGATATGTAAAACTATTCCAAAGGCCAACAAATCTAGGAGCTGTTTTTCTGAAAAAAAAAATTAATAACATAAATAGGATGTTAGCTGGATGAATTAAAAAGAAAAAAGAGAATATACAAATAAACACAATTAGAAATGACAAGGGGATGTTACCACTGAACAAACAGAAATAAAAATAACCATCAGAAACTACTATAAACACCTCTGTGTATACAAACTAGAAAACGTAGAAGAAATGGATAAATTCCTGGACACGTACACCCTCCAAAGATTAAAACAGGGAGAAATTGATTCCCTAAATAAACCAACAATAAGCTCTAAAATTGAATCAGTAATAAACAGCTTACCAACCAACCAATAAAAAAAACAAAACAAAACAAAGAAAACCTAGGATCAGATAGTTTCACAGTGGAATTCCATCAGATGTACAAAGAATTCCATCAGATGATACCATCCCTCCCTCCAGAAACTATTTCAAAAAAATTGAAAAGGAGAGATTCCTCCCCAACTCATTCTATGAGACTAGCATCATCATCCTGATACCAAAATCTGACAAAGACAGAACAAAAATGAAACTTTCAGAGCAATGTCCTTGATGAACATCAATGCAAAAATTCTCAAGAAAATACTTGCAAATCAAATCCGGCAGCACATCAAAAAGCTAATCAACCATGATCAAGTAGGCTTCATCCCTGGGATGCAAACCTGGTTCAACATATGCAAATCAATGAAAGTAATTTATCACATAAAAAGAACTCAAGACTAAAAATCACATGATTATCTCACTAGATGCAGAGAAGACTTTCAATAAAATTCAACATTCCTTCGTGTTATAAACTCTCCATAAACTAGGCATTGAAGGAATGTATCTCAAGATGTTAAGAGCCATCTATGACAAACTCACAGCTAATATCATAGTGAATGGACAAAAGCTGGAAGCATTCCCCTTGAAAACTCACTCAAGACAAAGATGCCCTCTTTCACCACTGCTATTCAATGTAGTATGAGAAGTCCTTGCCAGAGAAATCAGGCAAGAAAAAGAAATAAAGCATATTCAAATGAGAAGTGAGGAAGTCATACTATCCCTGTTTGCAGATAACATTATTCTATATCTAGAGAACCCTGTAGTGTCAGCTCAAAAGCTTTATCAGCTGATAACTTCAGCAAAGTGTCAGGATACAAAACCAACATACAACAATTACTAGCATTTCGATATACCAACTACAGTTAAGCTAAGAGCCAAATAAGGCAGGCAATCTCATTTACAATAGCCAGAGAAAAAAAAAAAAATACCTAGGAATACATCTAACCAGGGAGGCAAAATATCTCCACAGTGAGAATTACAAAACACTGCTCAAAAAAACAAAAAAAAAGACACAAACAAATGGGAAAACATCTTATGCTCATGGATAAGAAGATTCAATATCACTAAAATGGCTATACTGCCTAAAGCAACTTACCGATTCAAAGATGTTTCTATCAAACTATCATGGACATTTACAGAACTAGAAAAACTATTTCAATATTCATATAGAATCAAAAAATTACCCAAATAGCCTATGTAATTCTGAGCAAAAAGAAGAAAGCTGGAGGCAGCACATTACCCAAATTCAAACCATACTACAGGCTTACAGTAACCAAAACAGCAGGTACTGCTACAAGTACAGTCACATGGACCAATGGAACAGAATAGAGAGCCCAGAAATAAGATTGCATACCTATGACTATATGATTTTCAAAAACACTAACAAAAAACGAGCAATGGGGAAAAGAGTCCCTATTCAATAAATGCTGCTGGGATAACTAGCTAGCCATATGCAGATGATTAAAGCTGGACCCTTTCCTTACACCATATACAAAAATCAGCTCAAGATGGATTAAAACCCTGGAAGGCCACTTAAGGATGGGCATAGGTTTCATAACAAAGGCACCAAAAACAATTGCGACAAAAGCAAAAATTGACAAATAAGATCTAATTAAACTTAAGAGTTTCTGAGCATTAAAACAAACTGTCAACAAAGTAAACAGATATTCTAGAGAATGGGGAAATATTTGCAATTTATATATCTGAAAAAAACCTAATATCCAGCATCTAGAAGGAACTTAAATTTATAAGAAAAAAACAAACACCCCTTAAAAAGTAGACAACAGTCATGAACAGACACTTCTACAAGAAAAGTGTCTTTTCTTTTAAAAAAGACATTTTTTAATAGTCTTTGCAGCTAACAAAATATGAAAAAAAAGTTCAATATCACAGATCACTAGAGAAATGCAAAGTGAAACCACAGTGAGATGCCATCTCACACCAGTCAGAAAGGCTATTAGTAAAAAGTCAAAATATAAAAAAATTTTAATGTAGAATATAACAGCTTTATATTCATATCTAGAGAGAAGAAGTCAGTTCTTGGGTTCAAAGCTTCAAAGGACAGACTGTCTTGGTAGGGACTAATGCAATTTGTAACTTTAAGTTGAAGCAAAAGCTTATTTACCATTTTGAAAATACTAGATCCCTTAAGAAGAATTATTCTGAATGTACTTTGCTTGTGCCCCATACATGGTACAACAAAGTCTGACTGACATCACATCACATCACATCACATACAGAATAGTTTACTGAGTAGTTTAAGCCCACTGTTGAGATCTACTCAGAAAAGATTCCTTTCAAAATATTACTGCTCATTGACAATGTGTCTGGTCACCCAATAGCTCTGACAGAGATGTTCAAGGAGATTAATTTTGTTTACATGCCTGTTAACACAATATCCATTTTGCAGCTTATAGAACAGGAAGTCATTTAGACTTTCAAGTATTATTATTTAGGCGATATGCCACATAAGGCATTAGCTGCCATGGAGAGTGATTTCTATGATAGATTTGGGCAAAGTAAATTTACAATGTTATGAAAAGAAGCATTCTAGATGCCACTAAGAATGTTGGTGATTCATGAAAGGTCGAAATATCAATATTACCAAGACATTGCAAGGAGTTGATTTCAGCACTCTTGAATGATTTTGAAGAATTCCAGACTTCAGAAGAGGAAGTAACTGCAGATATGATGGAAATAGCCAAGAAACTAGAATTATAAGTGAAACTTTAAGATGTAACTGAATTGTTGCAATCTCAAAAAAGTTTAATGTATGAGGAGTTGCTTCTTATGCATGAGCAATGAAAGTTGTTTTTGAGATGAAATCTATTCCTAGTGAAGATGCCAAGAACCTTATTGAAATGACAACCAAGGATTTAGAATATTATATAAACTTACTTGACAGAGCAGCATCAAGGCTTGAGAGAATTGATTCCAATTTTTAGGGTAAATACTGATGGTAAAATACTATGAAATAGTATCACATGCTACAGAGAAATTTTCTTTTAAAAAAAAGGGTCAATTGATATGGCAAGCTTCACTTTGGTCTCATTGTAAGCAACTTAGTAACTTCCACAGCCACCGCAACCTTCAGCAACCATGACCCTGATAAGTCACCAGCTACCAATATTTGAGGCAAGATCCTCCAACAGCAAACAGATTATGACCTGCTGAAGTCTCAGATACGTGATTGTTACTTCTTTCTCCCAAAGTTCTGGGATTAGAGTTGTCATCCACAATGTCAGGCCCTTTCTAGTTCTTTTTTCTCACCTCACTGAAACCTCTGCCTCCTGGATTCAAGCAATTCTCTGCCTCAGCCTCCTGAGTAGCTGGGATTACAGGCGCCCACCACCAGGCCTGGATAATTTTTGTATTTTTAGTAGAGACAGGGTTTCACCATTTTGGCTAGGCTGGTCTTGAACTCCTGACCTCATGATCCACCCACCTCAGCCTCCCAAAGTGCTGGGATTACAGGCGTGAGCCACTGCACCTGGCCTCTAGTTCTTTAAAGCGCATCATTAGTCTGTTTATGCGAAGTGTTTCTACTTTCGTAAGTGATATATAGCTGTAAACTGTCCTCTTAGCACTGCTTTTACTGCATCTCATAGAATTTGATATGTTGTGTTTTCATTTTCATTTGTTTCAAGAAATATTTTAATGTCCTTCCTAATTTCTTCATTGACCCACTGTTATTCAGGTGTATATTGTTTAATTTTCAATGTTTTTGTAGTTTTCAAAATGTCCCTTGTTATTGATTTCTAGTTGTATTCCATTGTAGTCTGAGAAGATACTTGATATATTTTCAACTTTTTTGGATTATTTAGGACTTTTTTTATGGCCTTGCATATGCTCAATTATTGAGAATGTTGCCTGTGCTGAAAGGAATAATGTGTATTCTGTAGCTGTTAGATAAAATGATGTGCAAATATCTATTATGTCTATTTGGTTTATACTGCAGATTAAGTCCAAGTTTCTTTGTTGATTTACTGGCCAGAAGATCTGTCCAATGCTGAAAGTGGAGTGTTGATGTCTCCAGCCATTATTGTACTGTAGTTTATTTCTCTCTTTAGCTCTCATAATATTTGCTTAATATATCTTGATGTCCCAGTGTTGAGTGCATAGATATTGATAATGGTTCCATTATTTTACTGAATTGACCTCTTGTCATTATATAATAACCTTCTTTGTCTCTTTTTACAGTTTTTTGCTTGAAATCTATTTTTTCTGATGTAGGTATAGTTGCTCTATTTTTTGGTTTCCATTTCCATGCAGTATATTTTATGTCATTTTATTTTCAGTCTATGTGTGTCATTCTAGGTGAAGTGCATTTATTTTAAGCAACAAATATTTGGTCTTGACTATGTATCCATTTAGTCACTCTATGTCTTTTAATTTGAGAATTTAGTTCATTTATACTCAATGTTATTATGGATAAGTAAGGACTCACTCATGAAATTTTGTTACTTGTTTTCTGTTTTTTCTGTGGTCTTTTCCTTTGTTCCTTCCTTCTCATCTTCATTTTAGTGAAGGTAGTTTCTTTTGGTGGTATCTTTTAATTTTTTGGTGTTTTTTGGGGGGTGTTTATTTGGAGGGAGGGAGAGTGGTTACCATGAGGCTGTAAAAAAAAATGAATAACCCATTATTTTAAACTGGTGACAACTATCACTGTTTGCATTAACAAAATAGAAAACAAAGAAAAACTTAATACAAATGCTATTTTAACTTCATCTCCCATTTTTTAAAACTTTTTGTTGCTTCTATTTATATCTTATTGTATTGTCCATGTCTTGAAAAGTTGTTGTGGTTATTATTTTTGATCAGCCACCTCTAATCTTTCTACTTATGAAATGACTATTTTATATACCGTGATTACAGTGTTATAATATTTTGTGTTTTTCTGTGTACTTACTATTACCAGTGAGTTTTGAACCTTCAGATGATTTTTTCATTGCTCATTAACATCATTTTATTCAGGTTAAATAACTGTTTTTAGTATTTCATGTGAGACAGGTCTAGTGTTGAAGAACTTCCTCAGCTTTTGTTTACCTGGGAATATCTTTATTTCTACTTTAAAACTGCAGGATACTTTTACTGGATATACTATTCTAGGATAAAATATTTTTCTTCAGTACTTTAAATACATCATGCCACTCACTCCTCCTCACTTGTAAGGTTTCCACAAAGTCTGCTGCCAGACATATTGAAACTCCATTGTATGTTATTGGTTTCTTTTCTCTTGTTGCTTTTAGATTATTTCTTTATCCCTGACCCTTGGAACATTCATTATTAAATGTCTTGTGGTCATCTTATTTGAGTTAAATCTGCTTGGTATGCTAGAACCATCTTGTAGCTGAATATTGATACCTTTCTTTAGGTTTGAGACGGTTCTCATTATTTCTTTGAAAAAACTTTTTTACTTCTCTCTCTCTACCTCCTCTTTAGGCCAATAATACTTAGATTTGTCCTTTTTAGACTATTTTCTGTATCTTACAAGCATACTTCATTCTTATATTTTTTGTCTACTCTGTGTATTTTTAAATAGCATGTCTGTCTTCAAGCTCACCAATTTTTCCTTCCACTTGATCAATTTTGCTGTTAAACATCTTTCATGGGTTCTTCAGGATGTCATTTGCGATTTTCAACTTCAGAATTTCTGCTTAGGCATGGGAGTTAGGTATTTATTGTAGTCTCTGCAGCCTGGGCTTGTCTGTATCTGTTCTTCTTGGGAAACATTTACAGATATCTGAAGGAACTTGAGTATTGTGATCTAAGTTTCGGGTCACTGCAGTCATATCTGCATTAGGGGTCACCCCCAGCCCAGTAACACTGTGGATCTTGCAGACTTGTAAATGTACAGTCTTAGTGGTCTTTGATTACATCTGGGAGAATTATCTGGTTACCAGTTAGATAACCTTGTTTTATTCTTTTACTTTCACTCAGTGTCTCTCTCTATGCTGAGCAGCCTAGAGCTAGGGAGAGTTGACACAAGCACCCCTGTGGATACCACCACTGGGATTATGCTGTGTCACACCTGAAGCCAGCATAGCACTGAGTCTCATCCAAGGCCAGTATTAAGCATTGCCTGGCTATGACCTATGATTGGTGAAGGCCCTAGGGCTCTGTAACCATCATGTAGCAAACCCGGGCAGGCTGTCCCCTTCCCTTCAGGGCAGCAAATTTCCCTTAGTCTTGGGCAGGTCCAGCAATGCTGTTCAGGACCCAGGTTCTGCAGTTGGAAACCTGAGAAACCTATCTGATGCTCTATTCTACTGAATCTGAGTTGACATCTCAGCCAGAAGAGACAGTTCTTCCCACTCTTCTCTCTTTCGACAAGTAGAAGAGTCTTTCCCCATGACCACCACCGCCCCAGGCTCATGGCAAGTATAGCCTGGCTACCATTGATGTTCACTGAGGAGCCTTTGGGATTAATGTTTTCATAGCATTCATGTGATGTGATGAATGTTGTGATGAATTTTGTGATTAATGTTGTCACGCCTGGGACTCTCTCTTAGGGCAGTGGTCTCCTCTCAGGCCTAAAGCAGGTTCAGAAATGTCATCCAAAAACCAACGCCTGGGATTGGGGACCCTAACAACCCGCTTAGTGCTCTACTCCACTGTGGCAAAGCTGGTACCCGAGCTGCAAGAAAAATTTCCCTTTACTCTTCCCTCTCCTTTTCTCAGGAAGAAGGAGTCCCTCTGAGTAGCCACCATAGCTAAGAACAATCTGGGTCACACCTGAAGCCAGCATAACTCTGAATCTCACCCAAGGCCCACACTAAGTACTGTCTGCATACCACTGTTGATTTTTCAGGGCCCAGGAGTTCTTAGTCAGAAGGTGATAAATTCTGCTAGATCTGGATCCTTCCTTTCAAGGCAGTGGGTTTCCTTCTAGCCAAGGATGTTTTTAGAAACGTCTTCCTGGAGAGAGCGCCTGGAATGGGGTCTCAGGACTTTGTCTGGTGCCCTATCCTACTGTGGCTAAGCTGGTATCTAAGTTGCAAGACAAAGTTCTTTTTACCTTTTCCTTTCCTCTCTTCAAGCAGAAGAAAGGAGTTTCTCCTGGAGCTGTGAGCTGTATTGCTTGGGTTGAGAGAGGTGGCAAAAGGACTCCCTTGGCCACCCCAGTAGGTGCCTCACTGGGTAACGTGCGTGTCCCTCCTACTCAGTACACTAGCTTACAGGTCCAGCATTCCTGGAATTGCAATCCTTGTAGCCTAGTCTGCCTTTCAAGTTTATTGGAACACCAGAGCACTTTGGCCTGTGGTGGCCAGGCTTGCTAGAACTGAAGTTACAGTTGCTGGGATGGGCAAATTGCCCCCTGGCTAGGTCTGGTGTAAGAGCTCCCTCTGTGGTTGCCGGAGAAGTTTTTCCCAATGTTGCTTCCACTGTTACAGGTCATCACTGAGTTCCAACGCAAAGTCCCACAATCACTGCACCCTCTGTACCCCAGATGCATGGATTCTTTCTCTGCATGCCACGTGGCCACAGCTGAAGAATGGAAAGGGGTGGAGTCAGAAATTCATGACTGTGTTTTCTATCCTCTTCAGTGACTCTTTCAATGGTATAAAGTTAAAACCAGATATGATGATCACTCACCTGTTTTGTTGTTGTTGTTGTTGTTTTTCTTATGAAGATGATATTTTGTGTGGATAGTTGTTCAATTTTGTGTTCCCATGAGAAGCATGATCAGTGGAGGCTTCTATTTGGCTATCTTACTCAAATAAATATACGTATGCTAGGGTTTAAGAATTAAGTAAGTGCCTCTTTTTAATTTTGGAAATCTCTAGATATAAACCTAATTTCACTGTATATATATATTAGTTGAGTAAAACAATTTGTGCCGTCAAATATAATATCGTAAAAAAAGTGCACCCTACTGGTATAAAGTTAAGAAATAATATTAAACTATCAAATCTGCAAAGCTTTTTTCCCAGAATACTAAAAATATGTTTCATCTGTACTCTAGAGCATTTTGTCAAATAAAAAAGAGTACATTGCAATGAAAATTAGATACATTCAATTATACAGATCCAAAACCTAAGAAATGCCAAAACAGTAATAAATTTAAAGAAGTTTATTACTGATAATAAAAGGAAGATGAACATCAAATACTAAGTAATTCAGGCTTTATAACAAATCATATGGTTGATAATATAGAGAAACAAGAGGGAATATACGTTTTTAAAAATAGCAGCATTAAACATGTTGCTAAAGATACCGATGTCTTTATAGCAACTTGAAGATATTTGTAAACATCTTGCAACATGACGTTCCATATATTTTGATTTTAATGTATAAATATGTAGGAATAACAGAAGTGCCATCACCTTAGATGTAAATTTCAAATTTTCAGAAATGTTTTATTGAAAATAATATGCAATAATTATATCAATACTTTACTATGATTTTAAAATTAGATTTTGACATTAAATTTTTTATAAAATTATATATCTGAGTGTAAAAAATATTTTAGATAACATCACTTTGTATGTTTTATTAGTAAAATAAATATATCAAAGGTTAACAAAGTATTTTAAATGAATATCACATCAGAAAATTTTTGTGTAATTGGTCAAACTATCAAGTTTGATTAATTGAATATAATTTGGAGAGTTCTTAATTTTAAATAAAAATTATCTGCCTACACTGTTGCAAAAATATCTTAAACTCCTGATGTAAAATGGAAACTGAGCAAATATATTTTCCCATATATCCTATGCATCTTATTGATCAAATAATAATAAAAGGAAGCGTACATAAATTTGGTTGAGTGTAGGTTCCCTTAAAGTTATAAAAATTTATCACTGGATTTAGTATAAACTTTAGAGTGTTGGAGGTATAGAGAGATATCATGTACAAACTCTAAAAGAGTCTAAAACTCTTAACTTTTTTTACACTTTATTCATAGTTGTCACAGAAATAGACATAGTGGCTCTGGTGGCATCTATATAAGTGTCATGGAGAAATATACAAATAGGTTATTCCTTTATGTTTTCAAAAATACTCACTGTGAAACCTACTACATATAAAAACTGTTCTAAGTAACACTGTAGATATAATAAAGATAATATATATGCAGGCATATGAGAACTCATATATACACATACATATACACATTACATATAATGTACTATATATGATATATAATACATATATAATGTATGATATGTATATTTAAATAAAGTTCTTTGTCATAAGAAAATGTGCAAAAATGTAGTTCTGAAAATTTCAGAAGTATTTAAAATAAAAGTATATTATGAAACTTTGTTCAAGAGACATTATTCACAGGTATAACAAAATACATATTATTTATGGATTAATTTTTAAACCATACGAGTGCCCAAACCAAATATATGTTCAAACTAAATGTTAAAATTTTCATTAATATACACTCATAACTCCATGAACAGTAGAAATTAGGTCTATTCAAGTGTTTGTATCTTCTTACCTGTCCTCAGATTTCACAGTTAGCATCACTGGAGAAAAACTGAGAATGGGAAAGAAGTAAGACATTTCAGTAAAGTATCTTACATGGTGAATATTACACAAATTAATTGCTTTCAAGACATATTGTTCTTATGATATCTTACACAATTTCATTTCTTTCTTCTAGAACAAGCACCCAAGTCTTTTTTGGTCTTGATTTAATATTCTTGTACTGTGTTTTATGTAAAGATGTAGGCACTGAATCAAATAACAATTTGTTTCAAATTCAAAACTGCTTATTAAATATTTTACAGATGTTATTTTCCTTAATCTCCACAACAATCAATGGCATTATTACCCCAATCACATATACAAAAAAATTATTTAGAAATTTTGTAAGATTCAATCACAGAGCTATACCGTCTCCTTATCGTCTCCATCATTTTATTCATATTTATCATTGTGATAAATAATTTAATAATATATCTGCTTCCACGATTTAATAAAATGTATTTTTCAGTTAAATGTTATTTCTCCAACAAATTATAATGACAAACACTAATAGTATGGAAACTGATTATTTTGATATCTTTCTTTGTTACCAAGAGAAATGTTGAAAAAGTGCTATGAGTGGTAAAATTTCATTGTCAAGGCCGGGCGCGGTGGCTCAAACCTGTAATCCCAGCACTTTGGGAGGCCAAGGCGGGTGGATCACGAGGTCAGGAGATCGAGACTATCCTGGCTAACATGGTGAAACCCCGTCTCTACTAAAAATACAAAAAACTAGCTGGGCGTGGTGGCGGGCGCCTGTAGTCCCAGCTACTTGGGAGGCTGAGGCGGGAGAATGGCGTGAACCCGGGAGGCGGAGCTTGCAGTGAGCCCAGATCCGGCCACTGCACTCCAGCCTGGGAGACACAGCGAGACTCCATCTCAAAAAAAAAAAAAAAAAAATTTCATTGTCAAAATAAGGTGACCATCATGAAAATCACAGCAATTTTTATTATTATTGGAAGATGATACTCAAAGAGAACAGATAAATCTGTAACTCCATCTCTAAATCTGAAAGTTTAAACCATGGTTGAGAGAGCAGAGAGATCAACAATGTAAGCAAAGGTTGGTTGCAGAGTTTTCAATAACTTCAATTCAATGAAATGGTGCTAGAGGTTGAAAAGAAAGTACTAAAATGATGGAGAACAATAATGGGTAATATGAAAGTCACAACTAGGATGTGCACAGCAGCCTGTACCACTGTTCCATCTATTGGCTACGTCTATGAGGCTCCTCTGCAAGGACAAGAAAGAAGCAGCAATATAATACGAGCAGTGTCCACTACATTGGGGTGTGAAGAGCATTTGCAATTCAGAAGATGCATAATTAAAGAGAGAAGATTCTTACCAAAAAAATGCAATATAAAGAGAAAGATTCAAAAAATGTTGCAGACAAAGGAAGATACACCATCCACATTTAAAGTTCACAAGGTCTAAATTTTAGGCTCCTCACTTGTACAGTTCTTTCCAAGGCCTTAGGAAAGGGCATAGCTTACTGTGTTTTCATGGTCATATATTTTTATAAAATTTGCATAATTAAGATATTTAGACAAGAATTGGCCAAGAGTCTTTTTTTTTTTTTTTTTTTTTTTTTTTTTTTTTGAGACGGAGTCTTACTCTGTCGCCCAGGCTGGAGTGCAGTGGACGGATCTCAGCTCACTGCAAGCTCCGCCTCCCGGGTTTAAGCCATTCTCCTGCCTCAGCCTTCCGAGTAGCTGGGACTACAGGCGCCCACCACCTCGCCCGGCTAGTTTTTTGTATTTTTTAGTAGAGACGGGGTTTCATTGTGTTAGCCAGGATGGTCTCGATCTCCTGACCTCGTGATCCGCCTGTCTCGGCCTCCCAAAGTGCTGGGATTACAGGCTTGAGCCACCGCGCCCGGCCGAGTCTTTTTTTTTTAATAGTAATTTTCTCTCTCTTACACATCCTTTAGTGGAAAGTGGCATTTTTGATATTCAGCTAAAGAAAATTTGAACAGGAAATATGGCACAGTAAAAACATCTTTGCAAACCTCCATAAAACAGTGGGAAATTATAGATTGTTATTTGTTCATTATTTGTTCATAAAGGGTAACTCACTTGGTCAAATTTAAAATTATGCATGATAATATTAGAAAATGAATGTTTAAAATGGAATATTAAAATGGTAAAGATAAGCAATGGCATCAATATGTATTTTCTGAAATCAAGCAAACTGGTATATAGCTTAGGTTAGATCAAAAGTAACAATTCATTAAGTGAAAGATGGAAATTTTAAAAAATTTTAAAAGGTTTAATAAAAAAATCTCTTGGATTATTTGATAATCCAACTATAAAAACAAATAAATAATATAAACATATTGAAAAAAATATAAATTTATCTCTGATTTTACATAAAATGTCACCATTGATGGAGATTATATAAAAGACTGCCATAAGAACACTGACAACAAACTGGCTAATAAATGTCAAAAACTCAAACAGTATTTAAGATATGCCACTGCATAAAAAACTTGAAATATTCAAAATCACACTTCTAATGTGAAACATGCTATAAGTTTGGATGTTTTCTAAATTTGACAATACTAGTAAACATTTATATAATATTGCCAGTTACAAATTATGAAAACACAAATAAGACATAAAAACAATTTAATAAAAATCAAGTTTTGAATAATGGAGAGAAAGTAATTCTATTTTTATCATTTTTATAGAAAACTATAACAGAAAATCTTCAATACATTAGAAAAAATTCAAAGAATATGCACCCATAAATAAATGTGTGCATAGGGAGAGTATTCTAATGTCTTAGCCTGTTTTGGCTGCCATAACAAAATATCTTAGACTGGGTTATTTATGAAGAATAGAAATTTATTGCTCACAGTTCTAAAGGCTGGGAAGTCCAAGATCAAGGCACCAGCAGATTTGACGTCTGCTCTATAGATGGTGCCTTGCTGCTGTTTCCTCACATGGGAGAAATGGCAGGGTAGAGCCCTTCAAATTATTCTATAAGGGTGCTATTGCCATTTATGAGGGCTTCATCCTCGTTAATTAATCAATCATTTTTTCAAAAGGCCCTAACTCTTAATACTACCATAGTATGGATTAAGTTTCAACAAGAATTCTAGAGGCACAATTTTAAACCATAGCATATAAATATGCATCAGATTTGTATCTTTGTTCTGGCCCTAATTCCTGTAGAACCAGGGATAGTATATACAATCTTTCCGAACCTCCTTTAAATGAGACAGGATTTGATTTAATTTCATCAATTTGTTTTAATTGCCTTTTCTGGATTGTTCTGTGACAATTACATAAAATAGGGTATATGTAAAATGCATAGCTTAATGCACTCTGTGAAGAGTAGAGTTGTTGTAAATAATAGTATATGTAAAAATCAAGAGTTGGACCTTCAATCATGTTTAATCTGACTTCTCATTTTGCCTATTATTGTAGGGTGCCTGAGATTGTGGGTCTTTTAGGGGGTGATCAGTTGTTAAGTTCTAAATGGTAACCACAGTTCAGATGGCAGGTATCAGGTTCATCCTGCTATTTTCATTTTTATTTTTTTCAGAATGTGTATTTGGGAGAGTAGTTGGTTGGAATTCTCTTTCATTCCTGTCCTACTTTATGAGCAGGTTAAGTTCAAGACTATCTGTAGTCTATAAAGACTTTGTATAACTTTAACTCATGTGTCACAATGGAAGAGTGTTCGTTGCTAACAACTGAAGTGAGATAGGTCATTACTAACACAGGGACCAACTGAAACAGGGCAATAGATATTTATTTTTTTCTTCACTAAATAGGTGGAGAATATCTCAACAACAAAAATAAAAATTTGGTCATTCAAAGTCATTTTTGACATCTTCAGATTTCACAGCTATTATTATATTGCAGGCTAAATTATCTGAACCCAAAGAGATAGCAGCCTGGAGACTTTTTCCATGAAATGATTCCTAAGCTTAAAGTTCTCCATAAAAATTTGCAGTTTCCATTTGTGTCCACTGAAGGGCAGATAGAGGGAAAAAACTTATTGAACTTTGCTTGAATTTTAAAAATTTAAATTAAAGACTACTGAGCAGAGCCCATTGTCTGACGGATAACATTCTCATTCTTAGAGGAACCAAGGTAAATATGCATTCAAGAAGAAGCAGTCTATAAAATTTAAAAGGAAAGGGTAAAAAATAAAGAAGTTGTGTGGATCTTCTAAATGTGGAATAAATTGGGGTCTTTACTCATTTAAGTTATAAAACCATGAATATATAATACATTATATAATCATGAACTAATTCAGTTCATCAACTAATATTTATTTTGTGGTCACTGGCTCTGTCAATAAAACATTAAATGAGATGTAGATTTTTGTCCTGATTATATAAGAGATACTCTTAATAAATCAAGCAATTAAAATAAAGTACAGCAAATATTTGAAGATAAAATATTTTGAAATATCTCAGCTTCTTTTTTTTTTTTTCTATTGCCCTTTATTAGTCTGTATTCATGCTGCTAGTAAAGACATACACTAGACTGAGTAATTTATAAAGGAAAAAGGTTTAATTGATTCACAGTTTGACATGGCTGGGGAGGTCTTAAAATCATGATGGAAGGAAAATGAGGACCAAAGTCATGTCTTTCATAGTGGCAGACAAGAAAGAATGTGCAGGGGAACTGCCCTTTATAAAACCATTAGATCTCATGAGACTTATTCACTGTCATGAGAACAGCATGAGAAAAACCTACCCCTACAATTTAATTACCTCCCACTGGGTGCCTCCCATGACACATGGGGATTATGAGAGCTACAGTTAAGTTGAGATGTTGGTGGGGACACAGTCAAACCATATCGGTCCGCCTCTGGCCCCTCCCAAATTTCATATTTTTACATTTCAAAACCAGTCATGCCTTCCCAACAGTTCCCCAATGTCTTAACTCATTCCAGCATTAACCCCAAAAGTCCAAGTCTAAAGTCTCATCTGAGACAAGGCAATTCCTTTCTGCCTATGAGCCTGTAAAATCAAAAGCAAGTTAGTTACTTAGAAGATACAATGGGTGAACAGGTATTGGGTAAATATATCCATTCTACATGGGAGAAATTGGCCAAAACAAAGGCTACAGGTCCCATGTAAGTCCAAAATCTACCAGGGCAGCCAAATATTGAAGCTCCAAAATGATCTCCTTAGAATCCATGTCTCACATCCAGGTCATTCTGATGCAAGAGATTGGTTCCCATGGTGTTGGTCAGCTCTTTCGCTGTGGATTTGTAGAGTACAGCCTCCATCCTGGCTGCTTCCATGGGCTAGCATTGAGTATCTGCAAGTTTTCCAAGCACACGGTGCAAGCTGTTGTTACATCTATCATTCTGGGGTCTGGAAGACAGTAGCCTTCTTCTCATAGCTCCACTAGGCAGTGCCCCAGTAGGGGCTCTGTGTGGGGCCTCCAACCCCATAGGTCCCTTCTTCACTGTCTTAGCAGAGGTTCTCCATGAGAGCTCTGCCCCTGCAGCACATTTCTGCCTGGACATCCAGGCATTTCCATACGTCTTCTGAAATCTAGGCATAGGTTCCCAAGCCTGAATTGTTGACTTCTGTGCACCCACAGACTCAACAACAAGTGGAAGCTGCCAAGGCTTGGGGCTTGTACCCTCTGAGGATATGGCCGATGCTGTACAGTGGCCCCTTTTAGCCATGGCTAAAACTGAAGCAGCTGGGATGCAGGGCACCAAGTCCCTAGGCTGCACAGAGCAGGGAAACCCTGGGCTAGGCCCACAAAATCATTATTTTTCCTCATAGGCCTCCAAGCCTGTGGGAGTTGCTGCCAAGTAGGTCTCCAACATGCCCTCGAAACATTTTTCTCATTGTCTTGGCAATTAAAATTTGACTCCTCATTACTCAAGCAAATTTCTACAGCAGGTATCCATGTTTGTGGATACATAAAACTGAATGCTTTTAACAGCACCCAAGTCAACTCTTGAATGCTTTGCTGCTTAGAAATTGCTTCTGCCAGATGCTCTAAATTATCTCTATCAAGTTCAAAGTTCCACAGATCTCCAGGGCAGGGATAAAATGCTGCCAGTCTCTTTGCTAAAACGTAAAAAGAGTCACGTTTATTCCAGTTCCCAACAAATTTCTCATCTTCATCTGTGACCACCTAAACCTGGATTTCATTGTCCATATCACTATCAGCATTTTGGTCAAAGTCCTCCAAACTGTTTTAACTTCTGCCTGTTACATAGTTCCAAAGTCCCTTCCACATTTTCATGTATCTTCACAGCAGCACCCCACTCTACTGGTACTAATTTTCTGTATTAGTAGTATTAGTCTGTTATCATGCTGCTAATAAAGACATAACAAAGACTGGGTAACTTATAAAGAAAAAAGGCTTAATTGACTCCAGTCAGTTCTACACGGCTAGGGAGGCTATGCAATCATGGGAGGAGGAAAATGAGGAGCAAAATCGTGTCTTACATGGTGGCAGGCAAGAGAGTGTGTGCAGAGGAGTTGCCCTTTATAAAACCATCAGATTGCATGAGACTTATTGTCATGAGAACAGTACAGGAAAAACTTGCCCCCATCATTCAATTACCTCCCACCAGGCCCCTCCCATAACACATGGGGGATTATGGGAGCTACATACAACTTAAGATGAGATTTGGGTAAGGATACAGCCAAACCATACCATGTCCTATGTTAGGAACCAAGCAAATTTTTACTTTTGCCCCAATGCAAGGAGAGTACCATGCTAGACAGCAAATTACCTACAAGCCTACAAGTTCTTTCATAGATTTTTATTTATTCCAAAAGTCAATATTCCTAGAGAAATGGCAAGGAGGCAACAAATTACCTTACAACTTAAGCATATATCTAAAGAAAAAAAAATTAAGATTGCTATTTTTTTCTAATTACATTATCAAGATTAGAAAAATATGGCTGTTGAGATGAAGGTAGAAGACAGGGAAGATAGAAATTATGGGTTATTTGAGAGAGAACTTGAATCCTGCATCAGAACAAGTTCAGGGATACAGTAATAGCTTCCGCTAAGGTTGTGTGTTAGCAAGTTGTTTAAAATTTATTTTTTAGTATTCTCATTTTAAATGAAAAACACTAAGAGTACCTACCTTATGGGGATGTTATGAGAATTTAGTGATTTAATATTAGAAATTTTTTAAAAAGCAACTTCGAACTTTTGGTTATCAAACTCTGCAAGTATTAGCTATTATTTCCTCGATTAACTTAGTGGTTAAAGATAAGGAATACATCAACAGGGGTAGCTCAGAAGATACTCAGGGAAAGGTAAGTTTCAATTCCAAATAAGAGAGGAGGGAATCTCCCAAACCAACCTAGGTAAAGTTTCTGCAATTCTCATGGAATGAGGGCTTATAACAAAATACAGTTCAAAGGAAAAATAAAACTCACTTTCATTCACCCCTGTGGACTGAGCTAGTACCCACCAAATATTTGTGAGAATTACAGAATAATCCTAAATTACACATCAGAGAGACCTGACACTCTCAGATGCCTGAGAATGCTTCATGAAAGAAATTATTATAAACTGAATCTTAGAGGATGATTAAAATTTATCTAGGTAACAAGATGTATATCTTTTTATTTTTAGCAAAAGTAAACCCATACATCCTTGCCTTGATTCCAGAAAAAGTATTATAAATTCTAGGAGATGAACAAAATCCACAGACTCTTTGGGAAGAGTTTACTATATATTTTTTGTATTACTTTTCAAGAAGTGCTTGCAAATATTTTATTATTTGCATAAAATTTAATTTCTAAAAGATTCTAACATTTAGTGATTAATTTAAAAAGAATGATAATGATTGGTATCATAAATGCCTGAATAATGTAAAACATACTTTTATTTATTTTACTAATATTAAGTAATCAGACTGCTATAAACTATAGTATATTCATGGAGTACAAACGGGATGAGATAAAGATCCTTCTTACAATTGGCCTGTGCTTATTATTTGATAGCTTATAATCATTTTACATACTAATCTTTAAAATATCAAAAACAGATATATTCTACTTTAACCATGTTCTTTTAGTTACCAATAATTGCTAAACTAAACTTTTTTTTCAAATTTTGAATAATAAAAATATACAATTTACATATTTTACTCATAGTATTCTTCAAATATAGTGTTTAAAGTAATACCATCTTTGATAATTTAAAATGATAGAAAGGTAAGACATAAGAGACATAAATACAAAGAAAAATGAAAGTATGCATTAACTTATTTTTTGTATGCCTGATATTTTCCCTCTCCTGTGATTTCTAGTCTTAGACAGTCTTTATGATTTCATGCTTTTGGTATTTGGAGCAGCCAGAAATCCCAAATTGCCTGAAGTAAAAATTTCTTCAAATAGTAACAGTCAAAGCACAAATGAAACTATCATTTCTCCTAGACTTTCCACTGACTTGGACATGCTTGGAGCTTTTTCAGGATCTTGGGAGGGGATGAGATCTCTGAATCCCAATAGCAGTAATCCAGAAGAAGCAAGAGATCTAGGGTAATAACCTCCTATTAAGGTTACCATATTTAGCAAATAAAATACAGGATGCCTAATTAAATTTGAATTTCAAATAAACAATGGATAATCTTTTGGTATAAGTATGTCTCATGCAATATTGTTTGCATTTATAACAAAAACAAAATTGGTATGTATTTATAACAAAAAATTATGTGGTGTTTAGATGAAATTTCATTATATCTGGAATGTCCTGAATTTTGTCTGCCAACTTAACCATGGTTTAAACTAGAGATTTGAATTCAAGACCCAAGAGATATAAACGCATATACCTAACACAAGACACATACATTAATCTTCACAGCAGATTTTACTTATAATAGCCCAAACTGAAAATAATTTAATGGAATACTCCATAACTAAAATAATTAATTCAACTTTCATTTCGGAACAAAATACAATTTACCTTTTCATCTATGGTGAAAGCCTCCTAAACTAATGGGAGATTTTCCCCAAGATTTATATGTTATAAACTTAGTAATAATAATAATGATAACTCATAAAACACTTATAGCTTGCTAGGCATTTTTAGAAATCACATGTATATTATATCCTTTAAGAATCATAACAACCTCATGCATAAATATTGTTTTTCATGTTTCTCTATTTCACAGATAAGGAAACTGAGGAAGAGAAAAGCTTAGAAACCTGCCAAAGATGAAGATGAAGTCAATATTGTAAGATCCCCAATATGTTCCATAGCTCTGGACAAGGAGTAATTCAGGGAAATACCCAGGTATTCTAAGACCAAAGAGCCTGGTCTCTCAAGCAGGAATTACCTGCTATGAGGAAGCACGTGGTTGCTGGGCATGACAGGACCTGTGGGCTAGGAGAATGGCCAGTGTAGACTACTAAGTGATGATAGTAGGACCTTTCTCAAAGGCTTATAGCTTCCTGTGATGCTAGGATCAGGCCATAGCTGGATAACTTATCAACAAATGCTAAAAATTATGTACCATGTACTGTTTATCTGTTATTGTAGCATAATTTCAGAGGTCATCATCCAGTCCTTATCAATCGTTGCAGATATCTTATGACTAAGGACCCTCAGTAGTCACTGAGGGTGATATTAGAAATCACAGGGGACCGTGAGAAGACCTAAGTTAAATATAATTGCAAGCTGTTTTAGAAAATGTAGCACTATTTGAGCTTGCTAGCATGAGCCATTTCTTTAAGATTCCTAAAAGATCGTTTTGAATAGACATTTGATTTTCAAATACCTACCTTCAAATTACTAAAAAAAGAAAGCAATCAAATCCCTCAACATCCTAGCTCTGGATCTGGAGAGGCTGAGCAATCATGTTGAGACGGTATATATTGCATATGCTGAAATAGTCATCTATCAAAATTTAGTATGGTTTCTGGGGATAAGAGTATTGTACTAGAACAAAAGTGCTCCTGATATGGTTAGGCTTTGTGTGCCCACCCAAATCTTATCTTGAATTATAATCCCCATAATCCTCAGGTGTCAAATGAGAGACAAGGTGTAGGTAACTGAATCATAGAGGTGGCTTAACAATTGCAAAAATTCAGACAAATGTTTTCCCTTCAAGTTTCACTTTTTAAAATACAAAATCTATCATGATTCCTTCCCTGTAAGAAGGAATGTGGTTTAGACTGTTCTTACTTTACATAAGAACTCACTCTTTTTACTTCACATTGAATTATAAGCTTTAGCATCAAATAAGAATCAAAGAATTGTTGAGAAACAGGAAGCACACGACTATAAATAAATAAATAAATTGTACAAAAAGACATGTTGGTAGTTTTACCCTAGTTGGACTAATAAGAATATAAAAGAGTAAAATCCCTAATATCCCTGGATCACACACTTCTGCACACACACACATACACACACACACACAATACATCATGATGATGATGATGATGATGATGATGATAGACAGACACAGACAGACAGACTGACCGACCGACAGACAGATAGATAGACTTTCACCAACTCATGGAACCAACTCAGTCCTAACATCTAGCAAGAGAGCAAGACCCACAGAACCACCAGCACCCCTCTGTCAGCAGGAAGAAGTTACAGAAGACCAACCTTCAGTCATTTTTCCCAAAAGATTTGGGATCTTGGACTCCTTAAGAGGGAAATGTTGCAGTAGGTAGCTAGTCAGGTATGAGCAGGGCAGGAGAGGGCTTCCTCCACACACATACCAGGAGTGTTGGGCGACCATCAGGTGATGGTCAGGTGGTTGTTAGACATTTATCTAAAGAAATAATTGGTCACAACTGTTACCAGGGAAAGGCAGTCTCCTAATAGATAGAAAACACCCGAAACTGATCAGCAGCTTCCCAGTAAAATCCCAAAAGTATGCCAATGTATAAAAACCCCAAGTCAAGCGGTGAGGTTGCGCACTTGGTTTCTCAGGTCTGCTACCTGGCCCTCTTTCAAGTTGCACTTCCCTTCTTTTCTTTCCTTCCTTTCCTTGTTATTCTAAAGCTTTTTAATAAACTTCTATTCCTGCTTTGGAATATATATATATAATATATATAATCTGTGTGTGTGTGTGTGTGTGTGTGTAATAGGAATTCTCCATGGATAGTGTATAGGAGAAACATAATACTTCATGAAAAGAGGATTGAACATGAAGAATTATAGAAATGAGCTATTATAATATTACTATTTTTATATCTATATATAATTCACAGGAAGAAATAATTTAAAATACAACGGAGAATTAAAATTTGGAGAGAAAATTTTTATGACTAAAACTTTGAGAAATGCTTAATGCATCCTGGAGTTGAGGACTTAGAAGTGCTCAACAAATTCAGAAGGTCAGCTATTAATGCATTTGCCTTTGTAGGGACATGGATGCAGCTGGAAACCATCATTCTTAGCAAACTATCACAAGAACAGAAAACCAAACACCGCATGTTCTCACTCATAGGTGGGAACTGAACAATGAGATCACTTGGACTCGGGAAGGGGAACATCACACACCGGGGCCTATCATGGAGAGGGGGAAGGGGGGAGGGATTGCACTGGGAGTTATACCTGATGTAAATGACGAGTTGATGGGTGCTGATGGGTTGATGGGTGCAGCACAGCAACATGGCACAAGTATACATATGTAACAAACCTGCACGTTATGCACATGTACCCTAGAACTTAAAGTATAATAATAATAATAATAAATTAATTAATTTTTTTAAAAAAAGAAGAAAACAAAATAGGGGCATGAGATCTAAAAAAGCTTACTGGATGCATTTTTTCCATATTGGAAATTAGTCTAGAGATTAGAACTTTCTCTTTAGCTGTAGATTATAAAAGCACATTCAAGCAGTACTGAAAAACAAAGAGAGCATTAAAAGTACTGACTTTTATACTTGAAAGGGTTAATGAGGAATAATATATTTAATATATGTATACTTCGAATGCAAGCCAAGCAATATCACCTTAAGCCCTAGAGCTACCAATACACTGTTTTCATCACCTCATCCCTTTGTAAATCTTAACCTTTGCTCTTTTATAATAAATCATGATAATCTTGTTCATTCTCCAAATGTTTTAATTGGAATTATTTGATCTACAGATCCATTTAAGAAAAACTGTTATAAAATATTAGTTTTAATATTTTATTAAATATGAAAATATGTAATTATAAATATAATGGAAATATTTATGATTGTGATGTATCTTTTTATTTATAAATTTTTTTTTGAAACTGAGTCTCGCTCTATTGTCCAGGCTGGAGTGAAGTGGCACAATCTTGGCTCACTGCAACTTCTGCCTCCTGGGTTCAAGCCATTCTCCTGCCTTGGCCTCCTGAGAAGCTGGGACTACAGGTGCATACCACCATGCCAGGTTAATTTATTTTCAGTAGAGATGGGGTTTCACCACGTTGGCCAGCCTGGTCTGCAACTCCTGACCTCAAGTGATCTGCCCACCCTGACCTCCCAATATTCTGGGATTACAGGCATAAGCCAACACTCCTGGCCTATATTTTTAATTACTCCAAGAAAGGGGAAATATAGATGTATTCATGATAGAAGTATTATATCTCTTAGGCTTGATTTGTTCCTATATCATATAAATTTTGTGTTTATTTTAGTAATTATTCTTAAAAGTAATATTTCTGTTTGTTAGGGTATATAAGTATGTATATATGTATGTATCACTAAAGTTACTGTGAACTGAAATACTTTTCTTGAGCCAAATTGCCAGTGTCATTAAACATAAGAAATGCAAATGGTAAATTTGTAATCCTAATTGAGTATGACTTAGTAGACTCTAAAAAGATAATAAATTGATATACTTTTTGCTGTCTACAAATATGGATCTTATTTAATTTGTTATAGCACATAATGAGATATCATGCAGCTTAAACTATCTGTATTGAGTATTTTTGTGTATTGAGAAGGAAGACTCTCTAAGAAATATTATTAAGTGAAACAGTGAAGAGCAGATTGTATGACATGCTATAGTTTTGTGAAGATATTTTCATAATTTTTCTTCTCTAAAATTTAGCTGGGTTACCTCGAGAAAAAGGAATTCAGTGACTAATGAGCAAGAGAGAGAGGGAGACTTTTCACTATATATTTTTTTGTACCTACCAAAATTTTAAATATATTACCTATTCAAAACACATGATATGTCTCCTATTGTTTCTATTGAAAATTATTTTTACAAATGGAAAGATGAGAAGATTGTAAGTTGAAATAATGGAGAACATATTTATGTAAAATAGTCTGGGTCAAGAAATACTAAATAGTTGCAGAATAATTAATACATTACTAAAACTGTACAGAACAGAATTCATACTGTAAAACAGTGGATCAGGAATTTTGATTTTATTTTGTAAGAAGAAAAACTTTATAGTATTCTAAAATCTGGATAAAAGGTAAAGAAAAGGAAAGGATGAAAAATAATAACAACTGTTGAGTGTCGAAGATAGAAATATAAACTAAATTTGTGAGTGTTCACAAGTGTAACATATTATTGAATAAAATTTTTATTTATTTTTCTAAAATTGGCAATGAGCACCCAAAGCTTAAGATAAAAACTCATCACTTACTTCATATATGTGACAAAGTTTCAAGGCAGGCACTGAGAATCAGGTATAGCGGACTTTTCCAGGGCTGTATCAACGTCTTCCCTTGCCCACTCTACCACCACCAGTATCTACATACAGGGATGCTGGAGAAGAGGCAGGAGGTGGGATGGGGTTGGTGATCTGTGGAATTGGGCCATTGTCCTAGTTGGAAAGGTTGTGGTTTCTATAAAGGTAGCTTATTTTTCAGATACACTTTCAATTCAGAAGGGGCTGGCTGCTCTCCAAAAGACTAATTTGAAGAGATTAAAAGTGCCTTCAAGAATGGGAATCTGCCATTTAGTTTCCCAGTTTAAAGTCAGCTTAACCACAGACATTGATTAGCTGCTCCATATCTATCTGAAAAGGTTGGAAAAACAACTGAAGAAAATAGCAAAATAAAGACAATAATCACCACCAGGATGTCCTGCTTTCTCTCACCCTTTGTCACAGTAAAGATATGCCATTTTTTTTCTTAGATCTAGAGATACTGAAGAAGAAAGCCTTACTGAATTGTCTTGCTTGTTATCCATTTCAAGGGTATGGCCTGCTTGTTGAGGGACAAACACAACAGCAAAAGTGTGAAGGGTGAGGGGAGAATAAGTGGTGGAATTATACCTGCATCTTATTTGCCAAGGAACTGTACAGTTATATGACTCTGTGGTATCACATAAGAGAGGTAGAATTTGAATATCTGCTGTACAGAAGACGCTGATTTATAATCAGCGTTAGCTAGAGATGCAAGACTAATAACAAAGGAGTAACTAAAAGCAAAAACAGGGAAGCAAAATAGAATTTGTTCTTACTAAGGCCATGAGAAAGGAGTAAATGTAGGTATTCCTGAAGCAGCCCACACAAACATCCACCTTAGGCTCAAAGAAATTGCACTGGTGGGAGGACTGAAATGACAGAGACAACATTCCCTATTACTCCAAGTTCCTTAAATTACAAGTGTTGCCAGCTCTTAGGAGAAAAAGAAGGGAAGAATTGTTTAAATAGGACATGAATTTGGCATTGTAAAGTGGTTGGATATCTTATCACTGAACATAATCAAATATGGATTCTGCCCAAAATGTCTTCAGGGGTCAGAAATTAACATTCCGAAAAGCATGCTTGAAACAGTCATTGGAGAAATATAAAACTGTTTCAAGTTTATATACTTCCAAGTTTAGACTGCTAAATAAATCAGTTACCAAAAAAATAAATAAGAACAATTACAGCAGAAATATAAATGTGTTTTAGGGGAATAATTAAGACCTGAAGAAAAATCACAAGATTACCTTCTTTAAAGGGTCAAGGACCTCTTAAAAATTAGTGTACACTACTTGAGATGTGCTTTCGTGTTATCAAAGTCTGCAAGTACGAACATAAAACTGCATAGAGGAAACTCCAGAGGGCAGACAAGAATAGTCAGAGAATGTAAATTAAACAGAAAATACTTGGTAGAGACCACTACCTATTGGTAATTAAGTTTGTGAAGGTGACAAAATGTATGTGAGTGTGTGTTTATCAAAATGTTAAATATGACATTTTTGGTTATCTAAAACTTTTCGTTAAAGTTCACAGCTAAAAATTTTAGAAGTTAAGTACCTTTACATTCTAGATAGAACCACCAGATACAACCTCCAGGAATGATTAAAAGGTGGCAGAACTGCTCTTATTATCTTACATAAAGATGCACAATCATTGTATATTAAAAATATACAATGACATTTGTTAGAGTTGTGAATGATAGCTTACAATTGTTATGGAGGAAATGTGCTGAGGGGTTTGACCCACAGACCTTGTTGCAGATAACAAGTGAAAAGGGCTCTCAATGAATCAACTGCAGAAATGAAGTCTTCATCAAAAAAAGAGACCGTGATGCCAAGCCTTACTTAGATATCTGCTCAGGCAATTGTTGTTTGATGATTTTCTTTCTGCACCTATTTGAGGAGCTGAGAGAAAACTCACAAGAAATTTTAAGGCAAAGAGAAGGAGCAACAGGGCAGAGAAAGGATTCAGTAAAAAGACTGCATGAGGCAGATGTCAAATGAGGAAGGTCACAGAGGCTAAGATGTGAATGGTGGCGTGGTGGATGGGAGGATGGAAAGCATCTCTCCTATCAGACAGTCCTGCAGTGGGAATCCCCTCAACCTGCTCCTGATGATATGGGGAGAAATCCATGTGCCTGTAAGAGCCTTTTTAAAAAATTTATTGTTTTTATTTTTTCCTATGAGGAAAAACAGTCTGAGAAGCAGAGGAGCTGAAAAACAAAACAAAACAAAGTAAAACAAAATTATTCTTAAAGTCAGTGGTATACTGGTCTGAGTGGAACCATCCACCCCCCCTCCAAAAAAAAGTCTGCATTGTAGCTTTAGCCATTTTTCAAAGTAAATGTTCTCATTGTTGCAAATATCAAGATACCAATTTTATGCCCTGAATATGGAATTGAAAAGAAATGTTAATTAATAGCTTTCATCAGATGATAGGAGTAGGTTCCACCATATCACTTCCTGAAACTCAACTGACTTCTAGATTTCTTCAACTGCAAGTAAGAATATACAGTGGGCCCTTAAACAGCATGGTTTTGAAATTTGGGGGTACATTTATATGTGGATTTTCATCTGCCTCTGCCATCTTGAGACAGGAAGACCAACTTCTCCTTTTCCTCTTGCTCCTCAGCTATCCCGGCCTGCGGGATCGTCACTGCAGGCCCTGGAAGAGGGGGTGGGAATTTGGGGAACAAGAGATACGAGAAATGAAGACAAGACAGTGCTCTGATCAAGTCTCTCTTTTAATGGCGGTAATGCAGTGCCTTATATACACTTGGAGGGGAAGGGGTTGGGCCAAGGCGAAAATGATCTCATCGCGGAGGGTGTGGCCAGATAGGTATTGGTTTCTCTGATCGAACGTCATGTGGCGCCTGCGCTGTCAGGTAGCAATTTTCGCGGGCGCGGGAAAAATGGGTGAAGAAGAAGCAGGAAGAGCGCCATCTTTTATGAGGTATTAATACAGGGGAAAAGGCAAAGATAGGGAGGAGGTGTAAGGTGGAAATGAATAAAGCTCAGGCGTTTTTAATCGTCAATTATTATTCGCTATGGCCGGGGCGTGCAGCTCCGGACACTCAGCCTGCTCAACGTGAAGACAAGGATGAAGACCTTTATTATGATCCACTTACACTTAATGAACAGTAAATGTATTTTGTCTTCCTTATGATTTCCTTAATAACATTTTCTTTTTTCTAGCTTATTTTATTGTAAGAATACATACAATACATATAATATTTTTAAAAATTATTATTTTTTTATATCATTGTTGAGACTGCTGGTCAATAGTAGGCTCTTGGTAATTTAGTTTTGGTAGAATCAAGTTTTACACATGAACTTTAGACTGTGTAAGGATCTGGGCCCCTAACTCCTGCTTTGTTGAACAGTCAACTGTACTTTCATTATAATTTGAGAATGATGGCCTTATGATCTATTATTCAAATTGGAAAAGTTCTGAGAATGAGGAAGATGAGGCTGGGTGTGGTGGCTCATACCTGTAATCCCAGCACTTTGAGAGGCTGAGGCAGGTGGATCACAAAGTCAGGAGTTCAAGACCAGCCTGGCCAAGTTGGTAAAACCCTGTCTCTACTAAAACTACAAAAAAATTAGCCAGGCATGGTGGCAGGTGCCTGTAATCCCAGCTAATCAGGAGGCTGAAGCAGGAGAATCAGTTGAAACCAGGAGGTGGAGGTTGCGGTGAGCCGAGATTGCACCATTGTACTCCAGCCTTGGCAACAGAGTGAGAGTCTGTCTCATAGAAAAAAAAGAAACAAAAAGAAGATGATAGCATTAATTCTGTTGAGGTACAAGTCCTAAGCTGAACTTTCCCAGGCAAACTGAGATTTATGATGACCCTAAGGGAGCCAATTTGATTTTGGGTTCCGATAAAAATTATATAATATATCCTCACTGATGCTTAGATTTAAGTAACTTAAATATGATTATATTTTACCTGGTAGATCTCTAATTCCAAGGCAGGAAAGATAAGATCTGAGAATTTAGATATGCAGTAGCTAATTGACAGCTATATAAAGGGGTCTTATTAGACACTATTTCCACACAATGAAACATTTGTTAAAACAAAGATCACAAACTGGTAGCCCTATAGACAATTTGTCAGATACACACATGCTTTGTATGAGTGACAATGTGTTTAAGGAGTTAAACATATTTATTCCGGAATCTTTATTCAATATTGATATGTGAAGCTCTGATGATCTAATACTGCTATATGCTATGTCTTCCAGTTCTTTCTTACTGAAGACTTGTTTTATTGCATGTTTTATAATTTGGGATTACGAACTAATCCTACCTGTGAGAAACCTGTCTCCCCCAGGGCCCGTTTGCTTTTACTACTGCCTGCATGCCAGACATATCACTGGCCTGGGGCCACATTTTATCTTAGATTTTTGGCTGCAGAGCACCAAGAATGTTCCATGTGGATCATATAAATGTAAATCCCAATTTCTGTGTTTATAGTTATAAGTTCTAAGGGGATATTTTAAGATAAGAGCCGGAATACTGCTCCAGGATAGTGGCATCATAAATTCATGCATAACTCTTCTAGATTTTTGTCCCTAGAAAGTAACTCTAATTTCTTAAAGGCTCAGATAGTCATTTAAACATATCTTGATATTTGGTAATTTGGGACTTTCAGGACGTTTGTTTTTTATATCATCAAAACTGGAAATAAAAGCTGATATTTAAATTGAGTGAATTAAGTCTTCATCTTAAATAAGACTTGAGAGTGGAAGAAAAACCTAAAAATATCTCCTGTCAAATATTGAGTCAGTTTGTATGACCAGGTGATAGTCATGCAATGAATAATTTAGCCCGAAACGTTGAAACATGGTCAACTTGGATTGATTCAGACTTACTTTTGTAACTAGGATAACCCTACAAATGGCATGGATGTTACAAAATGAGAGAAGGATAGAATGAGTATGTGGATATGTAACATAATGTCTATTATGTATAACCTAAACTTTGTGGGGTTTTTGCCTTGTATTATAACATGGGAATAAAGGGGAGAATGCTATGTATAACCAGAGAGAAATTATAAACTTGTTCCTTACGGGAGAAAAAAAAAAAGTTCATAATACAATAACCAAAATCAGAAGATGATGGAGTATCATCTACTGTGTTTTAAAAGTATTATACAAAGCAACATACCAAAAAATATACCAAGACACATTGTTATTTATATTCAAAGGCAAAGGAAGTTATTATCACATATTCAAACACTCAGAAGGGAGTCTACTTCTCTATTCATTCTTGGACAAATATTCTAAAATGCATAATAAGTACAAATGGTTTATTAATAAAATTTATATACTAAGGTATAGGATAATCATATTACCAGAGAATCCATATAAAACAATGTAAATAAAACTATATTCATTACAAATAAAATGATAAAGAAGCCTAAAATTTCAATTCACTGAAACATTTAACAATGGAGAAGTACATTAAAAATCCAATAAAATTAATATATTGCCACCTCAGCCTGACAGATGACAGGTTTGAAATAGGAACAAATGAAAGTTACCAATTTACTCGTGCTACCTAAGATTCATAGCCTGATAATTGTCAACTAAAGTAGATATTATCTTTGTATTTGATAATTAGTGTAATCATCTTTGCAAGAACCAATGAAAGCTCAACTAAAAGTCTTAGAATATAATATACTTTGACTACAGTTGTGTTTCTGGTATCATTTTCTTCAGGAAAACATATATATCCAATCATTGAAGATTGATGAATGAAATTATGATATTCTTATGGCATGATATAAACAATTATTTGGAGCATTGTTATTACTTGAAAATATGGCTGGGATGTAAAATTTTAAAAGGCAATGCAATATTCCTCTGCATGCAACGTATTTCAAATCATTTAAATGTGCATGTTGGGTGTAGAGAAAATGCCATTACAAAGAAACTGGATAACTTGTATTTTTATTCATATTTTTGTCTTTTATTTTCCCGGTTTTCTATTACATTTATGATTTGAAGAGAATATTTAAATAATATGCCTTTTATGATACTAGAAAAATAGTTTTTCTAATTTTAAGACAAAATATTGTTTAGTTCAGGCAAAATATACTATAATAACAAGTGACTCAACAGTTTAAAAAACTGAAGAATTATTTCCTCCTCTTATATGCATAGCTCCCTTCATGGCCACCTGCAACTCTATTCCATACCATAACCAGCAGAGACACAGAGACTGATGAAGCTGACTCTGTAAAACATTGCTGATCTGGAGGGAGAAAGGAAAGTCCCATGGAAAACTACATTCTAGTTCTTAGAGATTCTGCTCAGAAGTGACATATGCAGCCTCAGTTCACATTGCAGTATCTCCTTTCATAGAAAGACAGACATATTTAGACAATCACAATTATTATGTCAACAAAATCCTTATATTCCAAATGTAATATATTTTAAATAATGTTTTAAATTTTTATTATTGTTTTCCCATAGAAAAATAGTATTACTATGGTAGGAAGCATTGTAAGATGGCTCCCAAGATTCCTGCTCTGTGCTGTGTGAACACTGTATAAATTCCTTTCCTTGTTAGGTAAATATGATGTGTGACTAGGGTGGAATACAAATCCTGTGATTGTGCTCTGTTGTATGGCAAAAGTGTTTATTTCAGATTCATTTAAAGTCATTTAAAGATTCTTTAATTATTTGGTTTTGAGTTAATCAGAAAGAGTTCATCCTGAGGAGCCTGTCCTAATCAGGTGAGTGCTTAAAAGATTAGAAAGAATTGAAACCAGAGAAGTTTTACTACTGGTCTGGATGTAGCAAACTGCCATGTTGTACAGAGGGCTACATGCCAGTTAAAGCCCACCATAGCTGATAGCAGCCCTTGGCTGGTAACCGGAAAGTGGGGATCACAGTCCTAAAGCCGCAAGAAACTAAATTCTGTCAACAACCAAAGAGCTTGCAAAGGGATTCTGAGTCTCAGATGAGATTGTAGCCTGACTTGCACCTCGATTGCATCTTCGGGAGTCTCTACGCAGAGAAACAAGATCATTTATATCCAGATATATAATACACAGAATGGTTTGATAATAGGAATTGTTTTAAACAACTCAATCTTTGCACTTGTTATGCAGAAATATATAGTTAATATAATTACTCTGAAGACCCTACATAATATTAACAATTCTAACACCAGTAATAATAGCAAAAATTAACAAAGAAAATCACAGTATCTGTTTATTTTAGGTATGTGATATGGTGGCTAAACTTCTATCAGATTATGCACAAACACACTTTTATTAACTTCAACTAATTAAACAATATGTGCTATTTTATTTTCTTTAATAAAATACAGAATGCCTATGAGTTAGAGAACAATAACCTATGACTTTATTTTACTAACACCTCCAGCAAATTTACTCAAATTTTATGTCATCCTTGGTTTTAATTAAGGTTGTAATTATTTAAAATTTATTTTTGCACTTGCTAAAGAACACAACTTCTTATTTTCTCAATGTTAAATAATGAAAAGAAAGTCTACTAATATTAACTGTACATCTTTTTATTTGTAATGTATCTTTCATTTAAATAGAAGGAAAAATAGTTAATACAAAAATGTTATTACATACACACAAATGGCATTCTGCTTCTATTTAGGAAGAAAAAAGCTGGAATAGCCATCACTCTCACCATAACAATAAGAGAAAAGTCTCTAAAATCAAAACTTTAAAAAAATATCAGTGAAATGAGGTCACAGGGCAATCAATCAGCTTGGAATGTAAGAAAAGACATACACCTCCAGTGAAAGAGGAAAAAATAAATTAAAAAGCACAAAAGGCATATAGGACTGCCACATAAGCAGATAAGTGAAATTCAGCTACAATTTTTAAACAAATTTCTAGGGACCAATTGTATGCTAGCACGAGACTATGGAAGCCCTGAAAACAGCAGTTTGCATCTACTGGTAAGCTCTTTTCCATAAACCTTTATAGAGAGCTTATAAGAAAGACTGAGAATAGGATAAAAAATAAGAGAAAGTTTTCATTTTTAAATCATATACAAATGAAGTAGTATGGGCCTGTGGGAAGAGTGCAGCAGCTGCTCCAGAAAAGGCACAAAGCCCTACCTGGATGATTTTGCTCTATGGAATTAAATAATTAAGGAACTGTGGAAGGGCAACAAGCTTTACCATACACAGAGCAAAAATACACATCAAGGGAGAGAAAAAGAAGGCAACCCTCTAACACTCAAGGAGGAAGAGGAAACCATTTTGGGTCAGACCAGTAGATATCTTCCATAGCTGGAGAAGGGACAGCATCACTGAGAAAGCCCCACACCAGATACACAAGTGTTGTTTAAGACTGAGTCTATACAGGACAACAACAAATAACCCCCTCACATTATCCTTCACCAAGCACTTAGTAAAGACCAAGAATATTACACTGGGCTAGGAGCAAGAGTATGAAGAGAGACATTTCTAAGGAACAGTTGTCAAGGAAAGCATAAAGGTGATGGAGAAGCAGACACTGAGAAAAACTCATTGGCAAACCATTCTATGCACAAAGCAATGCTAGAGAAATTTTAATCTGTAGAAACCCTGAGAGTAGTAGTGGCCACAATAAAACTGAAATTCCATTTAACTCTAAATTAATTAAACCTCATATGCCAAAGACTAAGTCAAAAAAGATTTTTAACAGTTTTTGCTCAAAACATTGCTTACTTCTGTTTCAAAGTGCCCAACACATGATTTATGCCACACAACCACAAATTAAGAAACAAATAAAAATAAATGTATACACACGCCCAAAACATGAAAACACTATCAAGAGAAAAAACAATCAAGAGAATCAAAGCTACATATAACTCACATGTTGGAAATGCTAGAGAAGAAATTTAAAATTACTATGACTAATATACTAAAGGCTCTACATGAACAGATGATGAATTTTACAACAGAGATGGAGCATGTAAGAAAGAGTGAAATTGAAATTTTAATAAAAAAAATTAAGAGAAAAAAAAGGCTTTGATGCGTTTTTCAGTAAACCTGAAAACAGCTAATAAAATAATTAGTAAATGTGAAGATAGGCCAATAGAAATTATCAAAACTGAAAAATGAAGAGAAATGCGTTATAAAACAAATATACCTACAAAAAATTATGTACTACCAAAGAGGTGTGGAACAAATACTAATTATCTAACAAATTTGTTTTTGGAATCCCAGGAAAAAACAAAGAAAAGTCTGGAAAGAGAAGAGACAACGTGCAGGGGAAAAAAAAAATACTAGAAGAGATAACGGTTGAAACTTGTTTTTTAAACCAATACAAAATTTCAACTACAAATCTACAAAGATCAGAGAACATCAACCTGGATAAATATCAGTAGAATACATACCAGCACACATATCTACACATGTTCGTTAAAAAGCATTGAACAACTAAATTTAAATATATATATATATATAAAATATATATGTATGTATAATATATATACACACACACACATATACACACATATATACATCTGGAGAGAAGTTGGAGAAAAAAGTATGTATATAAGAAAAAAGATAAGGCTTATAATTATAAAAATTACAGAGTGGAAAATACATTTATGTATCACTTATTACATAACAGTCATATTATCCAAATGAATCCCTTAGGTTTTCTCAAAAATAGAAATTGTTCAAAGATGGGATTTATAATGATTTTTAACAATTGAGTCACCTTCAATATGATTTAAGTAGCTAGTTGAAATTGCACATTACTAGAGACTAGGTGATGTCAAATATATCTTCTAAGGAATCTGCACAATCTGACTCCAACATATTTGCTTATAAAGTCAATAAAATTATTTTTAGTGCATACTCACTGGCATGTACCCAAAGCATCTCCAAATATTATCTCATAAAATCCTGGAAAACAGCAGTTTAGATTGATAACATTATTCTCATTGTATAAAGACGGAAGCTTAAGAGAGGTATACCTGTAAGCACAACATCAAACAGTGAGGTAATGACAAAGGAGGAATTCCTGTCTTTGCATCTAACATATCCATTCTTCTCAAATAATCTATAAATTTTAAAAATAAGCCAGGCGCGGTGGCTCACGCCTGTAATCCCAGCACTTTGGGAGGCCGAGGCGGGCGGATCACAAGGTCAGGAGATCGAGACCACGGTGAAACCCTGTCTCTATTAAAAAATACAAAAAATTAGCCGGACGCGGTGGTGGGCGCCTGTAGTCCCAGCTACTCAGGAGTCTGAGGCAGGAGAATGGCGTGAACCCGGGAGGCGGAGCTTGCAGTGAGCTGAGATCACGCCACTGCACTCCAGCCTGAGCCACAGAGCGAGACTCCATCTCAAAAAAAAAAAAAAAAAAAAAAAAAAAAAAAAAATTAAAAATATTTTCAAATTTTTATTTAAGTGTGTCCCTTTGGACAAATGCATTATTGTGGCAATGTCAAAGTGCTTTCAGCATAAGTAACTCTGTTTAGCGGTTTGGATCATATTTTCCACTAATGATGTTCTAAATCTGTACCATGAACTGCAGGCAAACTTCAAAAATAATTTTCACCAACTCAGGCCATCATAAGTTCATACTGCTTTTGGATCACCTCTGATGTGATGGAAGTGTCTTCCCATGGTATGAAAGAGGCATGGGTCCTTCCCAGGTTGAAGAAGGACTACATGTGTGTGGATCAAGTAAGATAAGCTGTAGGGCACTTGAAACTCATTTGTAAGTGTAAAGGAGGTCTTGGAATTGGGATAACTTGCTTTCAGTATGGTATTATTCCTGGGTTAAAATAACCAAAATGTTGTGGTTCACATAAGGTGTATCTACTATTGTGGATAACCAACATAGAATCAACAATCCAGATAATTTAAGAAGGTCCCAATATTATTTCTATTATCTCACAGTTAATTTACATTAAATATACTTCATTAATTATGTTTTTTTATTAAATTAGAAAAAAATGCAATTTTAATTTTGCTTTTTTAGCTGTCCCCTCTAAAATAAAACGCTAATTATGAAATGAAGTAAAACTGTATTTCATGAAAAAGGAGGTGTATTTAGGAACAAGAGACATTATTGAATTATTTTTTCTCAAGTTTTAGAATTACATGCAGTGTGAAATCATTTGCTATTTAGTTAAATCTTAATTTTCTATTATCTTGGCTAATGTAATAGAACATTAGTCTAAATTATTTTAAAAGTAAATAATGTGCAAATACATGGATTTTTCTAAGAGCAACAAATATTATCAACACCCTATTTATATAAAAGAGGTATGTTATTTATAAATGTTTTTAAAAATAACACAGATATTCAAATATATAGCTTAAAGAATAAACTTAGTGGACACATTTGACAGAATATTACATGTATAATTAAAAAGCATTTTCAAACATTCCTTACCAAATACTTGCCCTATGCAAGTTACTGTGTTAACACTTTTTAATAAATATTAGTTGTAATCCTTATGAGAACACTGAGATGCAGGTATTATTATGCTTATTTTATAGATGAAGAAACTGAAGACTCCATGAAACTTAGCAACTTTTCAAAGTCACCCAGAAAATGAAAGATTCATATATGACTCCAAAACCCTTAACTGAGAAAATCTGGGGAGATGGAAATTATTGCAATTAAACATAAAGCAATAAAATATAAATGGATATACTTTATACATGTGTATATATGTGTAGTTAGAAGAGCAATCATTTAAATTGTGATTCAAAAATATATTTTCTCTAATGCCTGTTTCATTTCCATGTTAATTGTATCTAAATGTGATGGGTTTATGGATAATTTTCCTTATCCTTTTGTATACCCTTAGAGTATTTTTTAAAACTTTGCACTGAGCATGTATTACTACATGAAATCATTATAATAAGCATGCGTAACATGTGAACAAATGCATAGTGATACAGTTATGTCTATAATTCATCATAATTAGCAGACCTGGATAATTATTTTATAATAATTTGTATGGTTTCTGAGTTGAAAAGAAAATTAAGGATAGCATTGTCTGCCTCAATTAAGTTTGGCTGGTTAGAAAAACAAGAGAACATATGGAACCAAATAGCTGGATTTCCGCAAGTTATATTTTCATTAACTTTAGATTGCAACTATAACATTGCCTAACTATGCCAGACAATTTGATTGCAAATATGCTTAGTGGAAGAGACCTTAATTCTTGAAGCCTCAAAAAACACTGCTACAAAGCAAACTGATAGCTCCAGCCTTACCTATAATGACTTAGTAATATATCAATCTGTAAGAGATAGGAAGAGTTATATTTTAGCTTTATTACAAATTTCATCATGAAAATATTTTCATAGATTGTTTTCTTAACAAAATCTTAGGGTTTTCAAGAAATGCTCCAACTTAATTATTATTTATTATTATATTTATTATATTTTATTTACTTAATGTTAATTACATACACAAGACAATGAAATGCAAAAGAAAAGATCTCTAGAAACTCAGTGCAGAGTCTTTCAGCCAACAGACAAGAAAGAACATCTGCCATTTTCAAAATATTATTGTTTCACATCAGTTTCAGCTCATGGTAGATGTAAAATCAAACATAATCACATGAAAATGTTTTTGGTAAATATCTTGATTTTTGCCTTATTTTGGTAGATATGTTCTTCAGGACTACCCATCATTCTTTCTTTGGGGATCCACCTTTGCCTTACTTTTTGTCCCAAACACATAGGAGCACCTGAGTAAAGCTAAAGCTATCGTGCCATTTTTTTTTTCCCTTGGAATTTCAGTCTTCTGTGGGGAAAAATAGGAATTCAAAAGGTATTAGACTTAGCAATCAAATGAAAGTTCTCATCTACTTGAAATTCCCAGGAGCTACTTTGATTTCTGTTTTTTTTTTTTTTTTTTTTCCAAAGACTGCTTGTTTTCCTCTTCTGTTTATCCTAAGCTAAATATAGCATCATTTTATCTTATCAGGGTAATCAGAGAACATCATCATATTCTACCTTACACCAATACTCAACTTCTGCGTAAGATTTTCTCCTGGGACATATAAAAAATGGAGCATAGGCCGGGCGCGGTGGCTCAAGCCTGTAATCCCAGCCTTTTGGAGGCCGAGGCGGGTGGATCACGAGGTCAGGAGATCGAGACCATCCTGGCTAACATGGTGAAACCCCGTCTCTACTAAAAATACAAAAAACTAGCCGGGCGAGGTGGCGGGCGCCTGTAGTCCCAGCTACTCGGAGGCTGAGGCGGGAGAATGGCGTGAACCCAGGAGGCGGAGCTTGCAGTGAGCCGAGATCGCGCCACTGCACTCCAGCCTGGGCGACACAGCGAGACTCCGTCTCAAAAAAAAAAAAAAAAAATGGAGCATAAATTTATCCTGTAATGTAAATTATATATGTAAGCAAATATTTTAAAAAGCACTACTATATATGTAAGCAAATATTTTAAAAAGCACTACTCAAAATCATAGCAATTATACAGATTGTAACAATCATGTTGCCATGTGATATAGTAGAAATTTGAATTGGAGACTGGTGGAAAGTCAATCAGAACCTAAGTCACAGGGAACTGTCCAGGATAAAAAGCAGTGATACACACTGTTATTTAAAAATGCATTAAATTATATCTATTGTTAGGTTTTAATTATTGCTGGACTAGTTAGTATTTCTATAAATTACTTATTTTAGGAAAATGTCAATTTCATGGTTAAATTTCTGAATGCAGTGAAATACAAGACAAAATATTATAAAACAAGTCTTTGAAAATATTAATCTTTCAGCTATTCAGAATCTCTCCCTCTGTTCTTAGTTTCGCTCTGACAAACTTCCTTTGACTACTGGCCTTTAAAAACTAAATGTGCTGGAATACTGGGCATTTTAATATGAATCCCTTACAGTAATATATGATGTTAATTACATTGTTAGTCTTCCACAGTAGCTCACACTAAAGCAAATGAATCTTTTGTACTTATAAAAGGAGTCAAAATTTTACTACTCTTGTGTTATTTTCAACTAATGTGACTTTCACCATGATAACAAAAGATATCTAAATGAAAATTGTTGCTATTTCCCTTATTCAGTGTACAATCTTAGTTTATAAAGAGATTTCTTTTGGATTATTCTACTTGATATAAATGAAAATCCACATTTAGACTAAGTTTAAAATGAGAAAAATATCTGTACTGTTTAAGTTCATGATTTATGTGTTTGACAGTATGAAGTTTATAAAAATAACAGTTGGACTTTTTAACAAATGACAAAAAGTTATTCTCACTTATCACTTGAGTAAATGGTCTAAAAAGGGGAGGAACCCTCAGTTGTGGGAATTGCCCACTCCTTTCCTGGAAAACTCATGAATAATCCACCCTTTGTTTAGCATGTAATCAAGTAGTAACAATAAGTATCCTTAGTTGAGCATCTCAAGTCACTGTTCTCTCTATGGAGTAGCCATTCTTTTATTCCTTTAATTTTTTAATAAACTTGTTTTCACTTTACTCTGTGGATTTGCCCTGAATTCTTTCTTGCACAAGATCCAAGAACCATCTCCTAGGGTCTGGATCAAGACTCTCCTTTACAGTAACAATCTTTTCAACTTTTTATAAAGTATTGAGGCAGACATTGTGTTAAAATAATGTTATAAATTTAAGGGAAATCAAGCACAAAAAAAAATCCTTTGAAGGAAGATGATGTCAGAAATCATATTTGTAGAGCTAGACTATGTCATTTTATTTTATAGAAGTATCTACCACTATATGAAGTGACTACCTTGTTTGGAGTACATACCCTGGGGTTCATTGTTTCATGCCAGGGAAATTTAAGACACGGACACACTAAAGGAATTTAGGAACAGAGGTTTAATAGGTAGAATAGAAGAAAAAGAGAAACAGCTTCCTCTATTGGAAGGGGTCTCTGAGCAGAAAAAGGACAAATGCACCAAATGTTGTAGCCCAGTTTGAGGAGGAGGTGTCTGATTTCCATAGGGCTCACAGATTTGTTCGATCAGGTATGACGTTTAGGTAGCACATGGGGGAAGGCTGTTCACCCCACCCTAATTTTCTTATGAAAATGGGCTTTCTGGTTGATTGGTGCCATCTTTCCTGCTTTTTACAGTCCATGTGGCTGGTAGAGAAAGGAAGATGGAGCCACCATCTTGAACATGTCTAGTTCTTTGTTCTTGCCAGCATTCACCTGTGCAAGCTGCCAGATTGCTTGTCTATGTCTGCGGCTGGACTTTACAGGCTGCTCTTTGCTAGAAAATGACTTTCGGCTGCTTTCCATTAAAAATAAAAGCCTTACTGAGTACTCCCATGCCCTTCAGTGCATGCCTAAATAATTTCTTCTTCACTCCTATATCATTCCCCCATCTGGAGTGGTAACACTAACTGCTGTTAGGGGTTGTCAGGCACCACTCTTTCTGGATAATTCCTGCTGAAAATAGGTGTCATGTGGGGAACAGCAGCTAGCACGCCTCCTGGGGTTGAACTAAGGGTACTCAGAGGAAACGCATGTTAATTACTGATCTTATGAGGAAAGGAATACCAGCAAACCAGAAGAGCCCTGTGGTTATAGAATTCTCCATTCATGGTCTTTCTTAGATGGGATTATCGTGTGCATGTACTCCTCAATCTTCTCTTTTGGTTAAATCTCCATATGAGGGCATGGAAATAACAGATCGCTTTGTTTAGCCTATTCAGTATAGTACACATTATAAAAAAGAACCTAGTTTAGGGATGTACCCAGAAGATGTAAACATGTCAGTGAAATGTAAAAATAATAGGCCGGGCACGGAGGCTCACGCCTGCAATCCCAGCACTTTGAGAGGTCGAGGCAGGTGGATCATGCACGATGTCAGGAGACTGAGACCATCCTGGCTCAGTGAAACCCCATCTCTACTAAAAAATACAAAAAAATAGCTGGGCGTGGTGGCAGGCACCTACTACTCGGGACAACTACTCGGGAGGCACAACTACTCGGGAGGCTGAGGCAGGAGAATGGTGTGAACCCGGGAGGCAGAGTTTGCAGTGAGCCGAGATAGTGCCACTGTACTCCAGCCTGTGCAACAGACCAAGACTCCGTCTCAAAAAATACATAAATAAATAAATAATAAAAAAATAAAAATAATAGGTGAGGAATCACTCCTACTGTAATGCAGGTTCCTTTCCAGTGCCTAGGGAGGATTAAGTGTAGCCAGGAGCCACAAAGAAAATGGAATCCTGTCCTTTGAAGGGATGGTTCTAAGTTGTGACTTATGAGGAACACAAGCAGATCTTTCTCATCTCTTAGAAGCTTTCTCCCCTTACATTTAATAGAAGCATCTTTGGGACAGGGATATCCATACTCAGGATAGCCATTCACAAAGCCTTTTAGAATCTTACATGCTAAATGAGAAGGTTCCACCTGACAAATGGAGTTTCAAAAAATTAGGGAGATAATATGTAATGGCCATTATCTCAGATGATCCTTGTGGCAAGGGGTGTTGGTCCAGATGTCTCCAGTTTGCTCGCAGATTTGTAGGACACTACTATTAGCAAACATCATACAAGGGTCTGGAATTCCATGAGGGGGCATGTTTGGAAAGGCCTGTATGTTATTCTTTACATTATAGTCAAGGTGGTTACTTAGAGCATGCCAGTCCCATTGGGACTTCCAACCAGAAGGAGAGGTTAGATTCTGAATGCCCCCCAATAAGGGTGATCTCTTGAGATCTCTTGAGATCACCCTTATAGTGCTTTCCTCACCAAATTTTTGAACTATCAGCAATTACAAGTGTCATGTTATAATATTTGAGATCTCCCAGATATGGTCCTTCCCCACTGCTCTTAAAGCAGAGGAAGGCATTTATTATTACCTGGTCAACTTTTCCCAGCCTGAGGGTGTGAAACTCATCTTTGGGGAGAGTGTTCTTTGGCACTGGAAACATGTATTTCCTGAGAGGAATTAGTTACCCAATTGAAAGTGTTCCCATACCATGTCACATTTATGCCTGATAAGTCTTTAAGTGTTAAAGGTAAGACTAACAAAAGGAATTCTAAGACAGTAAGTTCTGGGTCATTGAAAATTTGCTTAGTGTGATCGAACTGAGCAAACCACTCAGGACAGACCCAGCAATTAGTCTTGCTGTACAAAAGGCCAATACTGATATTGTAGGAGCTAAAGGATGTGATGTATCACTAAACCCAATAAATAGTCCTAGCAGACTCACTGATAGTAAAACTTTCAAGCTTCTCTTTTATTGGTAACTGTTATCCCTGCTATAAAGATAATATTTAAGCAAAATACTACGGCAATGGATACTCTCTCTCCAATAGTTAAGTTAGAAGGTGCTACTGCATATAGCTATACTGCAAATAGTAGAGTGAGTATAGCAATTTCTGCAAAGGTAATGTGTGTAGATTAATTCCATCTAAAATTTTAATTGCCAAGATGAGAATTTCCCTTTGGGGGTCTATAAAGTTTCTTGGTTTTATTTTCCCAAACAAAAAGAACCTCTGGGTTATGGGCACCCTACTCACTTTTATTACCTGGCATAATTTGCAGAATCATTGTCCAGAACTAGCATATTGATCCAGATATTTACATTACCCATCCCTTTTTGTTTTCTCCAAGCAGCAGGAGATCACCACTTGATTAAAAAAAAATAAGCAGTGTTAGTCTAAAATATAGACAAAAGGCTTAAAAACAATGAGGCTAGGATTTAATGACAAATGTATGATCAACTTTTGAGCATAATTCCTATATCCAGTTCTCATTTTTGGTAAAAACAAATTATGACAGAACCACATTGTTCATCGAATAAACTTTAGTCTTATAGTTGGCCTGATTATTTATATAAAGTGCAGCAAAAAATGTTTATTTCTACATAGTCCTTTTGGATTGGCTTTAATGAAACTCTGTTCCTTAAAGAGTTTCTGATAAGATCTTTTCAAGCTGAGTCAAGCCATGGGTTTGCATCCTCAAATACCTATGAACTGCGTAATCCTCTTCTCTTATGGTCCCAAGGTAGACTTGGAGTTCCTGGACCTGTTAGAAAGTGACATTCTTTACTGATCACAGGTTATGAACCCTGTGCAGGGATTGTGTAGACAAGGTATGAGACCAGTTCTCTCCATGGGGCTTTCATCAGCTCTACAAGTCAAGATTGATTCCTTAAAGGGAAGCATACCCTTCAAACCAAATCTTTGATTAAATAACCAGGTCTTCCAATTGTGTTCTGTTGAAAAAGAAAAATTGATTCCTACTGCCCTGTTGCAAACAACTATGTTGCTGTAAGCTAAGATTACTCACAGATAATTTCCAAAATCCAGAGGAACCAGGCAGAGAGAAACAAACATGCTCCAAATGTTGTTCACAGGAATATACCTTACTCAATTAGTAAAGGCCTAAATAGTTCAAAATGAGTTTCCTTGGCTCTGAAAAACAAAACAAGGATCAGCAATATTCCAAGCAAAAGTCAGAAAGATTTCTTTAACTTTCTGAGTGCAGTCCATTTAGTTAACTACTGTTTTGTTTGATATTCGTGAACATGTCAGTTCTTTATGAGTCCTGTTCATTCTTTCTCTATTCCCATGTTAAAATCTTCAAAGCTATTAAAAACCTTCATTTGAGAACACCTGCTAGAGTACTACACCTTGATTTTAAACCATCTTTTGAGAAGGAACAAAGCAAGACAATAATTGTCTGTGAATGACAAAATTTTCAGAGTAGTTATAGTATCACCATGGGTTATAATAACTTTAAACTCAATTATGATTGATAGCATATACTTAGGAAAAAAAATAAAAAATAAATATTGGACATCATTTTGGCAATCCCATGTGACTTAACATGTCAAATAATTCTTTTTACCTCTTCTCTGAATGTTTCAGGGGTCCTCTGAACCATCCAGAAAGCCAGACATCAGGAAAGACAATTTTGAAACTTGAAGTTTGATTTTGGGATGCCTGTTAAATGTTAGAGGTTTAAACCACTTGATATTATGAAATAGAATTCAAGATTGCCATAAATTATTTATTTTGCCAAAATTATGACCCAGAAGGCAAAAACCTTCTATTAGCCTTTACTATTACATGAAAATCCAGTTCAAAGCTAAATTTTACCCTTGCATTAGTTTATTATGTTTAACTACCTTTTGATAAAATCTCACAGAAAATTCCATGTAAGCTTAACCAATTTGACCATGAGGTAAAATCTTTATAAATCCTTTATAACCCCTTTTGCTAAAGGACAGATTAGCCTCTTAAGACAACCTTGTTATGTTTTTATTTCAGTGCTCAATTTATGAAAAGCCATATAATACCCTTTTGAATTTAGTTAACATTTACACATTTTTGCAAGATTAATTTTTACAATCTTTCCACAACTTGCTTAAATGTTTAGTTTTATCATATCAAATTTAACATAATCCTTCATCACTGGGCAAAATTTACATTTCAGTGTTTTCTAATAATCTTTTACCAGAAAACACATTTTACTGATTTTATACACCTTGTATGTAAAACTGTTTAGTGATCTCAAATACATGTTGCACTGTTAACTCTTAGCAACTTTAATTTTTGGTGAAAAACCTTGTGAGTAAGTGGTTTTATTTACAAATTGTGGAGCCTAGGACCAAGAAAGAAGTGCAGATAAGGTTTGACTCTTTTTAGCATCTACTGCCACAAGTCCCAGGCGTTATCTATCTGTAAAGCAGGCAGAATACAATCTGGGAACATTTATCAAACCTAGCATCTAAGTTGAATGATTTAGACCACCTATTTTCATTTTAACGGCACTTTCATTTTACCAATAATCCTTATGACTATTTTTATTTCTTAAAGATTAAAATCACATGAACTAAAAAGTGTTTAAGTGCTTATCTTTCTTTGAGCTCATCAATTAGAGTTCTTTTTATAGACATTACACACAACACATATATGGTGACACAAGCGCAAGATTCAGCACTTGTAAGATTTTTTATTTGCCAGTTTCTTAATTGGATTGCTGGCTTCAGGGTGGAAGCTTTAGAGGAAGAGACCCAGGTATCATGCATTTCTAGGTCCTAATAAGCAGGTACAGCTGAAGGCAAAAACAGATCCCTAAAATTAAAGGTACCATTCTATACTGAATTTTGGATCTCCAAAAAGAGGGAGCTACTACAGAAGAAGTCTGTGTGGTACTCCTACCATTAATTTCATTTCAAGACAACCCAAAGCCAGTTGACTTATTTTGTAATTACCCCATCCTCCATGGGAGTCTCATCTCTCAGTCGGGGGATGGGGACATTTCTGTATCTTTCAGGCGGTCAAGAGCATGCCTCTCTGATTTATTATTACTATTTATTATGACTATTTGCCATCCCTTAAAGTGTATTATCTACCTAGTTATTATGCAACAAAACTCTCTCCTAATGTGAAGTAATTTGATACCCCTAAAACTCAACACAGTCAGAAAACAAAATGCAAAACAGAACCAAGCCTTTGATTTTGAGAGGGAAGTATCTGCCTTTAATTCCTGGGGTTTTATGAGGAAAACAGAGGATTTTTTTTTCCCCCTAAAAATGGAGTCTCTTGCACCTCTTCTGCTTTTCTCAGAGTCCCATCATACCAGAAGTTATCTTAGAGACTCTCATGTGTGTATTAAGAGTGGCAAGACAAAAAAAAAAATGAGAAAAATAATTCATTCAACTGAGAAGAAAAAACTTATTCCAACAAAAAACAAGTTCCAAGAAGAGAAAAACATAAAAGCCTTTTAAATATACTTATAACTTGAATAACCATTTTAATTAACTTGAGTACTCTTTAAGAAAATTTCTTTAAGTCCTTTATTAAATGACTTTAGCCATGCCAAGCAGTTAAGATTTTTGAATTTGAACTTTACAAAAAGTAACCTCACAGGTGAAATGAACAAGCCAAAATTAGGTTATGACTAAACCACTAGTGTTCAAGGTATTTTTAAAGGGGTAATAGGCAGCTTGTGAAACATTGCAAAATTGTGACTGAGATAATGAAAGATATATGACCCAACCAACTCCGTTTTGTTTCCAGCCCCTAAACTGTCCTTGCCCTTCCCTGGGCATAGGCCAAACCAACTTTGGGAGAAGGTTGCTCTACAGTTTATTGTCTAAAACAAAGATGATAGTAGCTCTTCTTAAGATATATTTTCCTTTTGCCTGGGGACCAGACTAAGAAACTAGCCACAAGTTTAGAAAAATAAACCATGGCCTAGGAGTCACACAGCTGGAGGCTACAATATTTTGACCCTCCCTTTACCGGCTCAAAGTCAGTGCCTAAGATATTTTGTATACCCTATTCTTGATGGATTAGCTGGCCTGACACAGACTGATAAATTGGTTTATCTGATTTGGTGGCCCTTACCTAGGAACTGACTCAGAACAAGAAAGCAGCCAGCATTGTAAAATGGCAAAGACTAAAACAAAGTATTAGACCATGTTCCCAAAGACATGAAACAAGATGGAGGCTTATAGCTGAGTTTATTACTGACCATTTTGTTGCGCTGGCTTGAACAGCAGGCTTATGGAGTCCTGGGTCTGCATCCTAACCTAAGGTATCCTTTCTTTTGACAGAAACATACAGAAAGACACACAATGTACACCACATTGGCTATAGCTTAAGACCAACCTCACAAATCCTTTTTCACTAATTAAAACAGTACAAGGAATATAAACAACAATTCTTATTATCCCTTTTGCTGGTTTGCATAGGGAGAGAGAAGCCAAAAGCTTAACTGGTAAAAAACAAAAACAAAAACAAAAACACTTTTACCTTCCTACCAGCATATCAAGCTTCTAGGTTCCCTTCACCTGAGATTAACTGTAAGCCAAACATTTCAAGGTTTGGTGAAATTAGCTCTTTCCATGTTGGAAGAACATTATAAAAGAGCCAGTTGAAACTGAAAGAAGGAAAAACACCATAGAAAAGCCTGGGGCTTCCAATTAAGGTTGTCAAGAGTTACTGCCTTTTCTCCTATTGAGGATGGTGTTTCCTCTATTTCTTTACCTTTCCCATTTTCTCTTTTCCTTTTAGGCCTACTGTAGGAGACACATTGCTCATCTCTAAATTTTTCTGCTGCTTACAGAGCAGCCTACTTCTCAGCTGTGGTTAGGGTTTTGGTTTAGGAACAGCATAACATCCCTCCATGAGAGGTCAAATACCCAAGTTAAATTTTGCAAAGCTTCTATATACCTATCAAAGTCATTAGAACATCAGCCTAAGCCTCCTTTTATTTGCCTATGGTCCTGTAATGAGAAGGGAACTTGAAGGGCCCCCAAATATGGGGATCCTCATATAGTACCCCTGGAAGTTGCTTCTCTAATTTTGGGGAATTATTCTCTTTAAGCCTGTCTGATATAACTGCAAAAAGAGCTGAGTTGATGTTGCAGTGTTTGCAAAGGTCTAGTGAAAAGGTAATGCACTTGTGTAAAAGAAAATGAGCCACTTTTTCTTTAAAGTCTCAGGGCGAAAGGAGTCCCAGTGCTTCAGAATGAACTCCATGGGAGTGCAGGCTAAAAATAGTGCTCGTCTAGAAAGAGAAGTGAGAAAAAGGTGTCCCTTCAGTCTCCTTCCTTTTGGTATGACCCAGGGTGGAGAGGAAGACAATGGAGGTGTCCCCCCTGTTGTTTTCGCTCCATGGTTCCTGTGTCCTGGCACCTTGTTGAACCTGCCACTGATGGTTGTAGGCATGAACCCCAGCCATGCAACCAGAGGAACTAGGTTAGTCACGCTCACCCAAGTAGCTCTAGTTCTCCACCTGTGATTTCCCTTTGGATTCCTACACTTGTTTGACCTCCCTGGCTACTTGAAAAATTGATCTCAAGAAAAACTATCTAATAGTTGAGCAAGGCCCCATTAATGGATGGGGTGTGCTAGATTGAAGTCTATATCCTGATATTATGACCCATGTTGAAGTGTTCACCCTTAGAGAATGGTTCTGGTTAACTTATGAACTTAAAATCCCCTTACTAATTAAGTACCACTCTAATTGGAGGCAGAATATGTTCCTCAAAAGAATGTAGGGACTGAATGGCCATTTTCCTGCTGATGGGACAGTATTGAGACTAAAATTTGGCTTTGGAGGATATTTTACCCCTAAGTGTTGAAGTCAGAATTTTCTTGTTTACAGAAGCAGAATGAAGCCTGGTTTCCAGTAGAGAGGCTCAAAAAGGGGAAAGATTTGGAGACTAGTGTGTTTCAGTGAGGGACCAACAATGTGCCTCATGGAGAGGATCCCTATTCCAGTAGGTAGAACTCTAGACCAAGGGCAGAGTGACATTCACATGCCATGTGCTCCAGAACAAGGGTAGAGAGAGACCCAGAAACATTGTGCTCTCCAGACCAAGGACAGAGAAAGACTTAGAAATGCCATGTGCTCTCCAGACCGAAGGCTGAGAGAGAAAGAATTGCTCACTGTGTGTGTTGGGTTGTGGGAGAGAACCCTCTGTTTTTAGAATTACAAAAGACATCTTCCCTTGAGTTATATCTCCAGTTACTACGACATTCGCTGATCTTGCCAAACAAGATTATTTCCCTGAACTCTAGAACTTCCTGAACATTGCACACATAGAGAAGGTAAGGGATATGATGGTCATGAGAGGGAAAGAAGGAAATTACAATAGAAAATTGTATTGCCTGTTGCCAACCTCCCGTCAGGGCAGTGGGAGACTGGGGTCAGTCCAAAAGCCTTTGGATAACACTTGGGGGTAGCCCCAGCCGGAAATCCTCAGTTGCCTCAGGACTTCTTCCAGTCCCATTCAACAGCTGAGTCCTCTGTGAAAAGAAGCTGGTTAAAGCATGACCAATATGCCCAGGGGATTCTCCATGTTCTCCTCAGCAAGCCTTTCCCCCAAGTCTTGTAAGGATGCCAGTCATGCTACTTGTTTTTAAATGGCTGAAGGGGGGCTAGTATTTGGTTTAATTCAGTTCTAAAATGGAGGCCAAGAGCTTCAAAATGAAAAAGACAGAGTTGGCGTCCACACTTACTGTTTCTGAAGAATGTTGTACCTTGGTATCCCAGACAAGTTCCCCATTATGAAGTGGCTATATTGTCTGGGGTATATACCCTAGTGCTCATTGTTGCCTGCCAGGAAAATTTAGGAAATGGACACACATGAGGAGTTTAGGAACGGAATTTTAATAGGTGGAAGAGAAGAGAAAGAGAAACAGCTTCCTCTATATAGGAAGGCGTCTCCAAGTGGAAAAAAGATCAGGAGGTGACCAATTCGCCATATTTTATAGTCCAGTTTGAGGAGGTGGTATCTGATTTCCATAGGGCTCACAATTGTTTTGATCAGGCGTGATGTTTTACATAACATGTAGGGAAGGCTGTCTGCCCACCCTAATCTTCTTATGCAAATGGATTTTCTAGTTGATTGGTGCCATCTTGTCTGCTTTTGATAGTACACATGGCTGGCAGGGAAGGGAAGATGGAGCCACCATCTTAATATGTCTGAGTTGTAGTTTCTGCCAGCATTCAGCTGTAAAAGCTCTCAACTTGCTTGTCTATATCTGCAGCTTAACTTTGCAGGCTGCTCTTTGTTAGAAAATGATTTTGGGCTGCTTTTTATTAGAAGGAAAAGCCTTACTGAGGACTCCTATGCCCTTACTATTTTCCTAAATAATTTATTCTTAGCTTCTATATCATATACACCCATTAAAAGTGCCAGAAGCCAGAACACTGACAACACAAAATGCTGGCAAGTATATGAAGTAACACAAACCCTCATCCATTGCCCGTGGGAGTGTGAAATGGTATAGCCATTTTGGAAGACAGTTTGTCAGTTTCTTACAAATCTAAATATACTCTTAACCATATGATCCAGTATTCACACTTCCTGGTAATTTATCCAAAGGAATTGAAACTTATGTCCACAAAAAAAACCTGCACATAGATTTTTATAGTAGATTTATTTATAAAAGCTAAAACTTGGAAGTAACTAAGATGTCTGTCAGTAGATGAATGAATAAATAAACTATGATGCATCCAGACAGTGGAATATTATTCAGCACTTCAAAGAAATGAGCTGTCAAGCGATGAAAAGACATAGAGGAACATTGGATGCATATTACTAACTGAAAGAAGCCAATCTGAAAAGGCTACATACTATATGATTCCAACTAAATGACACTGTGGAAAACACAAAACTATGAAGACAGTAAAAGGATGTGGTTGTCAGGGGCTCAGGGGACGGACAGATGAATAGATGGAGCACAGGGAAATTTTAGGGCAGTGATAATACTGTGTATGATAGTTAAATGGTGAATATATATCACTGTACATTTGTCCAAACTCATAAAATACACAACAGCAAAAGTGAACACTAATGTAAATTATGGTCTCTGGGTGATGATTTGTCAACAGGAGTTTGATTGTAATAAATGTCTCACCCTGGTGAGAAATGCTCATAATGAGAGGCTATTCATATGTTGGGGCAGGTGGTATACGAGAACTCTGTGTATTTTAGACTCAATTTTTCTGTGGATCTAAAATTGTATTAAAAAAATTTGTTTAAAAGTAGCTTTAAATAATTTTTATGTTTCTGGAGTGAATAATATATGGAAGATAATTCAGGATTATATAGGAAAATAAATACTAATGGGATTGATGAATCAAATATTAATATCTAATGTTTTATCATAGCCCAGGTCTATGTATCACTGAATATACCATTTAACAAAAATTACCCAGATATATAAAAAGAAAGTTAAACTTTCATTAATGATATATGATCGGTATCAGTCTATGCATAGCCATAATTTATTTTATCACTTATACCTAATTAAATTATTCATTTTTAATAACATAATGAATGCCTCTGAACCCAGGACTCAACCAATGACTACAACATCACCAGTAGCTTATATTAATCTGTGTACACAGCTGAAAGGGTTCTGTATAGGGTCCTTTCTCACTACTTCCCACTTACCCTCAAGATTTAACTTGTATCCTAAATTTTCTATGCATTATATTTTCATGATTTAAAATATTTAAATTATTTACTCTTGTTAACAATTGAATTTTATTATAATAATTTTATATTATATATAGTCATTGGGGTTTGCTTTCTATATTCAACAAATTTATTACAAAGTTCCATTCATATATTTTATAGGTAGCTTTAACCTAGGCATTTTAGCTACTATATATACTTTGGTAATATGCCATGTATTTATTAATACTCATATCAAAGATCCTTTGTTGATTATCTATTACAAATTTTGCTTTGAACCTATTCTTACATAACTTCCAATCAACACGTGCATCATTATGTCTCTAGGTATCTATCTAGAAGTAGAAACTTTGAGTCAAGAAGTGAGAAATATTTCAGTGTTACAATGACAATGGCACTCTGTTTTCCAAAATGGTTGTAAAAAAGATTTCATTGATGCACATTCTTTCTGATATTGAACATTTCCAGCTTACTAATTTTTTGCAAATTGAATGTGTATAAAATATCATATTGTGGTAGGTATATTCAATTTTCATTCTCTGGTTATTGGTGTGGTAGAGCACATCTTCATATGTACAGTGTTTTATCTGTCTTTTCCTTTACTCAGTGTCAGTTCATGGTTTTGCAGTTGTCCATTAGCCAATCAAACAGTAGAAGTCTTTCTAGCTTTCTTGATAAAATTATTTTTCAAGTATAGGTGCATAGTTTCTTACTTTGACTAGTGATATAGTTAATAAATAAAACATACAAGAATTAACCATGAAAGAAAAAAAGTAGAAAAGCATATGAAGAATAAACAATGTTTGAAGAATAAACAACTCTGCCAAAAGATACCTCCATAAAGTAAGCAGATAAACTACAAATTGAGAAAGAATATTTTCTTAAATGTATTTAACATCATCAAATATATTATAAGGTCTCCTTGACCTATCTTCAAATGGGGGGCAGTAAAGTTTAACTTAAATGTCTGGAAGAAAAACAAAACTGATGTTACCTCTTGGAATTCTTTACCACAGTTTGGATTACTAATATATTTATGGAATTAACTGCTCACAATTTTATACGGGAAGGAAAAACAGAGCTGAAGTTGATGACTATTTATGGAATTCACATGGAATGTTAACAAAAGGAAGATAAGATCAATTTAGAGGGAAGCTAATTAATTCAGGGATATTAATCATCCTATATTTTTTAGGACATCCAAGAGAAAACGCAAGATCACATTTGGATAATAATGAAATTATTATTGATATATGGGCTGATGTATAACTAAAGTTGTGGTAATTGAAGAAATTATCTAGGTTGACTGCAGTGAATATTACATTTTAAAAAATTGAAAAACTGAACATTTAATTATTATTGATAGGTGGACTGTGTACAGATGTATTAAGCGTATGGTAGCTAAGAGATTGCCTAGAATGACTACGATGAATGTGAAGCATAGAACGGAAAAAGAAACATAGGAAAGAGCTCTGAAGAACACAATCATTTCTCAGTAAAAGCAATTTACTAGCAGTCATGAGAACATTTGGAAGGAGAGTAAGAGACTGTTATGATGCCAGAAAAGCCATAAGGAGAATAATTTAATAAGCAAATAGTCATTAGCATCAAATAATCAGATGTCAAGTAACTAAAATACTTGTTGCTTCCATTAGGTTAGCCAAAAGAAAAAAAAAATTATCCGCAATTTCAGTGGATTAAGGATATGCCAGGAGGTAAGGACAACATATAATCATGTCATATTTTAAGTCTTTAAAGAAGTATATATGCATAATATATTATTTTAAGTCTTTTATCAGAGAAATCTGAAAAAGTACGATTCTTCTACTTCTAGCTTTCAACTGTTTCTGAATTTGTTTCACACAGATTATCAATTCTGATTTTGTAAAGGTATTTTAGCATAGATAAGCATGAAGATGGTGATTTCAAAAGTACCATTTGATTTTAATAATACTTGCATAAATAAATGATGCAGTGTAAATATCTTAGCTGAAATGAACCATTTTCTCTCTGCTTGCATACATCACTTTATGTGGTTAGGTAGCAAACAGAAAGAATAAACAATCTATTATTTAATAAATTGAGAAATCACAGCATTTTAAGATTTTAATTTAAATTCATATGAATAAATAGCAGCTTTTTATCGTTTCAAATTGAGAATGTAATAACTTCAAAAGTTTAGCTGAATGATATTGGTTTAGATTATTTTGTAACCATATCTCATTATTTGGAATTGGGTATGGAATAATAATAATGAAATTTTCTTTTTACTTAACAAGTATTTACTAAGCACTCACTTGTATTCTAGGCACTATTCTAGTTCTAGGAACAAAATTGTGAAAAATGGAGTAAAACAAAATTATCTTATGGAGTTTATAATCCGAGGTTGGATCTTGACAACAAAGAAGTATATACACACACACTTGGCCACACTCACATCCACAGACATGTGCACATATACTTTTATATTTGTATGAAGTGATACATGCTATGAAGAAAAGCAAAGCCAAATAAGGGAGTAATGAATGTTGTGGGTCTGTATTTGAAAAGGTATGGCATTTGAGGTGCGAACCAGCAAAGACTTTGGAGAAGAGTGTGAACAGCAACTTCGACAGCCCCAAAACAGAGACAACCTTTGAGATCAAGAAAATCAGCATGATTAAAGCATGCTGAGCAAGAGCAAGATCCAAGGGAAATTACATCATCCGGGTAGGTAGAGAAGATAATAGATGAGGGATTGTATGTGGCAGCAATTATATTTTGATTGGGAGATGTTTTATAGGAAATGTAGTCTGAGAGATCAAACTGAAAAGGGTGATTACTTGGGAGGTTTTTGTAAACCTCCAGGCATGGGTGATTATGGCTTTGATGAGTGTGGCTGTGGCTGTAGTGGCAGTGGTGAAAACTGGTGGGATTCAGGAAATATTTTGAAGTTAGAGCTAATAGGATTTCCTAAGAGATTGTATGTTGATACAAAGAATGATTCCTAGATGTTTGATCTGTTAACTGGGTAAGGATGATGTCATTTACAATTATAGTTTGAAGAATAAATATTTTTAAGAAAAAAACAGGTGTTTGTTTTAGACATTAATTTTTAGATATTATATTCATAACAGTATTCTAAGTTATGCTGCAGTGATTAATTTACCCCCAAATCTTACTAGTTTTTTATACAATGGTAAGTTTTTCTCACAGAAATTGTTCAATCAATGTAGGGCTTTGGTGAAAGCACATACTACTTTTTAGTAGCCATAGCATCTTGAGAAAGCTTTCTCATTCTTTAATGCAGGAGAAAATAATACAAGATCTCACATTCATTCTTCTGTGTTTAGGTATAAAAGTCAGGCACATTTTTTTTCTCAGATTTTTGTCTTGAAGTTCTCGTAGGGGCCTTCCCAAATGCCAGGGGCTACGTAATGTAGTCTTTAATGTGCTCAGGAGAAGAATAATGAAAATTCAGTAGGAGCTTCTAACGCAGATGTCTATAAACATTGAAACAGAACTATATATTAGGCAGTTGAACACAGAAATATAAAGCAGGGGTGTGGTTAGAGCTACAGATATAAAAGTGATATATAACAACATGTAAATATTATTTAAAGCTGATATTAGATGACCTTCCAGGTAGTGAATGTAAGTAGATAAAAGAAGTCAAGACTCATTTTCAGATACTCTCATTTTTTCAATTGAGGAAAGAAAAATTAAGTTGTCAGTTACACAGAAAACCAATTGTTGAAAACCATGTGAAGTAAAACTAGGGGTCTGGGGTAGCCCAGAAACCAAGTGAATAAAGATTCTCAAAGGAGATAAAATAGTTTATATTAATAAATGTTACCTGGATATAAAGTGAAGAGAATACCACAATTAAACATTTGATGTGGCAAGATAGAAGTCATTAAGGACCTTGATAAAGGGTAGCTTAATAGACTTCTTGGAAACAAAGCCTAATTATTGTGGGCCTAAGGGTAAATAAGAAGTAAATAAGTGAAAAGGCAAATACAGACAAAGGTATTGTGAATACAGAGGTAGTCATGCAAAGCACTTATCACCATGCCTGGAGTCTACTGTGAATACTCAAAAATTAGGTATTTTTAATAGCAGTATTATTTATGTGTGTAATACTAAAAGCTGGGGAGAAATAGGGCAGTAGTGGGAAAAGGGATATGAGGTACAGATTTTATTAGTTTTTTTACAGGAAAATTTTAAGCATGTTTGTGTGGGGACAGGATCAGTCAATAAGGAAAGAAAAATTGATTATTTAAAATAGCAATGGGAAAATTGCAGTAAAAAAAATTTAAATGTGTGAAAGGGAATAGTATTATCTAGTACATAATTAGAGGGAGTAATAATCCTAACAGATAAAATCCATGCAGTATAATAGGAGGAAATAAAAACATATGAAAAAATTTATAAATGGGTTATAAAATGCTGTGGAAGGGGTGGTAATATATTTTAGATAATATTTATTTTTTAATAAAATTTTAAATAGTGTAACAAGCTACAATGTAGGAAGTTGGTGATAGCAAGTTCAAGAAAGAAGAAAAGGTATGAAATATAACATTGAAAAATGGGAGAATAAATTGAGGAGAAAACCTATGCAGTGTTGATGACCCATTTTTACATTGTGATTTTTAGTTTAACAGTTTTGTTTTGTTTTACACACATTTATTTATACTAGGGAAAAGTTAAAACATTAAGAAAATTGAATCTGAGCAGTGTTTAAATATACCAAAAACATTGAGTAATAGAGACAGGGACAAGTGAGTCAAGAATGCTTGAAGTGGGTAATTACAGTGATGGACAACGATGCTTTGGTTATGTACTGATGGAAATGAATATATAGGGAGACCAAAAAATGAAATATAGTAGAGTCATCTGGGTGTGGTTGCTCACACCTGTAATCCAGCACTTTGGGAGGCAAAGGCAGGAGAATGGCTTTAAGCTCAGTAGTTTGACACCAGCTTGGGCAACATGTCAATTCCTGTCTTTACAAAAAAATGCAAAAAATACGTTGGGTGTGTTGGTGTGTGTTTGTAGTCCCAGCTACTCAGAAGACTGAGACATGAGAATCGCTTGAGCCCAGGAGGCAGAGGTTGCAGTGAGTCATGATTGCACCAATGCACACCAGGTTGGGTGACAGAGTGTGGCACTGTCCCAGGAAAAATTATAGTAATAATAAAAAGAAATAAAGAAAAGAAAAAAGAAATATAGAAAAGGACAATGGATTGTTGATCTATTATTACTGGCAGTATCTAGAGTATAAATTACCTAGAGTTTCCAAAGGAGGACAGAAGAAAAGGCATTTGGAATTTAAGATTCAAGGGAATGGAATCTAGTGTGTTGAATGTTGTTCTGCCTGGATGTTTAGGTTACTATTATTGTTAGGATGTGGTCAAATGTTAATAGGTAGTGTTAGAGAAAATGACAAAGAACAAGAACAGAGAACTTCAATTAATAACAGTGAATGACCTGCGGATAGGTAGATAACAAATAAGTTTTGGTGAATCACAGTCATTCAACTGGTCATTAGTAGAGCTAGACTTTTTTAATGGGAGAGGGGGGAAATCATGAAATCAATTATAAAAAATGAGAATATCTACATCAATTCTAGGTTTTATGTTAATTCATCTTTAAGAAAATTTGAAGTGTTAATTCAAAAGGGGAATTCAGGGTCAAAGGAATACTGAGAAGAGAACCAACTTCACTAGGAATGCAAAAGTAAAGAAGACATTAAGAAAAGTAAAAGGTGATGTTATTGATGACAGACTATGAAATACAAAATGCATATATAAAATATTTGGGGATGGCCAAGGGAATGGCAACATAAATTGGATAATTAGAATTGTGTGATAAATAGTCCACATCTGAAAAAATATGGTCTTAGTTTTCAATGAAAAAAGGAGGGATGTGAATGAAGAAGATAGACTCTTTGGAGATTGTTGATAAAATTCCTAAGCACGCCCTCTTCTGGACACTTTATAGTAATAAAGAATGTAAAACTTGGATTTGATGTAGAGGCATTTTTAGGGCTTCCTATGAGAGCAAAACTCACAAAAACTTGTTAAGACCCTGTCTCCTTCTAGAGTAGAAGAAAACGTTCTATACTTTCAAATACAACAGCACTACCTCCTACCCTAAGCTTATGATCCTCTCTTTTTCTGGGACAATCTTTCATATTGTTCCTCAACTGTACATTTATATAGGATTAGTAATGTGACTATGAAGAAAGAAAATTAATAGCCAATCAACACCTATTTTCTTTCTGAGTCATTTTGTTACATGTCACCTCTGTATCCACTTTGTCTCTCCTGTGTCTATGTAGTAAACTCATATATATATATATTTCAATAAGTATATATTGGATATTTGAATGATTTTTTGCACAATCATTTAATGATTGTAGAGGAAACCAGAATATCTAACTTGTGGCAATGAATAATAAAACGATTACTGAAGGATTTAAAATACGTGATGTGGAAAGCCACTGCCAAGACAGAAAGACCATTTTATGTCAAAACATATAGATTTTTTTTTCAAGTAGGAAATAGAAAAGTCAGGTTGGAAGTGGCAGTTTTGTGCTACTTTTGATTTAATATAAACCATGTCTTCATGGTTCATTTTCTTCCTCAGAGTATAAGGCTTATGCAGTTGTTTGGTATATAAAATACATTTTATAACTTAATGTGTTTTAATGAAGCTTGAATTGTAGTTTTAAAATAATACAGAACAATCTTTACAAATGCTAACAATAATGCTCAGTTGTATTTTTCCCAGTGCCTCAAAATATGTTTATCTTGTTTTAACAGGTAGCTGGCTGTCTTTATTCCAGTATCATAGAAATCATAGAAATTAATTAATTTTTTTTTTTTTTTTTAGATGGAGTCTCCCTCTGTTGCCCAGGCTGGAGTGCAGTGGCACAATCTCGGCTCACTGCAAGCTCCACCTCCTGGGTTCAGGCCATTCTCCTGCTTCAGTCTCCTGAGTAGCTGGGACTACAGGCAGCCGCAACGAGACCGGACTTTTTATTTATTTATTTATTTATTTTATTTTTTTTTTTTTTCTGAGACGGAGTCTCGCTCTGTTGCCCAGGCTGGAGTGCAGTGGCCGGATCTCAGCTCACTGCAAGCTCCGCCTCCCGGGTTTACGCCATTCTCCTGCCTCAGCCTCCCGAGTAGCTGGGACTACAGGCGCCCGCCACCTCGCCCGGCTAGTTTTTTGTATTTTTAGTAGAGACGGGGTTTCACCATGTTAGCCAGGATGGTCTCGATCTCCTGACCTTGTGATCCGCCCGTCTCGGCCTCCCAAAGTGCTGGGATTACAGGCTTGAGCCACCGCGCCCGGCCTTTTATTTATTTATTTATTTATTTTTTGTATTTTTAGCAGAGACAGGTTTTCATCCTGTTAGCCAGGATGCTCTCCATCTCCTGACCTCGTGACCCACCTGCCTTGGCCTCCCAAAGTGCTGGGATTACAGGCATGAGCCACCGTGCCTGGCCATAAATTAGATGTTAATGGGTATGGTGCATATTTTTCATTCATAGCACTTGAGACTTGCAACTCTTCTTTTCAAATTACTTACATGCCTATTACTTATTATAGAAACAAAGTTTAATTTAAAAAATCTCATTTACCCCCAGATACTTTAATTGACCTAAATATTTTCCTTAAATGTATGTATTAGTATGTTCATACAGCTATAAAAAAATGCCTGAGCCTGGGTAATTTATAAAGGAAAGAGGTTTAATTGACTCACAGATAAGCATGGCTGGTGAGACCTCAGGAAACTTACAGTCATGGCAGAAGGCGAAGGGGAAGCAAGGCACCTTCTTCACAAGAAAAAAGGAAGGAGAAGTGCTAAGAGAACGGAGAAGAGCCCCTTATAACACCATCAAATCTTGACAGAACTCACTCACTATCATGAGAACAGCATGGAGGAAACCAGCCCCATGATGCAATTACCCCAACTTGGTCTCTTCCTTGAGATATAGGGGTTATGATGATTATAATTTAGGATGAGATTTGGTAGAGGACAAAAGGCCTAACCATATCATTCGACACATGGCCCCTCCCAAACCTCATGTCTTCACATTTCAAAACACAATCATTCCTTTCCAAAAGTTCCCCAAAATCTTAATTCATTCCAGCATTAACTCAAAAGTCTAAGTCTAATGTCTCGCCCGAGACTCATCTGAGATAAGGCAAGTCCCTTCCACCTATGAGCCTGAAAAGTCATAAGCAAGTTATTTAGTTCCTATATACAATGGGGATACAGGCATTGGGTAAATACAACAGTTCCAAATGGGAGACTTTGGCCAAATGAAGGAGCTACAGACTCCAGGCAAGTCTGAAAACCAGTGGGACAGTCAAGTCTCAAAGCTCCAAAATGATCTCCTTTGAATTCATATCTCACATCCAGGACACACTGATGCAAAAGGATCCCATGGTCTTGGAAAGCTCCACCCCTGTGGCTTTGCAGGGTACAGCTCCCCACCTGGCTGGTTTCACATGCGAGCTTTGATTGTCTGCAGCTTTGCCAGGTGCACAGTGCAAGCTGTCAGTGACTACCATTCCAGGGTGTGGAGGATGGTGGATCTTTTCTCACAGTTCCTATAGGCAGTGCCTTAGTGGAAACTCTGTGTGGGGGCTCCTATCCCACATTTCCCTTCTGCACTTCCCTAGCAAAGATTCTCCATGAGGGTTCCACCTCTGCAGCAAACTACTGCCTGGACATCCAGGCATTTTCACACGTCCTCTGAAACAGAGATGAAGGTTCTCAAACCTCAGTTTTTGACTTCTGTGCATTCACAGGCCCAACACCACATGTAAGCCGCTAAGGCTTGGAGCTTGAACCCTCTGAAGCAATGGACTGAGCTGAACCTTGGCCCCTTTAAGCATTGGCTGGGATGCAGGGTGTCAAGTCCCAAAACTGTCCAAAGCAGCAAGGCCCTGGTCCTAGTCCACAAAACCAATTTTAACTCCTAAGCCTCTGGGCCTGTGATGGGAGGGACTGCTGTGAAGACTTTTGACAATCCCCAGCGACATTTTCACATTGTCCTGATAATTAACATTTGGTTTCTTGTTACTTATGCAAATTTCTGAAGCAGGCTTGAATTTCTCCTCGGGACATGGGTTTTTGTTTTCTATCACACTGTCAGACCAAATTTTCCAAACTTTTATGCTCTCTTTCCCTTTGAAACATAAGTTCCAATTGCAAAACCATATCTTAGTGAATGCATAAAACTGATTGCTTTTAAGAGTACCCAACTCACCTCTTGAATGCTTTGCTGCTTGGAAATTTCTTTTACCAGATACCCTAATCATTTCTCTCACTTTCAAAGTTCCACAGATCTCTAGGGCAGGGGCAAGAAGCCACCAGTGTCTTTGCAAACACACAGCAAGAGTCATTGTTGCTCCAGTTCCCAACAGGTTCCTCATTGCCACTTGAGACCACCTCAGCCTGGACTTTATTGTCCATATTATTATCAGCATTTTGGTCAAAACCAGCTAACAAGTCTCTAGGAAGTTCCAAACTTTCACACATTTTCTTGTCTCATTCTGAGTCCTCCAAACTGTTCCAACCTCTGCCTGTTACCCAGTTTCAAAGTTACCTCCACATTTTTAGGTATCTTTATAGAAACACCCCACTCTCTGTGGTACCAATTTACTGTATTAGTTTGTTTGCATACTGCTATAAATAACTGACTGAGACCTGAGTAATTGAGAGAGGAAAAAGGTTTAATTGACTCACAGTTGAGCATGGCTTGGGAGGCCTCAGAAAATTTACAATCATTGCAGCAGACAAAGGGGAAGCAAAGCACCTTCTTCTCGAGGTGGCAGAAAGGAGAAGTGCCAAGCAAAACGGGAAAAGCCCCTTATAAAACCATCAGACCTTGTGAGAAGTCACTCATTATCATGAGAACAGCATGCATGCGGGAAACCACCCCCACGATTCACTTACATCCACCTGTCTCTCCCTTGACATGTGGAAATGATGGGGGTTATAATTCAAGATGAGATTTGGGTTAGGACACAAAGCCTAACCATAACAATGCATACTTAAACATAATTTAGAATGCTAATGCAAAGTATCTTTTTCCATGCAGAAATCTATGAATATGCAGTTTCTTTTCCCAAAATTAATTTTAAATTTATAAAATGTTAATATGATAATTAAAGACTTTAGAAATGTGGGGACAGAGACTTAGTCATTTCACATTCTGATTTATATTTATCAATTAAGAATTGGTATAGCTATGGCGGTTGATACATTATTGAAATACTTTAGTAGAGGAGAAATAGTACCTGAATGAGTCCTCAAATCCCATCACCCGATAGTGCCCTTCATACTCCAAACCTTCTCAAAGGATGCTCCAACTTTCATATATTTCTGCCCAATACAGTCACTTCATTTTCATGCTTTAGGATTAGGCCAGTTTTGATTCTGATTGATAATGCTCATTAATCTTTGGAATGACATCATTGATTATGATGAAGAAGAGCAAGATGGTACTTCACTGGATCCCACTATCACCACTATTTCCATACATATTTAGTAGCATTAAACTTTCTCCGTTAGGTCCAGAAGAAACCATTTGTGATTTGATATTTATTATTTCCACACTTTGGAATATATCTTCCAATATACATTCTATCTACTACTTCTTTGTAATTATTAAATAATATTACAGTGTGTGAGGTTTCAGGAAGTAGTAAGATAATGTTACATTTAAAATAACAAAACAAAGAGAGGTCTCTATTCTTTTTCTTCTCAGTTCACAAGGATAAGCTGCCAAGTGCAAGGAAGAATAAGCAGAGTCATAAAAAAGATATCTAAAGAGATATCTGATTGCTCAGATATCAGAGAAATGGAAGAGTCTTGTCTTCAAATATTTGTGTCAAACAGCAGGTTTTCGCCATGTAGGGTGAAAGCAGAAGTTTCTCATGAACATCTTTTGCATCACAGTAAGGGGAGAGAGAGAGAACAGAAACACACAAGCATGCCATGTCACTTTGTAAGTATCATAAGCATTTCATTATTCCATTCGCTCTTCCTTATTAATCAAGTGAATTTCAACAGATTACAATACAGGACATGGTATTTTGGAACTATAAAAGCAGATTCTAAAGTTTGTGAGAAGTTAGTAAGAAAAATATTCAAGAAAAGGTAAGAAAATTATGAAAAAGAAAGGGAAATTGGTGTTAAGGATTATTTGCTCTACCAATTATTAAAACATGAAAATTAATCATAAGCATATCTAATATTTTGTGTGCTCTGCTTAGTGCCAAGTATTTGAAATGCTATGATGTCAGTTCTTAATGATTATCTTTGCTTGAGCAAAGGTCAAGGTACAATCTGCTTTAAGATGATGTAATAAGTCCAGGTCCAGGCAGTGACACACCTTGGAAAAAGAACAGAGGAAGGTTGCTTCCCTGAGTGAAAATTAGGTGGTTTGATGGTGGAGTTATTTTTACTAGGAAAGGAAACTAAGATGTCAGCTCACAATTGCATTTTTTATTATTTAGTAAATTTATTATTTTGCATCTTTTATAAGAATTATATGTCAAATACTTACATATGCCCTGCTAAGCCTAAACATTCAGGTGTCTATTTCCTCTTCCCAATTCAGAATTCTTATTGCTTCCTCCATCAGGGAAAAATCACAATATTTAAGGTTTATAATTTCAACACATTTCTGTATATTTTTATAAAATATATCCCTAAAGAATAGATTGTTCTTTTATATGTTTAAAACTTTAGCTGGTACAATGCTCTCTGAATTTTTCTGGAAATTATATTTTTCCCCCTCTCAAAATTGGTTTGTTAGTTATACTCATGTTGATATGTGTGGCTCTATTCTGTTTAATCTTTATTGTTGTATTATATCCATTCCTCTGTTGTACAGCTGTGAAAATTTCACTAGTGTAACTCTTAAGAGTAAAAAATTTCTGGTAATTAAATACCAGGCGTTTTCACATTCAGTAGATCTTGTCCAACAGTATTCATAAGTGGTTATACTAAATTATATTTGCTTCAGCAGTTTAGAGGCTTTCCCATTACAGAACAAGCAGCACTACATTTCAGATCTTCAAATTTCAGAGTTTCAAACTGTTGCCCAAATTTTGAGTGTGAGCTTTTATCTCTGTATTTCAGTTTCCATTTTCCTTACCTGAGCTGATTCATTTCATGTACTTGCTGATGATTCAGTTTACTTTTTCTGTATATAGCTTTGTCATAGCCAGTTTTTCTATCATGTTTTACCAGTTTATTTGTAAAAGTTCTTTTTCTTTTTAGTAACACATTTTATCAAGATGCTCCCTTGTAAGGTATTTGTATTTTTAATTGTGCTTTATATATTAAGCACATATTTATTGGAAACTGATATTTGTGCATGGTATGAGGTAGGAATTTGTATAATTTTAGTAGACAACTAAAGATTTCTAACTGATGTATTGACTAGTTATCCCTTCCTGATTATACTGCAAAGTAATTTCAATTGAATGTTGAGTTTGTGTTTAGGAATTGGTATGTGAGCCCTCTTTTCCATTGTTTTGATCTGTTTATTAGTATAACAACAGCACATACCTTTTATTACTATAGTTCTTTAAGTATCTTCCTCTCTTTTTCCACAAGTATCATTGTTCGTTTTCTTGCAATCTGTCTATCCTTGTCCATTGCTCTTATAAATACATAAATCAACTTATCAAATGTTAAATAAATCATTATTATTTTGATTAGAATTGTTCAGGTTTAAAAATTATTTTATAATTTGGGTGGAATAGACATGTTTGAAGTATTGAAAATTAGTTTCACACATGAACATACTATTGCTGTAAAGTTGTAAAAACATTTAGGTTTGCATTGATGTCTTTCAACAAACATGTATAACTTTTTTCATTTAGAAGTGTATTCCTAATTTTAAACCATATTTTCACTGTATCCTTTTCTATGTTTAGATAAGTTTAGATGCACAAATACTTGTTACAATTGCTTACAGTATTCAGTACAATAACAGGCTGTACAGGTTTATAGCCTGGGAGCAATAGGTTACACAATACATCCTAAGTGTGTAGTAGGCTATACCATCCAGGTTTATGCAAATATAGTCTATGATGTTCACACAATAAAATTGCCTAAAGATGTATTTTTCAGAATGTATCTCTATCATTAAATGATACATAACCATCTATAAAACAAACACCATATGTTGCACTTATGTTCATAAAAAAGGTTGGTTGGTGAATACCTTTATTTAATACCCTTAATTGATTTTTAATAACAAGGTATATTATTGCATAAGTATCATTGGGAAGTGGAGTATTTCTAGTTTTTCCTTTTATGATGTTCCTTGAGATAGTATGTTGTTAGTAGAATTATCTATTTACAAGTATCTGTTAGAAATTATGTAAAAATCTCTGGGTCTGGTATATTTTAGGTAGATATTACATGACTTAATCAAATTTGATAATGGTAATAAGATTACCATATTTATCCTTTTATTGAGTCAAATACACACACATAATTCATATAGAAATATTAAAAATATATTTGTTCTTTAAGTTAGCAAATTACTTTGTCTTAATAATTTGCATTATATTGTCTGTAAGGTTGTGAATTTTTTTTTAGTGATACTAAGAACCTACAGTAAGTATAATAGTGATGTTGAAAATTACTGAGAGTTTCTTTATGGCTGAATATATGGTTTTTATATTGTTACATACAACACTGGGAAGAGTATATTGTAGGTAATTGGTGTATGAGCGTTCTACATATGTCTGTACATAAGCCTGCTTAATTCTATAATTCAAACCTTCTAAACACTATTGCATTTTTATTCACTTTGGTGCTAATATGGTGATGGTTTTTCTTCATTTAGTTTGGCCAAATTATTATTCTTATTATTATATCCATGCTTGCTTTATTTTGTACTTTGTACTGAAAATTCTAATATTAAATGTCCTGGAAATTCTAATTCTGCTATATAAATTTTGATGTCATGTTTCCAAAATATTAAATTTTGAGAAACTTTCATATGTCTGATGCATAATCTTTTGTAGTCCTGTTTGAGGGCGTGTAGCTGGACAGTTGATTTTACTTTGCATTTGCCAGGTGTCCCAGGATGCTAGAATAACTGAACCTCTTGCTCTTCATTTCTGAGTTTGTGGTTTCCTGGCCACTGAACTATTGCAATTTGAAACCTTAAATCAATGAATATAATAACCATACCTTGATTCCAAGTTCTCAGTAGGGACTTTTCTTTCCAATCTAGAAACAATTATGAAATTTACACTTAGCTTATTTTCACCATTTCCTTGCAACAGGTATCTTCCAGCCTACTTGTTGCTAATGGTGTTTCTTCAAGGAATCCTGCAACGTGCAAGGATTTAAGTTCCATTTCCTCCTCCTCAACTTGTAAGCTAACACAAAGGCCCATGTTCCGAAGCAGCTTTAAATTTTAAGGCTCTGTGTCTTGCTATCAGCCAGTATCACCAGGGCAGCTTCAGGTGCCTGTCTTAATCATCCATTCTAGTTTTTATGTGTTGTTCTTCTAAGACTTTGTGAGTTTTACTTCTAACCAATCAATTAAAATGATATTTGTTATACTTTATGCAGCAATTTTAGATATTTTATTCTGGGGGTTTTACTCAAAAGCTTTTAATTTTCACTGTTGCCAAACTAAGAAACACCATGTAATTCCAAAGATTTATAAATTTGCTATAAAGACCAACTTGAAATATTTTACACATTAATTAAGAATAAATATTTTATAGATATTTGGGGAAAAATTTACTATTTACCTTTTTAAAATCTTATAGCAATATTGCATAATTATAACAGTATGGTATTGTGAGTGACTTAACCATACAGGAACAATAATATATTTTTAGATTTACTAAGCCTTGTAAAATAAAGGCTTTCATAAACCAAGAAAAATAATATTTAAATAATATTTGTTAATAATTATGGCATTAAGAAATGATTCTATAAAACACCATGAAAATGAAAAACTGTAAGGTGTTATTAAAGACTTTCTATTGTTCAAGAAAATTAAAGACTCAGAAGTAATTTTAACAATGTAAATCTGAAATGCTTTTTGATTATTTAGCCAGCAGAATAAATCTAGAATTTACTCTTTTTTGCTAAATCCTTTATTATACCCATGTTTAAAACTAATTTGCCTGGCTCCTCTGTATGTATCTGTTCTTGAGATACATTAATGAATAAGAAATAAAATATTTTCACTCATAAACTTGCTTATGTTATAATGTGGGAAGCTGAAAAACAGATCATAAGAATACAAATAAAACTCATTTTTTAATAAATGCCAAAAGAAATAAAGGAAAATAGGTAGCCAATAAATGCTCAGGATGAGAGCAATTTTAAAAATGATTGTCAAGAAAAGTCTGCTTTGGAGGTTTTATTTTAACAGAGACATGATGATTGGAAGAAGAAAGTCATTATAAAACATAGGGAAGAACTGTCCTAGAAATGCAATGATGAGAGCAAATTTAGCCTGTTGTGTTCCAGAGACATCACCAGTGTGGCTGATGTGACAGTACAGGAGAAAGTGGTAAACGTGAAGATGGGAGCAAGGCAGGGCCAGTTCACATGTGGGCTTGGGGGTGGGTTGTCTATATAAATCAACAAACAACTATACCTTTTTGCTTTAAATATTTGTGGGTACATAGTAGGTGTATATATTCATGGAATATATTAGATGTTTTGATACCAGCATGCAATGTGAAATAGTGTAAACCAAGACTGTCCTAGGCATACCAGGTCAAACTGCTACACTGACTATAGATCAAGGTATGAATGTTTTCCATGAAGAGTTGATGTGAGTTGATTTAGTATATAAAAGGTAACTCTGCTGCTCTTCCATTAATCTACTGTATTCTTTGAAACCGAATTTGTGGAAAAAGGAATGAGGTAGCTGGAGAGGAAACATTGAGACCAATAAGAGACCCATGAAGCTATCCAAGAGAGAATAATGACAATTTGGATTAGGAGGGTCCCTACTGATCACAGGCAGATTCGAATGTCTTAAGAAAATTGGAAGGTGCAAGTAGTAAATTTGCGTTTGGTAATGAAATAATATTTATGTGTATAATTTATTCTCAACCATAGTTGTGTACTCAATATTGACAAATTTTATTTTGTATTTATAAGATACAATGATTTTTCTACAGGTTAAAAGTGATTGCAATTAATACCAACTATAAATCTTATATCGAATCTTATATTGCATAACATCATTTTTATGTCTTTTAAATTCTATTCATTCACAAGAATGGAGGTTAAGGATGTATGATGTATGATGGAGTGGAAATAGTATAAATTCTGGAGTTAAGATAACTGTCATTTAAATAGTATCTGTCACTAGCAAGCTGTGCTTTTTTCAACATTTACTAATCTGTCTGAGTCTTAGTATATTGTCTTTTAATGAGCTGAAAATTGAAAGATCACAATATAAAGGTGGTCTCATCCTAAATGTTCAGAAAAGTGTTGTCATTTTTTATTTTGATTTCTTTAGAAAGAGGATCTTACTCTGTCACCCACACTGGAATGTGGTGCCACAATGATAGCTCATTGCAGCCTCAAACTCCCGGGCTAACGCAGTTCTACTTCTGTTTTCTGAGTAGTTGAGACCACAGGTGTATGCCACCATGCCCAGTTGGTTTCTTTTTATTTTTTGTAGAGACAAGATGTTGTTCTGTTGCCCAGACAAGTCTAAACTCCTGGGCTCAAGCAATCCTTCATCGCTTGACCTTCTAAAACACTGAGATTGCAAGCATGAGCAGCCATGTCTGGTCAATTGTAGTTATTTCTATGATCATCAACAGTGTTATCATTCACTTAAATCTGGATCACGAGGTTTCTGTTAGCACCAGATTTTGAAAAATGGATATTGTTTTATCCAAGTAAATTAACGAGGTTCTCAAAAAAATCTAACTACCAGAATCTGGCAGAATTCTCAAAATAGAATAGAGCAATTTTAAGTTAAATCAGAGTTATTTATACAGGGCCAGATTTTTCCAAATATTTGCATAAGAATTTTTATACACACACAAAAAATAGTACTACTAGAGTTATCTTGCTTACTTGCTTTTTATTTATTTAGTTAGTTTTTTGAGATGGAATCTCAGTCTGTCACCCAGGCTGGAGTGCCGTGGTGTGATCTTGGCTTACTGCAACCTCTGTGTCCCAGGTTCAAGCCATTCTCCTGCCTCAGACTTCCCAGTATCTGGGATTACAGGCAACTGCTACCACACCCAGCTTATTTTTTTTGTATTTTGGGTAGAGATGGGGTTTCACCATATTGGCCAGGATCATCTTGAACTCCTGACCTCAAGTGATCTGCCCACCTCGGCCTCCCAAAGTTCTGGGATTACAGGTGCGAGCCACTGCGCCCAAAACTTACTTGCTCTTTTAATGATTAAGTGCTAGGTACATAATTAAGAGAGGGGGGAGAAAAAAAGAGAAACCCAATGCAAAAGATCAAATAATATTATTCATAATTATGAGCAACTATACAAGTTATTGTTATTAAAATTAGAAAATAGTCTGTTTTAAAAAGTACTTTTACATTATTGCATTGAACTTCCATTAGGTTCAAAAAAGTAATACTGCAACTATGTATAAGACAGAAAACTAAGAATCATAGAGATTAGTTGACTTTTCCAGGACCGTATGGCAAATTAACAGTAGAAATTGAATAGCAGTGTATGCTTTATAATCTCATTTAAACTCATTAAGTCACAAATAAGAGCCATCTCTGTAAGTTTTCATTTTATGCCTGAATAGTATTCCATAGTGTAAATATACCATATTTTCTTTAAGCATTCATTTGTTGATAGACACTTAGCTTGACTCCGCATCTTGGCTACTGTGAAGAATGCTGCAGTAGATGTTAAATTGCAGATATCTTTTCAACATGCTGATTCCATTTATTTTGGATATATACCCAGTAGTCGAATTGTTGGATCATATGATAGTTCTATTTAATTTTTGAGGAGCCTCAATAATGTAGTTTATAATGGCTCTACTAATTTATATTCTTATCAGTAGTGTATGAGTTCTCCTTTGTTTATATACTCCTCAGCATTTGTTTTATGATTCAGAAATTTATTTGTTCTGTTTTCCAGTTCATTGTTGTATAGTCATTCATAATAATCTCAAAGGATTCTTTGTATTTCTGTGGCAGCAATGTGGTGTCTTTTTTTCATTTCTAGCTTTATCTATTGCATTACTTCTCTCCTTTTTTTTTTTTTTTTTTTTTTTTTTTTTTTTTTAGGAGAATTTTTTTTTTGTTTTTTTTTTTTTTTTTTTTTTTTTCAAAATAACCCTTCATTTTGTTGATCTTTTTATTTGTTTAGTCTATTTTATTTCTGCTCTGATCCTTAGCATGTCTTTCCTTCTACTAATTTTGGATTTGATTTGTTGTTTATCTAGGTTGTTGAGTGCAGCATTAAGTCATTTATTTGAAATAGTTTTAATCTTTTGGTGTAGCATTTATTGTTATAAACTTTCCTCATGGAATTCCTTTTATATATCCCATAGGCTTTGGTATGTTGAGTTTTTGCTTTTGCTTATTTCAACAGCTTTTTAAGTGCTTATTTCAACAGCTTTTTAAGTGTTAAGGTTTTTTTCAAATGGTAATTGTTCCATTTGTTGTACAAGAGCATGTTGTTTAACTTCAATGTATTTTTAAGGTATCCAAAGTTATCCTTTTATTGCTATCTAGTTTTATTCCATTGTGATAATTTGAATTTTAAAATTCGTTAAGACTTTTGTGGCCTAACGAATGATCTATCCTGGAGAATGTTCCATGTACTGATGAGAAGTATGTGTAATCTGCAGCTGTTGGATGTAACATTCTGTGAATGCCTGTTGTCCATTTGGTCATGAGTGCACTTGAACGCTGATCTGATATTTCTTTGATTATTTTCTATCTGGATGATCCGTCCATTGCTGAAAGTGGAATGTTGGCGTGCCCTACTCTCACTGATTTGCACTCTACTTCTTCCATTAGGACTATTAACACAGGCATATCTTGTATTATTTGTGCTTTACTTTATTGGGAACTTCAAAAACTCTTCAACTACTGAAATAGTCAAATGGAAAGTTTGTGGCAACACAGTATCAAGCATGTCTGTTGGCCCATTTTTTTCTGACCTCATGAACTCACTTCATGTCTGTTATATTTTGCTAATTCTCATAGTGTTTCAACATTTTTCATTATTATTATATTTGTTATAGTGATCTGTATTCAGTGATCTTGGATTTTGCTATTGTTATCGTTTTAGTGCATCACAAATCTTACCCACAGAAAATAGCAAACTGAATCAGTAAATGTTGTTTGTGTTCTGCTCCACTGGTGAGTCATTCTCCCATGTGTCTCCCTCTTATAGACCCTTCCTATTTCCTAAAACACAATATTAAAATTAGGACAATTTATAACCTCCAATGGCTTCTAAGTGTTCAAGTAAAGAAAGAGTCACTTGGGAGGCAGAGGCAGGCAGATCATGAGGTCAGGAAATCAAAACCATCTTGGCCAACACGGTGAAACCCTATCTCTATTAAAAATACAAAAAAATTGCCGGGCATGGTGGTGGTCACCTGTACTCCCAGCTACTTGGGAGGTTGAACCAGGAGAATGGCATGAACCCGAGAGACAGAGCTTGCAGTGAGCAGAGATCACGCCACCGTACTCCAACCTGGGCGACAGAGCAAGACTCCGTCTCAAAAAAAGAGTCACATATCACTCACTAAATCAAAACCTAAATTCAATTAATCTTTGTAAGGATAGCAGGTCAAAAGCCAAGAGAGACCAAATGCTAGATCCCTTGCCCCAAGCAGTTAGCCATGTTGTAAATGTGAAGAAAAATGTGTTAGTAACTTGCTGCAGCTTCTCCATCAGCACTTGCTGCTGCTTCTGCACTTTTGTGTTATGTAGATGGATTTTTTTCCTTAAATCGCATGAACCAAACTTTGCCATCTCCCAACTTTTCTTGAATGAAATTAAAAGTGCTTTCCAGTGAACACCTGAATGCTAAGAAAGCAAAACATCCGCGGTGCTGACATAAATTCATGGTGGTCCACATGGAAAATCAAACAATATAGTTGTAATGTAGACAAAACAGTCTTATACTCAAAGGAGATGTCATCTAGTACTTTCTGAGCTAAAGAGGAGAAGTCAGTGCATGGCTTCAAAGCTTCAAAGGACAGGCTGATTTTCTTGTTAGGGACTAATGCAGCTGCTAATTTTGAGTTGGAGCCAATGATAATTTACCATTCTAAAAATCCTAGGGCCCTTAAGAACTCTGGTAAATCTATTCTTCATGTGCTTTATAAATGGTACAACAGAGTCCAGATGCCAGCACATCTGTTTACAGCATGCTTTACTTAATATTTTAAGCCCACTGTTAAAAACCTACTGCTCAGAAAAGGTTTTTTTCTAAATCTGACTTATCATTGATAATACACTTGGTAACCCAGTAGCTATTATGGAGTTTTATAAGATTAATGTGGTTTTTCATGTCTGCTAACACAGCGTTTATTCTGCTACTACATGGATCAAGGAGCAATTTAGACTTTGAAGTCTTATTATTTAAGAAATACATTTTTTTCATAATGCTATAGCTGCCACAAAGAGTGATTTCTCTGATAGAGCTGGGAAAAGTAAATTGAATACCTGCTGGAAAGAATTCACCATTATAGATGTCCTTCAGAACATTTTGGACTTATGGGAGGGTGTCAAAATATTAAAATTAATATAAGCTTGCAAGATGTTTATTCCAACACTCATGGGTGATTTAGAAAGGTTCAAGACTTCAGTGGAGGACCTAACTGCAAATGTGATGGGAATAAGCAAGAAAGCTAGAATGAGAAGTGGTGCCTAAAGGTGTGACTGAATTGGTGCAATCTCGTGATAAAACTTTAATGGATGAGGAGTTGGTAACTCATGGATGAGGAAATAAAGTGTTTTCTTGAGACGGAATCAACTCCTGGAGGAGATGGTCTGAACATGTTTAAAACAAAGGATGTTAAATATTACATAAACTTAGTTAATAAAAAAAAAGCAGCAGGTTTTGAAATTAACATCAATTTTTAAAAATGTTCTACTGTGGATAAAATACTATCAAACAACATTGCTTTCTACAGAAGAAACTTACATTATGAAAGATTTGATTGATGTGGCAAACTTCATCATTGTATTATTTTAAGAAGCTTCCACAGCCACTCCAATCTTCTGCAAAAACAAATATGATCAAAGAAGTATTTAGTCATCAACATTAAGACAAGATCTTTCATCAGCAAAATAAAATTACAATTCATTCAATGCTAAAATGATCAATACAACTTTTTAGCAATAAAGTATTTTTAATTAAAACATGTACATTCTTTTTGTAGCATAGTATTATTTCACAATTAATAGAGTACAGTGCAAAGATAGCTTTTAAATGTAGCAGGTAATAAAAACGTGTGTTTTTCACTTTATTGTGATATTTATTTCACCTTGGTGATCTGGAAGTGAACCTACAATATCTCTGGGGTATGGCTGTGTGTGCTTTATACATTCAGGTTCTCTTATGTTGGGCACACATTTATTTATAATTGTTAAACTCTTTTTATTATCCCTTAATTATTAAATAATGGTCTCTTCTCTTTTTTACAATTTTTGGCTTAATGTTTCTATTATTTGATATACATATAGCAACTGCAGTTCTTTATTTCACTTTTCAAGGATTTTTGTATATTTTGCTTTTCACTTTCAGTCTGTTTACAGAATGAGTTAATCTCTTTCAGGTAGCTTAGTTAGGTCTTCTTTTGTTTTTTGGGTTTTTTTTTGTTTTAAAGCATTCAATTCTTTAATTGAAGATCTTAATCAATTTACAGTTATAGTAATTATTGATAGTTAAGGGCTTACTACTGCCACTTTGTTACTTATTTTCTGGTTGCTTTACAGATCCTCTTTTTCGTTTTTTCTTTGTCTTCATTTGTGTTTAACTAATTTCTCTCTAGTAGTATGTTTTTATTCTTTGCTTTCTATGTTTACTGCATCCACTCTAGGTTTTGCTTTGTGGTTACAATGTGACTTACAAAATACATTCTACAATTATAACAAGATTTCATATTTGCACAGACTTTTCCTTGTATAAATTGATACTTGTATAAACTGATAACAACTTAAGTTTAATCTCAAAGGAAAGAAAATAAACAAGCAAAAAGCTGTACATTTTGTTTATTCTCTCTCTACATGAAGAATTTTTAATATCACAATTTAGAATTTTACATAGCCTGTCTCTTAACAAATTACCATAGATATTTTTATTTTTTATTAGTTCGAACTTTTTGTCTTCATACTGATAATATTTGTAGTTTTTCAGTATAGAATGCTTGCACCATGATTTCAGTATTAAAATAACAATCATTTTAGCATCTTTTCCTTTCAGTTTGAAGAACATTCTTTATCATTACATATAGGAAATATCTGTGAGTAATAAATTTCCTAAGTTTTTGTTTTTAAAAGATTTTATCCATCCTTCATTTCTGAAAGATAATTTTGCTGGGCACAGTATTCTCAGTAGACAGACTTTTATATTTTTCCCTTCAGCACTCCAAATACATCATCCTATTCCCTACTGGCCTGTAAGGTTTCTGCCAAAGTGTAATAGAAATTCCTTATATTTGCTTCTTTTTTCTCACTTATCTCAAGAGGCTCTTTGTTTCTGACATTTGACAGTTTGATTATCATATGTCATGGGGTACTGTTATTTGGGTTGACCCCAGTATATGACATTTAACCTTATTATTCCTGAATATTTATATCTTTTTTCTGCTTTGGAAGGTTTTCTGTTATTATTTCTTTGAATAAACTTCTAACCTTTTGTCTTTCTCCATTCTTTCTTTAATTTCAATAACCTGAATATTTGATCCTTTGATTTTATTCCATAGATCTCATTAGAATTCTTCATTATTTTTAGCCTTTTTTCCTACTAATAATGTATCTTCAAGTAGCCTGCCTTCAGGTGTACTGATTCTTCTGATTGAGCATTTCTGCTGTTGATGCTTTATATTGCATATTTCATTTGGTTCATTGTATTTTTAGGCTCCAGGATTTGAGTTTTATTTCTTTTTTAACTATTTCAATTTTTCTGCTAAATTTCTCAGATAAATTTCTGAATTAACTCTATATGTGTTTTCTTGTGGTTCCTTGCGTTTTCTTAAAATGGGTATTTTCAATACTTTGCCTGAGAAATCACACATTGTCATCACTGTTGGGTGCATCTCTATCACCTTTGTTGGGTGAGGTCATATTTCCCTGAATGTTTCTGAAACTTGTGAATGCACAATGATGACTGCCCATTGAGGAATAAGGTATTTACTCTAATCTTTGTTGCCTGGCTTTGTTTGTGCCTGTCCTTCTTCAGAGAGCCTTCCAGAGATTCTAAGCAGACTGACTATTGTATTTCCTGATTCTGTGATCACTGCAGCAATCTCATTAATACAGGATTTTCTAAATCCAGGCTTGTCATGAGTCTCATAAAGACTCTGAATTTAACATTGCTCTGTGTCCTAGACAGCCCTAGGAAAGTCACAAAGAGAATATTGGAACTGTATGGGAAAGTTGGCCAGGACTTAAGCCTAGAAGACGGTTCCAGTTACTCAGATGGGCATGTTTCTCAGCAGGTCCCTGTACAGGCAGAATGTTCACTAACTTCAGCAAAAAAGACCAAAGCTGAGACTGAGCCATCTCAGGATCTGCTTTAGGATGACAGTTGGTGAGCCTGTCATGCAGGCTTAGACACTTGGACTGAAAGAAATGAGTTAGTCTCCTTTTGTGTCTTTGGTTTAGAGTTCTGAGCCAGGATTTCGGCTGAGGGAATCAGGAACAGCTTTCAGGTTTATTGCCACGACTAATGTCAGCAGACAGATAGCCTCTTCACCAATGTACTAATGTGTGTGACTCTCTTGAAACCATTGAAAGATGATTTTGGCTACAGGCTAAAGGCCTTTAGGGGGTGAGTCAATTTCTGGGCTTGAAACAAAAGTAGAATCAGCAGATCAGCCACTTGGGTGCCAACCTGCACACTTAAAATGACCCAACTATGTCTTGGGCTCCGTGGAGTTTTACAAACTTCTACCTGAATCCTAAGTATTTTTTTTCTGTGGATGGATTCAGAATTCTTATTGTTATAGGAGAATATGAATCAGTTACTTCCTATTCTGTCATTATGATAATATTCTATTTTTACATTCTGTGCTATTATTCATTAAGACAGTAATTCCAAAGCAGGATATTTCTTTGTCAAGATAGAGCTGAACAAACCATACCTCTGTGGAAATAATATACTTATCAAATGTGACTTAAAGAGCACATAATATGGAACTTCTATGATTCTGAATATATATTTTTTTATTTTGGTGGATGTATCTTCTATTATAAATACATTGTGTTTGTTTCTCAAATTAAAGATGAAAATTAACATGTTATAATGATTTTTCTTTTGGTTTTATGTAATTTTGAAGAGGTTATTTTTGCATACTGACTAAAAGTTAACATCAGGTCCAGACACAATGGCTCACACATATAATCCCAGCACTTTGGGAAGCTGAGGCAAGAGGATTACTTTATGTTAGGAGTTCAAGATCAACCTGGGCAATAGAGTCAGACCTTATCTCTACAAAAATAAAAATAAATAAATAAATAAATAAATAAATAAATAAATAAATAAATTTGCCTGACATGGTGGCATGTGCCTGTAGGCCCAGTTACTTGGGAGACTAAGGTGAAAGAATCACTTGAGCTTAGGAGGGTGAGGCTGCAATAAGCTATGATGGTGCCACTGCACTCCAGTCTGAGTGAAAGAGCAAGACCTTGTCTCAGAAAACATGCATGTGTATGTGTGTGTGTGTGTATTATGTAATATATACACATATTTTATATTTACATATACATGCATATAAAATAATAGTTAACTTTGACTTTCAAATCTCTATTTATTTTACGTTTTTAAAGGAAAAGAGAGGGATAGATTGTGCATGTGAAAAAATATCATTTAGATTTTGTTTTTTAAAAAAAGGTTTTGACAAAATTTGCTTTTAAGTAAAAATAAAATATTATTTTCAAATATGAAAGATCATAACCAAGATAGTAACTTGCAAAAATATAAAGTGTAGCGTAATCATTTGTATTTATATAGTTAATTAAATAGAAAATTACATGACCCAGTTTCATGTATGCAATTAGCAATTAAACTAAATATCTTACCCTAAATTACTGGAAATATGATGGTGCCCATGAGAACCAGCAGGATACCATCTATTTTAAGTATGCTTTAATAGTAGGTTATGATAAATTTTGGAATATTTTCATTTATTCAGTAATTTATAAATTTTAGAGAACTGTTAAGCTCTATCTAAAATATTATATAACTCACACCTAATTTCTAATTTGTAGTTAATAATAGGAAAGGGACAATAATAGTTATTTTTTATTTTTCTTTCTTTTGAATTTCTAAACCAAACTTAACCAAAGAAGAATAATAAAACATAGTAGACTTCTTTTTTTATAGGTAAAATTATTAACTTTATTATTTTATTTATTTTTATAATACGGGGAATATTTTGTTTTCTAGTATAGTTTTGTGTAGTTCAAAGGTAGAGATTCGCACCGGTATTTCAGCTCATATATTAAGCTAAATTTTATATCTAAATTGAATATTACAGAAGACAGGTATGTGAGATTTTAAGTTGTCTTAAATATTGCTTTTGGTCTGAATATTTCTTTTTCTCTAAAATTTATACATTGAACTCTAATTACCAGTGTGATGGCATGAAGAGGTGGGCTTTTGGGAAGTGATTAGTTATGAGAGTTAATCCTTCAGGAATGGAGCTATTGCCCTTTACAAAGAGACCCCAGAGAGCTGCCTTCTCTCTCTAACATGTGAGGTGACAGCAAGAAGGCGCCATTTTGTAAACTGGAAAGTGGACCTTCACCAGACACTAATTTTACCAGCACATTGATCTTGTACTCCGCAGTCTCCAGAACTGTGAGAAATAGATTTTTTTTTTTATTTATAAGCCACCTATTTTGTGGTATTGTGTTTTAACAACTCAAATAGACTAAGACAAGTATTAAATAATTGAACATCTGCAAATACTTGAGCTAACCACAGTATTTAAACAAAGGAATTAGAATTAAATAAATGAGATAAAACAGTTAAAAACTGCTATGGTTTGAATGTGTCCTCTTCATGTGTTAGAATCCTAATCTCTCTGCCGTCATGAGTGGATTAATGTGACCTATGCTCTCATTAATGAGTCAGTAGATTCACAGGAGTTCTGCTTTCATGAATATATTAATGTTATTATTGTGGGAGTGGATTCATTATCATAGGAGTGGCTTTGTTATAAAATTAAGCTTTCCTTGGCTTTCTTGCTCCTGTCCTTCACCATGTGATGCCCTACATTATATTATGATGAAGCTATAAAGCCCTAACCAGATGCTGATGCTATGATCTTGTATTTTCCAGCCTCCAGAACCATGAGCCAAATAAACTTCTATTCTTTATAAACTACCTAGTATTTAGTATTCTGTTTTGGTAAGTGAAATGGACTAAGACAGAAATCATCTTGGTTATCATAATTTTATTTTAGCTTCTTCTGAATAACATTAATTTTTTTTAGGATTTTTGTAAGTTAGCACGATATCCTCTTGTAATAAAATAAATTAGCGACTTCTATCAGTTAGCAAGTTTAATTTCTTTAGAAATTTTATATCTGGCATTTCACTGCTAAAATATGAAAACAAGATATCTTGACACAAAATGTAGTTAATTTATGTTAATACAATTTTTAATTATTTAAATTTAAGTGAGATAAGTTTTTAATCATCCATGTGTCTGTTAATAGTTGTTAGATATTTAATGTTTATTTTTTATTCATGAGATATGAATATATGTTTCCTTTGCGATATTATAGATATCATATAATTCAGATATTATAAATATCTGAATGTTGGTGAAATTATATCTTTCAGGGAACATGGGGCTATATCAGAGGTGATGTCACTCTGACTCCAAAAGTTACACATGTGAGGGCTATATACACATCACAGCAGTTGTGCCTGTTCATCCACTCTAGTTGGCAGAGTGGCTTAGCCTTTTGAGGAGCCATGGGCTTCTTAGGTAAAGAGGTTAAAAACAAAAAGAGGTTAGCATGCATAGCACAGAAGAAAACCCAGCATATTAATATATAACTTCTTGGAAACCAGAAAGTGGATGCTGTTGCATGGGACACAGACACTTACCAATTAGCCCTATAGTTCATTTCTACACTGGCAGACACTGTCGAAGCTGCTCACATGAATTAAGAACTTTATGATTTGGAACCACTCTTGAGGACAATTCTGACCTCAAATTTATGACATTCCATTCCTCAGAAGGGAAAGCGTGTTCTGGCACTCCAGTACCCATGTCCTGTGGGCAGCAGCTGAACAATTCCTAGGTGCTGTTCTCTGTCCAAGGCTGTTTTTTTACCATAATTTCTTCCCAAGAAAGAAGCAGACAACCTGGATCTCGGAGCTGCCTGCTTTGTAGCGAATTTCCCAGGAACTTACATCTCTGCTTAATTCTTCTGTAGGATAAAGGTTTCTCATATCAGCTTCGCCAGTTGTTCAAGAAAACCCCTTTAAGCTTTACCTGAGCCAGGAGAAAGTCACAAGTCCGACAGGAGAAAGTCACAAGTCCGACAGTAACAGTATATGGGTGTGGCGTATTGGTTGACCTTTGCTGAGTCCCCACCTTTGGCATACAAGACAGATTGAAAAGTTGAAGCTGCTAACAAATTTTTCATCTTTATGGAGGTCTTCAGAAGCCCTAGAGACACTGCAAAGAGTTCTCCACAGCAGAGTTTGTGGTAAACCTTGGAGGTATGGAGAGAGGAAACAAATTTGCAGACCAATGGCCTGTTGGGAAGGAACAGGAGCTCTTCTGCTTCCATGAACTGAGTCCTGGAAGCTGCTTCTTCTTGTCATGAGAGACAAGGGTGTATACTGCATTACTAGTATTTGTCAAGGCTGAGTAGGCCCACCACAGTGTCTTCTCCAAAACTCTGGATCAGTCCAGGCACTGGGAAAAGTAAATGGAAGACATGTTTGCCCCTGTAGCCCCAGACTCTGACAGGCCTGACAGCTTCAGGCATCCCCAAGACACACCCTCAAGCCCATGAACTACCGGGCCTGCTGCCTGATGTTCGCCCATCCCACCCAGTCAGATCCTGGCGGGAGCTACCCCTGCAACTGGCTGACTTCTAGGCCCTGCAACTGACGGAGGCCTCCCTCAGTCCTGGGAGACTGACCCAGCCGTGGTGCTTCCAACAGGATAATGGAAGATCAGCACCAGATCAGCAGGAAGCAGAGATCTGAAGCTGTCTTGATTTCCTCCACTATGTCTGTGCCGTCCTTAGCTTCTTCTTCTGCTTGGCACTGTCCACCTTGCCATCTGGCTTCCTCAGGGGTATAGGCTAAACAGGTCCTTCAATGTACCCTGGAGGAATTTGGAGAACTCTGAGACCTGAACTTTGGAATTGGTGCTTTCTGTGGCCCTCAGATTGATATGTACCTTCACAGTGTCCCACAGTGTGGGACAATCAAGCTTGACTTCCCACTGTCCCTGAGATTTGACTTTCAGGACAAGTGGCTGACAGGAGTCCTAGAGTGTCCAGTTCTTATTAATCAAGTAGCCTTCAGTTCTGTGGAAAGTGTGTTGGGAGCAGGCACATAAAACTGTGGGGGAATATGGACTCTCTGGTTGTCCCTGTTCCAGGTGGTGTTTATGTCTTTGGGTTCTGAGCAAGAGAAATGTCAGGGAAGAACAACAAAGCCTGTAGGGTTCAGGCTTGGTCAGCCACCTGGAAGCTGACTCTCGACTGTCCCTCAGTTGGAGAGTCTGCTGGGCCCAGGTTGCCCACTGGGTTAGCCCGAAAGAGCAAAGTAAGAGAACAGCGAACATTTGGACTCTAGATAATCGTTGACTTGGCTAGCAGGACCTGACTAAGTCAAGCAGTGGCTGGTGGAGCTACAGAACACCAGGGTTCCAAATGCTGAAGAAATTTTGAGCCTTTGTACGTAAATGAGGCAAAGACCTGTGAGAGCTATCAACCTCTCTTAAGATGGGAGACTATAACCCAGCTCACAGTCTGGAGTCTCCCAGAGTCCTCAGAGGTGATGGAGGCATGCGTCTGTTCTACTGGAAAGAGATTTGGTTTGGGGACCCCACAAAGGGAGGAAAGTTGTAGCTATTGGTATGTGAAGAGAGTGAAACTAAAATAAATAAACCAGAAGCTTCTGTTTCTTTTTTTAATATACTTTTCAGGAAAAGTATTTCTATATTGATAAAACTAAATAGTTTATATTTATCAAGGCTAATTAAGCACATATTAATCCACTAAATTATCATTTATCTTTCAATGGCTTATAATCACTTTAATAGTTTAAACCTGGAGGGCAATTTTTCATTTTGAAAAGACACTTGTGATCTTCTAAAGTAAAATTATTAGTTTCATTTAGCTCAACACAGAAACATGTATTCTCTTCTCAACATCTGTGCATTTTAAGAGTTAAAGCAAATTTCAAACAGAAGGTGAATTTAATGTCATTTTATTACTCGTTTAAATTGTATATTGTTTCCCAGTTGTTGCGAACATTTGACATTTTAAGGATGTCATCATCTAACTCCATTCCCTCCAAATACTGTAATTTTTTGTTTGTGCGCTATCTTGGTGAGAGACTGTGTCTACAATTCAAATTGTAAGGGACAAGATTCACCCCACAACCCTACTTCCACTGCCTAGGACCAGATGTGTTACCTTGCTCAACCAATCTGATGTTTTTCAGAACCACTGTCCCCCATACACCTAGCCACTACACGATGACTCAGCAAAGAAGGATTGTGGATGTTATAGGCTATAAGCACATGTTCTAGTGCTTGGTCATTGATATGGTTCCTGATGCTCAGCCTTTGGAGCATCCTTAATTTCCATACTTTCTCCAAGTCTGTACCTTCAAACTATCATCCACCTGAAACTCAGTGATAATCACCAAATGAATTCCATTTTTTGCCTAACTTAAACTTAATTACATAAGGTTGTAATTTAATAGTTCATACCTAAGTGCTTCTTTCACTTGTATTTTTCCATATATTAAATGTAATGTCCAGACACAATTTTTCCTACTATTTTTATCTCTTTGGAGCTTTTAATTTTTACAGAAAATAATATAGTCCTCATTCTGCAAAATTTTGCAGTAACAGAAATCTGTGGTTTAAAAAAGTATACATGTCTTTGAGAGTTAATTACTTTCATAGTCACTCTTCTGCACCTATCACCTGTATTAGGTTTGTGTCTTGAACTTCATGAAACAAAATCACACAATATGTACTCTTTTGTGTATGGCTTATTTTTCTTATCATTGTGCCTATGCATTCATTCATATTGTTTTATGAAGCAGTCACGTTTTTATTGCTGTATCATATTTAATTGTATAGTGCACCTTGGTCCTTGATTCTTTTATTGTTTCTTCTTTTGAAGGGTAATTCACTTGTTCTGGAAATATTTTGAATATAACTGTTATGAATGGTCTTGCACATGTGTTTTGATAAATGTTTGCACTCATTTCCTTAGAGAGATAGACAGATGAATAGACATTCATATATGTTATGTAAAATACATGTAGAATTTCTGAGTGAAGAAAAAAAGCAAATATTTTACTTCAGTGGATATTAATTAAAACGTTTCCAAACTAGTTTTAATCACTTTTTTTTTTTTTTTTTTTTTTTTTTGAGATGGAGTCTCACACTGTTGCCTGGGCTAGAGCGGCGTAATTGTGCGATCTTGGCCCACTGCAACCTCTGCCTCCCAGGTTCACGTGATTCTCCTGCCTCAGCCTCCCAAGTAGCTGGGATTACAGGCACACACCACCACACCTGGCTAATTTTTTTTGTATTTGTAGTGGAAACAGGGTTTCACTATGCTAGCCAGACTGGTCTCGAACTCCTGACCTTGTGATCCACCCTCCTTGGCCTCCCATAGTGCCGGAATTACAGGTGTGAGCCACCTCGTCCGGATGTTTTATTCACTTTCATGCCCACCAAAAGCATATGAGTTTTACAGATGCTTGGGATTATTGCCAACACTTGGTATTATTAGTATTTTTAATTTTCTGGCTGATAACTCATTGTGAGTTTAGTTTGCAATTCACTATTGAGTAAATATGATGAGCTGTCTGGTGTCTTCTTTATTAATGTGCCTATTCTAATTTTTGACCCATTTTTAAATTGAGTTTTTTTTCTTTTAATTTTTGCTTAGCAGTTTTACTTTTATAGAGTATGAATTATTGCTTGGATAGAAGTACAGATTTTTCATTTCATTATTTGCTTCACAATATTATTGGTATATTTTGGTGAACAGAAATATTTTATTTTAATGTAGTTCAAGTTATCAAACTTTTACATGTGATGCTTTTTCTCGTCCTATTTGATAATTTTTTTCCTAACCCAAGCTCTTAAATAGTGTTTTGTATTTTCTCCTAGAGGTTTTCTAAGAGACAAAAAAAGAGACTACTAAGTGGTATTTTTCCCAAAAATGGAACTTGGTATTTGAAAATCATAAATGTAATTAACTACATTAACAAACTAAAATAGAATATTTATATGACCATCTTATTTGTTAAAAGTAACTAACAAATTCCAACATCTGTTTCTAATTTTAAAAAAGAACCAAAATTTAATCAAAATAGAAATAGAAGAGAAATTCTTAACCCTGGCCAAAAACATCAAAAATATATATATAGCTAATATCCTATTTAAGGATAAAAATGAATTATTTTTATGTAAGATTAGAACAAGACAGCAATGTCTACTTTTACAACTTTTATTCAACATTGTACTGAAGTTCTAGCCATTGCAATCAAGTAATTAAAAAAAAGAAAAATTACTGAGACTGAAATGAGTAAAATTATTTTTATTTATAATTTTTGCAGAAAATCTGAAGGATCTTAAAGAATTGAACTAATTAATGAGTTTAGCATATTTACAAGATATAAGGTAAATACACAGTTGTCAATTTTATTTCCATTTCCTAGCAATGAACAACCAGTACTTAAAATAATTATTTAAAAATAGCATTAATAGCACAAAAAAGGAAAATACTTAGGGAAAAGAAATTAAATAATAACTATATAAATGAAGAAATAGATATTATTCATTGCTCATGAGTCTCAATATTAGTAAAATGTCAATTCTTCCCAAATAGATTCAGCAAAATCCCAATAAATATCCTATTTGTTAATAGATATTTGACTTTTCTGTTCTGTTTGTAGCTAGATTTAAGAGCCTTTCATCATTTTCTTTCTCTATCTTTATTTGACCCTGCTAAGGTATAGTTTACTGTAAATTAACTTAGTGTGAGTGTCTCACATATCAGTTACTAAAGTTCCTTTGTATTCTAAATGATCTAGTCATTAAGACCATCTATTTATCAACCTTGTGCTTTAATGTAATGATGGTTGAGCTACAAATGAAAATAGTGACCAAGAAGAAAAAAAAAAATCTGTGACTTGATAATTTGAATCATTATATTGCCACATCACTCCAAAAATTTCTGAATCTGTGTTTGATCTAAATATCCAATAAGAGAAAGAATACATGAAAATGTTGGCAGGATACAATGGAACAAGCCCTCAACCCCCTAAGCAAAATTAACAAATAGTCTTTCACATTTTCACAGGTTAAAAATTTAGGGATAAAATCAAGTATAATAGGCTCTTTGATGGGCACTGTGATGCCTTCATGATGACTTGGCTAGGATGGCGCCCCTAGGTATTCAGTCAGACATGAATCTAGGAGCTTCTATGAAGGGATTTTGCAGACTTATTAAAGTCCCCAGTTAATTGTTTTTACATAGGGGTATTATCTTTAGTAGGCCAGACTTAAATGATTGGAAATTCCTTAAAGCAAGGCTGAGGCTTTTAGAGAGAGGGGAAAATTCTACCTCTGGACAACAGCTTTGGCTCATTCTTGTGGAGTTTCTTTCTGTGGCACTCTCGTGAGTCTCTTCCTGATGGGCCTGCCCTACAGACTTCCAACTTGTTTGTCTCGGTGTTTTAACCTCAGCAGGATTGTTTCTTGGTGCATACTCCTCTTCCTGTTAACGCAGTATGACAACCATATCAAACGACACTTGGCCAAGTCAAAGTTTCTCTGTGGCCATGGTTGGTTGGTTTGTTGGTTTGTGGAAAGTGGGGTTGACCCAGGGGGCCAAGTGTGTCAAAATCAGTTCTGCAACAGCATAGCGCAATACTAGTGGTTGTTCCTGTTTCCCCTGGCCCTGAGTGGGTTAGAGCCTGATACAGGAGGTGATGGCTTTACTAGGAGAATAGGAAAATTGTAACCTATTAATTGGTTTGGCAAAAACAACTTCTGAGAATATTTTCACTTTATGTGAGAAATAAAAACAAATCTCATTTTATGATGTATTTTATATCTTAGTTGTGTTTGAAAGTGTTTTGATTTCTGGAAAAACATCAAAATAAATAATGACATTTGTTGTAAAAATGTATATACGTGTGTGTATGTGCGTGTGTGTGTGTGTGTGTAGACCCAGAGAGAAGAAGGTTCTTTTTAATATCTGTGTTACCTCTTTATTTTATTTGGAATGTTTTAATAAATCAAGATTCAAGATTCTGGCAATATTTAAAATAGAATTTCCAAAGGCTATCTCACATGCCTTAATTAATTGAGTTTATTAAATTTATATTCCCATTTAATTTACATTTCTTATATTTAGATGTGCTGCCAAGAACACATATTTTCACAAAAGTTAAAAGGTTTGAGTATTTTAAATATCTTATAGCTTTATTTTTCCAACTAGAGCCAGAGTCTTAAGTAATATGATTAGTATAGTCTCCAAATTTCATTAAGAATTGACATAACACATATAAACTTTTTGACCTGAGGGTAGAGAAGAATGAATTTTTAAATCAGAGCATATCAGAGTATGTATAATTAGACAACCTAACAAGAAGGATGGTTGCATTACTACTTAAGATTTAGTATTATATTTAAAGTAATTCTTATTCACCAAAAAAAAAAAAAAAAAAGACAAATAAGATTGTTCTGAAAAATAACCAGTGTAGATTGTTCTGAAAAAATCTTTTGTTGTTGTCAAGTTATTTTCTTGGGTGACTCTTTAAAAAATGATATCTGAGGAACATAATATGATTCTCCAGATTGAACCAAATCCATGAGGTCTTTAATATCTTTAAAATTTTGTCACAAACATTGTGGAGATATCAAAATATATCTGTAATGCAAAGTATAATATAAAGTGATTATTTTCTTTGAACATGATTTTTTATTTTAATGCTGTTTTTGTTACTGAAATATATACATCTGTTATTCACTCATTAATATTTACTGTCATGAATGTGTTAACTATAAAAATCTCTATTACTTCCTATATCAAATATCGAATTAAGGTGTATGCATAGTAAATTTAATAAAGTCTCTTCAGAACTTAAAACATCACCCACTAATTCACAGAAATTTATCTGTCATATATATCATACATATGATAGATATATTCCCTTTCTAATCAGAAATATAATAAATCTAACCCAAGATATTATTTTTGGCAAAGGCTAGTTACTATATACTGAATAAAAATGACATTATCTGTAAAATATTAATATAAATTTAGATCATACCAAAAAGTATATAAGCCTCTGAAATTAATCAAGTGATCACAATAAAAACCTAATAATTTTCAGAACTTATAACAGGATGGTTAAAAAGGATAAGATGTATTACAAAGAAAGCTTTCAAAATAATTACAAAATTACACCCAGTAGTTATTGAATGCCACAGTGAATCCAAAGGTTTAAGTTTCGTACCACATTAGTAACTTGAAAAATAAAATAAAATTAGACTTGATGAACATGTTATTTTGAATATTTTATCAAGCAAAAGACTAAGTATTAAAGGAAGCAGGATGCAGGATTAAGAAGAATTTAAACACAGTTTGCCTAATTTTCTTTTACTTCATAGAACCGTATGTTCTGATAAAATCTATGTTTGAATGATGACAACAAAGGCACAAAGGGAAGTTACCTATGTGACGTGTTTTGAAGAAGCCAAGATAGATGTGATACAACTGAGCATTAACCAATCCCAACTAAATTTTTGAGCTTCTAAAATTGAATTTTAAAAATGGACATTACCAATAAGATAGAAGCTCACCCTTAAAAGTATATAAATTAATGAGGAAGAAAAAAAGCATAACTAATCTTCCATTTAACGGGAAGCTTCAGATTAGTTTTTTAATTTAGGAAGGTGTCAGTTTTGAAAGTTGAGACGGTGTGGTGTTTAATGTCTTAAGGAAGATGGTAAGAAAGACTGAGTTAGATCAAGAGGCAAAATAAGTTTCAAAAAATTGCAGAACTTGAGTGTACTTATCAGGAAATAAAATGGAAACAAACTGGATAAGAGAGACTTAGTATATTTTACATACTTTGCCAGTCTATTGATGCCATGTCTAAGTTTCATAGCAGGTTCAGACCTTCCTGTGACATACCTCACTGGAGAGCAAATGTCAGGGGAAAGGCAAAGATACATTTTGCATGCACATAATAAGAGTCCAACTGGCAAACAGTTTCACAAATATAATAGATAAATGATAAATGTTTCATTTTATATATTACTTTTAAATACTAATCTTTCTTCCAGATGCAATATTAATTCAATTTATGAAAAATGTTTTTCTAAAACCATCTACTTCTTCTGGTAAAGGTTAAAGAGTTTCTTGTCAAATAAAAGCATGCTATTTTTAAAATAAAGGGCAGGTATGTTAATATAACTTGGATTTACTTGCATATATGTCTTAAGTCTTACTGCATGATTGGATAAGATGACCTTTATGTCCATCACACCCTAAGACTTTACAATTACCTGATTAAATAACTTTTATTTATTCTTATTATATACAATATGAAATGTGATATGCCACCAACACTTCTAATTAAGTAGTACTTTTCTAATCATGGCGATTTCTATACCAAGAGCTCAGGAGTAAATATGAATAACCAACTCCATAGAGTTTATTTTGATCATGTGCATGAGTAGCAGGATTAGAACTTCAGGTACCAGGATCAAAAGTTTCAAACTAATTGGAAAAATAAGTGAAAGACTCATGACCAGCATGTTGATATGAAAAAAAAAAATTATCTCTATTTGTCATTTATTAGCAGTGTAATCCAGATTAAGTCAGCATAGTAAGACTTTATCTTATTACAGCAAACAATTTTATGAAGATTAAGACCACTTATTTTAAACCATTTTATGAGAGTTAAAACCACTTATTTGATTCTAAAGTGTTATATAAATTTAAGCATTTTGTGCAAATATTGTCATAATTATATATTTATAGTAATAAAATAGGAATAGAAATATTTTTCTATATTACGTTCTGAACCATTTTACTTTCTTTCTTTATAATACTGCAGGAAAATGTGACTTTTCTGGAAAGGCAAATTTGATAAAGAGCATGAGAAAAACCTGTCCTGAGTCTTTTGATTTCTAATATTTTTTTACCACATGCAGGTATACAACCTGATGCATCTTCTAACTTTGTACTTTGTAGTTTGTTTAATCAGCTATCTTTGTGATTCCCACATATCAGTCACAAACTTGTATGAATAGTTTTAATGTAGGAAACTCTGGAGAATAGAAATATATACTTAATAATTAGTTGATAGAAGTTAATAAAGAAAATGGAGTCAGGGATCATTGGAATAACAATTAAATCCTCTCCTTTTAATCAAACTACATGTTTTCAATTTTCACACCCTCATCATTTTAGGTGCCCTGTACAATTCTAATTTTTTTCTTGATATGCACCAATCAAAAATACAGAAATAAAAGGACAAATTGGATAGAATCAAGTTTTAATCTTCATGTACAGTAGCATTTTTTATTAAACTCTATTGCTTTTGTGAAATTTGGTTCCTTTCAAATTCTATCGCATTAACAGAACATTTCAGATAACCAAAAGAAGGTGCAAAAAGCTAGGGCTTAAAAGAGACAGAAAAATTTCTTTACAGCTGATGCAAGATATCATCAAAATTTAATTTATATGTCACAATACTGTGTAATATATGGAATAGGCTGAATAATATTAAAATAGCATATTGATTTTTTAAGATAAAGTCAATTACATTTAAACCTAGTTACTAAATAGACCATGTAGAATATGAAAGCTACTTTTATGATGAATCATCTCATGTAGCAATTTTTAAAAACATCTGCACATGTACATATAGAATAACTGAATAATTCATGTAACATATACGTGCAAATTATAAAAGAAAATTATTGATTACGTAGACTATTGGTCTCAGTTCCATCTATTATGACAAATTATCGTAGACTGGGTAAATTAAGCAACAATTTCTTACAAATTTGGTAGCTGGAAAATCTAACATAAAAGTGCCAGGAGATTCATTTCTTGATTAGAGCCCTCTTTATGGCTGGCCTACAACCATCTTGTCTTCTCATTTTGTCCTCACATGGTGAACAGAAGAGAGGGAGGAAGCAAGCTCTCTGTTCTTTTTATAAGGGCATTAATCCCATTCATGGACTTTAACTCCCGAAGTCTCCACAGTTAAGATTTTGACATATGATTTTTTGGGGAAGGGAGGGTAACAAATATTCATTCCATAGCACTCTTAATGAATAAACTTCTCTTGATTCCCACAATTTTAGTGTTCCATAAAACTATGGATTAGCCAATGTTCTCCAGAGAAATGGAATTAATAAGATATATATATATATACACACACACACACACACACACACACACACACACACATATATATATACACACAGAGAGAGAGAAAGAGATGATGAGATAGGTCGATGGATAGGTGACAGATGATAGATAGATAGATAGATAGATAGATAGATAGATAGATAGATAGGAGATTTGTTAGGGAAATTCGCTTCCACAATGATTGAGAGTAAAAAGTCCCACCATCTACCAACTAAAATTGTAAGCTGAAGAACCAAGGATGCTGGTGATATAATTCAGTCTCAGTCCAAAGGCTTGAAAACCTGGACTTCTCATATCTGAAAACAGGAAAAGATAGAAGTTCCAGATCCAGAAGAGTGAGTACATTTGCCTTCATCTTCTCCCTGCCTTTTGGTTCTAACTGGGCCTGAAACAGATTGGATGATGCCCACTCATATTGGTGAAGGTGGGTCTTCCCCTTACACAGCCTACTGATTCCAATGCCAATCTCTCCTGAAAATATTATCACAGCATACTCAGAAATAATGTTTTACCTGTTATCTGGGTATCTCCTAACCCAGTCACACTGACACCTAAAATTATCCATTCTTCAGGAATGTCACAATGGGTTGGTAAGAGACTCATTTTTATAAAAGTCTCTAATCTTTTGAATTCCTGCCCATTATAAGGGAAAGAACTAAGCCTAAATCAGGAAAGTGTTATATAAGTAATTTTTGCTACCTGTATGGTCTTACACCTAATAACAAGAAAGTCAACTCTTTTTGCTGTCTATTAACATGATCTGAGAAATATTTCAGTTCATTATCAATGATTTAAATATTTTCAATTGTGCCCTAGATAAGTGTAATCCGAAAACTTGATCATTCCATGTGTTCTGCCTCTTCCTAATTGCCTGATCTACAATTTCCTCTTCCCAGCAAGTCATGACTTCCTTGCTATATAATTTCTCCTTAGCATTTGTCACTATCTAACATTACATATTTGTTTGTTATCCCCTCTAAATTGTGATCTCTATGAGAGATTTTTGTCTGCTTTGTTTACTGCTGTGTCCCAGGCCCTAGAAGAGTGCTAAGTGATTCACAGTGTCTAATAAACATCTGTGGAATGAATGCAGGGATGAGAATGAAAAATATTTTTCCCAGGAAATAATTTTATTTATATTTTTATATCTGGAGATGTGTTTATTTGTTCTTACATGCAGTATGATAGATAAAGCTTTCCTTCAATACACGAGAAAAGTGAATAAGTACAAATGAAATTCAGTGATTTTATTTACCGTTAAACATTAAAAATTGGAAGAAGAAGAGAGAAAAAAAATCTTCTATTCCTGGTAAATTTAGATGCACTCTAAATGTCTTCATACATTATAAGTTGTTCAAATAAGATTCATTATATTCACTTATTTTCTAAGTAGTAGCATGAAATGCTTAAAGCTACAGTTGACTTAATTTCAACAAATTAGTTTTACTTTAATAACCCAGAAAATTAAGCAAATTTATTTTTCTCAAGGTTTAACATTAAAGTTGAGTTCATATCTTTGGGGGAGTTATTACTTCTACTTAATAAGAATAGTTATTTCTACATTTTTCAGGATAAACATTTATATTTTCAGAGGCTGCTCTTTTCAAGATCATTACAAAATACTGGGATTTTGATGACCAACTTCAATTAACACTGAATAGTATTTTGAATTATAAGTTTTTTTCAAAACTGAGTCTATTAAAACATTTAAGTTTTTATTCCACTTTTATTAAAATGACACATTACATTGCTTCTATTACATGTTTTATCTATTTGAGTTCTAATCTTTTGTACATGCTTATGACACATAAAGCAAAATAATGATAACCTTGCATATTTCCAATGAACTAACTTATGGCAACAATTAATTTTAACAAGACTTTGTTTCCTTCATTTGTAATTTCTTCTCTTTTTCAAATATATACTGAACTGCAGTATATTGTTCTCCATGCTAGGAATTTAGCAAGTGGAATTTATAAACTCATGAGAAGAGTAATATAACAAACCAAAAATGAATGATATTTAATTATGAGCATTATGAGTAAAGACTATAAGATGATACTGACTGTGAAGGACAATATTTAGGCAAGATTTAGAAGATGAAGCAGAGAAGGCCATTGAAATTTTATTTGGATATCTTGTAAGAGAGATACAGGTAGAGAGAAGTTCAAAATTATTCATAAGAAGCAGTTAATGTAAAGGAAGAAAAAATTATGGTTTTTTTTTTCAACAACAAAAAGAACATTGTGGGTAGAGTATGCTGTTCAAGTACGAGAAGGAGGAAAGACTGGAGAGAGGGACAGGGACAAAATCTTGTGTAGTATAGTGGGCATTGGCTTAAAACGATATCCAAGTGCATAAATTAACCTCTTGTCCCTGATCTCACTCTGATTACTCCTATAATCATTGAATTACCATAATATTTTTGTGTACTGATGATTACAAGTGGTTTACAAGATAATACAAATTTGCAAGAAATCATAATAAAAATGCTTTTTATCTCATATTCTAAGTTAATAGCAACACTTGCTGTCATTTTAGATATTCCACTGCTGGAGTTTCTAAGGAACTGTGTTCCATCAGATTTTGTACAGCTTTTTACATAAACTTATCTATGTAAAAAGCAAAAAAATACAAAAAATATACAGAAGTGGATATGAGTCCTCTACAGAGAAAGCAGAATTGTAAGTGTCCCTTCCCCCTCAGGACACACATTGTTCTCTTACAATTGGTTTTAAAAATAGAAAGGATGCACATATCCTTGGCAATTTGGTGTTTTCCTGCAGGGGGAAGATGGTGGGGGAGTCTAGTGCCTGTTTATTCTCATATAGCGATGTCTTAAGTTGAAAAACTTACTGGATTATGCAGAACACACAGGTCAAATGGTACCAGTGGGTACTGAGAGAGTACGAACAAACATATCTCTCTTCCCTGAGGCTCTTTGTAAGACCCCCTAAGTCCATGCTGAACAGAAATGGCAACAGTTACCAGACAGGGAAGGGGTGGTTTATTTGCTAGGATGCTGTAGGTGAGACACAAAGGAAGACACAGTTGCCACTCTGGAGTCCTCAGCAATAGAGAACCAATTGCATGAGAGTTTATTGGAGAGCATCAAACAAGTCACATACACGCTATGTGGAGACCACCTTTTTGCTTCAAAGTCAGACTGAAAACACAGACTGGTCCTGTCTTATTTGTCTTAAAGACCCTGCAATCATGTAATCAGACTCCTCTTTTCACACCCAATAAAGTCACCCTTTGAAAAGAAACAGAACAGGTAACAGATTTGGGAGGAAGTTAAACAAACTTGTCTTGAAAATAAAGACTTGATATTGAAATAATTGGGCAATCGAAACACTTGAGAGCAACTGGAATTTTAATCCCTCGTCAGGTTTTGCAATCAGTGGTCGGAACCGGGGAAATGGTTTTCCACCAGAAGCAAACCTCATGACAAAAATTAAGTGCCAACAGCTTAGTTGAGAGATAAAAAGAAGAGTAGAGAAGTCAGAAGGCATTTAGTCACACTGGAAATACTTCTGGGGCCAATGAGGAGCACTACTGTCAGAATTATACTGCCTGAACCAAGAGAGAGCTGGGGAGTACACTAATTTCCTGAACCAAGAGAGAGCTGGGGAGTACACTAATTTCTATGGGTTCTGTCTGAGTGTAAGTGTGTGTGGCGGTGATGAGGGAGGGTATTAATTCCACAGCATATATTGTCTACTGTATATGTGCTAAATGGAGTCTAGAGGTCAGAGGGCCCACAGGCAAAGGGACGTACCAGGCATTTGGAAGTAAGGCTAGTGTGCACTGAAGTGCTAAGGTTTTGGGTGAGTGCTGCCAGCACATTGCACTGGACCTGGCAATTGAGAATATGGCTGGACCAAAAAAAGCAGGTTGTTTCAATGCCAGGAAAGACATATGAAACTAAGAAAATAAAATAATTTCAATTTTACACATGTTTGAATAGTGACTGCATAATCATAATGGTTTTGCACATTGTTAATGACTCACTGAATATTTAGATTTAGATGTGAATGGGAAAAGTAGAAACTGTGATTTATTAGGAAACAAAAAGATGGTAAGCATGTTACTAGACCAAATTATTTCATTTAACTTCACTCTTATCTTTAGGACCTTAGTATCCCTATTTAAAGCAAGAAACCCCAAGTCATAAAAAAGCTAACTTTCAATTTTTACATATCTAGTACATGATAAAGAAGAGATTTTAATCATTGGATTCCCAATAGTGTGCAATATTTTACTTGGCATATGGTTAATAAAAAATGCACAACAAAATGCTCAACATAAATAAATGAGAAGTTGAGACATTTTAAGATATGAACATTTTAATTAAAGTACTTTCAATAAAAACATTTTAATTTTTAATATTCTCATTCAAGTGTAATACTATTATATTCTCTTGAGCCATGGTGTTTTGAGGTGTTAAGTTTTAACCATTTTTGTATCCAAATATCATTTGGGCTAGCATATTCTATTCTCAAGCTGGACTAGTCATTTGGGACTTTTTTTTAAATGTCTTTATATGCTGTCCAGTGGGAGGGTGTCGCTCTCAAATGGCAAAATATTTTATCTCTCTGAACACCTGCTTCAAAGATTACACTTCGTCTCCAGTTTCTGTGAACAGGAAAATTTTATGTCCTAGAATATCAATTTGTCATGCACAAAATATGAAAACAAGCTAGAGGAAATCTAAATCTAGTTGTTTTGATGGAAGAAGTAGACCTTCTCTTTCTGTCTCATGCACCTCCCTAATTGAGTGCCTCTCTCTTTCTCATTCATGTAATTTTTCCTTGATTATTTAGAAGGAACATCTGCCCTTGGATTTTATGTGGATCTTGCTGTGTTGGTTTTCTGTATACCTAGCATTAACACACTTGATAGTGTTAGAAATTTAAATAGCAAATATTATATATAGCAATGCCTACAGCTCAGAAACCTGAAAAATCATGTGTTAAAATAACATTTCAAATAATATAATGATAACAAAAATATTACTATAGTTACTATTTTTCAAATACACACTGTGTGCCAGATACTGAATAGAATATTAGCTGATTTAATATTCTAAAAAACTTCATAATTTTGATGTTATTGTCCTTATAAATAACATCAAAAATCAGTGGAATATCACAATTACTTTTGTTTACATGAACTTATTCTGTACAGTAGAAAAATATATTGAGATGATTAATTTTGAAGAGTGGAGTTCAACTTTAGCATACTAATAGTGTAACGCTGTACTCTGTTGGATAAACATGATGCCCATGACTCCAAAACAGTAAAATAGAAGCATTAATTTTTTTAAAAAGTGAGAAAATATATATCATTTGCTAACCATTTACCATGTTCCAGGTTATTAACATAGGACAACTACCTGCTATCTTGATTGTCATAAAAATCTTACAGTGTCATTAGTATTATGTCCATGTTATGAAGAAGAATCTGAACTTCTGAAGATTTACATTAACAACTGAATAAGAGTTTTGTAAAGTTTGTTTAAAACTCTGGAAATTAAGGAAAAAAATGATAGATATCTTCAAAGACTTTATTTAGTCCTCAGTGATAATCATTGACGCTAGATGCCAATCTATATTTTTCAAATATGGGTAATAAAAATTTTAGGGTGACAGAAGATCACAAGTGAAATGTACAGCTACTGAATACATAAAGGTAGTATGGAAAAAGCTCATTCTACCTTAAAAGATAGTTGGAAGACAAAAGAGGAAGAAAGAAAGGGAGGAAAGAATAGATGAAAAAGGAGGGAAAAAGACCAAGAAGTTTTGCCAAATGAAACACATAAAATGAGATGGCATGAATTAGAAAAAATGACAACACATTAGTAGACTAGATGCTTAGGATTAAAACAAGACAAAACAAAATTAAAAAGAAAACTATATGCTTTTTACAATTACTGCATCTAGAAGTAAAAGTTAAAAAATAACAAACGGTAAAATATTAATAAAATAAATAACTCTTCAAAATGTAAGGAAAATTAATGAATCCAACATCATAGTATTTTCTTTTAATACCTTAAAAATGAATATAGCTCATAGGTGGAAAGTAAATAAAAACATAGAATATGTGAACAATTTAAAATCTACATGATGTGTTCCTAATTAACAAGACTGACACATATTTGTATAGTACATGTATAGAATATATTCCAAATATTGTATAGTATAAAATGTATACTAAACAAAATATACATTTTTGAAGCATGTTTTAAATTGGATAACTGTATTCAATGTTATAAATTAAAGATCCTGAGCTCCTAATTAGTTTCTAATAATAATATGAATTAATATTAAAAGGAAAAATACTAAAAAAATTCACACATAATACTGAGAAACTCTGAGACTGTTTCTAAGTACTAAATAACATTCTACAAATAATTTATTACATTTGTGTCTTAAAATTAAGAATATATTCAATGGAGTAGTGAAAACAACCCAAATATTTGTCATATGGGAGAGACTGAATAAATTATATCATATCTGGGGTATAGATATGAGATCTAATCTATAGAACACTATTTTATGTGTTAAAAAAGTTAGCAAAGCATAAATGAGCACATTTAAAAATATCTCCAAAGTAAATATTTATAAATACCACATAAATATATATAGTACAGTAATATTCATGTAAGACTTCTATACAGGAACATTCATTTTTTGTCTTTTTTTAAATTTAATATATAACACAGGTTTTTACTGTTTCTAGATTCTCTACTGGGTATTCTTACACCACAGAGACAGCTGTTTCAGTACGGTCTTACAAAGGAAAGAGTTTTAACTCGTTTAACTTGTCTGCATTTTTCCATGTCAGACTAGGAAGTTCTCATTAAAATATATTTTAGGAATTCATCGAAATTAATGGTTAACATTTTGAGCAAAACTTTCACTTGATCACCTGTAAAAGTTCACCACTAATAAAAACATTTTAGAGAATGTCTATTTATTTAGTTTAGGTTTTCAGCAAGCTATATTTTACAGTTTCTTCACTTTTAAAAATTCAGTTTTACAATATTTACTCCCCCATACACACACATACACATGCACACACTTGTATATACTTGTAAAAGATGATATACTTGTAAAAGATGATATACAAATCACTGGTACAAAAATCATTTTTAAGTATTTAAACATTTTTAGAGAGAAGATATATACTGACTTTCAATCACATATTATTAATTTCATGGCAAGTATCTATGCAAATACAAGCATAATCAATTATTAAATATAATAAAGATTTAGAATATGACAATGAATTTTGAATTTTTAAGCCTGAAGTGTTCTCTGCCCAATGGACTTAGTTCTTATTGAGGACAGTCATAAATAACTTTAAAATATTCCAATGTGATAAGAAAGAGCTGAGATTAGGTCATTGTGGAATTAGAGTTCCCTTGCTTAATGATTGTAGAAAATTGCCTGGCAATCGAACAAAGAGAAAGAGGGCGATGTGGTGAATGCCGGCTAATTAAACCAATAATTGCTTCTTGTTGTGTACCCAGATAATGTGCCCCTGATAATTTTAAATGAAGTCTTGAAGCAGCCTTCTTGAATGAAATGCTGCGCTAGTTAAAGCTCTACTATATGCAATTCTCCTTGTACTTAGAAGGTGGCCTACTTCTCAGACTTCCTTGCAATGTTTGATGAAAAATAAATAAATGGCATGGAAGACTTATCATATTAGATACATTTACATCAGATAATATTTTTGTAATGTTTTTAATTATAACTTATTCATGTCATGAAATATGTTTAAATTTTTTGATTCATTGCTGTAAGACAAGAGATGTCACACTCATGTAATTTTCTGAGAAGAGTTTTGAATATATAAAAATGTTGATCTCCAAACTACCACTGTATTAATAACAAAACATTTTATATAATTGAACTTATGCTATTAAAAATTAGCAGTGAGATACTGAGATTTTTATGTCGTAACTATCTCTTAATTTAATATGTTTACCCTGCAAGACTATTTAAATTATTTTTGAAACCAGAATTCAACAATTCTGGTTTTGATACAGCAACTAGTATCCTCAGGAAAATAAATTCAAATTTGTACAAACTTGTATTATTTAATATTTATATTTTATGACAAAGCTTCTAGTGACTTGATTCATTTTTCTACATTGATTTTCTACATGATCATTTTTTCACATTTATAATACAACATTAATAATACCAATATTACTTTAAAAAAATCTACTCTAAGGGAGAAAAAGAGAATGATGGAGTCTTTTGAGTTACTGGATAGTATACACTGCAATTCTCAGATATTTCAAATGTTTCCATGTCTTGGAAACCGTTTTTTTTTTTTCTTTTTAGTTACTTATTTAGTTATTTATTTATTTTTTATTATACTTTAAGTTCTAGGGTAGATGTGCACAACGTGCAGGTTTGTTACATATATATACATGTGCCATGTATGCATGTTGGTGTGCTGCACCCATCAACTCGTCAGCACCCTTCAACTCAGAAACCTTTATCGACATCTGCTTAGGCAGCATCTCATGAATTTGATAACTTAACATTTTTCAACCAATTTCTTATGGTGAACTCAGAAAGGCTGGTTTTGACATTTATAACCACAATGTTTTACTTATATGACATCTTTTATAAAGACAGTTCTCACATGAGATAAAGTGAGATGGTATAAGTATGTAATTGTGTACATATATAATTCTTTTAATCAAATATTTAATCCAAATTTAATAATTCTCTAGTATCAGGGTCTTCTCAAACTAAATAGTGTCATATACTCAGGGTGTTCTCAAACTAAATAGTGTCACATACTCAGGGATGCAATTTTCTTAAAACTCTGTGTAGTTGCGTCATAAAATGTTACAATTTTGGGCAATAAACATAATAAGTTGATATTTGTGATATAGCACCCCTAAATATCCACACATGGAAACAACCTAATGGTAAATATTTCTAAACTAATATATTTTCTTCTTCTCTAAATAAATAATTTCAAAAACCTACATACATTTTTTGTTAACATGTAAACAAATCATACAATATATATATTCAAACCAATTGAGGAGCATTTCTGGAAATGCAGGTCAAAGGCAGGGATCATATCTTCCTGGTACTTTAAACATCCTATTTTTACAACTGTGCAATGCCTGACAAAGCTGCATGGATGTAAATACATGCTAAATGGTTTGGGGTTGTACTGTTCGAGTTGATCTTCATATTATTCCATGTTTTATCCTGCTATATATAGATAACATAGAAAAAAATGTTAAGAAGAATATAGAAATTTTGATTAAAAATGTATACATATTTAATCTAAATAGAATTTAATTTATATATTTTAATTCTAAAAAGGCTTCATTGATTGGAAATATCTGAAAATTTGATGTTAAACAGAACAAAATTATTTTTAGAACTCTCCAGATACTAGATGATTTTACAGTACTCTTGGTATAAAATTAGAATCACAAATAAAGGGAGCCCTGTCCCTGTCCCATTCTGAGGGTTTCCTTGTCTTCCTGGTATTGCCAATGTCTTGCATATACACAGTTAGGCATCTCCTGAGATCCGCCTGCAAACATAATTCTATCAAAAACAAAACAATCTTCTCTATCACAATAAGTTCACTTGTATCTCAGTAACATAGCCTACCAATGCAACCCATTTCAACATTAGCTAAAGTAGCCAAAATAAACTTAGCTGCTCTTTACTCACCAACCTTGTTTGATGGGCTGTTGAATTTATAAAACTAACCATTACAATTCAAAACATATGCTAAACCTATTAGAATAAAACGTACACACACAAATACACACACATACAAGCACGCAGAGACATTTGCTTCTGATTGCAAAATAGTAGAAAACAGTTTTAACTAAAGCCTGCACAGATACTTTTTTCCATGTGTCTTTATAATTTTCTTAACAGATTGTTATTTTTAAAAACTTATAATATTAAGTTATAGAAATCCAAAATATTCTTATGCAATTAATCATGTTATTTTAATTTTAATGTAGACAGTGCATAAAAGCTTTAGAGTATCTAAGTTGTTATATATTCTATCTCTTTTTAGAGAACTTATTGTTATGCCTCAACTACATTTACATGGGACAAGTACTTCTAAGAATGTTTTTCGAAACAACCTGTGAATGCTTGCTTAAAAAAATAGATGCAACATTTTATAAAAGAGAGTAAGTGGCTCCTAACTAGCAAATAACATATTTATACATTTAACTTCTTAGGAAGCATGGGATATTAATGCTGTAAAATAATTCAATACCATTCTAGTTTATATCTTGCATTTTAGAGATACAGAAGATTGTAACATTGTAAAGCTATTTAAATATAATGTCAATATGTCCTTACATTTTCTGGCTCAATTACATAATATCCTAATTTTATGTGCCTCTCTCTCTCTATATATATATATATGTATACACACACACACACACATATACGTATATATACACACATATATATGCATATATGTGTGTGTGTGTGTGTGTGTGTGTATATATATCTTTCCATTTTATGCTAGCATTTCACTGGTCTAATCTAACTACAGATTGCATCTAAATGTTGTATACTCAGAACGGAACTGAAGACACAGGTTCAGAATAACTCATTTATCTAGCAGAACCTACAGTTCAGTTATTGAAAAGTAAACCTTTCATAGTGATTTTCCCCAAGGGAAATTCTGGTAACCTATTTTTAGCATAGTAATTATCCTAAAAATTATGCAAAGTATGTTAACAAATAGGTTATCATAAAAAAATTAATTTTTTAAATGTGCAGAGCAATTGCAGTCTTTTAAATTGACATACACACATTTACAAGTTGTGAAATATAATTTCAGAGAGAAATACATTCAATATGCTTGAATTGGCAGAAATTCATACAGCGAAAGACAATTTGGCCATGAAAACCTTACTTCTATTTGTTCTCTGTCTTTATAAAAATCTCTGATATAAAACCATCTGTTTAAAACTTATAAAAATAGTCTGCCAATGCATGTAATTCTAAGCATCATAAATTACTTGAGTACTAAAAGTCTGAAGTGCTGTGCTGATATAGATAATTCCTGATGATGAATGAATATACAGAAAGACAAAGCATGCCCGTTGTGAGTGAATAATTGTATATCATTAGTGTTTTATGTACAAATCATCCCACCCTCTCATTTCTACTCTAATGTACAATAATCGTTTGGGCTTATATCAGAATTGTGGGCTTTTAACAACTATAAGTATCATTCTGTTTGCAACACAAAATATGCGAATGTCAATAAAAAATTTTAAAAACCACTATCCCTGAGAAAATAAATTTTACCTAATACATTGTTCGGTTAAATATTTTTTCACATCAACACAACATGCTAGATTAATAGTATAATCACAACAAATGACTCAAGAACCATAACATTTTATTTTATTTTATTTTATTTTATTTATTTTTTTGAGACAGAGTCTCACTCTATCACCCAGGCTGGTGTGCAGTGGCGTGATCTCAGCTCACTGCAAGCTCCTCCTCCTGGGTTGACTCCATTCTCCTGCCTCAGCCTCCCGAGTAGCTGGGACTACAGGTGCTTGCCACCTTGCCCGGCCAATTTTTTATATTTTTAGTAGAGATAGGGTTTCACCATGTTAGCCAGGATGGTCTCGATCTCCCGACCTTGTGATCCACCTTCCTCAGCCTCCCAAAGTGCTGGGATTACAGGCGTGAGCCACCGCGCCCAGCCGACTCTTTATTTTTAAAAAGGAAATTTTTATATTATATAAAAATTTAGCAAAAAAAAGTCAAAGTGCTTAGCAAAACTCTCTAAAGGCTGAGGTGCTTAGCAAAAATCTCTAAATAACTCACCTACATAACAGCTATATAATATATAACTAATAACTCACCTACCTAGATGTTAGATGTTTGACACTTTGAATAATAAACACAATAAGAATACAGATATTTGTAATTATGATTTCTGAAAAGCCCAAGCACCAGTTATACATGTTCATGATGAAAGCTAATCTGTGTTACTTCAGAGAAAAAAAAAAAAAAATTCTGGGTCATATACTGTCATCCTTTACTGAGAGGCAGAATGGCCTCATGGTGTCCTATGTGGCCGCTGAGTTGAATCTTGGCTCTTCCGTCTTCCAGTTGTGTGTTCTTGCCTAATTATCCAGGCTCTCCCGTCTTCATTGGAGAAATGGAGATTACATTCTATCATCTTTATAGGGCCACTGGATAAATTAAATTAGTTAATGCAAAAATGATCATTAGTCTCACTGTTATTTTATGCCCTGGAATATAAAAATTGATCCATTTGTTTCTAGTGGTATACTATTAGACAGAAGGCCTTCTCTTGGACTTTCGTGTGCCTCCCTCCTACATCCTAGTATTAAAACATATACTCTTCTTCTATTGGGGAAGTTGTACACATTTGTATACCTTTCAAAACAACATGGTATAACTAAATCATGATGGTACATGTGACCTCTTTAACTCTAATTAATTTGCAGCTATCAAAATGTATTTAAACTTGGTTAAAAATTAAAATAGGATCATAAAAAACATGAATTATCTTTGCAAAGACAAAAAACATTATTTGAGTTACTTTTTTTTTAAAAAAAGAACGTTTAATCCAAAATTCTGCCTTTGAGAAAGACACACAGACACACACCTGCGAGGAAAAATCAGTATGAAAAATGAGTATCAGAGAAAGTAAAATGTAATGCCACAAATAGTAAATGATCTAAAGACATTATTTTTAAAATTATAACATTTATTTATTTATTTATTTATTTATTTATTTATTATTTATTTATTTTTTTTTGAGACTGAGTCTCACTCTGTTGCCCAGGCTGGAGTGCAGTGAAGTGATCTTGGCTCACTGGAACCTCCGCCTCCCAAGTTCAAGCGATTCTCCCGCCTCAGCTTCCCAAGTAGCTGATATTACAGTTGCGTGCCACCACGCCCAGCTAACTTTTTTGTTCTTTTTTTTTTGTGTGTGTGTATTTTTAGTAGAAACGGGGTTTCACCATGTTGCCCAGGCTGGTCTCTAACTCCTGACCTCAGGTGATATGCCTGCCTTGGCCTCCCAAAGTGCCAGAATTACAGGCATGAGCCTCCGTGCCCAGCCTAAAATGTACCTTATACTATATACCATAATGATAATAAGTTATGCCTGAAACAAAATAGAGAAAATCAAAAAGCAAAAGCAGGAATTGGGTTTAATTTAGTAGATCTCATGAGTCTAATGCACTTGCCACAGAAACTCCTACTGAAATAGCAGAGAATATCTAAAAGGGAATAAATCAATATTATACCAGTGTAAAAAAAAAATAAAATGACCATATCAGCACTTCAGAATGTAACTCCCTATAAGATTAATAAAAGACAAATCTTGTTATGAATAAACATGAATGAAATATCATGACACAAAACCTTGCAGAGATTAAAAGAAAAATGTCCAACGAAATCTAGTAGAAATTCTAAATTCAGACCAAAATACATGTAAGCAAAATGAGCAGTCCTTCATTCAATCATTCTAAATAATTAATGGCTGAACCCTTAAACCACTACACTGACTGACTACCTGTATTTTTGTCCTAGATCTACCACTTTTATTATCAATAGCAAATTGAGTGTTGTAAAATGTACATATTCATATGTTGTTGAATATAATGTAAACGATTACAGCCTTTTTGGAGGGCATATTTCAATATCTTCTATGTTCAAAAATTCCCATATTTTGGCATAGCAATTCTGCGTCTAGAAATCTTTTCTAAAAAAGAATTATGTACAAAAATATGAGCCCAATTAAGTACATTATGTTTCTTAACATACTCTGACTTACTAAGCAATTTAAAAAGAATGTGGTAAATATATATGTTGATGCAGAAGGGGTAAGATCTCCAAGAAATAGAGAATGATTAACTTAAGTCAGTCACAGGAAATTAAATTTAATTGATACAGTGTGTAAAATTATCTTAGTAAATGCAACATGAATAGGTAAATTTACCAATCTAAAAAATGATTCTCTGGAATGAGTTTACTTCTGTCCTCTCAATCTTTAGGAACAAGCATATTTGTATTACCTATATAATTTTTAGTATGTTATTTAAGGGACCTTGGCAAATTGTTCTAATAATGTCTAGAAGAACAGACACCATACTCAAAGATCACACTGCTTCCACCTAAAGCTGAAAGCTACTGACATCTCAGGAATTCACTAAATCTGGAAGTTGATATTTACAAAACTGACCTGCCTCTACAATGATATGCACCAGCAAGAGTCATTATTTATATACTAACTCTCTTGCTCCACTTAACTCAGGTTTGGAAACAAGTCTCTTGAAAGTCACATCTGAAACATATACTGCTGTGGAGTGAGGGAAAGGTAGTTTTCAGCCTTCCAGCCTGTACAGTCCAGAAAGTCATTCTTCAAGGATATAGCAGAGAAAGTGAGTGAATCATAACGCATAATCCACTGAAAAAATTATCTAAACATTATTTGGATTTTGAAACTTGAATTTTTGATATTTGCATTTTATTTTTATCTTATCCAAATATTAGTATTTACTATGTAACCATTAGTAAAGATTAAATCATTCTTTTTTCCAATATTGTTAAGCAGAAACTGTTTGGTTGAGTTTCCTGGGTTAATCAAAAAACCTAATCTCAACATGTTATAAATTAAATTGTTATTTTATTTTTTTTGTGTGTGTGTGTATACATATATATATATTTGTGTTAGAGCATATGATGTGATTGGCTTCCTTACTCAGAATAATATAAAGCAAGTAATAAATAGTTTCTGAGGAGGCAACATAAGTGAAAGTTGCTTTCTATAAGTCAATACGGAGGTTTCAGAATTTCTTATTATCTCCAATTACTTTTGAGCCAAAATTAATAAAACAGTAAAATCAACAGAGTTTGTTTTCAACCTATGAATTTTGTGACAATATTCAAACTTTCCATGAAAGTGTTTCTTAAACAAATACAACTTGCAATTCCCCACTTATTATTCATTCCTTAATTCTTCATTAGAATCATTATAAGACCTATTAGTTATGCCTTCTAAATATTTTCCTTATTCAATTTCCATTGCTATCACTGGCAAATCTCTGGTGTTTAGAAGAACCTCACGTTCAAATATGCACTTAACAAACAAGTAAATATGCATACTTATATTAAACTTTTAAATAAATTCACATTTTAATTATATTTAAAAGAGAAATCAATATTTACATAGAGCAAACCTTAACAAAGTTAACAATTTGAAAATTCCACCATATGTAGAGGTTCGCATCTGTTTCTCATTTGTTCATTCCTTCCAATTTCAATGCAATGGATTTAATTTTTGCCTAATTAAGAGAATTTATCAATTTCCTTAACTTAAGCAGCAGACAGTGACATCATGGTTAAGAATGTCAACTGTGGAATCTAAATATCTGTGCTTAAAAAAACAGATCAATGAAATAGAACAGAGACCTCAGAAATAACATCACAAATCTACAACCACCTGATCTTTGACAAACCTGACAAAAACAAGCAATGGGGAAAAGATTCCCTATTTAATAAATGGTGGTGGGAAAATTAGCCAGCCACATTCAGAAAACTGAAACTGGATCCCTTCCTTACACCTTATACAAAAATTAACTCAAAATGAATTAAGATTTAAAAGTAAGACCGAAAAACATAAAAATCCTAGAAGAAAACCTAGAAAATACCATTCAGGACATAGACATGGGCAAAGACTTCGTGATTAAAACAGCAAAACCAATGGCAACAAAAACCAAAATTGACAAATGGGATCTAATTAAACTAAAGAGCCTCTGCACGGCAAAATAAACTATCATCAGAATGAACTATCTTCAGAGTGAACAGGCAACCTACAGAATGAGAGAAAATTTTTGCAATCTATCCATCTTACAAAAGGCTAATATCAAGAATCTACAAAGAAACAAATTTACAAGAAAAAAAGAAACAACCCCATCAAAAAGTGGGCTAAGGATATGAACAGACATTTCTCAGAAGAACACATTTACGGCTGGGTGCGGTGGTTCACACCTGTAATCGTGAAGCATAGGCAGGGGGATGTGGAGGCAGGCAGATCACGAGGTCAGGAGATAGAGACCATCCTGGCCAAAATGGTGAAACCCCATCTCCACTAAAATACAAAAAAATTAGCCAGGGATGGTGGTGCGTGCCTGTAGTTTCAGATACTTGGGAGGCTGAGGCAGGGGAATCGCTTGAACCCAGCAGGTGGAGATTGCAGTGAGAGGAGATCACACCACTGCACTCCAGTCTGGCAACAGAGTGAGACTCTGTCAAAAAAAAAAAAAAAAAAAAAGAAGAAGAAGAAGAAGAAGATATGTATGCAGCTAACAAACAGATTTTAGAAAGCTCATCATCACTGGTCATTAGAAAAATGCAAATTAAAACCACAATGAGATAACATTTGCTGCCAGTTAGAATGGTGATCATTAAAAAGTAGGAAACATCCTGCTGGCGAGGATGTGAAGAACTAGGAATGCTTTTACACTGTTGGTGGGAGTGTAAATTAGTTCAAACATTGTGGAAGACAGTGTGACGATTCCTCAAGGATCTAGAACTAGAAATACCATTTGACTTAGTAATCCCATTACTGGGTATATACCGAAAGGATTATAAATCAAAGACCATGCACATGTATGTTTATTGCGGCACTATTCACAACAGCAAAGACTAGAAACCAACCCAAATGCCCATTAATGATAGACTGGATAAAGAAAGTGTGGCACATATACACCATGGAATACTATGCAGCCATAAAAAAAGGATGGGTTCATGTCCTTTGCAGGGACATGGATGAAGCTGAAAACCATCATTCTCAGCAAACTACCACAAGAACAGAAAACCAAACATCAGGAAAGTAAATCAAGGTGGTGCCAAGATGGTCAAGTAGGAACAGCTCCAGCCTCCAGCTGCCAGCATGAGCAACACAGAAGATGGGTGATTTCTACATTTCCAACTGAGGTACTAGGTTCATCTCACTGGGGTGTGTCAGACAGTGGGTGCAGGACAGTGGGTGCAGCCCAACCAGCGAAAGCCGAAGCATGGCAAGGCATTGCCTCACCCGGGAAGCTCAATGGGGAAGGGAATTCCCTTTCCTAGTCAAGGGAAACCATGACACACAAAACCGGGAAAATCAGGTCACTCCTACCCTAATACTGCACTTTACCAAGGGTCTTAGCAAATGGCACACCAGGAGACTATATCCTGTGTCTGGTTTGGAGGGCTCCACACCCACAGAGCCTCCCTTATTGCTAGCACAGCAGCCTGAGATCTAACTGCAATGTGGCAGTGAGGCTGGGGGAGGGGCACCTGCCATTGCTGAGGCTTAAGTAGGTAAACAAAGCGGCCAGGAAGCTTGAACTGGGTGGAGTCCACTGCAGCTCAAGGAAGCCTGCCTGCCTCTGTAGACTCCACCTCTGGGGACAGGGCATAGCCAAACAAAAGGCAGAAGAAACCTCTGCAGATGTAAATGTCCCAGTCTGACAGCTTTGAAGAGAGTAGTGGTTCTTCCAGCATGGAGTTTGAGATCTGAGACCAGACAGACTGCCTGCTCAAGTGGGTCTTGTGATAGTTTGCTGAGACATCCCACACTAGGGGCACACTGACACCTCACACCTCACATGGCCAGGTACACCTCTGAGACAAAGCTTCCAGAGGAATGATCAGACAGCAACATTTGCTGTTCAGCAATATTCACTCTTCTGCAGCCTCCACTGCTGATACCCAGGCAAACAGGGTCTGGAGTGGACTTCAAGAAAACTCCAACAGACCTGCAGCTGAGGGTCCTGACTGTTAGAAGGAAAACTAACAAACAGAAAGTACATCCACATGAAAACTCCATCTGTACGTCACCATCATCAAAGACCAAAGGTAGATAAAACCACAAAGATGGGGAAAAAGCAGTGCAGAAAAGTTGAAAATTCTAAAAATCAGAGCACCTCTCCCTGTCAAAGGAATGCAGCTCCTCACCAGCAATGGAACAAAGCTGTATGGAGAATGACTTTGACAAGTTGAGAAAAGAAGACTTCAGATGATCAAACTTCTCCAAGCTAAAGGAGGAAGTATGAACCCAGCACAAAGAAACTAAAAACCTTGAAAAAAGATTGGATGAATGGCTAACTAGAATAACCAATATAGAGAAGTCCTTAAACGACCTGATAGAGATAAACACCATGACATGAGAATTGTGTGACAAATGCACAAGCTTCAGTAAATGACTTCATCAACTGGAAGAAAGGGTATCAGTGATTGAAGATCAAATGAATGAGATGAAGCAAGAAGAGAAGTTTAGAGAAAAAAAGAGTGAAAAGAAATGAGCAAAGCCTCCAAGAAATATGGGACTATGTGAAAAGACCAAATCTACATCTGATTGGTATACCTGAAACTGATGGGGAGAATAGAACCAAGTTGGAAAACACTCTGCAGGATATTATCCAGGAAAATTTCCCCAACCTAGCAAGGCAGGCCAACATTCAAATTCAGGAAATACAGAGAACGCCACAAAGATACTCCTCGAGAAGAGCAACTCCAAGACACATAATTGTCAGATTCATCCAAGTTGAAACGAAATAAAAAATGTCAACAGCAGCCAGAGAGAAAGATCGGGTTACACACAAAGGGAAGTCCATCAGACTAACAGTGGATCTCTCAGCAGAAACTTTACAAGCCAGAAGAGAGTGGGGGCCAATATTCAACATTCTTAAAGAAAAGAATTTTCAACCCAGAATTTCATATTCAGCCAAACTAAGTTTCATAAGTGAAGGAGAAATAAAATCCTTTACAGATAAGCAAATGCTTAGAGATTTTGTCACCACCAGGCCTGCCCTACAAGAGATCCTCAAGGAAGCACTAAACATGGAAAGGAAAAACCGGTACCAGCCACTGCAAAAACATGCCAAAATGTAAAGACCGTTGATGCTAGGAAGAAACTGAATCAACTAATGAGCAAAATAGCAAAATAACATCATAATGATGGGATCGAAGTTCACACATAACATTATTAACCTTAAATGTAAATGGGCTAAAAGCTCCAATTAAAAGACACAGTCTGACAAATTGCATAAAGAATCAAGACTCATCAGTTTGATGTATTCAGGAGACCCATCTCACGTGCAGAGACACACATAGGCTCAAAATAAAAGGATGGAGGAAGACCTACCAAGCAAATGGAAAACAAAAAAAGGCAGGGATTGCAATCCTAGTCTCTGATAAAACAGACTTTTAACCAACAAAGATCAAAAGAGATGAAGAAGATCATTACCTAATGGTAAAGGGATCAATTCAACAAGAAGAGCTAACTATCCTAAATATACATACACACAATACAGGAGCACCCAGATTCATAAAGCAAGTCCTTAGAGACTTACAAAGACACTTAGACTCCTACACAATAATTATGGAAGACTTTAATACCCAACTGTCAACACTAGACAGATCAATGAGACAGAAAGTGAACAAAGATATCCAGGAATTGAACTCATCTCTGCACCAAGCGGACCTAATAGACATCTACAGAACTCTCCACCACAAAGAAACAGAATATACATTCTTGTCAGCACCACATCGCACTTATTCCAAAATTGACCACATAGTTGGAAGTAAGGTACTCCTCAGCAAATGTAAAAGAGTAGGAATTATAACAAACTGTCTCTCAGACCACAGTGCAATCAAACTAGAACTCAGGATTAAGAAACTCCCTCAAAACTGCTCAACTACTTGGAAACTGAACAACCTGCTCCTGAAAGACTACTGGGTACATAACAAAATGAAGACAGAAATAAAGATGTTTTTTTGAAACCAATGACAACAAAGATACAACATGACAAAATCTCTGGAACACATTTAAAGCAGTGTGCAGAGGGAAATTTATAGCACTGAATGCCCACAAGAGAAAGCAGAAAAGTTTTTAAATTGACACCCTAACATCACAATTAAAAGAACTGCAGAAGCAAGAGCAAACACATTGAAAAGTTAGCAGAAGACAAGAAATAACTAAGATCAGAGCAGAACTGAAGGAGATGGAGACACAAAAAACCCTTCAAAAAATCAATGAATTCAGGAGCTGGTGTTTTGAAAAGATCAACAAAATTGATAGACCGTTAGCAAGACTAATAAAGAAGAAAAGAGAGAAGTATCAAATAGATGCAATAAAAAATGATAAAGGGGATATCACCACCGACCCCACAGAAATACAAATTACCATCAGAGAATACTATAAACATGTCTATGCAAATAAACTAGAAAACCTAGAAGAAATGGATAAATTCTTTGACACATACACTCTCCCAAGACTAAACCAGGAAGAAGTTGAATCCCTGAATAGACCAATAACAGGTTCTGAAATTGAGGCAATAATTAATAACCTATCAACCAAAAAATGTCCAGGACCAGACATATTCACAGCCGAATTCTGCCAGAGGTACAAGGAGGAGCTGGTACTATTCCTTCTGAAATTATTCCAATCAACAGAAAAAGAGGGAATCCTCCCTAACTCATTTTATGAAGCCAACATCATCCTGACACCAAAGCCTGACAGAGACACAATACAAAAAGATAATTTTGGACCAATATCCCTGATGAACATCAATGTAAAAATCCTCAATAAAATACTGGCAAACCGGATCCAACAGCACATCAAAAAGCTTATCCACCATGATCAAGTGGACTGCAACCAGGGGATGAAAGGCTGGTTCAACATACGCAAATCAATAAGCATAATCCAGCATATAAACAGAACCAAAGACAAAAACCACATGATTATCTCAACAGATGCAGAAAAGGCCTTTGACAAAATTCAACAGCCCTTCATGCTAAAAACGCTCAATAAATTCGGTATTGATGGAACGTATCTCAAAATAATAAGAGTTATTTATGACAAACCCACAGCCAATATCATACTGAATGAACAAAAACTGGAAGCATTCCACTTGAAAACGGGTACAAGTACAAGACAGGGATGCCCTCTCTCACCACTCCTATTCAACATAGTGTTGGAAGTTCTGGCCAGGGCAATCAGGAAAGAGAAAGAAATCAAGGGTATTCAGTTAGGAAAAGAGGACATCAAATTGTCCCTGTTTGCAGATGACATGATTGTATATTTAGAAAACCGCATCATCTCAGCCCAAAATCTCCTTAAACTGATAAGCACCTTCAGCAAAGTATCAGGATACAAAATCAATATGCAAAAATCACAAGCATTCTTATACACCAATAACAGACAAACAGAGAGCCAAATCATGAGTAAACTCCCATTCACAATTTCTTCAAAGTGAATGAAATACCTAGGAATCCAACTTACAAGGGATATGAAGGACCTCTTGAAGGAGAACTACACACCACTGCTCAATGAAATAAGAGGATACAAACAAATGGAAGAACATTCCATGCTCATGGATAAGAAGAATCAATATCATGAAAACGGCCATACTGCCCAAGGTAATTTACAGATTCAGTGCCATCCCCATTAAGCTACAAATGACTTTCTTCACAGAATTGTAAAAAGCTACTTTAAAGTTCATATGGAACCAAAAAACAGCCCACATTGCCTTGACAATCCTAAGCCAAAAGAATAAAGTTGGAGGCATCACACTACCTAACATCAAACTATACTATAAGGCTACAGTAACCAAAACAGCATGGTACTGGTACCAAAATGGAGATACAGACCAACGGAACAGAACAAAGCTCTCAAAAATAATACCACAAATCTACAACCCTCTGATCTTTGACAAACCTGACAAAAACAAGAAATGGGGAAAGGATTCCCTATTTAATAAATGATGCTGGGAAAACTGGCTAGCCATAAGTAGAAAGCTAAAACTGGATCCCTTCCTCACACCTTATACAAAAGTTAATTCAAGATGGATTAGGGACTTAAACGTTAGCCCTAAAACTATAAAAAACCCTAGAAGAAAACCTAGGCAATACCATTCGGGACATAGGCATGGGCAAGGACTTCATGTCTAAAACACCAAAAGCAATGGAAACAAAAGTCAAAATTGACAAATGAGATCTAATTAAACTAAAGAGCTTCTGCACATCAAAAGAACCTATTATCAGAGTGAACAGGCAACTTACAGCATGGGAGAAAATGTTTGCAATCTACTCATCTGACAAAGGGCTAATATCCAGAACCTACAAAGAACTCAAACAAATTTACAAGAAAAAACAAACAAACAAACAAAAAACAAACTAACAAAAAAAAATCAAACAGTGGGCAAAGGATATGAACAGACACTCCTCAAAAGAAGACATTTATGCAGCCAACAGACACATGAAAAAATGCTCATCATCATTAACCATCAGAGAAATGCGAACCAAAACCACAATGAGATACCATCTCACACCAGTTAGAATGGGGATCATTAAAAAGTCAGGAAACAACAGGTGCTGGAGAGGATTGGAGAAATAGGAACACTTTTACATTGTTGGTGGGACTGTAAACTAGTTCAACCATTGTGGAAGACAGTGTAGTGATTCCTCAAGGATCGAGAACTAGGAATACCATTTGACCCAGACATCCCATTACTGTGTATATATCCAAAGGATTACAAATCAGGGTGCTATAAAGACACAAGCACATGTATGTTTATTGGAGCACTATTCACAATAGCAAAGACTTGGAACCAAACCAAATGTCCATCAATGACAGACTGGATTAAGAAAATGTGGCACATATACACCATGGAATACTATGCAGCCATAACAGAACAGAAAATCAAACACTGCATATTCTCACTCATAGGTGGGAATTGAACAGTGAGAACACTTGGACACAGGAAGGGGAACACCACACACTGGGACTTGTTGTAGGGCGGGGGGAGGGGGGTGGGATTGTATTAGGAGATATACCCAATATAAATGAGGAGTTAATGTGTGAAGCATACTAACATGGCACATGTATACATATGTAATAAATTTGCACGTTGTGCACAGGTACCCTAGAACATAAATATAATAATAAAAAAAAGACAGAAAACCAAACATCTCATGTTCTCACTCATAAGTGGGAGGTGAACAATGAGGACACATGGACACATGGAGGGGAACATCACACTCTGGGGCCAGTTAGGGAGTGAGGGGTTAGGGGAAGGATAGCATTAGGAGAAATACCTAATGTACATGATGGGTTGATGGGTGCAGCAAACCACCATGGCACATGCGTACCTATGTAACAAAACTTCACGTTCTGCACATGTACCCCAGAACTTAAAGTATCATTTAAAAAAATCCTTTCCCAAAGAACGATGAATAAGGGAAACCCTCGAAGATTCTGGTAATTACAAAAGCAGTAAAGGAAATCAGATGTGATATACTTGGATCCTTTCTAGCTTCCACTGACTTTCTAAATGTTTTTAAATTTCTACCCTTATCACCCTTCCTTCAATTTTTAACATTTTGGTAAAATATACCTAATATGAAAGTTACCATTTCAGTCCTTAAAAGAAAACAAAGAACAAAACAAAATATTGACTCTGAGCGCAGGTGCAATGGCCCATGCCTATAATCCTAGTACTTCAGGAGTCACAGGCAGGAAGATTGCTTGAGCTCAGGGGTGCGAGACTAGCCTGGACAACACAATGAGACCCCATCTCTTCAAAAAATAAAATCATTAGCCAGGCATGATGGCACACTCCTGTGGTCCCAGTTACTCTGGAGGTTGAGGTGGGAGGATCACTTGAGCCCAAGATGTTAAGGCTACAGTGAGCCATGATTGCACACACTGCACTCCACCCTTGCCAGCAAAGAAAGGCCCGAAAAAAAAAAAAAATGTTTTGGGAAAGTTAATATACATATATGTGTGTCAACTTCTTCATCTCCAAAGTAAGGATGTTGATTACAGTGCTGAAAGGGGCCTGCCCCTCCACACCTGTGTGTATTTCTCGTCACGTAGGACAAGAGACTGAGAAAATGAGAAAATAAATAAGACACAGAGACAAAGCATAGAGAAAGAAAGGTGGGTCCAGGAGACTCAGCATGTGAGGATCTGCACCCGTGCCGGTCTCCGAGTTCCCTCAGTATTTATTGATTACTATTTTCACTATCTGGGCACTGGGAGTGCAGCAGGAGAACAGGGTGAACAGGGTGATGGTGGGCAGAAGGTCAGCAGGAAAACATGTGAGTAACGGTATCTGCCTCATAAATAAGTTCTAGGGAAGGTACTGTGCCCGGATGTGCACGTAGGCTAGATCTATGTTTCTCTTTACCCGAACATCTCAGTGTAGCAAAGAGTAACAGAGCAGCATTGCTGCCAGCATGTCTCGTCTCCAGCCACAGGGCAGTTTTCTCCAATCTCAGAATAGAACAAGTAGTGGGCTTTACAGGAGACATTCCATTCCCAGGGACATGCGGGAAACAGAAGCCTTCTTTTTATCTCAACTGCGAAGAGACTATCCTCTTTTACTAATCCTCCTCAGCATAGACCCTTTAAGGGTGTCAGGCTGGGGGACAGTTAGGTCTTTCCCTTCCCACGAGGACATATCTCAGACTGTCTCAGCGGGGGAAACCTCAGACAATACAGAGGCTTTCTTGGGCAGAGGTCCCTGCGGCTTTCCACAGTGCGTAGTGTCCCTGGTTAATAGAGAATGGAGAATGGTGATGACTTTTACCAGCATACTGCCTACAAACATATTGTTAACAAGGCACATCCTGCACAGCCCCAAATCCCTTAAACCTTGATTCAATACAGCACATGTTTCTGTGAGCACAGGGTTGGGGCTCAAGTTTCAGATTAATAGCATTCCAAAGCAGAAACAATTTTTCTTTGTACAGGATCAAAATGGAGTTTCTTATGTCTTCCTTTTCTACATAGACGCAGTAACAATCTGATCTCTCTTTCTTTTCTTCACACAGTGCCTATTTCAAGTTCTGATGTTAGGATAAATTGAGTTTATATGCGTGTAGTACTTTGAACACTGTACATAGCAAGCTCTCAACTTATGTTAACTTTTATTAGTGAAAAAGAAACAAAAGGCGCTAATAAAATGTCTTGTACTTTAGTGTGACTGAGAGGTGATAAAGTTTCCAAATGTTAAAAACTTTTCAGTTTTAAAATGGACTCATAATTTTATTTTACAAAAAAAAGAATGCTCCAATATTTTTGATATTTTCCATGTTAGAAACTGTCAATATTCTGCTACCTAGCAGATATTTTCAAATAAAAATAATTACAAAGTTAATTCCTTCAAAGAAATGTTGATATTTTAACAAAATAAGTAAAAAAAAAATTTTTTAAAGACATTAACCCTAGGAAAATAATATTTTGAAAATGGATGTTCACTGGTCATTGTTATTTGACTTACGTTACAGAAAAAGAACTCACACATAAAAATGCTTCTCTTTTCCCATAAAAAAAAATATGCCAACCAACATCACTTTACCTATCTGAAAATCGATTAGACCTTTTTCCATGTTAATGAGGGTTGATTATTTTTACATTCTAACTTTATTTAAATAATACATTTTAGTGGGCTGATAAAAATAATTAGCATCCATATATTTTGTTCATAAAATCCTCACTTAAAATGCTTGTATAATTGCATGCCATTTACCCTAGCTTAGCTATATTGCCAATACATTTTTCATTAGTAAATTCAGATATGACAATATGTGGTGCATCAGTGTCCAGTGAACCAAATGTAAGTTTTTCACCACCTCCAAACTATTTACCCACATCAAAGCAAACAGTCGTATTTCCCCTGCCAGGAGTTGTGCCAAGAGACCATGACCCGTGTGATATTTTTGGTCATAATCCTCTATGTTAATTCACACTATGGTAATCAGCACTGATTCTGAGGGACTTGAAAATTCATCAGTTATGTAATCATTAACATTTTCTTAATTCATCAAGGCTAGAATAAAACAGTGATGCTGTTTTTATCCTCCTATAGGATGAGGAGTTTCACGGTAGCTAGACTATCTAATTTCTTATAGTAATTCATTAAGATATTGAGAACTACTTACTCCATATTTATCAAGCTATTTTTAACTAATTATTTAAGTACTTCTTTCTACCATTTTAATTGCCCTGAGGTTTTGTTATTTTTTTTTCTGTTTTTCCCTTTTTATTGTTTCCTTTTTTTTTCCTCAGTAATTCTAATCTTTTTACAATCATGCAATTTCATTAAGTTTTCTTGGTGAAGAGATTCATGACAAACTTTCTCACATTATCTTACCTCCTCTCAAACAATAAAGTCACAAAATGAGCCTAAGGAATTGGAACACCATTTATCACATCAGTCATTACTTGGATCAAAGGCACATAGTTTGTAGAAACTTGAGTATCATTAAGTAAACAAACCACAGTTGTTGCATTTTCAACATTTCAGCAGCCTTAATATTCCATTTAATGTCTAAAGGCAGAGTAGAACAATTGTCTTGTGTCCATATTGGGAATTGATCCATCTGTTCACATTTCTGCAAAACATGCTGTTATATGAAGATCTTCAGTAAGACCAAACATGGGCTTCCATTTGGCAGTATTTAAAGCAGGATAATAATTTCTTGTTTATTTGTAAATAAAATCAACTTTAATTGTGGCTAAGCATGTTGTCAACACCAGTTTATAAATGGAGTTATCTGTTAACTGAATATCTTTTTGCTTTCTATTTAAGGAGTCTCTTGATTTCCTCTCCTTGAGTCAGGTGTTATCTTTCTATGATTAGTGATAAGATGGGGACATCATTTCAACCAAAACAGGCATCTGTCCAACTCTCATATGATGTTATACCCCTGCATGTACAGATGGGTCACTGACCGTGATTAAAATCTCGCAACCTTTGGCTACTTCTTTTTCCTCATTACCAAAGTGGGTGAAAGCTGCCAAAGTATCACATTGTTGACTGACTTGCCCTCGTTCAAATTTTTTTGGTAATCCTTTGGTAATTTCTTCTATGTATCTACCAACTGTGTGTCCTTTCTTTTCTTTTCCTTTCTTTCTTCCTTTCCTTTTCTTTTTCTTTTTCTATTGAGACAGAGTCTTCTATCACCCAAGCTGGAGTGCAGTGACGTGATCTCTGCTCACTGCAATCTCAACCTCCCAGGTTCAAGAGATTCTCATGCCTTGTCTCCTGAGTAGCTGGGATTATAGGCCCACCCCACCACACCTGGCTGATTTTTGTATTTTTTGGTAGAGATGGGATTTTGCCATGTGGACCAGGTTGCACTCGAACTCTTGATTTCAAGTGATCAGTCCTCTTTGGCCTCCAAAATGCTGGGATCACAGGAATGAACCACCACGTCCGGCCTCTGTGTCCCATTATTAAGCTTTTCCTGTCAGCAGTGGTCAAAGCTCTCAAGCAACCTTCCACCAGAGATGGTCAGGAATCCATCCTGACAAAAAATGGTTTCCCCTTCCTCATCCTGCTCTCTCCCAAATCAAGCCTAAACTATAATTTAAATTATAGATTTAACATTCGTTTGTTTTTCTGCTTACATTTCCAATGGCATCAGTTACACAGTTACAAAATTAAAGAATTCATAAGACTCACAGATTATGCTTGAATGTCTTTCTATGAAAGTCAAAGATATAGCACAAGAAGAGGAAGAACGCACACAGGAAGGTCTGAATACTGGCAAGTGTAGACCTGCCCACATATTCCCGCCTTGAATATTCCCATTATTCCACAGGATAGTCTTTGTCTTTAGATTATGCACTACCATTGAAAGTGAGAGGTATCTTTATTTCAAGCGAGTCTCGGCAAAATTTTGCACAGGATTTATCATATTCCATTGGTTACACAGCTAAAACTAGGTTACATACAATACATCCTTAAACAGTGTAGACAGCTAGCCCTAACTGCCTTTCAGTTTCCAGCTTTAAACAGCAAAATGCAAATTACAAATTAGTACCTCCCATCCTCATTTTGACCAAGGGTCATACTTAGACTTCCAGATAGTCATGGAGCTATCTCAGTTCAGCTATAAGATAACCTTGTTTCACACATGGTCAAAGTATGAGGGAATTATTCTTCCTTCCAAAATTCATACCCATTAATTTGTAGTTTGTTACATATAGTATCATTTTGCATTGTTAAATTTGATATATTTACTTTGTGTTATCCATAATTCAGTGATTTTTTTTTTCCTGTAGCTTGATTCTACACATTGAATATAAATAAACGATATTTAAATTTTATTATTACTATATTGTAAAACGTGATCAAATGCAGCCATAAGTTAAATATTATTTCTCAAAGGAGACTTTAACAGGAATCAAGATCTTGCTAATTTTTCTTTATTTAATCTGGTAATAATCACCTAAAGTAATGTCTTATCTCCTATATCGTCCTCTTGCTTCTATTGCTTTTTCCATTTTGTTGAAATAATTTAAATATTTTTTGCAATAAGATATATATAGATATCCAAATGCTTTAATGGCCAATATGTCTCATAGCCTCTCTCACTTTTAAGCTTAGTATCTTTTTCTTTTCTTTTCAGATTTAAAACTACTATTTCATTAAATTTCAGAATGTAGTGTTGTAGATGAGAAGGCTGAAATCAGTCTTTTTTTGTGTAGATAAGCTGGATTGTCTCATATTATTTTGATTTTTCTTTTCCCCAAGAAGGGTTTGAGGATGCTTGGGAATATTACATGGTTTGGAATAGATGTGAATCCAATTTCAATCACATCTCTTGGATCCCTGGGGTGATTCAATTCCTTAGACATTCTCGTTCAAGTTCAGTAATGAAAGACTCATTGCAATAATGTCTGTTGGGCCATCCCTGTCTTCATATTAATCTATTGACTGCAAGGTTATAATTTCGTAGCCCACTTAAATCAGCAGAATGAAGCGTATTTTGAAATAAAAAAAATAATTTATACTCATAGAAATTATTGTAACTTTTATTACAGAGAATATCATTGCCTAAAAAGCATAGGAATTCAAACTACTATAAAGGTTTTCCACAGAAAATTATGTTAGCTACAATTCACATTATGAAATATAATTATAGTATCATCTGTAATATGTTAATATACTTAAATTATCTCTAAGTTTATAGTTATAAAAACTTATAACAAGGTCATAAATTCTATCCAATAATATAAATTAGGGAATAAGACAAAAAATAATTATAAAATGGTGATGAGTGGAGGAGTGGTTTTCTAAGTGATATAAAAGTTCCTGTAGAAAAACACAAGTATGATCCATTAAAATCTGATCAATAATTTGTTTTCAGTAATGTGTTGCTAACATCTATTTTCTCTGACCGCGTATTCATGTTTTATTCCCACAATAAAGCAATAATAGTTGGAGAGTACATACTATCTGTAAATCCTATATTAGTGTCATATTATTTCCCCTTTAACTACGTTGTAATTTAGTGAAATAAATTGTACCTCAGATTTGCCAAGGTCAGATAGTTTCGGGTTGGATGCTCAGCATTCCTACAAAAAGCTTAACACCTTGATATACTTTAATCTTACTACAACTTGGGTTTGACATCTTCGAAATGGGGTAAATGATACCCTTACTGCTGTGTTGCAATGACATAATGAAATGCCCTCTATAAAATGTTTGGCATTTAGTGGTTGCTCAATAAATGTCATTGCCCCAATTTCCCTTTCCTTGCTTCCTTTCTATATGTTCTGGGCTAATCAAAAAAAAATTTGACTATCTTCTCTCCAATGACATTATTTTGTTTATGAGTTTATTTATTTTTGATTTTTTTTTCTCTAGTAAACCTATTTTGTTTTCTTTTGTGAAAGAGGCATATACGTCCCAAGGTTATTAAGTTAAGTTGGACATTTATGTGCCTAGTGACTGAGATTGTGAGGGAGCGTAACTGTAGAAAGCTTCCCGAAGATGATGAGCACTGAGATGAAGCAGGTACGTAAAGATGTTGTTTGGCGATTAGAACAGTGAGATGCTATTTGGATGTGTATTAATAAAATGTTTGCATAGTCTCAATGTCTCACTTATTAATTATTCAAGGAATCCATGAAATAAAAATGCTAAACTGACAAGCCACAGCATTAGTACTCTAATACACAATAGCATGCTAAAGATTTGAATTATAGCACCTTTTATTTGTCTCCATTCAAACAACACTATTAAACTGAAAAAAAAAAAATGACTTTAGCTTCTCCTAGGTTTAGCTCTTTCAATTGAAAACAGTTTGACACTTCCTCATCCTTTTTGATATGTTACTTTCATCGTTTTTCCCTGCAAAGTAGAAATTTTGTTTAATATTGTTTATTTTAAATGTATAGTATATGAGGAAAGATTATGAAATTATTTTTAAAAGATGTTAGATATAACAGGAGCAAACATTCATGAATATATATGATGTACTGGTGATTTTATACATAATTTTTCCTAGAAGTAGGTGTTATTAACCCAGTTTTAATATGAGGGAAGGGATGCTTCAATTTAAGTGACTTCCTGAAAGCCGCACAGTTGATGAGTGGTGTGGGGGACACAAAGTAGGCCAGATGGTTGCCTGGTTTTAATTATTTCTAGTTCAATCTTCTGTTGATAGTGGGCTTGATATATGGACCTCATCTGATTTTGAGATATAGCCAGAAGAAAACTATGTTAAATGGGAATGAAGATGAATATATATTTAGTATGCTCTAAATGATATAATATTATGGCATGCTAATTTTGTAACTACATTTTAAAAGTCTCTTTAGTCATGACTCTATGAATGAAAGAAATACATTGCTGAAATTTTAATTCCCTTTTTTATTTACTAATACATGTGATGATGGACTTTCCAATATTTAACTTCAAACTTAATATTTCAACTTGGATATCAAATATAGACTGCAACTTAATATACTCAAAGAATAAATGTTAATTTATTTCTCCAAAAACCTACTTTTCTCTTAGTTTTTCCCACCTTAGTACATTTCGCTATTTATCTAGAATTCGGGTCTCAAATATGATCCACTCTTGACTTTCTCACTAACTGAGCATGTTCCGTTAGCTCTAAATATCTAAAGACAATAACATCTCATCACTATCTCACTTTCAACATTGTAGTTGCAGACGCTGTCACATTTTTTTTTACTTGGGGTTGCTTAAATTACTTCTACCTAGTTTTGTGGGGTTTTTTTTTTCCTACCACCTGCAGTGGGTTGAATAGTGTCTTCCCAAATTTCATGTCCATCTAGATCCTCAGCATGTGACCTTATTTGGAAACAGGTCTTTCTTTGCATATGCAATTGGTTAAGAATCTCAAAATTAAATCTTCCTGGATTTAGTTAGGGTAATACTGGAATCCAGCGAATAATGTTTTTATAAGAAGATAAGAGAACCCAGAGAAGTAAAAGGAGAAGAAAATATGAAGAAAGAGGCAATATGTGACAATTTTGCCACTACTTTAGGAACTCGTTCCTATCTTTGTCTAAAATATTCTTTCCCTAACATCTTTAGGTGTCTCAGTATCTTTTTTCATTTAGTCACCACTCAGATACCGCAGAGTTCCTTCTTGATCATTCTATCTAAAACTGTCCATAAATATATCATCTCTCTCTCTCTTTATTTTTAAAAAAGTTTTAAAAGCATCTGAAAATATTGTGTTTTTTTCATTTATTTATTTTTTTCATACTTCAATATAATTTAAGCTCCTTCAAGAAGGAACTCTTCCTATTTCTTCTACCATTATATGCACAGTGATCAAAAGAGGGATACCTAGAAGGTGGTCAATACAATTGGCTGAAGTAGTTAGCTTCAGTCACAATACGTATAGAAAGGGGCATAGCCTTGATAAGTTGGACTGGAGCATGTGGGAACCCTGAAAGCGAATCCTTACTGACATTTGAAAAAATAAAAGAATCTGCCATTTAATTATATTCATTATTTATTTGTCTTCTAGTCTCAGATTTGTCATTGATATACTAACACCAGAAAAATGAACCCAAAGCAAAACCGAAAACAAAGCTCATTTAAGACAGTAGTGCAGCACATACAAATATCCTGGAAGAATTTAAAATTTCATATGCCCCATGGTGTTTTAGGTAGATAATAACAATTATCAGTAGCAGTTGCCCAGAATACAAAGATTCACAGCAATATCAACTAAGTTCAGTGAATGTTAATGTAAAGTAAGTAATTTAAAAAAGACGCAATAGTACTTTGTTTTTATATTTTCTAAATCAATAGGAACAAGAAAGAAAGAAGGCATAAACTGGAGACTTTCTAAGGTGGTATTGACCTTTATGCCATTAGGTCACTTTCTGTTGGCAAAGTCTTACCAAATTAACTTGGCATTATATAAAATATGATGTGGATATCCATAATAAAATGAAACAGGTGTCAGTCAAAGGTGTTTTCTATAGATTTTGACAAGCCTCTTTGATTTTCTACTAAATACAATATTAAAAATTAGTCATATATTACCTAAAGTCTGTTTTTATTTATTTGTTTTAATTTGAAAAGTCTCAGTAGTGAATGAAAAACCCTTTCCCACATCTTGGAGTGGTGAAGGAAGAAAGAATAGATTTTGCTTACTGTCACTCTATATGCATGGAATTTTAAGATCAAAGTGAGAAAATATGACACTGTCCTTTAGATGAAAGATGATCAAAAACTATATTTGCATGATTTTTTTTTTCTCATTTAGGACACAAATAGTCAACTTTGTAATTTCCCTAGTTGAATGTTATGAATAACCAAGTATGTATATTTTCCCCTTCCAGAGAGAATAAAAAAGAAAGTTGTTGAATTACGTTATGCGCTTCTACTTTGTTCCCTTGTGGTGATTTATATAAATCATCTCTCGTGACAATATGGTAAAAGTCTTGCAGTGGTAAGACTGAGAAAGACTGTGATAGCCTCTCTACCATGCATCTTCCAGGAGAAGGAAAATCTTTAACAATGGCATTGTGGAAAAGCCTTGGATTCAGGGAGGATTGTCTATGAATAAACAAATACTTGCTGTCTACAAGTACAATTCCCAGCAACATCAAATAACTGAGATCATCATGTGGTTTCCAAGGAATTAAGCAAAGTGAAAGCCATTAACACTTAAACCGCTTGCTCTACACTGAATTTCCTACTCAGTCATATTGAGCCAGCATCCCACTATCTACTACAAATATCCTGCATCCTTCTCTATCCCCCATAAGTGTGATTTAGCTCCTCACTATTCACAAGTATATTTCAAAATAGTCTACGTTTGTGATGCTTTCTTCTATTCTTTTCATGATTTCCACCAATCAATGCAATTTTAGCCAAAGTTATTTTTTATAGAAAATTCTCTCGTCATCAAAGACATTTTGCAAAATTAAACTTTGTATGTTCTCATCCTTTTATACTTATTTGCATCATTTTATCTCTATCGAATGCACTCTCACTCTTGAAACTGTTACCTTTTAAATTATCTTTTTCCTTTTTGTGCTAATTGCTTTCATCTTTTTGCTCTGATGAAATTGTCTTACTAAATATGTTCCTTATCTTCTGTTTGTTTCTTAAATTTTGCTGACATTTTGTACTCATAAATTCTTTCTCTAGTGATCAGCTTTCTGATAGTCATTTCTTATTTATACTAACTAGATGACAAATGTTCATCTTTTATCCTTCGTTTTGTAAACACAATTTATGAATAGGTCTGTGAGCCACACCCACACAAAAATCAATTTCAAGCTTCCCATTGGAAGAATAATCTCAGGTATGTTTTTATTATTTCAAAATGTTAAGGGCAAAACATAAAGACAATAATTTTTGTAAATATAGATAGATTAATAGACAGAAATTTATATTATTTTATATAAATGTATAAATATAATACCTACATAATTCTTGATTAGTCTTTATCTTGACTAATCCCATAAAGTAAGCATAACTAGTTGCCAAGGAGTACATAAAGCTGAGGGTGTAAATAAAATTATTCAAATAAAGAACCACAGAATTTCCACTGAATAAGAAAAGAAAAAAAAATGACATAGAAAGGGTGATGGAGAGTTTTTAAAAACATGTGAAAGTCAGTAGTATTTACTGTCACATTGAATGTGGAATAATTGAAGGGATAGGATTAGTGAAGGGAGAGGGGCAGGAATTAAAGATGATGGTCTGAGAGTGAAGCATTGGCAGGGGACAGCCTACAGGAAACCGGGACTCGGCTCTCAGTGCCAACAGAGAGAGCAGAGGATGGGGCCCTTGATCTAGAAACTTACCTGTCAACAGAGGTGTAAGAAGCATATTCTCATGTTCTCCATGTCTGGTAAAATCTTAGATTAGTTTCTAATATGCAACCTTATAGAAATCTCCATCTCCATTCAGTATCAAAGAACAAGAAAATTCATATGGAACAAATAGCCTTAAAATAGTAAATTAAATAAATCTGAACTTTGTAAATGCTGAAGTTCCTTCTTGTTTGCATTTTATTCATATGTGTTTCCTAGACTTCTACCGTGTTCAGGGCCTTTTTGCAGAACGATTTTGAGGAACTCTTTGAAATTCCCTGGATATTCCTGTCTGAGAAAAAAACAAACAAACAAACAAACAAACAAAAACATGTAAATTGGCTCAAGTTGTGTGAACATGATAGAAAATTGTGGAGGCAGGTACGCCTTTGCATTTGGACAGTCTTTCACTTAAAAGAAAAAAAGTTTATATTTAAAGAGAATATATAGTACACAGGACTTTAAAAATATATATTTATATTCCAGAACTTTGCCTTTCCTAATTTAAAATGCATTGTAAATGAGGTAAAACATTATTCAAAGTGATTGTAAATTAATGGAGTTAAATTTCCAAAAAAATAAAGAGTACAATTTTTAATTATCTGGTTCATGAGTATGCTTTCCATCTGCCTTCATTGTGTTGACTTGGAAATACTATAAAATTTGATTCACTGTTGTGTTGAATTAACAGTTAAAAATATTGCCCTTTAAAAATACAAATTTACTAAAAAGGAAAAATTACTACCTCAAGTGGGGAACGGAAGAAAAGAAACACTTGCTAATTTTTTTTTTTTTTTTTTGTACTAATGTGTGTGACCTGATTTTATAACTTTTACTGAGTAGCTAAAATTAGCTCTGCCTCTGGGATAACTATTATGTACCTTAGCAATGCTATTCACCCATTAAGAATCTTAGGGACCTTGAAACAGACTGCTTACTCCACAGTGGCTATATTTAACTACCTTCTGGAGAACACACTATACAATTTTTGTAAGAGTATCTGATGTGTGCCTATATGATAAGCTAGCAAGATAGGAGGCTGCTTTTTAAATCCCACAGTACTTCATTTAAGAATGATAAAAGATAATTCAAAGAAAAAGATCCTATTTTGAAATTTCATTCAACTAAAATATCATATAAAGTATTTACCTTACAGAATAATATTTACTTTGCATTATGCAGACTTATTACAGCCTATATAAATTAGTGATTAAGTTGGAAAATGATTAAGTCTCATGTGTGTAGAATATAATATTGTGAAAATATTTTGAAATAATTAGTTATAAGCTCCTTCTATCTTTGCAGAATGCGAATGAATTAGTTATCCTTTAAATTTCTTTTTTTTTTTTTAATTATACTTTAAATTGTGGGATACATGTGCAGAACATGCAGGTTTGTTACATAGGTATACACGTGCCATTGTGGTTTGCTGTACCCATCAACCCATCATCTACATTAAGTATTGATCCTAATGATCTCCCTCCCCTAGCCCCTCACCCGTCAACAGAACCCAGCGTGTGATATTCCCTTCCCTGTGTCCATGTGTTCTCATTGTTCAGCTCCCACTTATGAGTGAGAAAATGCGGTGTTTGGTTTTCTGTTGCTGTGCTAGTTTGCTGAGAATGATGGTTTCCAGCTTACAGGTCCCTGCAAAGGACATGAACTCATTCATTTTTGTGGCTGCATAGTATTCCATGGTATATATATGCCGCATTTTCTTTATCCAGTCTGTCATTTATGTGCATTTGAATCGGTTCCAAGTCTTTGCTATTGTGAACAGTGCTGCAATAAACATACATGTGCATGTGTCTTTATAGTAGAATGATTTATAATTCTTTGGGTGTATATCCATTAATGGGATTGCTGGGTCAAACAGTATTTCTGGTTGTAGATACTTGAAGAATAGGAATCGCCATCCTGTATTCCACAGTGGTTGAACAAATTTACATTCCCACCAACAGTGTAAAAATGTTCCTATTTCTCCACATCCTCTCCAGCATCTGCTGTTTCCCGACTTTTTAGTTTCCATTTGTTTGTGTCTTCTCTTATTTCCTCAAGCAGTGATTTGTAGTTCTTCTTGAAGAGGTCCTTCACATCCCTTGTAAATTGTATTCCTAGGTATCGTATTCTGTTTGTAGCAACTGTGAATGGGAGTTCACTCATGATTTCGCTTGCTGTTTTCCTATTATTGGTATATTTAGGAATACTTATGATTTTTGCACATTGATTTTTTATCCGGAGACTTTGCTGAAGTTGCTCATCAGCTTAAGGAGATTTTGGGCTGAGACGATGGGGTTTTCTGAATATACAATCATGTCATCTGCGAACAGAGACAATTTGATTTCCTCTCTTCCTGTTTGAATACCCTTTATTTCTTTCTCTTGCCTGATTGCCCTGGCCAGAACTTCCAATACTATGTTGACTAGAAGTGGTGAAAGAGGGCATCCTTGTCTTATGCCCGTTTTCAAATGAAATGCTTCCAGTTTTTGCCCATTCAGCATGATATTGGCTGTGGATTTGTCATAAATAGTTCTTACTATTTTGATATACGTCCCATCAATACCTAGTTTATTGAGAGTTTTTAGCATGAAGGGGTATTGAATTTTATCAGAGGACTTTTCTGCATCTATTGAGATAATCATGTGGTTTTTGTCATTGGTTCCGTTTACATGATTGATTACATTTATCGATTTGCATATGTTGAACAAGGCTTGAATCCCATGGATGAAGCTGACTTGATCGTAGTGGGTAAGCTTTTTGATGTGCTGCTGGATTTGGTTTGCCGGTATATTATTGAGGATTTTCACATTGATGTTCATCAGGGATATTGGCCTGAAATTTTCTTTTTTTGTTGTTGTGTCTCTGCTGGGTTTTGGTATCAGGATGATGCTGGCTTCGTAAAATGAGCTGGGGAGACTCCTCTTTCTCTATTGCTTGGAATAGTTTCACAAGGAATGGTACCAGCTCGTCTTTGTACCTCTGCTAGAATTAGGCTGTGAATCCATCTGGTCCTGGGCTTTTTTTGGTTGGTAGTCTATTAATTGCTGTCTTAATTTCAGACTTGTTATTGGTCTATTCAGGGATTCGATTTCTTCCTGGTTTAGTCTTGGAAGGGTATGTGTGTCCAGGAATTTATCAATTTCTTCTAGATTTTCTAGTTTATTTGCTTAGAGGTGTTTACGGTATTCTCTGATGGTAGTTTGTATTTCTGTGGGGTCGGTGGTGATATCCCCTTTATCATTTTCTAATTGTATCTATTTGATTCTTCTCTCTTTTCTTCTTTATTAAAGTCTGTCTAGCAGTCTGTCTATTTTGTTAATGTTTTCAAAAAACCAGCTCCTGGATTCATTGATTTTTTGAAGGGTTTTTTGTCTCTCTATCTCCTTCAGTTCTGCTCTGATCTAGTTATTTATTGTCTTCTGCTAGTTTTTGAATTTGTTTGCTCTTGCTTCTGTGGTTCTTTTAATTGTGATGTTAGGTTATCGATGTTAGATCTTTCCTGCTTTCTCTTGTGGACATTTAGTGCTATAAATTTCCCCCTAAACACTGCTTTAGCTGTATCCCAGAGATTCTGGTACATTATAATTGTTCTCATTGGTTTCAAAGAACTTATTTATTTATAGATGACAATTTTCTTCTATTGAAACCAATATCTAATCCTTTATGTTCATTTACAGTGAGATTTTAAATGTTATTCTCATTTCCTTCATCTCTATGGTGAAGTACTTAACATGCAACAGTATTAGTAGTGAAACAAATGCCAAATCTTCAAGAATATTTCTCTTAACATGATTTGATCACTTATCCATGACAGTTTTTCTCTACCATGATCGTTTCAATGGAGGGTGGCACTTTGCTGAGGTGTGAACTGTGGGCCAGCAGCACCATCATCTCCTGCGACACTTGCCAAAAAGTATAACTTCACACACACTAACAAAGAAGTCATAGTTAAGTCTAGTAACCTTCATTCTAACCAAGTAATCTTGGGAAATCTTTTGCCCAAAAGAGGTTGAGATCCACTAGTATACGATATAAATTAATTAGTAGTACTAGATTAAGTATTTTTCAAGTATTTATGTATTTCTTTAATTGTTGGTTTGGTACTGATAGTGTTAAAATGTTGATAATTCTAGAATAATTTTGGTTTTCATTATTATACATTAGTAGATCTACTGTAATTGGAAACACCTTTGTTTAAATGGTCTCTTCCTTGCGCACATTATCTCCAAGAGCATGCAGCTCTTCAAATTTTTAATATAAAAATTATTATAGAAATTTATTCCAAACTTGCTGACATGTGGAAGGAAGTGTTCAGTTGGAAAATTAATCATTGTTTTTGCAGGGTTTGGAGCAAGAGAAAAATCCTCTACTGAATGATATGGGAAATCAGAGACCCCACATTTTCTTCCAATGTCATCAACAAATATTTTTCTCCAGGCCATCATCTATAAAAGAGACACACTATATAAAATACAAATATTTATTTTTTCATATTTATTTTTCAAATAATTAAATAAAACTATTAATATTTTCCAGATTTGAATAATCAAAGACCCATCTTAATACATCATTGTAAAATTGTTCACTAATAGTATTAACTAATCCCGTTTTCATTTTACTATTTTGTTTTCATGTATGATTAAACTTTTACTCTATATAAATGAATATTTAGGAATTTCATCAACTCAAAGTACTCAATACAAGTAAAGGTCAATCAGTTTGCATTTGTGGGTGCTTCTTTAAGTAGGGGATAGCACTGTCTACATGTCTGTTGTCAAGATTTGTGTTGCTTCTCTGAGTCCCACTATCACTTTTACTCACATTTAATGTGCAAATTAAAATATTCTAACAGCTATGGGCAGACATTTAAATAATGAAGCAGCATTACAAAACACACTTGACTTTGTGTTCAAATTTTTTAGATTTATCACTTAGCAGATGCTGAGCAAGAAGCCATATTAAGTGTTTACATTACAGTCTATCATATACTTTTGTAAATTCATGTTTAATTACAAATTTGGGGTTTTACTTTTTTTTAATTTAAATTATTTATTTATTTATGTACTTATTTATGGGGTATATGAGATGTTTTGACACAGGTATGTAATATGAAATACATCACAGAAGACAAAGTATCCATCCCTTTAAGTATTTATCCTCTGTGTTACAAGCCATCCAATTACACTCTTTTAGCTATTTTAAAATGTACAATTAAGTTATTATTGACTTTAGTCACCCTATTGTGCTAGCAAATAGCAGGTCTTACTCATTTTTTCTAACTATGTTTTTGGTACCCATTAATCATCCCCATCTCATTCTGAGATCCCTACTGCCCTTTAAAGACTCTGGTAACCATTCTTCTGCTTTCTATGTACATGAGTTCAATTGTTGTGATTTTCAGATCCCACAAATAAGTGAGAATATGTGATGTTTGTCTTTCTGTGCCTGGCTTATTTCACTCAATATAATGATATCCAGTTCCATCCATGTTGTTGCAAATGACAGGATCTCATTTTTTTTTTTATGGCTGAATACTACTCCATTGTGTATATGTAGCACATTTTCTTTATCCATTCATCTGTTGATGGATACTTAGGTTGCTTCCAGATCTTAGCTGTTGTAAATAGTGCTGCAACAAAAATAGGAGTGCAGATATCCCTTCAGTATAGTGATTTCCTTTCTTTTGGGTATATACCCAGCAGTAGGATTGTTGGGTCATATGGTAGCTCATTTTTTAGTTTTTTAAGGAACCTCCAAACTCTTCTCCATATGGTTATTCTAATTCACATTTTCACCAACAGTGTACAAGAGTTCCCCTCTCTTTACGTCTTTGGAAGCATTCATTATTGCCTGTCTTTTGGATAAAAGCCATTTGAACTGGGGTGAGATAATATCTTATTGTAGTTTTTGTTTGTATTTCTTTGATGATCATTGATATTGAATATCTTTTCATATGCCTGCTTTCCACCTGTATGCCTTCTCTTGAGAAATATCTGTTTAAATCTTTTGCCCATTTTTTGTTAGAATTATTAGTTTTTTTTCCCTTATAGTTGTTTGAACTTCTTATATATTCTGGTTATTAATTCCTTGGCAAATGGATAATTTACACAATTTTCTCCCATTCTGTGGGTTGTCTCTTCATTTTGTTGATCGTATTATAATACAAATTTGAAGTCGTTATATTTAATTGTCTTATTGTTCACAACCAAAACAGTTATAAGATATTAAATTATTTCATTACTTTGGATTTCAGAAGTACTTTACAATGACTGAGAAGTTTAATAAAATACTTTATATCATAATCATGAATAGCAAAATATGTCTTACAAAAGTATGTTATGCTGATGAACTACCTTCAGTGATAATTTACAATGTGCCAGAAACCGAACCTGTTCACACCCTAGAAATTGTAAATTAGCAAAAGTTACAAATCAAGGGCTCCCTTTCCTCTACCCTCCTCATAGACTGGTTTTTAAGCCTTTACCACTGGAAGAGGAAGTGCTATGAGTGAGAAGTTGGTATTAAGTGAAAAGATAAAGAGCCACATAGGTAATCCTGAAAAAAATCCTAATGAGAAATGTTCTTCTCTGTTTCAAATTGTCATATAATCATTTTAGTTTAAATGCAGCTGAGTGTGTGTGTGTGTCTCTGTGTGTGTCTGTCACATAGAAAACTAGTGGGAGGCAGCAGTATACTTCAGCAGTAGCTAAAGTATAGCTGTCAAAAGCAAATTTGAAAGGGAGATCTTCCACAGTTTTAATTCTAATTCCTCTGTACTTTACTAAGTCATCTTTAAATTTCTGTTTTCTTATTTATGAAATGGGGATATCAATATAATCTACTGCAAAAGTTGGCTATAAAGATACATTGAAACAAGGTAGGTAATAACCTTTTCCACACCAGTTGTTTAATAAAGGTCAAATATTGTCACTGTGATTGATGCTATTATTGTTCTACTTATCGTTCTTATTGATAGCAAGAAAACACATGTGTTCAATGTGTTTTTCATTTTTGCCAATAGCTTAAAAATTTCCTTGGACATTTTTCAAAAAGAAAGATAATAGTAATAATTAATATTTAGTTTTTAATATTTACAAATTTGCTAATTATTTTGAGCTACATGCAAACTGATTTATTACTTTTTGTCAGTTATCTGACAACTCAATAGGACAAGTATTACTGTTATTGTCATTTTAATTGATGAAGAAAATGAGCTCAAAAATGTTGTCAGTAGCTAGAGTAAGAATTCCAATGTAATTCTGAAGGATTAAAAATCTTGTTCTCATAGACTGCATGGAATGCTATCTCAAAAGTTACTAGCAACAGTACTTTGCAATATTTCCTAAATATTAGAAATATTGTTTATTGGATTTTATCAGAGAATGAATTAAAATAATCAGCATGCTCTTTAACATTTTTATCCTCTATTAAAGTGTTCTAAATTTGTGTGTATAAAATATTTAATACATTTAGTGAGAATGTTGGACTATATATTAATGTGTTTGCCAAAGATAAAGAATTTATTACATTATATAAGTGTTTTAAAGGTATTCCAAATCTGACCTAAATTTCAAGTCAAAGAAATTTTTCAGGGCAGTATTAGATTGATTGGGCTGATTCCCAAAGCTTTGCTTTCCTTAATATTCTTTCTATGTCAGAAGAATTGGCAGCATTGTAAATCAATATCTAAAAGAATGCAGTCTTATCTTAAACTGAAAATATTATTTTAAAATTGTTTATGTTTAACTTTCTAAATTATAAAATGTTACAAAGAAAAATACACTACATGAATCATTATTTAATATATTTAAATTAAATTTTTCTTCATAAATCACTCTACACTATAGGATTGATTAAAAGACCACAAGATATATTTTTACATATGAAATTTTAAGAAAATATTCCAAAATTCAGAAAACATTAAAGTTAGGCTTCCTCATTTGTATATATATTATACCCTGTGTTATTTTTGTATATATATAGGCATACTTGCATAAAATCACATGCAACTTTCCTAGTTACCATAGCTTTGAAAGATGATATTTTTCATATGTATTATTCATAAAATCCTCAGGCTAATTTATACATGAAAGAAAAGAAAAATGTAACTCTTGATCATAAATCTTTATTTATGAACAGAAACCTAAAAGATTTATAATCATTACATTATGGCAAGTTTCTATCATATGATGTATTAACTTGCAGTCATACCCTTAAGTAGAGAAGTCCTGTGATAGTATATAAATCACAGGATATTTGGTTTCAGAAAAAACCCTCTTGGGATGAACCTATTCATAATGCTACGCGTTGGATGGGTGATTTCAATAACTTTCTAGGATTTCCAAATACGCAAAATGAGTTTTATTTTACTATGCGGTAGCCCACCCTAACTCTCTGTCTATAAAAGATATCTCATTATAAACTAATTGTATAGATATATAAATTTAACACTTAAAACCAAAAATTTTGTACTAATTTAGATCAGTCATGTGTATGAAATTCTCCATGATACTGGAATCCACAAAAAAATACAGTTCTTTACCTTTCCAAATTATATTTTTGGGGTCTATATCACCTGAATTGTTGGAAATTATGATATTTGTGTGGAGATGCTTCTCCCTTACTTTACAATTAAGTAGGAATATATTATATACAATCAAGGTAAATTGGAGAAGAGTATTTTATTTTTAATTTAGTGTGATTTCTTTTAATACATTTAGCACATCAGTAGTTTTGACACTTACTTGCTATGTGATCTTGGGTAAGTTATATTACCTCTCTGTGTCTTGACTGCATGATTTTTGTAATAAAAATAGTCATTTTATAGGGATAATATAAACATACATAATAATTTAATACATGTAAAGTATTTAGAAAACATTTGCATAAAGTATATACTGAATAAAAGTTAGCTGTTATCCATTAAAGCCAGGTCAAACTGCTGGAAGCAACCACTCTCTCCCTTCAGCTTGGATATGAACTCATGGGTCTGCAATTTTTACAGACTATTTGTCAATTTTCCACACAGCTTCCCATCAAGGTTTCTTCTACATTTTGCATAAGGAATATTGATGAGGTGTAATTTCCTGTTTCTCAAAACTCTTCCCTTTACCCATAAAATTTTGTATTTTTAAAATTTTTTATGGTTTCTCAATTAGTTGCTCCATTATATAATATTTGCAATATTGTTTATTAAGAATTTTAAGTCATTAAGAAAGCTCTTTAAAAGAAAAGAAAGTAATGTATAAATGATTTTCAAAAATGTAATTGAATCTTCTTAAGATAAAGTTTATAATTACACACACACACAAAAAGCACTGAAGAGGTATTTTGGCAAACTCAATATATTGTTCCCATACATGAACACAGTTATTTATGACAACTACATTAAACACAGTATGTAGGTGATTTCTTCATACAGGTTCTGTCCTACAGAGATTTAATTGTTTTAAATATGATAATATTAATACAGTCTCATCTCATTTCCTTAGTCCTTGAGAAACATCATTTTTACAGCTCCTTACAATGTAAGATTATTTTATCATGGATAAACAGTTTTACTTTCCTGCAGGATGAAATTTACTAATCCATAGAGTGATCAGGAATTTGTTCTTACCATTGTTTCTGCCTTGAATTTCTTCTCTGCTCTTAAACCACAGTTTGTTATGATGATTCTGGCCCTGTGCCTCTTAGAAGCCCCCTTCCCTTAACCTGGAACCCCCCTCCGTTGCTCATTCTGCCTTGCCATGTTCCCCCAGAGCAATCTCTTATTATCTACACTGGAGATTATTAGAAGTACTTTATTAAAGGAACTGACGGATTTAAACCTAGCTGCACAGTGATGGAACAACAGACATTTAAATGGATATCCAAGTTAAGACCCTTTCTGATTATAGATACCATCTACATCTTTATTTGTTTCTTCACCTTTCCTCAACAAATCCTTTCTTCTCATGAATCCCATTACTTCCTCTGTCAGTTTTTGTCTCTTAAAACTAAATATTTCAGGTTTGGCCAGAAGTTACAGAAGGCCCCCTTCTGATCATTTGATTTGTCACTCTAGCTTGATGGAAAGAATAATTATACTTCCATGGTTCATGCAAAGCGAGGTGTTCAAAGAACATTCTATTCTCCTGTCAACGTATTTTGAATTAGTTTTATAGAGGCAATAACACCTCTGTAACCTATAAAAATAAACTTTCATTAATAAAAACAATCGCACCATCTCAAAATAAATGTAAGCTAATTATATGTGGGGAATAAACATCTACTCTACCCAGTAACTGTCTTTGCAATTGCCACATCTGAAACAACAAATTTCACCATAATCATGCAGAGGAGCACTTATGGGATTCTATTTCTCAACTAAGCTGATGGGCTATAAATGCTTCTCTATATTTTTGCTAGAAACATGGTCCAAATTTGATTCGGTTCTTTTTTTTTCATCTTTCGCCGTATTGTCGGGGGAAACAGGTAAAGGAGTAGGGAAGCTAGTCAAACTACAAAATTAGAAACATGTGTAAGAACAAATTCATTTTTATATTGCTTATACTTGTATTAATTTTATTTACAAAACCTCAAAGAGCTTCTTAGATATCTTGTGCTGTGAATTGTTTAAAAATTATTGTTGTCATTCTAGTGGTTAAAGAAACAGAGGCTTTGCATGGTTGAGGTATCTTGCAAAAATAATATTTTTTGTTTAAATCAGCTGTACAAAACTTCTCAATTCATATGAAATAAATAACATATATATCTGATTGTTGGCATTTATAAATGATATTGAAAAAGAACATGAAGTGGACCATTTTTAAAGATGGCAATAGAATATATAACTCATGCTTATGGGTAATGGAAGAGGTTAAACAGGCCATGAACCTAGGAATAAAATATTTTCTTCACATGTGCTTCAGAGACATGCATGGATATTTTGAGAATAGAAATTGCTTTCACTGTGTTGAGGGTGAGAAAATTAATTTGAAGAGGACATAGACAGATTTATAGGTGACTTATTCTTATGTTTGAATAATCCATGTCGACTTTCTTTCAGAAAGAATCAAGATCTTAAACTATTTTCTGCTCATTTTCCTAATCAACCAGTATGTTACTTCCCACCTCGTCCTTGCTTTTTCCTTTTTTAAATGTAGCTCTAGTTATTATTGGTTCATGTTGATCACTTGTAAATTAACTTTGAGGTAGATACAGAGTTATACGTCATTGTTTTTCTTGTCTGGGGTCGAAGATGTTTTATTGGTCTTCATAAATGCTTTCAACCATTTGAAAACAATAATGCAACGCATAGAAATAAAAACATTTTAGGTTGTCTCTGTCTTTATAAAAACACACCTAATCACACACAGAAATGTATGAATGTAGAAATGCATGTATATATGTTTGTATACATATATGTTTTATATTTGAAATGAAAAGTAATAAATGACATATACTCATCATACCCAATATACTCTGTCTTCTTTTCTTTCTCAGTCAAATGGACTTCAATTTATCTAAACTAATCTTTTCAAGTCTATTTTATTCTTTTATATTCTATCTTATCTTTTTAAATGCTGGCCAAAATCTAGCATATAGATTTCATAGCCCCCTATGAAATATTGTTTTAAAAACAATATTTCTAATCAGATCTGGTAAAGAAAACAAAAACAAAAACATTCATTTCAGTTTAAATATAATGTAGTCAACAACAACAACAAAATGAAATAAGTAACTTCATTACTTTAGGAGAACAGTATGCAAAAGAGTGTACATTATAAAGTAGTAAATGCCTTGAAAAAGTGATGTATAAAATGTTTGGTTCCTGCCACACCAATATAGGAATATTATGAAAGTGTAATATTTTCCTCTCATAAAATAAGAATCATATAGAATAAACCATTTTATAAAAATTTAGTGATGAGAATTACTATTATGAAGTGAAGGAAAATAAGATTTGTAATAAATTATCCCATTTACTGCAAAAGGTCCCTAAGTAGCTGTGGCACTCACCACATTAGGGGTTGTGAAAAATAGAACCCCATTTCAGGCAATGTCCTAAGGTTCTTTTTTTCTCATCCCACACCCTTCCCCAACACATATACAAGCCACTCTTGGACAGCACGCTATGAGAATACAATAGCAGGGGAGTTGTTCAGAAATCATTGCTGCCTAAACTTATAGGAGACTGACAACTATTGAGAAAAGCATTTTGAAAACAAGAATAAGATACTGACTTCTAAAACCATTGTAAAGTTAGACTTCAGAAATAATAGTACATTAAGAAAGATATGCATGCATGCCCATGCACACACAGAAAGAGAGAGAGAGTGAGAGAGAGCAGGTAGTTAAATAAAGAAAATTATGCATTTCTAAGGCCACTTGAGATTGTAATTATTCTCTCTGCGATGAAAGAAAACCCAGATTTTTAACATTTAAGAAGTTAGGAATAAAGTTGTTCTGTTCAGAAATTAATAGCTTAGAGGAAATATACAAAGCTTTATATTTTTAGGGAGACTAGAAATAGAAATGGTGATCTAGCTGTTTTTGTGTTTGTTTGTTTTGTTTTCATTTTGTTTTTTTCTTTTTTGAGATGGAGTCTGACTCTGTCACCCAGGCCAAAGTGCCGTGCAGTGGCATGATGTCGGCTCACTGTAACCTCCGCCTCTCAGGTTGCATCAGTTCTCCTGCCTCAGCCTACCAAGTAGCTGGGATTACAGGCATGTGCCACCATGCCCAGTTAACTTTTGTATTTTTAGTAGCGATAGGGTTTCACCATGTTGGCCAAACTGGTCTCGAACTCCTGACCTCAAGTGATCTGCTCGCCTCAGCTTCCCAAAGTGCTGGGATTACAGGCGTGAGCTACCGCGCCCAGCCTGATCTTGCTGTTTTTAGTTCATCTCAGTGTGTCACTTTTTTGTTTCATTTTCTGATTATGGAATGCGAAGTGTACACATTTAAAGCAGATTATCAGTTTTGTTTTCACACTGTCCTGGGCTATTTTGATAAGAGGGAGAATCTGCCTTCATGACATCATCTCCACACAATATGTCAAAGTCCTTCACCCTTTATGGGAGATTGTTGGCGTGGTTAAGGAGCAGGACAGGTAAGAAGAATCTTGAGAACAGTGGGTATTCATATTCAAAGACTGATGGGCCATCCACTGTTGGCAGTCTGTGTGCTCAGAATTCCTGTGGTTCCCGCACAGCAACTGGGCATCAATGCTAAAATCCCTCTTTACTGTCTCACATGCAAGGCATTGACACCTCTCTATTCCACCTCCCTAGTTCCAGTGCTTCCTCCTTACAAGCATTGTGTCTTTGAGGAGTTGAAAATTCACTCTGAAAGGTGCTACCAGAATCTTGATGAAACATGCTCCAGCCAAAGGCACCTTTGAGAACTGTCTCTTGGTAAGAATAAACTTTTGTTGTTGTTCATTTTTTTTTTTTTATTGTATCTCAGAGCATGAGTGAAAGAGCAAACTAGGAGAGAAGCCAGAATATAAATTTTATCATCATTTAAAACTGATATAATCAATTATATTATCTTTATTATACTTCATAAACAAAAAGGCCTTATTTAATTATTTGCATTTTACTTCATAAATTTACATATTTATTGTCTTTTATAATAAAGGGTACAATATAGATAAATTATACATTTTTTTCAGGTGAAAAACTTTGCTCACTATCTTTGCAACCTAGAATAGTACATTCCAAGTTGTAGGCAGTCATGTTAGGTGCATAATAGTAACATATAACTCATGTAGGAAAATGTTTTCTTGTGACCAGTATTTCTGCCTTGTTTCCTTCTTGAGACAAATAATATTAAAGAATACATGATTTAACAAATACAAGATATATATGAAAGTCATAAAAACCAACTTTAGGTTATTGGTTATCTCTGGAGAGTGAGGATGGAAGAAGTGATGGGAATGGTGCTTTTGTTCACTCTTTAATGTTTATTTATTTATTTACTTATTTATAAAATGCTGAAACTAAATGATAAAAACATTACTATGTATTAAATTTGGAGTTTGATAGAAACATAACATATATTATACTTTTGACCAGTTTATTTCATATCTTTCAAAATAAAAAATCTTAAACTTTTTATAAGTATAAATGTATGGTTTAGTACAATCAGTTAAAAAAAAAAGTCTTAATATAAATGCCTGCCCCTTGGAAAATAATTTTACGGAAAAAAAAGGAGCATTTAAAAAACACGTAGTGCAAAATCAGAACTTTCAAATAACGGTTTTCTGATAGTAACTGTGTTATCTTCACAGTTAGGAGGTATACAATGTTTCAATACCTAGAGTTAAACACACATGGGGCTAAACCCCTGGAGATGGTTGTTAACTCCGAATTTTAATAAGATATCAGAATTATTGAGAGTGGCTAGTGCCACACTATGAAGAAAAAATACACTTCTTAATTTATGAAGCCCTTGAGGGTTGGGATATCAAATTTTATCCCACAATTTCAACAATGTCCAGCTGGCACATAGTATACCCTCAATTGTATTTTGTTACTATCGTGCAAATCTATAAATATTGTCATGTTTAATATAAAAATGACTATGAAAATGAACTACAAATCATGGAGGAATTGTATTGATAAATATTTCTTACAGCTATTGGTGAAAAACTTTAGGCAGGTATAACAGAAAGCTTTCTGTTCTAATCTAACCAAGAGTCTTTTTCTTGTGATATCCAAATTTTGTTGATATTCTTTTTTATTTCCCACATTTTATTTCTCACATTAAATGATTTAAACATATAATGCAATTATCTTGAAACAGAACATTTACAACAGTTATTGGTAAAAGTTCTGGGTCTGTGTTTATAAATCCTCAATGAATACTTTAAATAGAACAATATTATCAATATTCTTCTTTTTTTTTCTTTTTGCATTGTTTATTTTTGAATATGTACAGTATTAATATGATTTAAAACTGTAATAAATGTTATACTCAGTGAAATGTTACTTTATTATTATTTTTATTTATTTATTTATTTATTTATTTATTTATTTATTATTATACTTCAAGTTCTAGGGTACATGTGCATAACGTGCAGGTTTGTTACATATGTATACTTGTGCCATGTTGCTGTGCTGCACCCATCAACTCATCAGCACCCATAGACTCGTCATTTACATCAGGTATAACTCCCAATGCAATCCCTCCCCCCTCCCCCCTCCCCATGATAGGCCCCGGTGTGTGATGTTCCCCTTCCCGAGTCCAAGTGATCTCATTGTTCAGTTCCCACCTATGAGTGAGAACGTGCGGTGTTTGGTTTTCCGTTCTTGTGATAGTTTGCTAAGAATGATGGTTTCCAGCTGCATCCATGTCCCTACAAAGGACACAAACTCATCCTTTTTTATGGCTGCATAGTATTCCATGGTGTATATGTGCCACATTTTCTTAATCCAATCTGTCACTGATGGACATTTGGGTTGATTCCAAGTCTTTGCTATTGTGAATAGTGCTGCAATAAACATATGTGTGCATGTGTCTTTATAGCAGCATGATTTATAATCCTTTGGGTATATACCCAGTAATGGGATGGCTGGGTCATATGGTACATCTAGTTCGAGATCCTTGAGGAATCGCCATACTGTTTTCCATAATGGTTGAACTAGTTTACAATCCCACTAACAGTGTAAAAGTGTTCCTATTTCTCCACATCCTCTCCAGCACCTGTTGTTTCCTGACTTTTTAATGATTGCCATTCTAACTGGTGTGAGATGGTATCTCATTGTGGTTTTGATTTGCATTTCTCTGATGGCCAGTGACGATGAGCATTTTTTCATGTGCCTGTTGGCTGTACGAATGTCTTCTTTTGAGAACTGTCTGTTTATATCCTTTGCCCACTTTTTGATGGGGCTGTTTGTTTTTTTCTTGTAAATTTGTTTGAGTTCTAGCTGGAGGCATCACGCTACCTGACTTCAAACTATACTACAAGGCTACAGTAACCAAAACAGCATGGTACTGGTACCAAAACAGAGATATAGACCAATGGAACAGAACAGAGTCCTCAGAAATAATACCACACATCTACAGCCATCTGATCTTTGACAAACCTGAGAGAAACAAGAAAGGGGGAAAGGATTCCCTATTTAATAAATGGTGCTGGGAAAATTGGCTAGCCATAAGTAGAAAGCTGAAACTGGATCCTTTCCTTACTCCTTATACGAAAATTAATTCAAGATGGATTAGAGACTTAAATGTTAGACCTAATACCATAAAAACTCTAGAGGAAAACCTAGGTAGTACCATTCAGGACATAGGCATGGGCAAAGACTTCATGTCTAAAACACCAAAAGCAACGGCAGCAAAAGCCAAAATTGACAAATGGGATCTAATTAAACTAAAGAGCTTCTGCACAGCAAAATAAACTACCATCAGAGTGAACAGGCAACCTACAGAATGGGAGAAAATTTTTGCAATCTACTCATCTAACAAAGGGCTAATATCCAGAACCTACAAAGAAATCAATATTATTCTTATACAGATTATACTTGCTTCTAATTTGCTCTTCAAAATACCTTCCTTACCAGGTATATTGCTGCAGAAAAGTTTTATTTTGTTTTGCTTTGTTTTGCTCCATACATAACCCTGCATATTCATGGCCCTGATCTGTAACAGGGCTATTCAGTCTCTTAAATGCTGACTTGTTTTATGTTTCCTCTGAGACAGTAATTATAATTTCGAAGTTGAAATCTCATTTAAAATCAGATTGCCTTCTTCTCCGCGTGCTCAAGAATATACAGAAATAAGACTGTCATGATACTATCGGAGTAATCTCTTCACAATATCTCTTCTTGCATATCTTTTTAGCTCACGGCCGTATTATGTGCACAGTTGTTTGCGTTATGTCTTTTAATCGGTTTTTATTTTCTTCATGTATATAATGTTCACCAGACATAATTATTCTAAAAACGGTAGTCTTAATCTCACTGTCTTTCCACTAAACACTATAAAACAAGCATCTTGAGTAGTCTATCTAAATCAATATACTTCACTATAAGAATATCTTAAAAGTGCAAATAAAATTCATATTAATATTTATGTGTGTCAAATATTTGGTAAAATTTAATAAAAGTCAGGATAAAAATAACAGTCATAAAGTAAGGTGCTCTAACACCTCCACAGATTTTTTTTTATTTGCAGATTTATATAGCACTGAAATCAGATGGGCAAACAGTCAATATAAACATATTTTATTGCACTGTCTGTTTTCACCAGATTTGTTGCTTGACAACATTTTTATTTACTGATAGCACTAAAAATGAAATGGATAAATGGAATGTGAAGGTATTTTTAACAAGTCTTGTTGGCTTATATAACATTTGGAATTTTAAAATTGCCTTATTTTATGAGTTCTAAGATCAAACTTTCCCAACAGCATTATAAATACACAGCAAAAAAATTGATATGATGTCACAGAAATGAATAAATGTCATATTTATTGAAAGACCGTAGCAAAACATAATAATTTGAGAGTATATTTCTTAAAATTTTTCGAGGTGTTTTGTATGTGAACTTTGACCTTATATAATTATATTTATAGCTTTATAAAATATTTTGGATTTTCTTACTTAACAATTTACAATGACAGTTTTAAAATTTTTGCTTATTATTAAGTCTCTTTAATTGTACCAAGGCTTTATAATTTATAAAAATTGACTCAATTTGTCATACCCATTCTGTAAGAGAGATATCTTAATTTTACACTTGTAACATGTGAAATTTAGAACTATTTTAACTTGGCCATGATCATATGACTAACAAATTGACAGTGCCAGAATTCATAATTTGCACTGAGTTCTGTCTGTTTTCATAACTTTAAGCTGTTTTCTACTTTGAATTACTTATGATCAAAAATTTTCCTCCAAAATTAGTGTTTAAAACTTTACTTAAAATAGGGAATTATAATAATGATTAATACTAAAGATCACATATTTTTTACATATTTCAAAAAATAATTCCTAGGTATTTTTATTCTGGTCGCCTATATGCAATGGAACAAGGAGTTCAAAATAGCATTGCTGAAAAATGCTCTCTAGAAAAATAGATTTTCATGACACCTCTTTGAGACTTTCCAATAAACTAATAAGTGAAAGAATTTTAGAAACTTTTTTAAATAAAGAGAATAAAAAATTTGTTAAGCCTTTGGCTGGTTAAAATATAGTTGATGTATTACTGGCTGTGTAAGAAGATCTTTGCCTTTCCTTTTATCCCTTTCTGTCTTACAACAGAGGATCTAGGTAAAGGAAAAATCTCAGACCTGGCAATATTCTTCACACCAGCTAAACAAAGATAAAGGAAGAATTTACTAAATGTATTTTCTTAAGAAGAATGTAAAATATAAAGAAATATAATAAGAATATATTTAACCTAGAATCATCAACAAAATGGTTTGAAGACAAAATAACCTAAAGGCTCCATGTGGTGCATTTTCTAATGATCATAAAACAGTTTGATTGAGCTCCAATTTTAAAAAGTATTACAAGTAATGAAGCATAATAATTAGGTAGTTATGAAAAAATATGGAATAAAAATGATTAATGCTACCTGATAATTATATTAATTATAGTTATATATATAAGAATGTATCATGAATAATTTTCAGACAAATTGCTAAAAAGAGAACATAGACAAAATTTTCCAAAATTTGGGGTGAGAATGTGGAACAGTAGTCCAGATTTTTAAGATTACTCCATTTTTCAATTTGTGAGAGCCTTCAAAATACCTTTTTAAAATAAGATAATGAAGAAGCATAGCATATTATAGAGTATGAGAAAACAGAAAAAAAAAAAAACAAAAAAAACCAAAACAAAACAAACAAAACAAACAAACAAACAAAAAAACACTGACCTTAGTTCCTTTTGCCACCCCAAAACATAAGTAACTTATTTATATGTAAGGAAAAGTATTTAGATGTATCCACTATCCTTGGTATTGCAGTTAAGATACAAGGCAGATAATAAGGGTACTTAATACTCACACCCTAAGAAGACCTGTTAAGCAGCCTCCAAAAAATAGAACCAGTCTACCCCCGAGCACTGCCTTATCCATGCTTACAAAAAGCAGAAGAGGCCCTTCCATCTTTATCCACTGCTACACCAGCTTCCCATCCATTCCTCCCCAAACACATCAGAACCACCACCACCAACAACAACAACAAAGATTGTGCTGAGTAACTTGAAGAAAATATAGGGTATTTATTACATAGGAATTATTGTAAAATGATAACTATGACACTGCTTAATCATGGAACTTCCCAGTTTTATCATTAAGAAGCACAGGAAGAAACTCCCCTACGGAAAATTTTGTTTAGGGAACAGTGGGGGACAACATTAGCCCATAACTGAGTTTCTGTATAATCTTGTTTTGCACCCTAGTCACATGTGCTGCACTCTCCTATAGGGAACGCACAACATCTAGAGAAGCAACAATGTTAGGAAATTCACTTTCATCAGAAAGTGAAACTGACTACAATGGATATGGGATAAGGGCATCTTCCTTGAGCAAGGTATAACTGCTGACGTATGCAAGAGGATCTTTGTATTCTCTTTACCCCTTTGTGCCCCACACCATGGAATCTGGGTGGATCTGGTGTCTCAGGGCCAGTTAAGGGTTCTCTCCTCCGTTTCTGCAATGGCTGTGCTATGAAAATGAGAGTAAATAAACTCTGAACTGGATCTGAGATTAGAGTTTTAAAGCAGATTGGACTACGTTTTAATAAACAACATAACCAGAAGATAACAGAATTTAAGTATTAAGAGAACAAAGCCTTGGTGCAAATCAAAGGTTTGAAATAGCACAGGCACAGGGCAATCGTTGGAAAATAGCATTTTCAGCTGAAACTACCTAATAAACTATCAAGTTTATTTATCAAGTTTATCAATTATCAAGTTTATCAATCTAAGCTGATTGTGTATATTTTGCCATTTCAGAATTCTTGGGTAGATGTTTTTATTGAGCAGAGATGGCTCAAAATTTTCTGTGAATATCACATGTTTCTGTACTCACATAAAAATGAATATTAACAGTTATTCTCTTATATCTGAAGATAAAATTCTCCTTGTTTTACAGTAGAACTTTTTTTTTAGCTCAAATAGTATGTTGGCTTTAGCTGTTTAAATAAAATATACCATTTCTGTAAATGGTAAAACGTATGGAAAACTGTTGATATTTCACATAGAAGATAGTTCACTTCAACATTGTGGTGTTTTTATAGCTAAAATTTTAAATGGATATTACATTGCTCTTTGTTGAATTTATGTTTGAAGCAATATTTTGTGAAAATTATTTCCAGTTGTGAATTATTCTGTCTGCACAACTTGCTTCCAATTATTTGCAATCAAGTTTATTGAATTGCTGAACTATCTAGATATGTTTGATTGCATCTAGACGTTGTCTTTGTATAAAAAAAATGTTTTGTAAGCATTACTTACTGTTTTTGCAAGAACAGACAGTAGCATTTACAAGATATATATGAAATAATATAAGGCAAAGTTACAAGCATTAAGTTATCTTAGACATTTTACTACCCTCAAGACATCTTATTTGTGATTCACTGTTTTCATTAAGTTCTCTTTCCAACAATAGTGTTTAAGTTTAATGCCATTTATTTTTACTTCTGTCTGCTCTGAAGGGATTCAGTTCTGTTGGTATTTAGCATGTAGGCATCTGACAGTTTTGTTTCAACTTTAAAGTTTTTTTTTTTTTTCAGTTCCATCCTGACAAAAAGTAAACATAAATATATTTTATTACCCAGATCATTTAACAAAAAAAGGAAAAATCTACATAGTATGCAGAAGTGTCAGTGTAACAATTGTGTTCTATATGAAATCATTAGAATAAACTTTTCAATACACAAAACAAATTTTCCTCTATTTATTTATAAAAGTGGAGTATTAGACTGAGAAATTTTCCACAGCTTTGTTAAATAATAAGTTGAAAATATTTTTGCTTCAGATATTTAGTTTCTCTGTATAATATTTAAACAATTATATTTCCTATATATTAGAAGAAATGAGCCATATTAAGATGCATCATTGAAAGAACGTACATTTAGGCCAGGGACAGTGGCTTACGCTTGTAATCCCAGCACTTTGGTTGGCCAAGGCAGGTGGATCATGAGGTCAGGAGTTGGGGACCATCTTGGTCAACATGATGAAACCCTGTCTCTACTAAAGGTAAGAAATTAGCCAGGCGTGGTGGTGCACATCTGTAATCCCAGATACTCAGGAACCGGAGGCAGGAGAATTGTTGATACCCAGGAGGCGGAGGTTGCAGTGAGCCGAGATGGTGTCACTGCACTCCAGCCTGGGTGATAGAGCAAGACTCTGTTAAAAAAAAAAAAAAAAAAAAAGAACATACATTTCAATTTATCATCACAATATACTTAAGGAAAAAAGTGTGCTGTTTTGCAACTAACAGCACCCCCACACAATTCCATGCATGTTAATATGTTGTAAATCTCAATATAATTTAAAAATGTAACTGATGAGATAGGTTAATTACTATAAAAATAAACTATATTTAAAAATTAGAATGATACACTCAGGTCTCAATATCTACTCTTTGTGTTCATTTCTTAATTCTTATTTGGAAGTATAGGAAACAATAAGAAGAGATTACCAATTTCACCAGACTCCATCAAATTCTCATTGTTACAACTATTTCAGAGGGGGCAGATACTCTGAGTTGCTGACTCAAAAGACACACCCTAAGTTCTTCCTTTATAGCAGACACTTGATTTTCTTAAGAGGCCAGTGTGCTCAAAAGCAGGAAATGACTCATGATTTCTAATCACTGAATTGTCTTCAGCTCATTTGCTAGATCCTGGCCATTGGATTTACAAGAATCTATGCTGGGAGGACCTGGGGAGGACTTTGCTTTCCTGGTAAAATGAATTGAAGCTCTCTTCACTGTTTTACGTTCTTAAAGTGCATACTACTATAGTTACAAAAACCATAGAGTTGTCATACAAAATCATGGTGAAAATCAAAAGTCAATATAATTAAGGTGGTAGAGTGTTTACACAGAATGGACCGGGGTTCTTTGATGACTTCATTAAAATTTCAACTTTAAAAAAAAGTGAGCAAACTTGATCTTGATTGCCATGAAACTTGGGACCAATTACAACATGATAACTAGAAGGAAAAAGCAATACTTAACTAGGATTGAATTGTGTCCCTCTCCAGCAAAACATTATGTTGGACTACTAACCACCAGTACCTCAGAATGTGACTTTATTTGAAGATAGGATTTTTACAGAGATAAGAGAGTTAAAATGAGGTCAACAAGGTGGGTCCTAATTTAATATGAGTGCTGTTTTTTTTAAAACGGGGAACATTTGGATGCAGACACAGACAAGCACACAGGGAGAATACCGTGTAAAGAGTGGAGTTGTGCTGCCACGAGCAAAGGACCTACCAGAAGCTAAGAGAAGCGTGGAACAGATCCTTCCCCAGAATCTTCAGAGAAAGCATGGACCTACTGATGTCTTCGTTTCTGATTTCTGGCCTCCAGAACTGTGAGACAACAAATTTATTTTCTTCTAAGCACCCAGTTTGTGTTAACTTGTTACAGCAAGAAAGTAATATGATATTTAAGTTTTAAAAATGAAATATTTTTCATTTTATCACTTGCTGAGTAAAGTGAGATTTTAAAACAAACCTTACCTGTAAAAATTATTTAGTTGAGCTCATTATTCTATATATAATGAGGGCAATAAATATAATAGACTTTCTAAAATGAGGCTAATATTAATTCTTATTCTTTGAGAAAGTCTGCAATAGAAAATCAGCATTTATTTGTTCATTAGATTCCCATAGACTTAGATAGCAATAAAATATCTTTAAATTTCAGTCTATTCACAGTGCACCCTTCAGATCAGTTTACTTTGATGTCTTTATAATGCAATCATCCAATCTATTCTCAATCCGTGCTTTCTTATTCATTCAGCATAACAATATCATATGATTTATCTTTTGAATAAGGTGGTGTTTTTCTCAAACTGTATATGATTCATAAATTGCTTTCTTCGGCAGAGGGAAATGTGAGCTCATTTCCTGCCAAACAAAGTAACTGCATAAGAAGGGAAGAAACGTATTAAGATGGTGCAAGTTTTATCTTTTTACGGAAAAGAATATGGTGTTAAAGCCATTTTTGTTATGAAAGCTGAAAAGGCAAAGGTCTAATGTTCATCTATTCAAAGATAATAGGCTAAAAGTTAAACATTTAAAGAATGGAAACATTCTCTTCTGTACAACCCTAGCTAGAATAAATTCTAGACGAGTTTTACAACAAATCATATAATTCTACATAAATCAAAAGTTTGTAGGCATACAATTTTATTAAGTGAGTTTTCTTGAAGTGAACAATTCTATTATATAATATAATAGAATTATAAACAAGGCATATTAAATGATTAGATATCCTTGCCAATGTCTTATTGAATGGCAATCACTTAAGGAAAAGGTACATCATCAGATGAGATATTTTCCTAAATCGAGGTGACCAAAGCAATAATTATATTCGTAAAATTAAGGATTTTACTAATTGCTCTATGCTCTTTCTGTTTGAAAGAATGAAAATCAATGAATCCTCCACAGATTTTCACTTCCATTACAAATTTTCTGTGCTTTGCACAATATACCCCTTTGAGAATTCAGAAAATGAGCATGTTAAAAACAAGAAAACTTGTATAACCTCCCCAGTGCTGAGTTCCTTGAAGTTCTTCCACTAAGAAATACTTATTTTAATAGATCACCAATATAAATACTATTTATTATCTGAATGATGAGACTGTAAAATATAAAACTTCAAGAAATTAAAGTCTAGTAAAATGTCTTTTTTTTTTTGACAGATCATTCCCATAAAATGGATTTCCAGGAAAAACTTAATATTACGTATGTATTTCAGTGGGCAAATCCTTGAATAGATGTAATAGGCAAGATTTAGCCTGTGGGCTGTAGCTTGCCCATCCCTCTTCATTCTAGAATATTAAGTTCTATGGGCTTGATAGCTGATATAGTTTGGGTTTTTGTCCCTGTCCAAACTTCATGTAGAATTGTAATACCCATTGTTAAAGGAGGGGCCTTGTAGAAGGTGATTGAATTGTGGGCAGATTTCCCGCTTTGCTTTTCTCATGATAGTGAGTGAATTCTCATGAGATCTGGTTGTTTAAAAATGTGTGGCACCTCCGCCTTCTCTCTCTTCCTCCTGCTCCAGTCATGTAATACATGATTCCTTCCTCTTGGCCTTCTGCCATGATTGTAAGTTTCCTGAGGCCTTGCTCACCATGCTTCCTGTACAGCCTGCAGAACTGTAAGCCAATTAAACCTCTTTTCTTCATAAATTATCCAGACTCAGGTAGTTCTTTATAGTAATGTGAGAACGAACTAATAGAATAGCCTATTTACTTGTTTCTTTGTGAAAAGAATAGGGTGTTCTTGCATTCAAGCTTAAGTCTCTTGAGCCTAAAGTTCATGTCGTTTTAGGAAGGACAAACAAGGAAAATATGAGAAGTACAATATGGCATAATACATAAATCTATATTCAAATCTTTAGTGTTCAATGTCATGCTATTGAACCATACAGTGTGGTTTAGTGAATTATATTTATGTTTCCCCTTATCTTTGCTTGCACAAGATCTATTCTTTTATCTTCTTAATATACATGCATTCTCCTGACTTTATTAAAAGTAAAATAATATACTGTGCAAAGGAAAACAAAAGAAAGGGAAAGCTAATTTGTCAGTGTACTATCATCATATTTTAAATTATGTAAAATAGATATTTATTACATATTAGAAAAAACAGTGAGTAAAAATTTATAAATTAGAAACTGTGAGTCATCTGTATTTTTCTGGGACTTAACACTTTTACTCAACCTTACGTTTTTAGAGTAATCCAAGTTGAAGACTGCAGTATGTTCATTTTCATTCTTATATAGTACTCCAGTTTTCTAATATTATCTATTCTTTTCTTCTCTGTTGATAGAAACAAGTGTTGTTCCTATTTCGGGCTATAATATATAATACTTCTATGAACATTTTGTACATGGATTCTGGTATATCTATGTGGACATTACTCACATATGTACTTAATAATGAGATTTTAGGAAATTTATACACATCCTTGACTCTACTGGAAATAATTTAAAATAAATGTTTCCCATAGATATATGAAGTTATACTCTCAAGGTCAGTGAATGGATGGTGGATATCTTTATTTTTCTCTTCTCTCTCTCTCTCTCCAATTTAATTATCATTTTTGTAGCATTTTCTAAGTTCCAGGCACAGCTGTACATTTAGATCTTACAAGCTTAATTTATCTCAAAAATGTCACAATAAAATATACATTGTTATAAATTCTTTGCATACAGGAAGTAGAAAAGGGAAATAGAATTTCGATGAGGAGACTGTGTTCAGCAATACATCAGTTCCTGCCTCTAGGCCCTGGAAGATGGAGTCTGAAAAGAGTTTCTTGGCTTTATAAGCAAACTATGGTGGTCTTTGTTAGAGCCTTTTCATGAAAGCTTAAGAGATTACCAGGGACTAAAGAGAGAATGGAAGAGAAGAATGTGAGCTATACAGGTGACACTTTGAATACGTTTGGTTTGGGGAAAGCAGAACAGAATGTGAAGATGGACTTGAAAAAGAAAGGATAGATGTCTCCCTCTTAGTTAAGGTATGATTTACATATAATTTTTTAAATATGTCAGTAAGTGACTTTATATATCACATTTATTTTTATCAGTGAATGATATTCTATTGTATGGATGCACCACAATTTGTTTATCCATTTACCTGTTGGAGGACATCTTCACTGTTTCCAGTTTTGGTCAATTATGAAAAAGTCATTGCATATGTTCATGGGAAGTTTTTTTGTGTGTGAGCATAAGTTTTCAAACCAATTGGGTAAATACCTAGAAGTATGATTGTAGGATCCTTGGGTATTACCATGATTAGCTTTGGAAGAAGCTGCCAGGCTTTCAAAGCATTTCTATCAGGAATGAACAAGAGCTCCTGTTGCTTCGATTCTCCAGGGCATTCAATTTGTCAGTTTTTTTGGATTTTAGTCATTCTATTGGATATGTAGTAATATCTCATTGTTGTTTTAATTTGCAAATATTTAATTCCTTAATATAAAAGAATGAACATTTTTTAAATATTATTTGACATATATGTATTATTTAGTGAGAAGTATCTTTCAGAACTTTTGCTCATTTTTTCATTGGGTTGTGCATTTTCTTATTGTTGAATATTAGTTGTTCTTTGTATATTTTGGATACAAGGCCTCTATCAGATATGTGTTTTTCAAGCATTTTGGCCTCTGGCCCAATCTGTGGCTTCTCTTTTTATTTCCTTAACGTTACTTTTGGCAGACTTTTAGTTGAATTTAACTTACCATTTTTTTTTCATGAATTGTACATTTGATGTTGTATATAGTAACTAATTTCCAAGTGACTCAAGGTCACTTAGATTTTATTTTATATTATTTTTAGAAGTTTTATAGTTTTGCATTTCACATTATTAGGTCTATGATCTATTTTAAGTTAACGTTTTAAAACATATAGGCCTGCATATAGACTCTGGTTTTTGTTTTGTTTTACTTTGAATTACTTGCATTTTTTTTTTTTTTTGGTATATGAACATTCATCTGTTCAAACGCCCTTTGTTAAAAAGACTATTCTTTTTCCATTGAATTGCCTTTGCTCCTCTTTCAAAAATCGAACTATATTTGTTTGTATCTATTTCTGCTCTGACTACTGTTCTATCGATTAATATCTATTGTTTCACCAATAGCACGCATTCTTGATTTTTATAACTTTATAACAAGTCCTGAACTTGATACGGTTTTGCTGTGTCCCCACCAAAAATTTCATCTTAAATTGTAATTCCCATAATGCCATAATCTCCACATGTCAAGGGAGAGACCAGGTGGAGGTAATTGAATGATGGGGTAAGTTTCCCCCATGCTGTTCTCATGATAGGAAGTGAGTTCTCATGAAATCTGGTGATTTTATAAGTGCTTTGGCAGTTCCTCCTGTGCTCATTCTCCTTCCTGCCACCTTGTAAAGAAGGTACCTTGTTTCCACTTCTCCTTCACCATGATTGTAAGTTTTCTGAGGACTCCCAGCCATGCTGAACTGTGAGTCAATTAAACCTGTTTCCTTTATAAATTACCCAGTCTCGGGCAGTTCTTTATAGCTATGCGAAAACCGACTAAAACAGAACTCAAGTAATGCCAGACTTTCAGCTAACATTTCAACATTTATACACATTTAGTTCATTCTGCTAAACATTTTCAAATGCTCTCACTCAAAATATAAGATAGGTTCACCTGCTCCACATTCTTCTCAACATTTGTATGGTCTTTTTCACTTTTAGACATTCTGATGGATGTCTAATATTTTGCTGGGATTTAATGTGCATTCCTCTGTTGAAAATGACATTTTTGGAAATCCTTTAATTAAGTTGTCTTTGTGATTTTCTTGTTGGTTTTCAAGAGCTGGTAGTGTTTTCTGGATATAATTATTTTCTGATATATGTGTATAAAAATATCCTTTAAAGTCAATTTTAATTAAGTCTGATTTATTACTCTTTTATGGTTAACTTTTTTATATTCTCTTGTAAGATTATGATAACATTATACTATGATTTCTCTAAAAGCTTGATTGGTTTAGTTTTTAAGTCTGTAAACATTTTGAATAATTTTTTATAAGATACAGTTCAAATTCTCATTTTGTATTTTCATTTTGGGTATATAATTAACAAACTATCATTCATTGAGAATATTTTTATGTTGAAATTCACTGTGACTTTGTTTGAAATGAGGTGAGTGTATGTGTAGGTCTATTACATTCTGTTGGTCTATCTTTCTAACCTGTAATAATAGACACTATCTACATTATTGTCATTTAGTAATAGATCATGAAATCTGTTGATGCAGGTCTTTTGATTTTACTTTTCTTCTCCAATGTTGCCTTGGCTTTTCTAGTTCTTTTGCACTTCCACATGAATTTAAGATTCAGATTATACATACATATACACTGACTTTCTGATGTCTGACACTTTTATGTCATTTCAAGAAAGAACACCAGGAAAAATGTAAACATGTTTTACATAAAATGCCATAAAACCCTCTAGATTTCTGATGCCTTATTATTTCAGCGCCCTTTCTTAACTTTCTTTTTCCCTTTCCAACTTTTTTTTTGGTTCAAGCGGTACAAGCACAGGTTTGTTACATGGGCAAATTGTGTGTCGCAGCATTTTGATATACAGATAATTTTGTCAGCCATGTAATTTTCATAATGCTGGAGAAGTGGTTTTTCAATCCTCACTCGCCTCCCTCCCTCCACCTTCAAGTAGGCTCCAGCGTTGTTTTTCCCTTATTTATGTCCATGTGTAATTAATGTCTTAACGTGTTGAGTAGCTAAGGGCACTCTCATGCCCTTAGACTTGCAAAAAACAAACTATATACCTATTTTTTCCATTTAAAAATAGAAGCTGAAGCAGGGAGGCAAGTTTTTCAAATCATCTTTAATTAATCTGTTTTCCCTACGTGTGATGTTTCATTCATTTGACAGTAAGTTTCCATGTATGTACTTTCCTCATGTGAAATATTAGGCTGCTGGGTATGTTTTTGATAATAAATTTTATAATATCCTATAAGATATTTTAGATCTAAGTCTCCTCAAAGCCAACTTATATTTCTAAAATATACAAAAATTGTACAAAAGTTAGCCAATAGCACATTTCACTTTTCTAGTAGCAGAATGCTCCAGCACTATGGTTTGTATTTAGGCAATGAGGATTTGTAAACATTCTGAATTAAGACACTTCAAAAAAAACTGCTTCACAATCTTAGAGTAAAAATATTATCATATGACTTAAACTTTTCCAGTTATTTACCCAGAAAGTTGTGACAGTTTGTGGGATCCCAAATATATCAAAGAATTTTTCTTTATTCTTTTGCCCTGTGATTCCATAGTTAAAGCTGCCTACTCACCCTAAGATTTCCTAAGTAAGAGGAAGCACTCAAGAATTTATTCCCTAAAGAAGATGGTCTAGTATAGACTACTATAATCTCCACGACTAGACATAAAATAAGGGTTACTCAATTTAAAATGTAATATATTCATATGGATTCTAATAATATTGGAAGAAGAAAAATTTAAAATGAGCATGAACACAAATCATTCATTATTATTGAGTTTGTATAAAGGGACAGAAGGCGTAGCTATTTTGGGGGGAACTATCACAAGATTAGTTTTTAAGAGAATGGTAACAGATCCATGAGAATATGTTTAGGAGGCATTTAAATATAGAAATGAAGCTTAGAATGTGATAAAAATGAAGCTGTACATCAGGTAATTATCCCCTAAAACATTTTTTAACTATTTGTTTTTTATTTTTTAGATCTTAGTCTGTTTCCTGTCTTAAATTTTCTAACTATGGATGAAGAAAATGTATTTGAATGCTATAGGTTCTAGACTGAAAAAAAATCATGTAGACTAAGGATCTAAAACTACTGCTTGAGGGCATATGTGAGAAGATCTAAATAGGCAAGTAAGTTTGCCAAGAAAGAAAATATGCAGAGATAAATAAAGGAAACAAACTTGCAGGGAGAGTAAGAACAAGCAGGCAATTTTGCTTTCTCCATGTTCCCATTTTCCAGTCCAAAATTTCTGTGAGACCTAGTTAAGGAAATGTCTTAATTATCATTAATTCTCCCAGCAAGAGATGTCCCACTGAACAAAGTTTACTAATTTGTATTATCACATGCTTAATTAGTTTAAAATTGAAACTTATAGGTAATTGAAACTGGAGGAAAACAACTGAGGAAAAATACTTAATGTAGATGATGTTTCTGGGAGTTTATTCCCACACACTAGTCCTGAAAGTTACCCATTCCCTAAAAAAGTGGGTGTACTGCATAAATTAATTATGAGATATCGCACACTCTATGTCACTTCTTGAAACAAAAGGGACCAAAGCATACATGTTAGGGAGCCACCAGTTTGGAAAACCACCTCTGCTTTCGGTTGTCTCCCCTTTTTCTTTCTTTTCCTCTGTGTATCACTTAGGCATAGTGAAGTTTGACCACCTGACAAACTAGAAGACTTGCTGAAAGAGTTCTTAGGAAAACGTTCTGATGCTTATTGAGACTTTATGCAAATGGAATAAAAGCAGGAATGATCTTACACCGTGAATTTTGCTCAAAGTTGAAGACCTGTGCCTAAGCTAAAACTACTAGGACACATACTCTGTTTTTTTTTTCTTGTCCTATGGTAAACCTTTCTAGTATGGCTAATGGTTTTCAGTCATTTTTATTATTTAGATTTCATGTATATCATATGGTTTTCTAGATGACAGTAATATAATTTAAAAAAATAAAGACTTTCCTTCTTTCGTTATCTTTATGGTACACAGATTCATAAATATAAATATTTTAATGATGAAGAAAGTGGAGTTAAATAAAATGGTTTCATATTTAAAAGTTATCTCTTAGCAGAAATAAGTGTAAAATATAACAACATTTTATGAAAAAGAAAATATGTACAACTTTGGTAAACAACACAAGCTAATTTTTACTTTTAAAATACTTCTAAAATTATGATCAACAACTTGCAATATGAAACTGATATCTACCAGGAATATTCCTAGATATTTGTGGTTACTTTAAACAAAAAAAATCAAAAAAATAATTATTACATTCAAAGTTGATAACCTAGAGAGAATGCTTGTAAAAGTTAAGAAACTTTAGAAATAGTTATAAATAGATCAATTTCCCATATTTGGGTATAAGGTAAAATAATCACTTTTCTCAATGTTTCCACAAAAGCAGTTGAATTGTTATATTATCTTAATAGTTTCTAAATAAACCTCAAATTACCCTTTTTTATGGTGCTACACTTTATCCTACAAAACAGTAGTTACATAAAAGAATGACAATAAATGATGATGAAGACACACCAAAGGTGAAGCATACAGGCACACCTCATTTTATTATGCATCAATGTATTGCACTTTGTAGATATTACATCATTTAGAAATTGAAAGTCTGTGCAACCTTGTGTTGAACAAGTGTATTGGTGTCTTTTTTTTCAATAACATGTGCTCATTTTGTGTCTCTGTGTCACATTTTGGTAACTTGTGCAATATTTCACATATTTTTATTATTAATATATTGGTTATGGTGATCTGTGATCAATAATGTTTGATACTACTATTGTAACTGTTCTGAGGCATCATGAATTGCCTCCACATAAGATGGCAAACTTAATCGATAAATATTGTATGTTCTGACTGCTTCACTGACTGGCCATTTCTCTCTCTTCCTCCTTTTTCTTGGGCCTTCCTATTCCCAGAGATACAACACTATTAAAATTAGGCAAATTAGTAACCTTACAATGGCCAATAAATATTCAAATAATATGAAGAGTTGTACATTTATTACTTTAATCAAAAGCTAGACATGATTAAGTCTAGTAAGGAAGGCATGTCTAAAGCCAATAAAGGTGAAAAGCTATGCCTCTTGTGCCAAACCATTAGCTAAGTTGTGAACGAAAAGAAAAAGTTCTAGTAAAACATTAGAAGTACTTAATTAGTTCAGCCATTGTGGAAAGCAGTGTGGCAATTCCTCAAAGATCTCAGAAAATATTAACATTTGACCCAGCAATCCCATTATTAAGTATGTACCCAAAGAAATATATATCATTCTACCATAAAGACACACATACACATATGCTCGTTGCAACACTATTCACAATAGCAAAGACATGGAATCAACCTAAATGTCCATAAGTGGTACACTGGATAAAGAAAACATTGTACATAAACACCAAGGAATACTATACTGCCATATAAAAGAATGAGACCATGTCCTCTGCAGCAACATGGATGGAACTGGAGGCCATTATCCTAAGCAATCTGACACAAGAACAGAAGACCAAATACAACATGTTCTCACTTATAAGTGGGTGCTAACCAACAAGAACACATAGATACTAGAAGGAGAACCACAGACACTGGGGCCTACTTGGGAGTGGAGGGTAGGAGGTGGGAGAGCATCAAGAAAATACTTATTGGGTACTACGCTTATTACCTAGGTAACAAAATTGTATGTACACGAAACCCCCATGACATACAATTTACTTGCATGGCAAACTTGCACATGTATCCCGGAACCTAAAATAAAAGTTAAAAAAAAGAAAAAGTAAAAACTCCCGAAGCTTAAAATATGTGTGTGTGTGTGTGTGTGTGCGCGCGCGCACGTGTGTGTGTGTCTCCAGTGAGCACACAAATGATAAGAAAGTGAAACAGCCTTTTTGCTGATATGGGCAAAGTTTTAGTGGTCTGAATACAAAATCAAACCATCCACAACATTCCCTTATGCTGAAGTCTAATAAGGAGCAAAATCAACTTCTTTTTTAAATTCTCTGAAGGCTGAGAGAGGTGAGGAAGCTAAAAAAGACAAGTTGAAGCCTAACAAAGTGGTTTTATCAGGTAAGGAAATAATCCATTTCCATAACAAAGAATGCAGTTGAAGCAACAGGTGCTGATGGAAAAGTTGCAGCAAGTTATCCAAAGGATGTTGCTAAGATAATTGACGAAGGTGGCTCCATTGAATATTAGATTTTTACTGTACATAAAACAGCCTCACATTGGAAGAAGTTGCCATCTGGGACTTTTATAGCTAGAGTGGAAAAGTCAAAATCTGGGTTCAAACTTCAAAGGCAAGGCTGATTTTTTTGTTAGGGGCTAATGCAACAGGTGACTTTAAATTGAAATGAATACTGATTTACCATTCTGAAAACCCCAGAACCCTTAAAAATTATGCTAAATCTACTCTGTCTGGGCACTACAAATGGAACAACAAAGCCCAGATCACAGCACATCTTTTTATAGCATGATTTACTAAATATGTTAAGTCTATTGTTGAGACATACAAATAAAAAAAAAAAAAAGGAAAAAAGAATTTTTTCCAAATATTAATGCTCCCTGAAAATGCACCCGGTCACCTAAGAGCTCTGATGGAAATGTACCAGTAGATTAATGTTGCTTTCATGCCTGCTGACAATGAATAAAGGAATAATTTAGACTTTCAAGCTTTATTATTTATAAGATACATTTCAGAAGACTGTATCTTCCACAGAGAGTAATTTCTCTGATGAATCTGGGAAAACTAAGTTCAAAATCTTTTGGAAAGGATTCGCCACTCTAGATGCCGTAAGGAACATTGGTGATTTGTGGGAGAAAGTCAAAATATCAACTACAATAGGAGTTTGGAAGAAGTTGATTCCAATCCATGTGGATAATTTTGAAGGGTTCAAGTTTCCAGCAAAGGGAGTAACTTAAGATGTGGTAGAAATATTAAAATAACTGGAATTTGCAGTGGAGCCTGAAGATGTAATTGAATTGCTGCAATCTCATGATAAAACTTCAATGAGTGAGGGGTTGCTTCTTATGAATGAGGGGGGAAAGTGGTTTCTCAAGATGGAAACTATTTCTGGTGAAGTTACTATGAGAATTGTTGGAATTAACAACAAAAGATGTAGAATATTACATAAACTTAATTGAAAAAAACTACAAAAAGGTTTGAGAGGGCTGACTCCAATTTTGAAAGTTCTTCTGCGGGTAAGATGCTGTCAAACAGCATCTTATGCTACAGAGAAATCTTTCATGAAAGAAAGAATCAAATTGGTATGGCAAACTTTATTTCTGTCCTTTTTAAAGAAATTGCCACAGACACCCCAACCTTCAGCAACCGCTACATTGATCAGTCAGCAGCCATCAAAACTGAGGAAAGACACTCTACAAGCAAAAATATCATGACTAGCTGAAGGCTCAGATGATCGACTTTTTAGCAATGAAGTATTTTTTAAATTAAAGTGTGTACATTGTTTAGACATAATGCTATTGAATACTTAATAGTCTGCAGTATAGGGTCTGGTGTGGTGGCTCATGCCTGTAATCCCAGCACTTTGAGAGGCCAAGGTGGGCAAATCACAAGGTTAGGAGCTCGAGACCAGCTTGGCTGACACGGTGAAACCCCATCTCTACTAAAAGTACAAAAATTAGTTGGGCATAGTGGTGGGCGCCTGTAATCCCAGCTACTCGGTAGGCTGAGGCAGGAGAATTGTTTTAACCCAGGAGGCAGAGGTTGCAGTGAGTCGAGATTGCACCATTGAACTCTAGCCTGGGAAATGGGGCAATGCCCTGTCTCAAAAAAAAAAAAAAAAAAAAAAGAGGTGGTTACAGTATAACTTTCATATGCACTGGGAAACCAAAAAATTTTATGTGACTTGTTTTATTGTGATATCTGCTTTATTTAAGTTGTCTGGCACTGGATGCACAGTATCTCCAAGATATGGATATAATAACTATTTGTGGTATATTGCCTTGTTCTCAAATTACTAATAGTCTTTCCAATTGAGCCCCTTTCTGGTATCCCTCTTGGAAGAAGAATTATTCCCTGCCCTATTGATGTCAGGCCTAGGCATGTGACAGGATTTGGAAAATAAACTGAAGTGTGCTTTTCTGATTTAAGAGTCGGTATGTGGCCCCACTAATTCTTTTTATTCTACCCTTTCCTGTGTGTATGCTGCTCCTCAGACTTTAGTCCTGGCCTGCAAATGATGTCAGGCAGAGTTAAAACTAAGCCAGGATTGCCATTCGCTGTGTAAAGGGATTTTTTTTTTTTTTTTTTTTTTTTTTTTTTGGTTCCCCAGAAAGATTTCAAACTTAAACTGCAACATAACCCAGAGAAAGCAGATTGATAGACTCATCAATGTAAATGATTAGCTTTATTTTTCCAGTGACTGATTTTAGGAATCCATATCTGATTCCATTTAGAAATTGTGCTGGAAGACTTCTGGGAAAAGTTCCTTTGCTCCAATTAGGAGATGCTGAAGATAAAGGAAATGGCCTCTATCCTTCTTCTGGTGCCCTTAACATTAATTTCTGGAACTCCTACAACCATCTCATAATAATCGTGGAGGAAGGCAAACCCTAGATATTCACAGAAAACCAGAACTGGAGCTCTAATTCACTTGGCTTGAGGTCTGCCTTATCTCTAGCCATATTTGAAATGAAATAATCAATCCCTTTATTTTTAAAGTCAATTTGATTTGTTTGATACTGATTTCTTATATTAGAATGTAATGTGAGCATTATATATAGCTATGTAAGAGACATTTCTATATATGTGCAATAGAATTTATCTTAAAATGTTACCTTTAGGTCTATTGTTACATTTTATAATTTAAAAAATAACAAAAAATCCTATTTCCACAAAATACCATTTTACCTCAATTCCTGTAGTTGAGCCTGTTGTTTTCATTGTAGTTGGCTGCATAAAATCTAATAGCTATGAAAAAGCAGCTTTCAGAGAAGCTCAGCAACATTGCCAGATAATTTATTTCTGAAAATAATGTGCAAAGTAACTACTTCTTTCTTTCTTTTTGTTCCTTTTTGAGGTAAACACTTTAAAGGTGTTCCCATTTCATAATCACAGCATTAAAGATTTTGTTGGTGGAACTCTTTGTGAGGATTTTCAATTTTACAGCAGCTTATAAGTGATTGGCAATGAGTTGTGCAGAGCCCTACAACTTTGAGGATATACAGCACTCCACTTGGCAGAGATAGATGCTATACTTCAAAAAAATTTCCTGTGTTAAAAATGCAAATTAGCATAATATTTTTCTGACTTCAAATTAATTTAACAAGTTGTTGAATATTCAAAGATAAAATGTAGAACATAATTTGCTTTATAAAAAACATAAAATTCACCTAAATTATGGTTCTCTATATGCCACCTAACTTGTTTCATACATTTATAACACATGGTTGTTGGTGAGGTTTGAGTTAGTATTTTATATCCACACTCACATCAATTTCCTATGGAGGAGTAAAATATGAAAAATTTGGGCATACTTGAAGTTTCTGGAGAAGTAGGTTATAGTCCTTTGTGAAAAAAAAATACTTGGGGCTCACGCCTGTAATTCCAACACTTTGGGAAGCCAAGGCTGGCTGATCTCTTGAGCTAAGAGTTCGAGACCAGTCTGGGCAACGTAGTGGAACTCCATCTTTACAAAACAATAGAAAAATTAGCTAGGCATGGTGGCATGTTCCTGTAGTCCCAGATACTCAGGAGGCTAAGGTGGGAGGATCACCTGAGCCCCGGGAGGTCAAGGCTGTGGTGAGCCCTGATTACACCACTGCATCCTTGTGTGGGAGACACAGTGAAAGCCTGTGCTGTAAAGCCCAGGGAAAGCCTTCCTGTCATTTCCCCTATCCTGCAAAATTGTGTAATTAAAAAAAAAAAAAAAAAAAAAGAAAAAGAAGAGAAAAAAGAAGTTTGTTCCAATTTAAAGGAAAATTGGTTTTCAAGGGCAGGACAGAAATTCTGGAAAAAAAGGCACCTTGAACATAATTAAGATTAATTATGAGCAGGCTAGGCAAATGCCAGACTAAAGAATGTGCCATTTATTGATGGCAAACTATAGACGAGTTCTGTCACTGACCATAGCCATGAAGCCTCAATGCCAGCTTCATGGGAGGAGTCCCACGCAGGACTCCCCACTCAGAAGGGCTTGTGTTTAGCTTACTAATGCTTCATTGTTGCCATCTTGAAATTTTTAATACTTTTTGAACATGGGGCCCTACATTTTTATTTTGCAATAGTCCCTGAAAATTTTGTAACTAGCCCTGCCTGGCTATGATATGTTAAGTCTTAAACTATAAAAATCAGGAAATAAAGTCAAAAGTTGGGATGAGAAAGGACTATTGTGTTTAATATTGTGCATTAGCTAAAATAGAAGTTAATCAATGTTTATATTATTACCTACAAAATGAAATTTTAAGAAAACACACATTCTGTGTTCTTGGATGCCATCCTGATGAAGAGGAGTAAAATGTTTATGAAAGATGTTCTGATTTTTTTCCTGTTGCAAATATTTGTGGTAAAAACTTTACCTTAACCAGGCACAGTGGCTCACGCCTGTAATCCCAGCACTTTGGGAGGCTGAGGCAGGTGGATCACGAGGTCAAGAAATCAAGACCATCCTGGCCAACATGGTGAAACCCCGCCTCTACTAAAAATACAAAAATTAGCTAGGTGTGGCGATACATGCTACTCGGGAGGCTGAGGCAGGAGAATCACTTGAACCCGGAAGGCGGAGGTTGCAGTGAGCCGAGATCGTGCCACTGCACTCCAGCCTGGTGACAGAACAAGACTCTGTCAAAAAAAAAAAAAAAAAGCAAAAGCAGAAAAGAAACACTTTACTTTAAATTTTAATATAGATACTGTCTCTTCTGAAGTAAGGATTTTTACATTAAAGAAGGCAGTAAAGAAATCAGTAAACAAGCAAACAAAAAACACCAAAGAAGAACATACCATAAAAATTGTATTGATGAAATAATTATTAAATGACCTCTGCATTGTGGAGCCAAGTCAGTACACCATAATATACCCGTACTTGCCTTTTCTACTTCTGGACTTCTTTTAGGAGGAATTAACAAACTTTTATCTGTGTTAAATCTCTGCTAATTGCATTTTTGGAACTTCTCGTGTTTTGAATCTGTTTATATTTAGAGTGTTGATATAAGTATATGTTAACAATGAAAAATGGCTAGCTTTTTTGTTTTCTGATAAGCAAAGATTTTTTAAGGTGAGATATTGGCACTATAATAAAGCAGTTAACAAATAATAACTTTAGGAATTTGCAAAAATATATCTATGTGAGAAAAAAGGGGGCAAAGCTATCTTTAGAAGATCTCAGATTCTAAGATATGAGACTATAAAATAACATATTTAGGTGGATCAGTCAGGCAGTGAAATATTGAGACAATGTGATTCATATAATGTAGAAAGAAAATAAGAGAGCACATTGTTAAGCAAGCAACCATTAAAAACCAAGGCTGAGTGCACGGGAGAGGAAATATTCAGGTGGCATTGGCAAGAACCTTAACTTCTCAGGAAGTAGAGACAAAGACCAAATCAGTGGAACAGAAACATCAAGACTGGTCACATCCATACTCTAGAACTAAAAGTATAGTAAAAAAAAAAAAAAAAAAAAAAAAATCAAATTATGTAAGTAGTTTAGATAAGTTAGAGAATTTTTATACTTAATAAATGGTAAATATTTTCTCATTACTCATAATACTGTTTTATTTAGTATACGACAAAAATAAAACTCTGCATTTGATTGGAAACCTAAGCTAAAATTTTGTTTGTATATATATATACTCTTTAAAAACTTATTTGCAAAACAAATAGGAAATTTACCTTGTGTCTGTACTTCATAGGAAAAGGGGAGATTCAACCAAAAGGGCTCTACTAGCAAGAAACCTGGAGACTAATGAAATAGGAAAAAAATCAAGACATAAAAACATCAATAAACTTTATTAGATCGAAGCTTCTGTACAAAATTCATTAAAGAAAGTTTCAAAAGTAATGAAAGACACAAAAAATTAGATCAGTTGAACTTCTTCAAAATTAAGGAGTACTGTACTTTAGAAAACACCAAGAATAAAGTAAATATATATATGTAAAATATATATATTTAGAACCCTGTATAATTCATTGCTGATATATAACTCATTGGATACCCTAGACACTGAATTATTCCTCAAGCTTCTCACAAAATCAGTGACAAAATCGGGATCACGACAGAAAATGCAATTGCTGTGTAAACTATAAAGTGCTAAAAGCAATTAAAATATCTCTATTACTATCTTGTTTTCTGAAATGAAGTTTCCTCATTGTAACCATTGACTACCTCCATTGGTTGGGTGTTTTTGATTATTTAATGACTATGTGCCTATTAAGGTGACATGGAATATTATGAGATGTCATGCAAATGCTGAGTATTTTGAAATACTTGCTAGGATTAGTATTTCATGCTTTATGATTATGATTTACTGTAGCACATGTATTCATTTTTTGTTTTTCTTTGATGTTTCTTATCAGGTCTAAAATGGGAGAATGTTCATAGATTATTCACTGGTGATGATTTACAAATTTTGTAGTAAACTATAGCCATCAATGGAATAATACTACTAGTGTTTTATTAAAAGAAAAGGTTTTATCAACCTAGGAGAGTAAAAGGATTTTTGCCATCATTTCTTGAGGGCAACTATTGATTAATCTTTCTGTATTTACAGAAAGCAACAGACTCTTTAAAAACTTATTTGCAAAACAAATAGGAAATTTACCTTGTGTCTGTACTTCATAGGAAAAGGGGAGATTCCACCAAAAGGGCTCTACTAGCAAGAAACCTGGAGACTAATGAAATAGGAAAAAAATCAAGACATAAAAACATCAATAAACTTTATTAGATCGAAGCTTCTGTACAAAATTCATTAAAGAAAGTTTCAAAAGTAATGAAAGACACAAAAAATTAGAGGAGTACTGTACTTTAGAAAACACCAAGAATAAAGTAAAATGACAACTAGCAAATTTAGATAAAATGTTTGCAAATCATGTATGTGATAAGGGATGTATTTATGTAATATAAAAAAACTATACAATTCAATGTTAAAAACACAAGTAGCTTAATTTTTAAAATGTAAAAAGCATCTAAATAAACATTTATTCAAAGAAGACACACAAATGGCCATCGAGCACTTGAAAAGATGCTCAGTGTCAGTAGCTTCAGGAAATACAAGTCAAAATCTCAGTGAAATACTACTTCACCCTGATTAGAAGGACTGCCATCAAAAAGGCAAACAATAACAAGTGTTGGAGAGTGGGAGGGAAAGTTAGAACTCTCATGAACTGTTGGGAATATTAGAAGTGGATAAGGCTAAAATTCCAAGCATTCAGTGAAAATATAAGCACAAGGATAATCTGTTATAGTGAAAGTATGAAAGAATATTCAATTTTAAATGACTGCTATTGAAAATAATTATAGCTAGTTGGAAATATAGAAAATATACTTTATATCTCATATATCGGGGCCAATAATGGATATCATATATAAATAATATTCACATTATTGATTCACCTCCTCCCATGTGATAAAAACCAACATAGAACCAGCTCAGATTGCTCTTTTTATTTTGAGATGGAGTCTTACTCTGTCACCAGGCTGGAGTGCAGTGGCTTGATCTTGGCTCACTGCAATCTCCAGCTTCTGAGTTCACATGATTCCCCTGCCTCAGCCACCCGAGTAGCTGGGACTACAGGCACACACCACAACATTCAGCTAATTTTTTGTATTTTAGCAGAGATGGGGTTTCACCATGTTGGCCATGATGGTCTCGATGTCCTGATCTCCCTCATGATCTGCCTGCCTCAGCCTGTCAGAGTGCTGGGATTACAGGCTTGAGACACTGCATATGATCTCAGCTCAGATTATGAAAGAAATTAGTAGGACAGAATAAGTAAATTTTAATAAACTATTAATAGCAGGAATTCTCACATTTGATGAAGTTCTGGAATGGAGTGATGAAAAGTTGAAGAATATGGTGGCAAAGAAAATAGGACGCTGCATATCCAGTTTATTAAATAGATTTTTTTATTAAACTTTTCAGCCTTCAGTTTTCAATAAAAGCTCATTTGCAGAAAAGTATTATCTTTCTAAAACTATCACTTCAGTGGCCAGGCTGGAATGTTGGTGGATTCATAGTTTTACAGACCTATCCAGTTTTGTTGTCTGGTTCTTGATTATATGTCAATAACTCAGAGCTAAAAATGGAATAATAACTAATGAATCATCTTGACAGGTAAAAATACTATACAGTGATTTATAATGGTATTTGTTTATGAACACCTCTTTCCAGAATTGTCCCTAACTCAGTTGTTTTCATTGCATCAAGTTTCATGAAGAAAAACAATATTGCTTAGAAACATTAAATTTCTTTATACTGAATGTTGATGCCATCAAGTAGTTCTTTATAAGACTGAACATAACTAGACTTTGAATTACTTATAACACTTGCTTAAGTAGAATAGTTCAAAAAAATCTTCAAAGAAAAGCCAATCACTTTTGGTTTATTAATATATCAAAGTGACTAAGAAAAATGGAGCATTTGATAGTGATATAACTTTTGTATCATAATTGAATTTGCAGTGCTGTTGACCTTAGCACAATGTAGTACTAAAACAAAGATGTCTTTCTTCACACTTCCCAGATGTCATTTGAAATAAGTAATGGGATACACATGTGAGGTAAATTATTTTTAAAATTATTTATATCAATTAGAAACCTTCCATTTTAGTTGACAAAATGCATCTTGACTAAATTAAGTCACAGAAAGGAGAATTTAGTGGAGCAACAAAATTAACCCATGAAAAGAGAGAGATGAATGTGAAGTCAGGTGCAATCAGTTGAGAGATTTGAATAGATACAGAATTTCTCCTTCATTTCATGTATCTGTTGTTCTATGTATTTTATCACCTTTTTGTCCTGGTAAAGATAGGTAGTTGAGTTCTAGTCTATGTATGTAACAATAACAATTGGAAGTTCTGGATTTTTATGAAGCCAACTCAGAGACTAAAAGTAAAGAAGACTTCTCTTGACACCTTAATACATGAAATTCCAGAAATTGAGTGTGGTTAGCTTTCAGGAGATTTTGCCACTCAGGCTCTATCAATCACTGTGGGTTATAGTGTTTGTTCCAGACTAGATTGCATGGAATTCATATGGAAATACCAGGGACCCAGAATAGTCAAATCAATGTTGAAAAGGAAAATAGATTTCATCACTTACTACAAAACTACAGTAATGAGCACAGTAATGTTCTGGCATAAAGACAGACATATGAATCAATGGTGTACAATTGAGAGCAAAAAAAATAAGCTCTTGACTTTATAGTCAGCTGATTTTCAACAAAAATGCTAAGAAAATTCAATGGGAAAAATCATTTTTTTCAACAAATCATGCTGAGATAATTGGTTTCTACATTCAAAAAACAAATTTGGAGTGGTGTCTCACACCACAGGAAAAAAGTTACCTGAAAGTGCATGGCTGACCTAAATGTAAAAGCTACTGTAAAACCTTTAGAAGTGAACATATATAATCTTACGTTATGCAGGAGGTGGAGGTTACAGCGAGCTGAAATTGTGCCACTGCACTCCAGTCTGGGCAACAAAGAGAGACTCCATCTCAAAAAAGAAAAGATATATAATCTTTGGTGAGGCAATGATTTCTTAGATATGATACCAATGAAACAAGTGATAACATAGAAATATTTCCACAATATACATCACAAGACTTAGATCCAAAACAATGAGAAAAAACTCTAACAACATAACAAAAAAAACAAAAACAAAAACAAAAAAACAAAACAGGTAACTCACTTAAAAATGAGCAAAGATCTGAAGATACATTTTTCTAAAGAAGATACACGTATGACTAATAAACACATGAAAAAGATGCTCAGTATTATTAGTCACTGGGGAAATGCAAATCAAAGCCACAAGATGTTCCTTCACACTGACAATGATGTCGACAATAAAAAAGACAAGTAATACCAGGTGTTGGCAAGGATTTAAAACAACTAACACCTTTATACACTGTTGGTGAGAATGTAAAAGGATACAGCCACTTATTAAAACAGTTTGTCAGTTTCTCAAAATGCTAAATGTTTACTTATCATAGAATCCAGCAATTTTATTCCTAAGTGTAATATATACACAAGAGAAATAAAAATATATGTCCTCGCAAAGATTTATATATGAATATTCATAGGGATATTATTCACAATAGTAAAAAAGCAGAAACAACTCAAATGTTTGTTAATTGATAAATAAAGTTTGGCATACCCATACAAAAGCATAATATTCAGCAACATAAAGGAATGGAGTATTAATGCATGTTACCACATGGATGAACTAAAAAATCATTATGCTAAGTGAAACAAGACACAAAATAACACATAATTTATGATTTTATTTATAAGAAATTCCAAAAATAGGCAAATCTGTAGAGATGGAAACTAAATTATTGGTTGCTTGGGGTTATGAATGAACACTTTTCTTTTCCTTTTATTTCTTTTCATTTTTTTTTTTAACAGGGTGGTGGAAATGCTGAACATTTACATTATGATAATGATTGTATAACTATTAATATATTGAAATTAATTGAATTGCATTTAAAATGATCAATTTTGTGATACATAATTTATCTTAAAAAACACTATTTTTAAAAGGCATAAGAATTCTACATGAGACACTATTTAAAATATCAATCACCACAAGAATATTGCATAAAATACCACCTCACACTCAGTGTCCTAAAGCAATATGCATTAATTTAGGTAATGAGTTGGCAGGCCAACTCTTTGGAACCTCTGGCATCAGATAAGATGATTCATGTGTCTGTGGTTATCTGCAGTCCAGCCAGGTGGCTGTGTTGATCTTGGCCAGGTGTTGAACACCTTGTCTGGGGGTTGACTAGCTTTCCGATTGTCTAGGATGGACTCAGGTTTATGTTCTTCTTCCTCCTGCAGGTTAGCTCAAGCACATTTAATGATAGTGGCAAGCAAAAGGAGAAGTAAAAATGCACAAACAACTTTTCAAGGTCCTACCGCACATGTCTCATTAGTCAAATCACATGGCCAAATTCATAAACAAGAGACAAGAAAATACACTCAACTTTCTGACAGGGGAAGCTACAAAATAACTTGATAAAGCTTATTGTATTGGAAAAGACAGGAGACAAAGATAAGGGACATGAAATGTGGGGCCAAATTCAAAAAAAAAAATCTATTCTCAAGATACCTTTTAAGTAGGTTGCAAAATAAAATTACAATGAACTTTCTTATATATAAATCTCTCTCTTTCTCTCATAAACGCACCACACACAAACACAACAGAGTAAAACAAAGTAGAGAGAAAGAATTTTGCATCAGAGTGGTTATTTTCAGTGGGAGGATCTAAAATGATACAATACTATTAGTGTAATATTATTGGTGTTTAATATTGTTACATATTCTGTGTATTTCTATATGTATACATATTTCTATATATAATATATACTTATTATATTTCAAATTGCTTCAATTAATATACATTACTTATAATTTTTACAAAAATAATTTCATATTAGCAATGGTTTTAAATAAAAATAATATATGTTTATCCTTAATGGCTTAAAACTTACCTAAAATATTAAACATAGAAAGGAAAACATTTCTGAAATCACTTACCCTGTTTATTTATAGGTAGGAAACTGCATCAAGAAATCTAAGAGAGTTAAACATGGCGGCTCATGCATGTAATCCTAATACTTTGGTAGGCTGAGGCAGGCGATCAGTTCAGGCCAGGAGTTTGAAACTAGCCTGGCCAGCATAGCAAAACCCCAGTGCATGGTGGCTCGTGCCTGTAATCCCAGCTACTTGGGAGGGTTAGGTGGGATAATGGCTTGAACCCTGCAGTGCTGTGAGCTGCAATCACACCACTGCACTCCAGCCTGGGAAACACAGCAAGGCTCTGTCAAAAAAAAAAGAAAAAGAAGAAAAAGAAAGAAAAAGGAAGGAAAGAAGGAAGGAAGGAAGGAAGGAAGGAAGGAAGGAAGGAAGGAAGGAAGGAAGGAAGGAAGGAAGGAAGGAAGGAAGGAAGGAATGGAGGGAAGGAGGGAGGGAGGGAAGGAGGAAGGAAGGAAGGAAGGAAGGAAGGAAGGAAGGAAGGAAGGAAGGAAGGAAGGAAGGAAGGAAGGAAGGAAGGAAGGAAGGAAGGAAAATAAAAGAAATATAAGAGATTTGACTTAGGTGAAATAGCTAAAAACATTTCACCAGGATAATCTGAACTTCCAAATAATTTTTTTCTTGGTTTTTAACATTATAATAGATATTTTTTGTCATCTGGCAGGCTGGAAGGTTTAATAATGCTCTAAACTATATGCGAACAGTAAGAGTTAATGGTGATATGCATTTTCTATATATATTCTGTATTACTGTGCTCTGATAAAGCAAATTATTTGTTCAAGTTTATGTATTATGTTTATGTATTTTCTTAGTATACTTAGAAAATACATGATGTAAATCACATCATATCTCTTACATTTCTCATCTAACCTGGGGCGGAAACTCAATCAATAACTTAGAGTATAATCCTCCATTAAAAAAAAAAAAAAAAAACTTCCACCACTGGATCATCAAATCATCTTATAAAATATAAAAAATAATTAAAATATAAGTATAATCCAAATCAGTGATCGCACACTAAACAATGAAAATGGCTATATAAATATATATGTTTTTATGCATTTTGCCTTTGAGAAACTACCAAGAAATTAATTGGTCACATTTCTTTAGCTGTGGTATCTCTTTGGTAACATTTTTTTTCTTTCTGCAACTTGGACGCTTGAGATAGTATTTATAATTTTTATGCAGAACTATAGTAATGTATTGATTATATTATTAATTCATTCATATGTTCTAAAATTAGTATAAAGTACCTACCATATGCTTGACACCAAGACAGAATCGGGGTCATAAACAAAACACACATGATGCCTAACCCCTGAGGCTTATAGACATTGCTCCAAGGCCTCGTAAAGAGAGATAATGATTTTGTTTAGCCAGAAAGTCTGGACTTTAAGGGAAAAGTTAGGTAATTTTTAAGTACCCCAACACTACTGACAATAAGGGTTATAAAAATAACACAGTTAAGTAAATAGAGGGATAGATTATGGATATAAACATAATAATTGTGTAATATATATAATGTAAAACTAATCAAGATATGAAGCCTTTAATAATGAACCTCTAATCAAAGTAATAGTATTTCTAAATTCATATAAATTCAATCATTTAAATTTAAAGTTGTATTTCTATTTGGACTTGAATGTTTTTATGTTTTAATATTGTATTAGAACATAGTGTTTTCAATATTTATATTTTTTAAAAGTAATATTTTACAGTGTATGCAATTGAACGCTCTCTATATAATAGAGTACCCTATTTAGTATAAATGAACATTTCAACTCTGTCACCTCAGCATCTAATACAATAAGATGAATTCAGTACATTTTTTCTTTATTTTTTAATTGCTGGAATGAATGACCTGCATTCCAGAAATATATTTGACCCTTAATATTGATGAGGTTACATATTCTTAAATCAGTGAACTAAGGTCCTTTCAAATCTTCATGCCCCTGGCTACAGATCCAAGAAAAAAAAGTTAAAATTAACCTAGGAAGTTAGTTTTTTCAAGGTTCCAAGTGAAAGTAGCTTTGTTCTTTCATTTCATGATCCTAGCAGAGTTTTCTTCTCAGGCAACACAATAGGAGGTCCCATTATATGGACTTATTCCTTTTTAAGCAATGCCCTAGGCATTGGATAATTGCTCATAAGATAAAGATCTACATTATAAATACTACATAAATCTTTTGTGTAATATTTTACAATTTATATTTTTGTACTTTATTATCTTCGAGCCCCCTACAGATGTTTTTCAAAACATTTACCTCCCCTTATATTTTCAAGGATCTAAAATATATAAAGGCTTCTCTGTTGGATGTCTACTATAGAATTCTCATTTAAAATATTTTTTTTCATTTCTTGTTTTGATTTATTTCAATTCACCTATGTATCAAACGACAAATCAGTTGGTTGCCGACCTTTAAAAAAGTCCCAATGCTTTAAGAGAAAACTGTAGGGAACCTGTTCAAAATACTGCTCATCTTATAATAACCCTGCAGCAGTTTTCTTTTGCAAACAATTTGTAAGACTGCATGTATTTTCAATAAAATTATATAACTAAATACATACTGTTTTATTAACATATATGTTCTATTATCCATGCCTCTTTCTTATTTTTCTGTGAATGTGTTATTTGTTGATTTATTTATTTTATGGAATTTGAAGGATAGAAAGGCAACATGCCTTGACAAGTTATAGTAACCAAATCCTAAAATAATAGATATCTTAAAATTGTAAAAATATTTTGTTGAGAAAACAAAATGACTTCCAGAATAAAGTGAGGACCTTGATGAACCAATCTCCTGTAAAATAATTGCAATACTGTCAAAACAAAGAAAACTGAATGTTTCAGAAATTCTGAAATTAATTAAACCATATAACAAACTTAAAATGGGAAATTGTCTCTCCAACAGAAATAACTATATTTCAGTAAAATAGCAAGGTGTATGATTATTCAATTTGAGGAAATTTTTATTCCACTTTCTGCCCAGCTCAGTGGTCTGATAGCTGTGAAAAATCCAGCGATCTTGAAGCAAACATCGAATAATGACCTCTTTTGGAGCTCCACCAAAAGCATTTTCCATAGTCATTATTTTATCCAAAATATGAAATATTGCTGTTAACTTTGGAAAATCATTTGACGGTTCTTCAAAATATTAAACATTGAGCTACCATAAGACTCAACAATTTTACTCTAGGTACATACTCCAAATAAATAAAAATATATGTCTACAAAAATAACTTATAAAATATTCATAGTAGCATACTCACAATAACCAAACAAAAAACAAAATCCAAATGTCCACAAAATGTTAAAAGAATAAACAAAATGTGGTATATCCATCTAACAGATTACTTTTGGCAATAGAAAAAAATCTATATGTTCTATAACACGAATGATTCTTGAAAATATTGTGGGAAAAAAAGCTCCTGACAAAAACGTGTATTTTATATTTTCATTTATATGAACTGTCCATAATAGACAACTGTGTTGAGACAAAGAGTAGATTATTAGTTGTTTTGAGTTTGGGAGGGGTTAGGAAATGTGGAGAATCTACCAATGTGTATGGGATTTCCTTTCTGAATAAGAAAAGTGTTCTGAAATTAGATGGTGGTGGTTGCACATCTCTGTACATATAATTTTTAAAAATTGTACTGTATATTTTAAATAGGTATGTTATGTAGTGTGTAAATTATGTGTCAGTAGTCCCGTTAATACAACAGAAAAAAGAAAAATAATAACATTCCTATAGTAGGAAGACTTTCAGCACTTTATCACATCTTTGTTAGAAAATGGTACAAAACCTGTATGTTGCAACTGCAAGATGTAGAATGCTGGGATGCAAGTGTCATTCCCAAAATAACTATTTACTTTTATTTGACATTAATTTTTTGAAAGATGAACATTTTGACATTCTCTTTTATTTCTTCAGCAGCCCTGATGTAACACATACTAATTTCATTTTATTTTTTCTAATCTGGATTTGAACCTTCCATCTTTTACCTACACCATATTGAAGCGCTTTTTAAATCTTTTTTTTTCTTTTTTTTTATTATACTTTAAGTTCTAGAGTACATGTGCACAATGTGCAGGTTTGTTACATATGTGTACTTGTGCCATGTTGGTGTGCTGCACCCATCAACTCGTCAGCACCCATCAACTCGTCATTTATATCAGGTATAACTCCCAATGCCATCTCTTGCCCCTCTTTCCTCCCCATAATAGACCCCAGGGTGTGATGTTCCCCTTCCCGAGTCCAAGTCATCTCATTGTTCAATTCTCACCTATGAGTGAGAACATACAGTGTTTGGTTTTCTGTTCTTGCAATACTTTGCTGAGAATGATGTTTTCTAGCTGCATCCATGTCCCTACGAAGGACACAAACTCATCCTTTTTTATGGCTGCATAGTATTCCATGGTGTATATGTGCCACATTTTCTTAATCCAGTCTGTCACTGATGGACTTTTGGGTTGATTCCAAGTCTTTGCTATTGTGAATAGTGCCGCAATAAACATGTGTGTTCATATGTCTTTATAGCAGCATGATTTATAATTCTTTGGGTATATACCCAGTAATGCGATGGCTGGGTCAAATGGTATTTCTAGTTCTAGATGCTTGAGGAATCACCATACTGTTTTCCACAATGGTTGAACTAGTTTACAATCCCACTAACAGTGTAAAAGTGTTCCTATTTCTCCACATCCTCTCCAGCACCTGTTATTTCCTGACTTTTTAATGATTGCCATTCTAACTGGTGTGAGATGGTATCTCATTGTGGTTTTGATTGCATTTCTCTGATGGCCAGTGACGACGAGCATTTTTTCATGTGCCTGTTGGCTGTACGAATGTCTTCTTTTGAGAAGTATCTATTCATATCCTTTGCCCACTTTTTGATGGGGTTGTTTGTTTTTTTCTTGTAAATTTGTTTGAGTTCTTTGTAGGTTCTGGATATTAGCCCTTTGTTAGATGAGTAGATTACAAAAATTTTCTCCCATTCCGTAGGTTGCCTGTTCACTCTGATGGTAGTATCTTTTGCTGTGCAGAAGCTCTTTAGTTTAATTAGATCCCATTTGTCTATTTTGGCTTTTGTTGCCGTTGCTTTTGGTGTTTTAAACATGAAGCCCTTGCCCATGCCTGTGTCCTGAATGGTATTACCTAGGTTTTCTTCCAGAGTTTTTATGGTATTAGGTCTAACATTTAAGTCTCTAATCCATCTTGAATTAATTTTCGTATAAGGAGTAAGGAAATGATCCAGTTTCAGCTTTCTACTTATGGCTAGCCAATTTTCCCAGCACCATTTATTAAATAGCGAATCCTTTCCCCATTTCTTGTTTTTGACAGAAAGTTAACAAGGATATCCAGGACCTAATAGACATCTACAGAACTCTCCACCCCAAATCAACAGAATATACATTCTTCTCAGCACCACGTCGCACTTATTCCAAAATTGACCACATAATTGGAAGTAAAGCACTCCTTAGCAAATGTACAAGAACAGAAATTATAACAAACTGTCTCTCAGACCATGGAAACTGAACAACCTGCTCTTGAATGACTACTGGGTCCATAACAAAATGAAGGCAGAAATAAAGATGTTCTTTGAAACCAATGAGAACAAAGATACAACATACCAGAATCTCTGGGACACATTTAAAGCAGTGTGTCCCAGAATCTCTTGGACACATTTAAAGCCCACAAGAGAAAGCTGGAAAGATCTAAAATTGACACTCTAACATCACAATTAAAAGAACTAGAGAAGCAAGAGCAAACACTTTCAAAAGCTAGCAGAAGGCAAGAAATAACTAAGATCAGAGCAGAACTCAAGGAGATAGAGACACAAAAAACCCTCTAAAAAATCAATGATTTCAAGAGCTGGTTTTTTGAAAAGATCAATAAAATTGATAGACTGCTAGCAAGACTAATAAAGAAGAAAAGAGAGAAGAATCAAAGAGATGCAATAAAAGGTGATAAAGGGGATATCACCACTGACCCAACAGAAATGCAAACTACCATCAGATAATACTATAAACACCTCTACGCAAATAAACTAGAAAATCTAGAAGAAATGGATAATTTCCGGGACACTTACACTCTCCCAAGACAAAACTAGCAAGAAGTTGAATCCCTGAATAGACCGATAGCAGGCTCTGAAATTGAGGCAATTATTAATAGCCTACCAACCAAAAAAAAAATCCAGGAACAGACAGATTCAAAGCTGAATTCTACCAGAGGTACAAGGAGGAGCTGATACCATTCCTTCTGAAACTATTTCAATCAATAGAAAAAGAGGGAATCCTCCCTAACTCATTTTATGAGGCCAACATAATCCTGATACCAAAGCCTGGCAGAGACACAACAAAAAAGGAGAATTTTAGACCAATATCCCTGATGAACATCAATGCAAAAATCCTCAATAAAATACTGGCAAACCGAATCCAGCAGCACATTAAAAAGCTTATCCACCATGATCAAGTGGGCTTCATCCTTGAGATGCAAGGCTGGTTCAACATACGAAAATCAATAAACGTAATCCAGCATATAAACAGAACCAAAGACAAAAACCACATGATTATCTCAACAGATGCAGAAAAGGCCTTTGACAAAATTCAACAGCCCTTCATGCTGAAAACTCTCAGTAAATTCGGTATTGATGGAACGTATCTCAAAATAATAAGAGCTATTTATGACAAACCCACATCCAATATCATACTGAATGGGCAAAAACTGGAAGCATTCCCTTTGAAAACTGGCACAAGGCAGGGATGCCCTCTCTCACCACTCCTATTCAACATAGTGTTGGAAGTTCTGGCTAGGGCAATCAGGCAAGAGAAAGAAATCAAGGGTATTCAGTTAGGAAAAGAAGAAGTCAAATTGTCCCTCTTTGCAGATGACATGATTGTATATTTAGAAAACCCCATTGTCTCAGCCCAGAATCTCCTTAAGTTTATAAGCAACTTCAGCAAAGTCTCAGGATACAAAATTAATGTGCAAAAAACACAAGCATTCTTATACACCAGTGACAAACAGAGAGCCGAATCATGAATGAACTTCCATTCACAATTACTTCCAAGAGAATGAAATACCTAGGAATCCAGCTTACAAGGGATGTCAAGGACCTCTTCAAGGAGAACTACAAACCAGTGCTCAGTGAAATAAAAGAGGACACAAACAAATGGAAGAACATACCACGTTCATGGATAGGAAGACTCAATATCGTGAAAATGGCCATACTGCCCAAGGTAATTTACAGATTCAATGCTATCCCTATCACGCTACCAATGGCTTTCTTCACAGAATTGGAAAAAACTGTTTTAAAGTTCATATGGAACCAAAAAAGAGCCCGCATTGCCAAGACAATCCTAAGTCAAAAGAATAAAGCTGGAGGCATCCTGCTACCTGACTTCAAACTATACCACAAGGCTCAGTAACCAAAACAGCATGGTACTGGTACCAAAACAGAGATATAGACCAATGGAACAGAACAGAGTCCTCAGAAATAATACCACACATCTACAGCCATCTGATCTTTGACAAACTTGCAGTGCTCTTAACTTGAGTGATTCACTCTCCAAAATCTGTTCCCTATTGCTTGTACGTTGATATTCTTTCTTTTGATATAATCCTTAGAAAAGTAGAATTTCAGCAGACCATGTATACAAACACTATTTTCTTTTTATCCCTAGGCAATATAAGGAATAAAATAGAATTATGGACTTACAGAATCTTAGAAACACTCTTTCATATTTAGGCCTCAGAACTTGTTATACAATATTTTATTTAAATACACTTGGGATATATTACATAATAGGTTTAAGAAGAACATAAATAATAGGATTTCCAGTACAATGTCCCACAAAGCACTGTTTGACAAAATGAATTTTTGAGCTAAAGAAAAAGTGTTCTAGGTTAAATGTGTTTGAATGAAAAAAAAAAAAAGGATCAAATGAAATTGAAATTGAAATACATTTTTTTCCTCATGGACTTCCCAAACCATCTAAATGTATTAAAGTGATTTTGACTCTCTAGAAGGGAAATATAGTAGTCTCCAAAGACATTTGACGAGAGGAAATTTTCCCATAAACATCAACATCCTTAGGTATTACTAAACATACTTTTGGAAATCATAAAATAATTTTTTTCAGTAAATCAATTCAGGGGCTCTAAATTTCTTAAAATCTAGGAAGTAGCTTATATGACCATCACTTTAACACAAATACTATATTGATTTTGTTTTATTTAATTATATAAATATAATACAATACATACTTTTATTTATGTAAAAAATTCAACTGGTATAACAAGATGTAACAACAGAAAAATTTCCCTTTCTCTTCATCTTTTATCTGTACATTCTTACTTTTTGATAGTAAATGTTAACAATTATTTAGCTCTTTGTTCTACTCTTCACTTCCATATTTCTAAAATGTATTCTGTATACTTATCCTGCTCTTCTTTTTTCCATAAAATTTGATTGTTTATATTAATCTCTCTCTATCATTCTACACTTTCTCTCTCTCTTATACACACATTTTGGCCTAGTTATCTCACCAAACAGAAACATTTCCAGACACTTGAGTGGAAGTTCAAAGAAATTAATAATTAAACCTTGCATCTGCACCTATATTACTTATTTGACACTCATCTATGTAGTAGAATATGTAAAGAGTTTTGTAAGAAAACATTGGGTTTGCTTAAATAGTTGTTTTAGTGTTCATATATCTGAAAATACCATAATCATTTGGACTTCTAAGGTTAGCTGTGAGGATATGATACAGGTAAGAACACTGGAAATGACTGCTGGAGATGTTTTAAAACCCAAGTATTAGAACACCTGGCCACTACTGACTTTATACTTTTGCATCTTTGGTAAAGCATTTAACACCTTCAATTCTAGACATAATCATACAAGCTGAGGATTCTATCCATATGTGCATACATATCTACATACTAAGATAGATAGGTAGTTCTTCTAAAGTCACTAACCGTTGCAAAATTCAATGATTTTCTAAAGCTACTTAGAGTCTCTGTGAGAGCTGAGGGTCTAAGTTGTATCATAACTTCAATTTGGTGTTCTAATAAGCTATTCTACTTTCAGAATTTAATAGGATTTCTCTTTTCCTTCTACATTGTTTTACATATGTTGCATATATTTGGCTTTTAATAATCAAATAATTATTCAAACAATAATATTTTTTTTCAGGTAGATTTTGCTAATGAAGGCCAGCATTCCATTAATGTTCCAACATTATTCTGTTTTAGTAACTATTGCATGTGCATAAGTATCAGGAAAACAAACACACACAATGACCAGTTTGTCCCACACCACGTCTGTCGGAGCAATGATAATTGAGAGAAGCACTGGGAACACAAATGTTGTCATGTGTGAAGGTCTCCCTCTGCCCATTGCATTCTAGTGCATCATACAGAAGTTTAGTAAAGCCAGGGTAATCAGATTTCATAAAAGGATCTGTCCTAGGATTTCAGGCAGGATGCTAAGGCTGCAGGAGATGAGGAAAGCTGACTCAGCTTCCCTCCACTGTGATCTAGAGTTGGATAACTAGCAGTACATTGTGAAAAAACCTTGACTTATGCTCTCTCACATGCATAGCTCAGTGTTTGTGACTCGGTGTGGAAATAGCTCATAAGCCATACTGACTTCTATAGAGTTTTCAGAACAACTCCTTTGTGTATAGTCCAAGATTCATAATGCACTCTCAATACACACACACACACTATATACACACACACACCCCCAATATATATATGTATATGTGCATATATATACATATATGTATATGTGTGCATATATACACACACTATATATATATATATTTTTTTATCTACACTATGAATTCAAGTATAGGTGTATGTGTGTTGAGGTGTGTGAGGTGTAACTGGAAAAAAATGAATTTAAACTTTCTTCATCTTGACACACCCTGGAGAACAGATAGATGGTTTTCCCTGAGGGCTTAATTGAAGTCTCTTTAAAGGTAATTCTTAACTTCCACTAGACATTGAAGTTACCTTATAGTTGCTTCTAGGGGCCTAAAGTTTGTGACAACACGTACATTCCTAACTTTACTTTCAACACTTCACTCTCATTCAACTCATGTCAGCCACACTGACTTACCTTCTATCACTTGGACAATTCAGTTCTATTCACCTCCAAGGAGAAACTCCAAAGCCGGAAAAACCCTTTTCTGGGTTCTAATTTCTTCTATTTGTTATATCAACATAAAAGTGTTACTTATGATAACATCTTGTTATGCCATCTTCAGAAGATGTCGCTGCCAGTCTCTCTCACAACTTTTGGTGCTCTTTATTGCACTTACTATTATCTGAAATTATCTTAAATATTTACATATCTTCTTTTTCTACCCACAAAAATATTAATTGCACAAGGGAAAGGATGCCCATCTATTCATTATTTTTCTCCATGATCTAGAACAGTTTCTGAGACTTAGTGGGTACTCAATATATTATATTTTGAGTGAACAAATTAGACAGTGTTATAAAACATGGTGAAGGGTTGAGGCCTTCATACCAGGGCTCATTACTTGCCAAGAACATTGTGTTATATGAGTCCCTGACAATAGCTGTCGGTGTTTGAACTCACAGTGGAAGAGAGTAACCAGATACATAAAGAAGTGGGTGACTAGTGCAGAGCTTTGGGGTGATTGGACACTTTCCGTTCTTTCTCAAATCTATACTGGGGGAAAGGCCACAGAGCAGATAAGGAACAGGGGCACGAGCTACATTAGGAGGCAGAAATAGCCTATTCCCCTATAGCCAAAGAAGTAAAAAACATTATAAATGATTCTTCATAAACAAAACTATTCTAAACCCTAGGAGTTTTTTAGTTATTTTTTTCTCTCTTCAGTAAATAACACAAAAACATATTATCTCATTATAGGGTTTTTTTTCCTTTTTTTCTCTTTGTGATTTTTAAAATATACATATATAAAACAAAAGACATTTCAGCAAAAATATCGAAGAAGCTAATAAAGTCAAATTATTTTTATTTGCAGTTAAATGTAATGGAAGTAATTAATTGCTGAGCAAGAATGATAAATTGATAAATTTAAGTAGTGATTATTTTTTAATTATCCTTTGCCTTCTAATGTTCTTAAACACAGCCTAGCATGGCACATTTAACATTTTGTTAGCAAATTAGGAACACACAGTTTCTATATCTAAGAATATTTATTAATCCATTGTCAATTTACACTATATTATATTAGTACAAAATAAGAACACTAAAAGCCACAGTTCTATGCAATAGAAGTAGAAGAAATCTTAAAAATTTAAATAGCTTACATACTGGTTAATTATCTTTCTGGTACCAAATTAAAAAGTCTTATCTTTTAGATAAAGTGTGCTCCACTTATTTTGATTTATTTACAGAATTCCAGGGAGTAGTTAATTGAGTGGTTTTTTTTTTTTTTCCCCCCCCTTTGGTTAGTCTATTCTCTGAATACGCCTACTGATTTTTTCATCATATTTTGTTGTATAAGTTAGGAATTTAATTGTAAATTGGTGAGGAAGCATTTACATATCTGAGTATGACCTTTTTCTTTTTTTCCTATTAATATTTGGTTAAAATATTTGTATTTCCTTATGATACAAAATAATTAAATAATCATTAAGGACTTTGATGTCTGTGTTATGATACAATATTATTTTCATCTATGAGCCCTATTTTATTTGCCATTTTTATAAATCCTAATTCTACTCTAACTTAGATATGGTAGGAATAAGATTGTTTAAAATTCTTAACTGTTGTAGGGAAAGAGAGAAAATTTCAGTCTTTAGAATGAAAAAACTTTTCTTTAGATGCTCCTCTCTTTTCACTAGGTACCAGAATGTTCTTAAAGCAACGTCTCATCAGCAAAATACACAGTATACTGAGAGTACCCAGATTAGGGAGAATCTTTCCACGAAGCAGATGAAACAAAGTGAGCAAAGAGAAAGGCAAGGATCTTGAAAATACATTGTTGAGCCTAAAAGATAAACCTTAAGCATTACAGATAGAGAATAACAGTTCATTTAGTTGGCATAATAATAGCTCAGTAACAAGAGAACAATCACCAAACAGAGGGTAAAATCACAACAGGAAAACAACAAGGACAAGACCAAAAGTTAGGATGACAAGAAAACTACTTGGACAGAACCTGAAAGTTATAATTCCTCACAACAATACTTCAACACTTGGTTAAGTATTTTAAAAATGACATTTCTAAGTAACTTTTTGCTCAAGAAGAATCCTACTGTGTGTATGTATGCAAAGTTATTTTTGGAGTAAATGAACAAACACTTGAATAAACAGGTAAACTTAAAAAGAAAGGAAACATGCAAGTATTGAAAAGACAAATATTTGTTTTCATCTCAACTAATCAAGAGTGCAGTGCCTCAAATGTGCCCATTCTGACAATAGGACACCCTTATAAATGTTATTTGAAATTTTTCTTCTATTATCTAAGATTTCATAATCTAGCATTTCTATCTACTTTATCAGAAAAAAAGAACACATATGAATTAAATTATTCATTTTAATAATTTAGCTAACATAAATGCGATTATATTTACTTAGTAAGAATTGAATTGATTTTCCCCAAGAATAATAGGGGCCAATAAAACACTTAGTACTCTTGGGTCAAGGTATCTGGGTTTATATCCTGGCTTTGCCAATTAAATCAATGTGTACTCTTTTGATAATAATAAATCATTCTGAGTCTTAAATTCATTGTCTCTAAAAGGGAAATGAATATATGAACTATCTAAAATAGATTTGTAAAGACTAAATATGATAATATTGGTAATGTAATCAAATATGATATATATCTGTATATCAGGAGTTTAAATACTAATACATAACTATTTTGTTACTTTTACCTGTTCACAGCTAACATAGAATTGAGGAATAGTTCGCTTTTAAAAATTCAAATTTGTTGACATTTTCATTCATTTTGCTTTTTATATTTAATTTTTATGCTTAGATAGTGGGTGTGTCTTATAGGTTTTGTTTAAGCAGCAGATGGTCTCTAATAAATAGTGATCACTGGATTTAATGGGCTTCTTTCTTTCTTCCTAATCTCTACATTTATAAGTGTTAAAATCATGCAGTTCTTCAAATGAGTAATGTGAGAGATTTATGGTTTATAGATCATGTTATAAATATGTCTATAATGTAGACATAAAAATTAAGCCTCTTTTTGACAAACACTGGGTTTCAGTAGATTAATTCAAAACAATACTTTGAATGAATTTCATGAAAATAAATCTTAATATAATGAACACAAAACAATAAAACTGTATCGACTAAAGCAGTATTTTCCATTTTAGATGGACAAAACTTAATCATTCCCCAAAATTGCCATAGAATTGTTTCAAAAATTTTATCTAATTTTCTGAAATGGCACAGTTTCTCATATTTGATTATTCTTCTTCCATAGAAGGTATTCCTTTGCATACCAAGTGTCCAATCACCTTAGGTCTACAATAACTAGGACATCATATGACCCACTTCATATTAACTGACTGTAAATTATCTGTTCCCTTGTTTACTTTAAATCTCTACTTGAAATGCTGGTTAAGTATCTAATCTGATAATTAGGCTTTTATGGAACAAATACTTATAGAGTCAATGTCCTTAATTTTATACTGCTAATTATAAACTCCATAGTTTCAGTATAAGACACAGGATTAGGTACCTTAAATTTTGGTCATATTCAAATCTCACTTGATAAATTCATTCATAATCAAACATTTTATTTTTTACTGAGGTACTAAACTATATTGACTCTTTACAAGAGTGCCAAAGTCAGGTTGCCTGGGTTTCAATTCTCCGCAATTTGGTGTCTTCATGCCTCAGCTTCCTCACCTGCAATATGGAAATAAGAAAAGAACTGATAAAGTTGTTTGATGATTAAATGTATTAATATTACAAAATACTTAGAATACAATGGGTACATCAGCGGTTGGCAAGATGACCGAATAGGAACAGCTCTGGCCTGCAGCTCCCAGCGAGATCAATGCAAAAGGTGGGTGATTTCTGCATTTCCAACTGAGGTACCAGGCTTGTCTCACTGGGGTGGTTAGACAGTGGGTGCAGCCCACGGAGGGCGAGCAGAAGCAGGGTGGGGCATCGCCTCACCTGGGAAGTGCAAGGGGTTGGGAACTCCCTCCCCTAGCCAAGGGAAGCCATAAGGGACTTTGCCATGAGGAACAGTGCATTCTGGCCCAGATTCTATGCTTTTCCCACTGTCTTTACAACTCAGAGATCAGGAGATTCCCTCGGGTGCCTACACCACCAGGGCCCTGGGTTTCAAGCACATAATTGGGCGGCCATTTGGGCAGACAGCAAGCTAGCTGCAGGAGGTTATTTTTTCATACCCTAGTGGCACCTGGAATGCCAGTGAGACAGAACCATTCACTCCCCTAGAAAGGGGGTTGAAGCCAGGGAGCCAAGTGGTCTAGCTCAGTGGATTCCGCCCGCAAGGAGCCCAACAAACTAAGATCCACTGGCTTGAAATTCTCGCTACCAGCACAGCAGTCGGAAATTGACCCAGGATGCTCGAACTTGGTGGGTGGAGGGGTGTCCACCATTATTGAAGCTTGAGTAGGCGATTTTCCCCTCACAGTGTAAACAAAGTAACCCGAAAGTTTGAACTGGGAAGAGCCCATCACAGCTCAGTAAAGCTGCTGTAACCAGACTGCCTCTCTAGATTCCTCCTCTCTGGGCAGGGCATCTCCGAAAGAAAGGCAGCAGCCCCAGTCAGGGTCTTATAGATAAAACTCTCATCTCCCCGGGACAGAAAACCTGTGGGAAGGGGCAGCTGTGGGCACAGCTTCCGCAGACTTAAATTTTCCTGCCTGCTGGCTCTGAAGAGAGCAGCAGATCTTGCCGCACAGTACTCGAGCTCTGCTAAGTGACAGACTGAGTCCTCAAGTGGGTCCCTAACCCCCGTGCCTCCTGACTGGGAGACTCCCAGCAAGGTTCAACAGACACCTCATACAGGAGAGCTTTGGCTGGCATCTGGCAGACAAAGCTTCCAGAGGAAGGAACAATCTATGTTGTTCTGCAACCTCCACTGGTGATACCCTGACAAACAGGACCTGGAGTGGACTTCCAGAAAACTCCAGCAGACCTGCAGCAGAGTGGCCTGTTAGAAGGAAAACTAACAAACAGAAATGAATAGTGTCAACATTAACAAAAAGGGCGTCCACACAAAAACTCCATCCAAAGATCACCAACGTCAAAGACCAAAGGTAGATAAATCCACACAGAGGAGGAAAAACCAGCACAAAAAGGCTGAAAATTCCAAAAACCAGAATGCCTCTTCTCCTCTGAAGGATCACAACTCCTTGCCAGCAAGGGAGCAAAACTGGATGGAGAATGAGTTTGACAAATTGACAGAAGTAGGCTTCAGGAGGTGGGTAAGAACAAACTCCTCCGAGCTAAAGGTGCATGTTTTAACCCAATGCAAGGGAGCTAAGAACCTTGAAAAATGGTTAAAGGAATTGCTAACAGGAATAACCAGTTTAGAGAAGAACATAAATGACCTAATGGAGCTGAAAAACAGCAGGAGAGCTTTGTGAGGCATACACAAGTATCAATAGCTGAATTGATCAAGTGGAAAAAAAGGATATCAGAGATTGAAGATCAACTAAATGAAACAAAGAGTGAAGACAAGATTAGAGACAAAAGAAAGAAAAATGAAAAGGAACAAGCAGCCTCCAAGAAATATGGGACAAGTGAAAAGACCAAACTATGTTTGATTGGTGTACCTGAAGGTGACGGGGAGAATGGAACCAAGTTGGAAAACACTCTTCAGGATATTATCCAGGAGAATGTTCCGAATCTAGCAAGATAGACCAACATTCAAATTCAGGAAATAGAGAGAACACCACAAAGATACTCCTTGAGAAGAGCAACCCCAAGACACATAATCGTCAGATTCAAAAAGGTTGAAATGAAGGAAAAAATGGTAAGAGCAGCCAGAGAGAAAGGTTGGGTTATCTGCAAAGGGAAACCCATCATACTAATAGCAGATCTCTCTGCAGAAACACTATAAGCCAGAAGAGAGTGAAGCCAATATTCAATGTTCTTAAAGAAAATAATTTTCAACCCAGAATTTCATATCCAGCCAAAGTAAGCTTCATAAACAGAGGAGAAATAAAACCCTTTACAGACAAGCAAATGCTGAGAGATTTTTGTCACCACCAGGCCTACCTTACAAAATATCCTGAAAGAAGCACTAAATATGGAAAGGAAAAATTGGTACCAGCCACTGCAAAAACATACCAAATTGTAATGACCATCAACACTACGAAGAAACTCCATCAACTAATGAGCAAAATAACCTGCTAGCATCATAATGACAGGATCAAATTAATACATAACAATATTAACCTTAAATGTAAATGGGCTAAATGTCCCAATTAAAAGACACAATCTGGTAAATTGGATAAAGAATCAAGACTCATCCATGTGCTGTATTCAGGAGACCCATCTCACATGCAAAGACACACATAGCCTCAAAATAAAGGGATGGAGGAATATTGAGAAAACAAATGGAAAGAAAAAAAAAAGCACAGGTTGTATTCCTAGTCTCTGAAAAAACAGACTTTAAACCAACGAAGATCAAAAATGACAAAGAAGGACATTGCATAATGGTAAAGGGATCAACACAATGAGAAGAGCTAACTATCCTAAATATACATGCACCCAATCCAGGAGCACCCGGATTCACAAAGCAAGTTCTTAGAGACCTACAGAGAGACGTAGACTCCCACACAATAATGATGGGAGACTTTAACACTCCACTGTCAGTATTAGACAGATCAACAAGACAAAAAATTGACAAGAATATTCAGGACTTGAACTCAGTCTGGACCAAGTGGACTTAATAAACATCTACAGAATTACTCACCCCAAATCAACAGAATATTCATTCTTCTCAGCATCACATCACACTTCTTCTAAAATTGACTACATAATAGGAAGTAAAACAGTCCTCAGCTAATGCAAAATAACGGAAATCATAACAGTTTCTCAGACCACAGTGCAATCAAATTAAAACTCAGGATTAAGAAGCTCACTCAAAACCACACAACTACATAGAAACTGAACAACCTTCTCCTGAATGACTACTGGGTAAATAACAAAATTAAGAAAGAAATAAAAGAAGTTTTCAGAAACCATTGAGAACAAAGACACAATATACAAAATCTCTGGGATACAGCAACAGCAGTGTTTAGAAAAACACTGGGAAATGTATAGCACTAAATGCCCACAGGAGAAAGCAGGAAAGATCTAAAATGGACACCCTAACATCACAATTAAAAGAACTAGAGAAACAAGTGCAAACAAATTCAAAAGCTAGCAAAGCACAAGAAATAACTAAGATCAGAGCACAATAGAAGGAGATAGAGACACGAAAAATCCTTAAAAAAACCCCATGAATCCACGAGCTGGTTTTTTGAAAAGATTAACAAAATAGATAGACTGCTATCCAGACTGATAAAAAAGAAAAGAGAGAAGAATCAAATAGACACAATAAAAAATGATAAAGGGGATATCACCACTGATCCCACAGAAATACACTATCATCAGATAATACTATAAACAGCTCTATGAAAATGAACTAGAAAATCTAGACTAGAAATGGATAACTTCCTGGACATATACCTCCTCCCAATATTAAACCAGGAAGAAGTTGAATCCCTGAATAGACCAATAACAAGTTATCAGATTGAGGTAGTAATTAATAGCCTATCAACTCAAAAAAAGTCCAGGACTAGATGAATTCACAGCTGAGTTCTATGAGAGGTACAAAGAGGAGCTGGTACCATTCCTTCTGAAACGACTCCAAACAATAGAAAAAGAGGCACTCAGAGATATACCTAATGTAAATGACGAGTTAATGGGTGCAGCACACCAACATGGCACATGTATACATATGTAACAAACCTGCGCGTTGTGTACACGTACCCTAGAACTTAAAGTATAATTTAAAAATAAATAAATAAAAAAGAAAAAGAGGCACTCCTACCTAACTCATTTTATGAGGCCAGTATCATCCTGATACCAAAACATGTGAGAGAGACACAACAAAAAAAGAAAATTTCAGGCCAATATCCCTGATGACCATCGATACGAAAATCCTCAATAAAATACTGGCAAACCAAATCCAGCAGCACATCAAAAAGCTTATCCACCAAGATCAAGTTGGCTTCATCCTTAGGATGAAAAGCTAGTCCAACATATGCAAATCAATAAATATAACCCATCACATAATCAGAACCAATGACAAAAAACACACGATTATCTCAATAGATGCAGAAAAGGCCTTCAATAAAATTCAACACCCCTTCATGCTAAAAACTCTCAGTAAACTAGGTATTGATGGAACATATCTAAAAATAATAACAGCTACTTATGACAAACCCACAGCCAATATCATACAGAATGGTCAAAAGCTGGAAGCATTCCCTTTGAAAACTGGCACAAGGCTGGGCGTGGTGGCTCATGCCTATAATCTCAGAACTTTGGGAGGCTGAGGCAGGTAGATCACGAGGTCAGGAGATCGAGACCATACTGGCTAACACGGTGAAACCCCATCTCTACTAAAAATACAAAAAAATTAGCCAGGCATGGTGGCGGGCGCCTGTAGTCCCAGCTACTCGGGAGGCCAAGGCAGGAGAATGGCATGAACCTGGGAGGTGGAGCTTGCAGTGAGCGCCACTGCAGTCTGGGCGGGGTGAAAGAGTGAGACTCCATCTCAAAAATAAAAAGGAAGGAAACCAGCACAAAACAAGGATCCCCTCTCTCACCACTCCTATTCAATATAGTATTGGAAGTTCTGTCCGGGGCAATCAGGCAAGAGAAAAAAATATAGGGTATTCAAATAGGAAGAGAAGAAGTCAAATTGTCTCTGTTTGAAGATGACATAATTGTATATTTAGAAAACCCAATCGTCTGAGCCCAAAGTCTCCTTAAGCTAATAAGCAACTACAGCAAAGTGTCTGGATACAAAATCAATGTGCAAAATTCACAAGCATTCCTATAAACCAATAATGGACAAAGAGACAAATTATGAGGGAACTCCCATTCACAATTGCTACAAAGAGAATAAAATACCTAGGAATGCAATTTACAAGAGATGTGAAGCACCTCTTTAGGGATAACTACAAACCACTGCTCAAGAAAATAAGAGAGGACACAAACATATGGAAAAACATTTAATGTTGACGGATAGGGAGAATCAATATTGTGACTATGGTCATACTGCCCAAAGTAATTTACAGATTTAATGCTCTTCCCATCAAGCTACCATTGACTTTCTTCACAGAATTAGAAAAATCTACTTTAAATTTCATATGGAACCAAAAAAGAGCCCGTATAGCTAAGACAATCCTAAGCAAAAAGAAGAAAGCTGGAGCTATCACGCAACCTGACTTCAAACTATACTACAAGGTTACAGTTACCAAAACAGCCTGGTACTGGTACCAGAAGAGACATATAGACCAATGAGGGTGCAGAAATAATGCCAGATATCTACAACCATCTGATCTTTTACAAACCTGACAAAAATAACCATTAGAGAAAGATTCCCTACTTAATAAATGGTATTTGGAAAACTGGCTAGCCATATGCAGAAAAATGAAACTGGACCCCTTTCTTACAACTTTACAAAAATTAACTAAAGATGGATTAAAGACTTAACACCTAAAACCATAAAAACCCTAGAAGAAAACCTAGGCAATGCCATTCAGGACATAGGCATGGGCAAAGGCTTCATGACTAAAACACTAAAAGCAATGGCAACAAAAGCCAAAAGTAACAAATAGAATCTAATTAAACTAAAGAGCTTCTGAACAGCGAAATAAACTATCACAGAGTGAATAGGCAACCTACAGAATGGGAGGAAATTCTTGCAATCTATCCATCTGACAAAAGGCTAATATCCAGGATCTACAAGGAACTTAAACAAATTTACAAGAAAAACACAACCCCATCAAAAAGTGGGCGAAGGATATAAACAGATCCTTCTCAAAAGAAGATGCGTGTGTGGTCAACAAACATATGAGAAAAAGCTCATCGTGACTGGTCATTAGAGAAATTCAAATCAAAACCACAATGAGATACCATCTCATGCCAGTTAGAATGGTGATCATTAAAAAGTCAGGAAACAACAGATGCTGGAGAGGATGTGGAGAAATGGGAAGGCTTTTACACTGTTGGTGGGAGTGTAAATTAGTTCAACTATTGTGGAAGACAGTGTGGCAGTTGGTCAAGGATCTAGAACCAGAAATACCATTTGATCCAGCAATCCCATTACAAGGGCATATACCGAATGGATTATAAATGATTCTACTACAAATACACATGCACACGCATGTTTATTGCAGCACTATTCACAATAGCAAAGATATGAAACCAACCCAAATGCCTATCAGTGACAGACTGGATAAAGGCAATGTGTCACATATATACCATGGGATACTACACAGCCATATATAAGGATGAGTTCATATCCTTTGCAGGGACATGGATAAGCTAGAAACCATCATTCTCAGTAAACGAACACAGCAACAGAAAACCAAACATCACATGTTTCCAACCATTAGTGGGAGTTGAACAATAAGAGCACATGGACACAGGGAGGCAAACATAACACACCGGGGCCTGTCAGAGGTTGGGGGGCTGGGGAGGGATAGCATTAGGAGAAACACCTAATGTAGGTGACCTGCTGATGGGTGCAGCAAACTACCATGGCATGTATATACCTATGTAACAAACCTGCACGTTCTGCACATACATCCCAGAATTTAAAGTGTAGTAAAAATAAATAATCATACAATGGGTACATCATTAGCAATTAATAAAAACTATTGTTATTATTAGATACTCCATGAAGTACTAGCAATTCAAAGATAATATTAAATAATAACAATAATGATGAAAATGACAAAATATTACCATGATGGTGGTAATTACACCTGTATAATGTACATTTTTCTAATTAATTAATCTAGATAAAATTAAGAAATATAAGCCTATGAGATAAGTATTATCAATTTCTTCATTTTGGGTATAAGGAATTTGAAATCTGAAGATATTAAGTGACTTGCTCTAAGTTATCTGATTAATATATACTGAGGTTAAAAGTGGAATCCAATCAGTGTAACTCTAAAGGGTATTCCCTTAACCACCTTCTCAACTGTCTTCCCCCATCATCTGTTCCTTCAATTAGTTCACAGTCTAGATTAGAGAATGGGAAGCTAAAGACGAGATTACATGAGAAAATTATAAGACATACAAATTTATGCTCAAAGCAATAGTCTTCGAAGGAAGATTAACAGTAAGCTGGGTCTTTCAGAATGCATAGGCTGTCCCTAAATGGATAAAAGAGATATTTGTGTGCCAGGAATGGGAGGCAAGTATATTGGATGCCAGAGTAAAGGTCACAAATGATGTGAACTAAGAGCAAGACAATATAGTAACAGAGGTGGCCAGGAAAACTATTTGGGATCATGGCACAAAAGACTTCTTTACCCACGTAAAAATATTTTTATATATTACAATAAATTGGTAAAATTGAATAATTCTAGCATAAGAAATTGGAAATAACTGAAGTATTTTTTTCCTTTTGTTTTGTTTAATAAGCGAGAACATTTTCTATTATTACTTAGCTGGCAACATAGAATGGGATAGGAGACTCTAAGACTGAGATAAAAGTAATAAGACTAAGGCAACTATTCGAAAACAACTAAAATACTTGCAGTGGAGATAAGGCAAAAACAATAGACTACTGAGAAATTTGAGTTCTAAAATACACAAAACTTCTTATAGCAATCCTCTGTGTGGGATGAAAGATTGAGAGAAGTCTTTGTTTGCTCTGAGGTTCCGAGTGCTCTGCTCTGTTCTATAGTGTTCCATGTTTGGATGATATTGTTATTTAGCATGATCAATATAGAATAAGTGTCTTTTGATTTTGAGCATTTTGATCCTTAATTTTCTAGAGAATGGAAGGATGGAGTCATCTAGCACATAACAGACAACACATTTTGAAGCCTAGGAAATTTTTTTTTTTTAAAGTGGAGATATTGGAATAAACTATGTATTATGTAAGCAGGTAGGGTAACTAAAAATTAGGTTACTAAAATGCATTGTCATTTTCTATTGGTGTAAACTACTAAACTATCTCTACTCCATAACTTTTTATTTCTACTTTAGCATTATTTTAATTGAGTAACATGAAATTGTTGAACCTCATCTGAGCCTGTTTCTAGAAAGCAGTGATGGTTGAGAAATTCCCTCATCTTTTTGTGTTTCAAAAACCAGTTCATGGCAAATGACCACACTGCCCTTATATATTAGGTGAATTAATTAACCACACCTCCACCCTTGAAATAAGACTTGTTCATCATTCCTCAGAACTCTCATAAGACTTGCTGAAGATTCCCTTATCTGCTTTTCTACACTGCAGTTCTCCCTCCTTTTCTTGGAAATAATACTCAAAAATGAGAATTCTACCTATTGTAGTAGCTGAATTAAACTATCCCCTTAACTGATGCATTTTATCCTCTACATAGACAGCAATCAATCAACACTGATTAATTTCCATGGACAGAGATAGATTTAGATCTGAATTAATCTCAATGTAGCCATTTATTAGCTACATAACTCACAAAAGTTACTGTCTTCTTTATTTCTCAATGTGCTTACATATTAAATGGATCTTTTATGAGGCTTGTGTTTCAATGTTTTATTTATTTTGAGATTTTTAACCAAATTATCTATATGAGAGAGCATGTCTTAATACTTCCAACTGAGGAGCCTACTATGTACAAATTCCAAGACAGTCTCTATGGAAAATAAAATGGAGAAAAATATTACATCTCCATTTTCTGAATTGTCAAAGTTCAGAATCTGGTATTAAGTATTTGTTTCTTCCCTTTCTTTACTGTCCATTTTCAATAAGTTGTATCTAGTTCTTCCTTTTTTTTTTTTTTTTTTTTTTTTTTCTGACCTAATGCAACAAACCTAGCACAGATCTCATAATTTCTGGTTGACCAAAACAGCCTTTTTACAGCTATTCTCACTGGAAAACTCCTCCTCATCCTTAACTATCTTCACATTATGTGTATTATTAAAATAGTAATACAAACCTATAATTCATAACCTACAAGTTTCTATGCCCATTATCATTTAAGAAAAAGTTGGCCATCCTTATAACATCAAACTTCTTCATGTTCTGGTCAGTACCAACATTTTTAACTACATTTTTTGTTGTTTCCTCACACAATATTTGCGTGCAACATCTAATCTAGAACATCCTATACTACAATCACAATAAACACTCTTGGGGATCCAATTAAAAATTCTTATTACTACAATTTCAAAAAGGGGAAAAGGTCATCTTTATTTTCAGTATTCAAAGGCCTCACTCTTACTGATTCTGAAAATTTTCCATGAACACTTTACTCTTCTTCATTTTATATACCTTAAAACTGTATTTTATCTTTTCTGTTTCTCTCAGTAAGCAAAATTCACAGAAAGTAAAGTGTTTGCTTTATTTTATTTGAATCTGTAACACCTGGCACAGAACTTATCGCAAATTAGGTGCACTCTGTATGAAAAAGAAGTCATGATTCAAAATGAAAGTTTAAGCCGAACAAAACCTGATCTGCTGTACATTAATCAACAAGTGAATTATCTAGTTAAAATTTTATCTAAAGATGGTGGGAAAACCACATCAAAATCCTTTATTAAACATTTGAATATTATTCACTGTGTAAGAAACTGAATGTTAGCTTGCAATTTTTCTCCTACATAGAGAAATAACATAATTTTTGACATAATTTATGTCAACACAGTTACATTTTTTGTCAGAACTGTATCATGTGAAAACCACCAAATAGATTTTCACCAAAATTGGAGACTGCATTTTGGTATTATTCAACTTAAAAAAAAAATATTCAATTAATTGTGCAAAATTCAATTTTTGAATATATGAGTAGAAATATACACTCATTTCATGGTAGTTTATGATTATCCTGAGAAATAGGGCAGTTGTTCATTTAACCCATGTTTAGCAATTGTCTACTCTTTGAGGTATAGAAATTCTTCGCAGGCTTTTGGAGCTATTTTCTCCAGGGTTTCAGCTCAAAACCTAATTCTTCCACTAACCAGTTATGTGGCTTATGCAATTTACTTGACTTCTTTTTGACTCTAGTTTCTAATTTTTATATTTAAAATAATACCAGTACTCAGTTTATTTATTTATTTATTTATTATTTATTATTTATTTATTTATTTATTTATCATGTGAGATGGAGTCTCACTCTGTAGACCCAGGTTGAAATGCAGTGGCATGATCTCGGATCCCTGCAACCTCCACCTCCAGTGTCAAGCGATTCTCCTGCCTCAGCCTCCCGAGTAGCTGGGATTACAGGTGCCCACCACCATGCCAGGCTAATTTTTTTTTTGTATTTTGAGTAAAGACAGGGTTTCACCATGTTGGCCAGACTGGTCTTGAACTCCTGACCTCAAGTCCACCCACCTCGGCCTCCCAAAGTACTGGGATTACAGGCGTAAGCCACCATGCGCACAGAACAAGTGCCTACCACAGTTCATTTACTGTTTTCTTAGGTTGTTCTAGGATAAGATGATTTAGTGACATACCGAAAAACTGAAAAGTTCAGCCCTCATGCACTGTATATCCTTAAGTAAGGCTAGATATTAATAAATATTTGTACATACTATTATAAAATTTTAATGTTGAAGAGTACTAAAATAAACATATCTCTATGACAACTTGTATTGGGGTATGGGCAAACAATTGAGTTTTTAAAATGCTTCTCTGAGGAAAATATGACTGACCTGAGAATTTAATGTGATGAAAGGAAAAACATACCAGATACAGGTGGCACCATGAGCAAAGTGACTGGTGAAAGAAAGAAGGATGAAAACTGAATGAAGACCTGACTGTACGGAAGAAAGAGAATAAAGGACTATAGGACTGGATGAGTCTAAAGAAACAAGGAGGAAACAAAAAATGTCATTTTCAGCAGGGAAGTGTGCCAAGATCAGATATGATTTATTTGAATGATAAATTAATTTTCACTGTGGAAAAGAGATTAGCAAAGTGGCCAGAAGGTATGTTGAAAACCAGGTTAGGAGCTTATTGCAGGGGGGATAAGGGAAAAATGTTAGTAATTTGGGGATTAGATCACTGGTTTTAAATATGGAAATAAATAAAGGAAGAGATATTTAGGAGGTAAAAGTTGCTACTTGTTAATGAATTAGGTTTAGAGGGCAAAAAAAAAAAAAGCAATTCTAAATTCTTAAGAGAAAAAACTGTGAGAGGAAACTCCAGGTTTAGTCAACATTTTAAAGTTTAAGCATTGGTGCCAATTTACTCATATGTTTTAACAGAATTAAAATGTATTCTTTTTATATGACCTTGAAGACATTGGACACAGATTTTCACATAAAAGATAATTGATTCCCTCTCTCATGAAATTAAGGAGCTTGAAATCAATTATCTGAATATTAAATGCTTTTGATAATCAAAAACAAAATGAGGGAAAAACATTAATTTCATTAAAATGTTATTCAAATGTGAATGAAAGCATGTACATATAAATGTCTGATGTCAACTTAATAGTAACCATGCCTACTATCACCATCACAATTCAGATGCAGAATAATGGTTTATGTTTTCTATTCCATTATAATATAGAATAATTTTTATTAAACTACATTAATGAATTTAGAAAGAAGGGAATTTAAAAGAACTAAATAAAAGACTTTGCAACTCATTGAAATAGCCTACATTTACCAATTGAAAAAACCCAACCCAAATGTATATCTTATATTAAATCAGATGCATTATCTAAATATATATAGTAAAATAATGAATATGTGACATTATTCATTATAATTCATTATAACAAAACATAATTGTTATAGTGCTTTCACTAAAATTATTCTATTTACATCTCATAACAATATTATAAATTGGCATTTTTCATATAATTATAGAGATATTGCAAAAGGACTGGGAAGAATTTGAATATGTCCAAAGTTGAAAATCCAGTAAGCATATTTCCCCATATATCTAAGCCTTCTGGTTTCATATTTATCATTTTTTTCTTACTGTATGCTACTAATGCTGGTAATATTAATAGGATATCAGATGTTGTCCATAAAAACATGCTAAGGCCATGACTGATGGTTTAGAAGTCTAGCAAATTCATAGCATTCACAACCCTCCTCCACCTTTGGATATCACTAATTAATCACCATATTTTCTCCTGTTGAACTTAAAACAAATGATATTCTCACAGCCTTTCTCAATTCAATTGTCTTAACAATAATTAGCATCGAGGCAGAGTTAATGCGGGGATAGAATCTGTGTTCTGAGCTATAAAGAAAGTTGAAAAAATTCCAAGTAATATATAAATCTCATCATTTGCTCCACTGAATCTTGTAAGTTTAATAGAAAGTTCTCATCAGAATTAGGGACAATTGAAAAATAATTTAAATAAATGCTTTTATTTTTTGTTTTCTTTGATAGAAAGAAGAAACAAACTTATAAATATCAAAGATCTCATCTAAGATTACATAGCAATGTAGCAGCAAAGGTAAGATTTGCCTCAAGTCTATTTGACTTCGTAAATGAATCCATAATTTGCCTCTTACCCTGACTAGAGTAGGAGCAGGACAGCAGGTGGCACAGGGACTCTGTAGTAGTTCTTTAGGATAGTTCTTCACACTTAGTCATATTGCTACCTGTATATTTGGACTTGGCAGCATTCAGCATAGTTATTCCCAAATAATGCAGAGCTGAAGCTAAAAGTAGTGTAATTTAACAAAAATGGAAGATTTGTTATTTTCCACTAGACATACAAAATTTCTGTATTTTCAAGTTATATAAACCTTTATGATTTCCCCTGCTTGCACTTTATTTGGAGTAATGGGCAGATTGACTTTTATTGTGAATATTAAAGAGACAGTAAAAGAAATGAAATTTTAAACATTTAATTCCAAGTCATTCTTCAATACTTTTCTTTTACTTACTACTCTATGAGTAGATTTTTGTGTTAAAGAAAAATATATATTTTTTCAGTTCACTGTCTCTTAACAATACTCTTTTCAGAGAATGGCTGAGTTCCAAGAATCAATATTTATTCAAAGTATCTTTAAACATTTTGCAACACTAAATCATTAAGTCTATAGAGGTATCCAAGCTTAGAATACTTGCCTCATGTGTGTATTTAATGCAACAAATATAAAAGTTATATTCTTCATGTATCAATTACAGAAAAATAAGGCTGTATGATAGCAGTCCACTGGAAATCAAAAAAGCATTTTATAATACTGACATTGTAAATCAATACATTCTAAAATACAGACTATCTCAGCACTCCGAAACTAATTTTGCCTGTTTTTTGACTTCTTTCTTTTTCCCAAATGATTTTTAATTACTGGTAAAGGGAAATGTGAGAGTTGCTACATTGCACTTCCTTTTCTGTTTTTAAAGCTGCTTTGTATGTGGTTGCTATTGTTGTTATTTTCATTATTAGTGCTATTACTCATGTACTAAAATAAGTACTTGGTCCAAGCACACGCAAAATGGCCAGTGGTTTTCATCTAGCAGAGCAAGAAACACAAATTCAAACTCATTCAAAGCAATATAACCCATATTTTATATTCAAAAATAATACTGCTGACAATGTTAATGCACATGTTCACATGAGAACAATTAGGAAAATATGTTTACGTGTAAACTATATTCCTTTCCTAAGTACACTATCCTTTAACAACAAAAATATATAATAGTAGTAATAATACATGTAATAAAATATCAACAGAAAAAGTCATTGGTGGGAAGTACTGAGCTCATTACTGAAAAGGTCAGTGATGAGACTGTAAAGGGACATTCAACGGAACAGTATCACTACTTGGCAAAAATCATAGACTGGAAACTTGCTGAATTCTCACAGGCAGAGATAAAACATATGCAGATAAAGTTGATGCCTTCTTCTTTCCTTACTATAGCCCAAGAGGGTTTGAAATTCATGAAGGAAGACGGGATCAACTAGAGGGCACTAATAGAGGAAGAGAACCCAAATTCTGTCATAGTCTGGAAAGGACTCTGGTTTTTCATAACCCTTTTTCATAAACAGTTGATTTTCTCCATTACACTACAAGATAAAGAAAAAAAAAGCAAAAACTAAGGCTTATATTATTTGATATATTTTGTCCTATTGCAGATTACAAAAATCTGGAGGTAAAATTTATGTTCACAGTAGAAGCATAAAAATTGTTATCTTTGTCATAGCAATTTCTTATAAAACTGTCAGCCATTATTCAAAATACACTCTCAACCTCATTTCCAATCTATCCTCAGTGGTTCCTTAGTGACACTCATAATCAGCCCCCTTACACAGTGAATGACAGTTGCCATTTTTCTTCCCTCCAGCTTTTGTGGTCTGAGAAGACTTAATGCCAAGCTCGCTGGTGCTGACCAAGGTTGAATGTCCTATTGCTACTGCTGCTGCTGTTACTAAAGATAAGCTGCACTAGCCAGAAACTGCATTGAGGCTCTACTGATTTGGTAAAACTCATAACCAATCTGATATTGCTAAAGTAGGACTGGACAGAGCTCTCTGGAGTTCTTGATGGATCTGTACAGTAATCTGTGCTCCATCATTAACCCAACTTCTCAAGTAACAAAATTCTTGTCATGTTTCACTCATTGTTTTTCTAACACGTAAGATAAAGTTCAAATACTTGAGCAATTTTGTAAGGCCCTTCAAGAACTCCTGCCTAGCTCTTCATCTTAACTATAATCACACTCAGTAGGACAAATACACCAAACTACTTATAAATTCCCATTTACACCATGATCTTTCTTACCTCCAAGTTTTTCAAGGACTATTACCAAGAATATGTTCTCAACTATTTTTACATTGTATCTTTAATAGCCTTTACGGCAGTTATAGGTTCATAGCTAAATTGAGCAGAAAGTACAGAGAAATTCCATACACTGTATGTTTTCTTTTAATGTTTAAAAAGCTAAGATACAAAATATAAATAATAACATTCTATATTTTCATCATTCAGAGTTAACATAAGTTAATGTTTATTATTTTTCTTCAAACATTTTTCAAAAAGAAATTTTAGTTTGGGGTTTCTGTTATTAAAAAATGATACAAGCATACTAAAAATAATTCAAATAATTTAGAAGATACATGCAAATAAGTAAAATATTTTAAAAGCCAAATTTTAATATAAATAATCACTGTTAACATTAGGTGGACTTCAGTTTGTATCTACACTTACAATATAGTGGCCAGTAGCCAAATATGACTACTAAACACTTGAATGTGGTTAGTGAAACTGAAAAACTGCATTTCCAATTTCACTTAATTTCATTAATTTTAGTTTAAATAGCCACCTATGGCTCGTGGCTACTGTATTGAATAATGCAACTAGAGATATTATTTAATGTATATATGCATATGAAAATGAAACATTTCTAAAAATAGAATTATGCTATAGATGTTTTGAATATAATAATTCAATTTGCAATTGTTAAATTTTTTAAATAAGTTAAAATGAAAAGGAGAGAATTGTTGATACTGAAACAAATGTATGTAATACATAAATAATACCACTTTCTGACAGAGTTCACTGAGGTTGAGAACTTTTCAAAGGCATTAAGATGGCTCTTGTAAGCTCTGTGGTTTGCCTCTTTACTAAGAAAAGTAATGATATTAGCAATTTCCTAGTTCTCCAATTTTCTCTGCCCTCAATTTTGCTTAGTTATGTGATTATTTTGACATTATCCAAGTTTATATAATTCTGTTTTATACCCAGAAGTAAGTTTTCAATAGCATCATTATTTTTGAGTGAATTAAATGCTTATAACTAGCTCTCCTTAACAATCTTTTATTTTTAAAAACTTTAATTCAATCTTGACTGGATAGTAATTTCACCGAGGATTATTAATTAGCACTTTGTTCCTTCATTTAAAAGGACATGTTTGCAAATATCTATTTGTTACTCTTATTTTGAAATGATATTTTGATTACATACATTTTCTTAAATATCTAGTACTGCATTAAAAACTCTATGACTTCTTGGCTTAAAATAGTAAATCTTTTATTTTTCCTCACCATTTTGTGGAACAGAAATGCAGATAGAGTCTGGTAGGATGGTTGGTCTCTTTTCCAGAATATCCAGGACGTTACCTAAAATGATTCCAACTGCCAAGGTTGAAACAGCTGAGATGACTTTTTCTCATATATCTTATGCCTCAATGATGCTCTACATGCCCTCTCACTCAAACAAGGTAACCTTTCTGCATTTCAGCTAAATAAAGAGGGAAAGGGTAGTAATGACAGTCCTTGTATAGTTCAAGTTCAGATCTGCCACTACATCTCTTGCCCTCTAGTTCAAGGGAGGGATCACATACACTCCACCCAGGGAAGCCAGCACAGGGAAGAGACATATACTAATATCCAGTCATATGTTTCTTTAGAAATTTATAAGCCTTCTTATAAGTCAAGCTGAAATCTTTTTAAGTCAAGCTGAAATCTTTCCACCATACTATTCTCTTTATGCACAAATCCATTCTATTTTTTCTTGTTTTTAGTACCTATATTTGAGAAATTAGTGTTTAGTCATTAAAAACTATAGGTTAATTAGTGTACAGATCTCCATTCACTATGGAACTCAGAGGGTTCCTATGTCTGCAAATTATTTTTTTTAGTTATACCCTAGAAGTTCTCTGGATCATATCTTCAAGTAGATCTGTTTCATTTCTTGATTCTCTAACAAAAGCAACAATTATGTTTATGTTGGATGATATCACTAAATGCATTAACATTTTTGTCTGTTTTATGTGTATGCTATTTATTATCTTAATATTTTCCTATGTGATTTAATTGTAGTGGTGTTTTCAATTTATTTAATAATTGCATAGTCATGCTGTTTTGGCCTTCTACTTGTTCTTTTCATAATCTCTCTTCTTATCTCTTTCTGCTGTTTTATTATCTCCTCTAATTGCTCTTTATATTATGGTCATGTTCTAATTAAATAACTCTCTGTATCATGCAATCATGTAGAATTATCTTCCCTGTATTGACCTATTTTTCTGTCTATGTTTCATTTGATTTATTGTTTGGAGGGTGTTACTTTCTTCCTATGGAATGCATGCATAGTTGTTTATTTTCTTCTTGCTCAGATTTAATTCTTCCCATAGTATCTGAGAATGTACCCCAAGTTATGGTTTAAAAACAGTGTATTCTTATTCTCTTGATTTTCTGTTGCCTGAGAAAATGGCAGAGGATGAAAGAAAACTTAGGGAAAGTAGTGTATTCTATTCCTTCGTGCTTTCCTTACTTCTAAGACTTTGCTGAGATTTTTGTACTAGTATTCTTTCTAAGTATTTGGTGGGTGGGCTGAAATCATTTCCTGATTTCATTCTATAAAACTGAAATGATCTTCATTGTCCACATTCTTTGTTTTTCTGTTTCACTCATTTTTCCTGAGAGCTTGTGAATAGAAAAAAAATACAGATAACCACTCGTATTTCAGATTTACTAATGTTGTGCATGTGAGTGGATTCTGAGTATTGTATTGACTCATCAGTATAAGCTCCAAAGTGAAGAATAGACTAGGAGCTGCTTCTTTATTCTCAGCTGTGTAATATTCTGTGTCTTTACTTATTAAACTAGAATAATCTCTATTTTCTTGTATAGTTCTCACACAAGTCTTGGAAGTCATGCTAATATTACATCTGATTTTGTTCAGTCTGGATTGTGTGACTGCTTGTTCCCACAACAAAACTGATCACAGATTTCCCATTTCTTTATTGATCAGTCTTGCACAGTATTCACTGTGAACACCTTCAGGTGGGTCCTATTTAGCTTTAGTACTAGTTCCTACTGTGTAATTAAACTTTGGGATATGTTAGGTGAACTCTTTCTCTCTCTCTGTCTCTCTCTCTCTCTCTCTCTCTCTCTCTCTCTCTCTCATTTCTTCTGTCCACTATCTTCTCTTTTTTCTCTATTGTCACCTCTGCCCACTCCCCAGTACAACAGGATGGCTGACATGAGGTGGTATTCAAGTTTGTTCCATCACTCTGCCTCTTGAGGCTTTTCTTTGGGTTCATATTACATAACTTTAATTTTATTTCCCAAAGATAAGGATTCTCCATTAACTAATAAAAGTCTCTTTTAAAAATGCTACAGACCGAACTTCTGTAACAATTTGGGAGTCTATAAAAATATCCAAATCCTAAATAAATAGTTTATTTCAAGCTGGGATCCAACAATATTTTTCTTCCGAATACATTAAGAATTAACTGAAGAGCTCCCTCAAATTTAGCTCCAAGGCATATCCAGGGATTATAATAGAAATTCACATATTCATGTTATTTGTGTGCCTGACCATGCTTCTAATGCAAATACCCAGGTAGCAAACATAAAAAGCAGTAACATTACCTTCTGTCTTCTTTCAGTTCCATTCTAAATATTGTATCTGTTTACCGGCCCTGATATAAATCATGCTGCTGTTTGTGTGTTTCTCTTTACCTATTTATTATAATAGGTTCCTATTTTCACCCCACTCCCAACCCCAGGCTAGATGCTCCTTCCCAATGTGAAAATCACTCTAGATTGTTTTCACTATTACATATCAAACTTCTCTAGGCAGAAAACATCTAGCAGCAGCTACAGTTGTTTCCAGCCAGAGCAGTTGCACATTTATGAGGAGAGAGGTTACTTTCAAACATGAGAAATTGCAGTAGTTAGATACAATCTTTGCTCTGCTGACTAGGGAATAAAAAGGCAGAAAGCTTTTTGTACAATTTTAGAGTTTCGGCTATAATTATGCACATATAGGTGTCAGATAGAATAACCCTTGTGAGTAACAATAAATGCCTCTGAATCATTTTATTAACCTTTTTTTTTATTTGCCATTTATTGGGAAAGTGACCTTTCCAAAAGCCGGTTAATTTGTGTAAGTTATTATAACTTTGAAAAATACTTAGGAAAGAGAGGCATTTTATTACCAGAGATCATCTTGTTAACAATCAAAGCAATTCACAGGAGAAATTGTAGAAGGATAGATGCAATAACTGACAGTCTTCTTACTACTTAATTCTGTTATCCTAGTAGACAATACTTTAAAAAATGAAAGCACCTTATGACCTTTATATCATAGTCTCACAAAAATTACAAAATCAAAAGTGACCTTACACACAATCTAATCTAAATGGTTTATTTTATAATTAAAGGAAATGATATCCAAGTAAGTGAACATGATCCAGAAGTTTGGTCTCACAAGATCACAAAGCAGCTTAATAAAATGTCATAACTAGATCATGATTTATCTAATTCACCACCCAATTTCTCTCTACTAACTTACATCACCTTCATAAAACCTCCAGATTAGAAAATGTCTTTTTATTCCTTCAGAATATTATTAAAGAACACAGAATACCACCTCTTACTGGCCATGTCACATTGGAGGAGCTATTTAACCTTCTCATGACTCAAATTCCATGTTAGAAAAGAAGGCAATAATCAAACTTATTTTATTTTAACTTAAAAACAAAAACAATCAAATATAGTTGTAGTAAATTTTACCATGTCTTCATGAAACTTCTCTATATATCTCCAGATATATTAAACCTTAATCATCACAGATATCTTTGCATTTATTTAACAATTAACATACCAGTTAAGTAATGGAGCAAACTCATTTTCTGTCACAAGACCTGCAAAGTTATATCCTTTAGCAAAAGTAATTGTTTCTGTCTATTCTTTTACATTTAAAGATAGAATATCAGTTGCACTCTGGAGTTTATGCATTTTATCTCAGCAGCATTTGGCACTATTGACCACTAAATCTTCCCCCCCCCCCCCCGCCTTTTTTTTTTCCTTTCTTATTTTTTAACATCACAGTCTGGTTAGAACATCTAAATCTCTAATATATAGTATTCTTCCTACACTCATTCATTAAACTATCATAGTTTTGAGAAGTATCTCCTATAATACTCTGTTATCACTTGACACACTCTCCATGGGAAATATTGTTCCCTCTAATGGTCTAAATTATTTATTTACCATTATCTACGTTATGATCTGATATTATTCCCATGCATCTGAAACAAGTATCTATAAAATATTGCCCTTTATATATCCTCCATTTTATTGGGCAAATTTTTGATACATTTCAGTAGGTTCCCTTTCCCTTACTAACCTCATCATAGTTTACTGAAATAAATCAGAGTGATCAAAACACTTAGGGAAACATAATGGACAGAAATAATTTTCAACAAAGTTTCTCTTTATTTCTTTTAAAATAAGAATTAGTAAAATCATATGTTACTTGTGTTGTTTATACAAAATTCACAGTAAATTTGGAGAAATACACTATCCTGATTTTTGAGAGATGGATCCAAAGATTCCTGTATTGTCAACAATAAGGACACAATAAAGTCAGTGCTTCTTGTTGGTGTAACCCATCTCTTCTTCCATATTTAAGATGTTTAAAGTGATGGCATAAAATTAAAACTTATCCATTCTCATTAAGATACTAAAGGAAATTGTCTCTATTTTTAAAACAGATGTAGTTCAAAACAGTAAGTACACAAATATTTTCACATAATGTCAACATGTAAAGACTGGAGGAATCTCAACACTTTACTTTCTTCCCTGATTTACCTTTTAGCATGTTTCATACCCTAACATCGTGGTAAGCTTGTTTAAACACACAAATTTATATATGAATAAACTTTTTAAACTGTGGAATCCTCCATCCACTGAAGCAAGGTTGCTACAAAGGGCTCTTTCCATACTTTAATATTAGATCTAAAACTGAACCCATACTCTCTTCTCATTCTTCAACCAGGTCATCCTCCTGTATCATGCAATAGCACACAACTAGAGCAAGATATTCTCACCATAAATCCAAGTGCTATCCTAGAGTCTTTCATTTTCAGTGTCCCTCAGTCCAATAATTCATTAAGTCACATTTATTTTTCTATTTATCTCTTCATGTTTTCTGTCTCTCTATACCAACTTCATGCACCATAATTTAGGTGGTCATTATTCCTTACTTACCTAACTGGGAAAAAAAAAAGGTTTCCCAGCCAAGTGCGGTGGTTCGTGCCTGTAATCCCAGCACTTTGGGAGCCTGAGGTGGGTGGGTCACTTGAGATGAGGAGTTCAAAACCAGCCTGGCCAACATGGTAAGACCCCAACCAACTAAAAATACAAAAATTAGCTGGGCATGTGGCAGACACCTGTAATCCCAGCTACTTGTGAGGCTAAGGCAGGAGAATCGCTTGAAACTGGGAGGCAGAAATTGAAGCGAGCCAAGATCGTGCCATTGCACTCCAACCTGCGCAAAAAGAACAAAATTCCATTTCAAAAATAAAAGTAAAAAATAAAAAATACAGAAAGAAACAGAAAAAAGAAAAAAAAAGGTTTCCGTAATTTGTCTTCTAAGTTGAGTTAAATACAGCACACATTCTTTCTCAATGTACTAAGAGAGTCTCTGTAATGCTTCATTGTTTATGTAACTCAAATCTTTCAAATGTGTTTTAATGCTAGAACCTTATGTTGTAGAAATAAAATAATTATCTTTAATAGCTCTTAAAATGCCTTGCAGAATCTCATCCTTCTGTATCATAGAGATACTTTCACAGTTTACTTTCTCTTCACTTTCCTGTCATAATTTGTATTACAATTGCCTTTGAATTAGAATTTGTCCCTACTTCATCAATAATTACAAAGAAGAAGACACCCATTTGCACTAATTCACCATTGTATAAACAGCAACAAAATTGTTGTTTGTAAATAATTGTCAATAAGTATTAGCTAAATAAACTGTATTAAGACAAATTTGAATTTAAGTAGATTTATTAGAAAATATTTTTTAAAAAGAGAAAAATGTGTTGAATTTATAGTCATAGAATAAATCACCTGTCTATTGTACACACAGTTGATGGCACGTTCATATTTTATTATTGATATCATATACTGAGGTGAGAGGGGACATATTTCTTAGAATTGTCAAGTAACAGTGAGCAAAATGATATCATGATTTTCTTGAAGATTTAATGTTGCACTTAAAAGTTTATATTGCTCTAGAGCCAATCTTTAAACATTGCTTACAAACTTGAAAATCAGGCTAAGAGAAATAATCATTCTAGATTCAAACTATACAATATACAAAATATTCAATTGAGAAAGGAGTGATTATTTAAAACTATAGTAGAAATACTTGTAAGACATACTTCTAAGAAAAAAAAAATTTTAGCAAGGAAATATTTGTCATAAAATGAAACAATTGTCTGACTTTGAGGTTATGCCAGTATTAAGAAAAATTACATTTTTTATAATACTATTATAAACAAAACACTCTAAGTATCTAATAACAAAATATATAGTGAAAAAACATGTTTATTTAAATATTTTTTACTTTTTTAGTTTTGATTAAAAAATGTGAGATCTACCTTCTTAATAAAATTTTAATTTAAAATAATATTATAGTATTATTAACTCTAAGCACAATGTTGTGCTGCAGATCTCTAAAACTTTTTTTATCTTGCATCACTGGAACTTTACATCCATCAAACAACAACTCCCATTTTCCCCTCATCCCAGTCCCTGGCAACCACCATTCTACTTTCTGCTTTTATTAGTTTAATTACTTTAGATGTTTCTTGTAAGTAGAATCATACAGTATTTGGCTTTCTGTGTCCAGCTTACTTCACTTAGCATAACGTCTCAAGGTTGATCCCTGTTGGTAGGACATAACAGAATTTCCTTTGTGATGGTTGAATAATATTTCATTCTGTATATATACTACATTTTTTTTTTTAAGACAGTGTCTCGCTGTGGCGCCCAGCCTGGGGTTCAGCGGTGCGACCTCTACTCACTGCAACCTCCACTTCCCAGGCTCAAGTAATTCTCTGCCTCAGCCACTTGAGTAGCTGGGATTACAGGTGTATGCCATCATGAATGGCTAATTTTTGTATTTTTAGTAGAGGCAGGGTTTCACCATGTTGGCCAGGCGATTTCAAACTTCTGGCCTCAAGTGATCTACTGGCCTCAGCATCCCAAAGTGCTGGGATTACAGGTGTGAGCCACTGCACGCAACCAGCCAAATTTTCTTTATCCATTCGTCTATATCTGTGGATGAAGGTTGTTTCCAACTCTTGGCTATTGTGAAAAGTGTAAACATTAGCTACAATGAACACACAAATGCATAAATCTCTTTGACCCTGATTTCAATTTGTGGGTGGTAAGTAACAAAAAGTGGGATTACTAGATCATACAGTCATTCTAATTCTAATATTTTGAGATCTTATATGTAAGTCTTTAATCCATTTTGAATTTATTGTTGTGAGCTAAGCATGCAAATTCATTCTTTTGCATGAGAATATCCAGTTTTCCCAACACCTAATATTAGGTGTTTTTCCAACAGCTAATATGTGCGGGTTTATTTCTGAACTATTTATTCTGTTCCATCAGTATATATGTCTGTATGCCAGTACCATATCATTTTGCTTACTATACCTTTGTATTTTGTTTTGAAATAGGAATGTGTGAGGCCTCCAGCGTTGTTCTTCTTTCTCAAGATTGTTTTGGCTATTTGGCATTCTACCAATTCCATGTAGATTATAGGGTTGTTTTTTCTATTTCCATAAAAATGTAATTGGGATCTTGATAGTCATTTCATTGAATCTTTGACTAGCATGAAGATTTTAATGTGTACTTTTTATGAGATTAACTATTTTAGATTCCACATATGTGTAAAATCATGCAGTGTTTATCTTTCTGTGCCTAGTTTATTTTACTTAACATTATATCATCGAGATTCATCCATGGTAGTGTAAATGACAGAATTTCATTATATTTTATAGCTGAACAGTATTCTTTTGTATGTATATTTATATTTAAACATTTTTTTTCCATCCATTTTATCCATTGATAGACTTTTAGGTTGATTTCATCTCTTGATTATTGTGAATAGGGCTGCAGTGAACATAGCAATGCAGACATCACTTTGACATACTGATGTCACTTCCTTTGAATATATATTTATATTCAATTACCAGATCAAATAGTAGTTCACTTTTTATTTTTCTAAAGAAATTCAATGTTGTTTTCCATAATGACTGAATTAATTTACATCTCCACCAAAAGCATATTAATTCTCCTTTCTCAGCATCCAAGCCAGAATTTGTTATTATTTGTCTTTTTTATGATAGTCATTCTAACTGGAATGAGGTGATATCTCATTGTGATTTTGATTGGCATTTCCTTAAGAGCTAATGATAGTGAACATTTTGTCATGTATTTGATGGTCAATTACATGCCTTCTATAGAGAAATGTCTAGTTAGGTATTTTGCCCCTTTTAAAAATCAGAGATCATTTGTGATTTTTTGCACTTGAGTTGTTTTGAGTTACCCATTGTCAGATACTTAGTTTGTAACTATTTTTCCCAACCAGTTTTCTCTTCACTCTGTTGATTTCTTGGCTGTGCAGAAGTGTTTTTTCTTTGTCTGTGTTTTATGTCGTTATTCATTTATTTAGTTTGAAGTAATCTCATTTGTCTTCTTTTGCTTTTATTGTCCATGTTCTTGAAGTCCTATCCAAAAACTCCTTCCCCAGACTCCCATATGATTTCTTTCAGTAGTTTTCATTTTAACTATTGGGTCTTACTTTTAAGTTTTTAAAATATTTAGAGTTGATTAACAGAGATAACAGACTTACTTTTAAGTTTTTATTCCATTTAGAGTTGATTAAGAGAGAGAACCGTCTACTTTCATTCTTTGGCATGTAAATATCCAGTTTTCTCACCATCATTTATTGCTGTGTCTGTCCTTTCTGTAATGTGCATTTCTGGCACCTTGCTTGAAAATAAAATGGCTGTAAATGTGTGAATTTTTTTTCTGTACTCTCTATCCTTTTTCATTGGTCTGTCTGTTTTTATATCAATGTTACACTGTTTTGATTACTACAGCTATGCAATATATTTTAAAGTCATGCTTTCAGCTATTTTTTTCTTTCTTTTTTTTTTTTTTTTTTTTTTTCTCAAGATTGCTTTAGCCATTAGAACCTTTTGTAGTTCTGTATGAATTTTAGGGTTTTTTTTCTACTTTAGTAAAAAATGTCATTGGTGTTTTGACAGGAATTGCATTACATCTGTAGATTGCTTTGGGTGGTATAGACATGTCCATGATATTAATTATTCTAATCTATGAACATGAGATATCTTTCCATTTATTTGTATTTTTAATTTTTTTTAATCAATATTTTGTAGCTTTTATTGTGGAGATTTTTCACCTTCTTGGTTAAGTTTATTCCTAGGTATTTTATTTTTGGTAGTTATTGTATTAGGATTGCCTTTTTGATTTATTTTTCAGAGAGTTCATTATTGGTATCTAGAAATGTTACTGATCTTTTTTTTTTTTTTGAGACAAAGTCTTGCTCTATTGCCCAGCCTGGCGTGCAGTTGCAGCATCTCAACTGACTGCAACCTTCACCTCCTGGGTTCAGGTGATTCTCGTGCCTCACCCTCCCCAGTAGCTGGTATTACAGGCACACACCACCATGCGTGGCTAATTTTTTTTTTTTTTTTTTTTAGTAGAGACAGGTTTCACCATGTTGGAAAGGCTGGTCTCGAACTCCTGACCTCAGGCGATCCACCCACCTATTCCTTCCAAAGTGCTGAGATTACAGGCATGAGCCATTGTACCCGATGTGATTTTTGTATGTATATTTTGTATCCTTCACATTTACTGAATTATTTTATCAGCTCAAAGACTTTTTTCATGGAGCCTTCTTGATTCTTTAGGTGTATAGTCACGGTGTCTGCAAACAATTTTACTTCCTTGCTTCCCATTGTGACACATTTTATTTATTTTTCTGCCTAATTACTCTGGCTAGGACTTCCATACTAATGTTGAATAACAGTAGTAAAAGTTATCATCCTTCTGTTGTTCCAGATATTAGAGAAAAAGCTTTCAAATTTTTCCTATTCGGTATAATGTTAAATGTGGCTTTGCCATATGTTGCCTTTACTGTGTTGAGGTGAATTCTTTTGTGCTTGATTTTTTGAGAGAATTTATCATAAAAGTATGTTGAATATTATCAAATATTTTTTTCTGAACTTATTGAGATAATCACATGGTTTTTGTCCTGGATTTTGCTAGTGTGGTATATCACATTTATAGATCTGCATATGTGAAGCCATTGTTACATCCTGAAATAAATCTCACTTGATCATTTTAATGTGTTTTTAATTTGATTTGCTAGAATTTTGTTGAGGATTTTTGTGTCTGTGTTCTTTAGGAATATTGGCCTGTAGTTTCCTTTTTTTGTTGTGTCATCATCTGGTTTTCGTATAAGGGTAAAGCTTGTGTTGTAAAATAAGTTCATAAGCATTTCCTTCTCTTAAATTTTTTGAGGAGTTTGAATAGAACTGGTGTTAGTTCTTAAATGTTTGGTAGCATTTAACAGTGAAGCCATCAGTTACTGGGCTTTTCTTTGATGAGACAGGCTTTATCAATGCTTTAATAATTTAATTACAATTAAATGTAATTAATACTTTAGTTTAAGAATAATTAATACATTATTATTTGTTATTTGTCTGCTCAGGTTTTCTAGTCAGCATAATTCAATTTTGGTAGGTTGTATGCACAGAGAAATTTCTTCATTTCTTGCAGATTTTTTATTTGTTGGTGTCGACATGTACTTATTTGTCTCTTTTTATCCTTTATATTTCTGAAGTATCAATTATAAAGTCTCCTTTTTCTCACTAATTATATTTATCTGAGTCTTCTCTCTTTTGTTCATAGTCTAGTTAAAATCTTGTCAATTTTGATTATTAATTTACAAAACCAAGTATGTGTTCTTTAATTTTTATATAGTTCTTTAAGTCCATATTTCATTTACTTCTGCCCTGATCTTTGTTATTTCCTTCCTTCTACAAATTTGTGATTTGGTTAGTTCTTGTTTTTCCAGTTTCTTAAGCTATAACATTAGGTTGTTTATTGAGGTCTTTTTACTTTTTAATGTATAGTTTAATTGGTATAAACTTTCCTCTGAGACCTATTTTTGCTGTATACTATAGGTTTCAGGATGTTGTGTTTCCATTTTCATTTGTTTCAAGGAATTTTTTTTTTTTTAATTTCCTTATTGGCCCAATTGTTGTTTGGGAGCATGTTGTCTAAGTTCCATGTATTTGTACAGTTTCCAATCTTACTTCTCTCCTTGTTTTCTAGTTTTTTGTTTGTTTGTTTTTCTTCAGGGTCAGAATAAATACTTGATGTAATTTTGATATCTGTAAATTTGTTAAGACTTGTTTTGTGACCTAGCATTTGGTCTGTTCTGGAGAATGTCCCATGTGTTGCTGAGAACAATGTGCATCTTGTAGCTATTGGATAGAATGAATGTTCTGTAAATGTTTGTTAGGTCAATTTGGACTAATTTATTGTCTGGGAAAGTTTTTATTATTGTTTTTACTTTGAGACAATCTTTCTCTGTCACCCAGGCTGAAGCGCAATGGCACAATCACAGCTGACTGCAGCCTCATCCTCCTGGGCTCAAGTAGTCCACCTGCTTCAACCTCCAGAGTAGCTGGGACTACAGGTGCGCACCACCACACCTTGCAATTATTATTATTATTATTTTTTTCTTTTTTTTTTTTTTTTTTGAGACGGAGTCTCGCTCTGTCACCCAGGCTGGAGTGCAGTGGCCGGATCTCAGCTCACTGCAACCTCCGCCTCCCGGGTTCACGCCATTCTCCTGCCTCAGCCTCCCGAGTAGCTGGGACTACAGGCGCCTGCCACCTCGCCCGGCTAAGTTTTTGTATTTTTAGTAGAGACGGGGTTTCACTGTGTTAGCCAGGATGGTCTCGATCTCCTGACCTCGTGATCCGCCCGTCTCGGCCTCCCAAAGTGCTGGGATTACAGGCTTGAGCCACCGCGCCCGGCCTATTATTTTTTTCTTTAGGTAGAGACAAAACCTCACTATGTTGCCCAGGCTGACCTTGAACACCTAGGCTCAAACAATTCTCCTGCCTCAGATTCCCAAATGGTGATATTATAGGAATGAGCCACTGCCCTCAGCCCAGATTGGGAAAGTTTTATCTCTTCTTAATGTTGAAGAACAGCTTTGCTAGGTATAGTATTCTTGACTAGTAGCTTTTTTATAACTGTATATTTGTTTGTTCTTTCCTTTAGCACTTCAAATATATCATTACATTGTCTGCTGGCTCACAGGGTTTCTGCTGAGAAATCTGCTAGAAGCTGTATTGGGACTCTATGAAATATAATGTTTTCTCTTGCTTTTTCTAGTATTCTTTCTTTGTCTTTGACTTTGATAATTTGATTATAATGGGTGTTGGGAAATTTCTCTTTGGGTTAAATTTCATTGATGTGCTCTGAGCTTCCTGTACCTACATACACTTGCAGACATTAATTCCTTAAATGTGCTTTCTAGGCCTTTCTCTCTGTCATCTCCTTTTGAATTCCTACTATGTGGTGGTTAGTTCACTTGATGGAGTCCCATAATAGGCCTTCATTTTTTTATTTATATTCTTGATCCTCTGAGTAAGTTCATGTGTTCTGTTTTTGAGCTTACTGATTCTTTCCTTTGTTTGATGAAGTCTGCTGTAGAAACTAAGTTTTTAATTTCTGTTATTGTGTTCCTTATATCTATAATTTTTATTTTTTTTGTTTCTTTTTTTTTTTTGGTCAAATTTCTCATTCTCCATCATGGGTGGGGTAGTCTTTAGTGAGAAGAAGAACTTAATTGCCAACTTTTTACTTGTTTCCAAGTTAGGAGAAGGCTCCACAAGACTGCTTGGTTGATATGGTTTGGCCATGTCCCCACCCAGATCTAATCTTGAATTGTAACTCCCAAAATTCTCACATGTCATGGGAGAAACCCAGTGGGAGGTGATTGATTATGTGGTGGTTCTTTACAATGCTGTTCTCATGATAGTTAATAAGCCTCATGAGATCTGATGGCTTTAAAAATGAGAGTTTGCCTGCACAAGCTCTCTCTCTTTTCCTGCTGTCATCCATGTAGGACATTACTTGCTTCTCCTTGCCTTCCACCATGATGGTGAGGCTTCCCCAGCCATGTGGAACTGTAAGTCCATTAAACCTCTTTATTTTGTAAATTGCCCAGTCTCAGGTATGTCTTTATGAGCAGCATGAAAACGGACTAATACAATGGTTTTGTGGGACATCCAGTAAGGCATTCAGGTATTCCCACAGATCATTCAACTTATGTTCAATTGCATACAAACCAACCACCACCCATTTTATGTTATTGATATCACAAATTACATCTTTCTATTGTTTCCATGAACACATTTTATACTTATAGTTATCTATACTTTTGTATTTTAACTTTTATACCAGAATTAAAAGTGATTCATACACCACCATTACAGTATCACTGTATTCTCTATTTATCTATATCAGTAAGCTTTATACTTCCATATGCTTTTGTATCGCTGTTTGTTGTATTTTTGTTTTAAATTAAAGGACATCATTTAGCATTTCTTCTATGACAACTGTAGCGATAATGAAGTCTGTAAGCTTTTGTTTATCCTGGAGAGTTTTCATCTTTTTTTCATTTTTAAGAACAAATATTGATAAACATTGTAATCTCAGTTTCCAGTGCTTTTTTTTTTTTTTTTTTTTTTTTTAGTACATGACTATATTATTCTCATTCCCCTGTCCTGAAAGATTTTGTTGAGAAATCTATTTGTAATCTTATAATGGCTCCCTTGTAAGCCATGAGTTACTTTTCTCTTCTTGCTACAAAATTTTCTGTTTGTCTTTGAGTTTTGACCATTTGATTATGTCTTCTTGTGTTCTTTGAGTTTACCCTGTTTGAATTTACTACAGCTTCTTTTCTTGAGATATCCACTTCCTTCCACAGATGTGGAAAGTCTTCAGTCATTATTTCTTGAAATAAGATTTCAATTCTCTTCTCTTTCTCTTTCCCTTGTTAGACTCTCATAATGTATATATTGTTCTGTTGTATGTTATTTCACTAATATTTTAGGCATTTTGCATTCTTTTCATTCTTTTTTCCTTTACTCTTTTGATGGGACAATTTCAAATGGCCTGTCTTTGCATATGTTTATAATAAATATTTTGAATTTTTAATTAGATAATTCATAAACCTCTCTTTTTTTAGAGTCATTTTCAAGAGATTTGTTTGTTTGTTTGTTTTTGATTCATTCAGTTTTCCTTGTTTCCTGATGTTACTTACAATTTTATAAGTTATTCATGCATCTGAAAAAAAGAACCAATTTACCCAGTCTTTACCAATTAACTTTGTGCAGGGAAAGACTTTCACCAATCACCCTAGCTACAGATTCATGTGGCTTCTCAAGTCTTTTTTTTTTTTTTTTTTTTTTTCCTTTTTTTAATGTATCTTCACTAGACTTGTTTATGTAGATTTCTATTTAAAGGAATGTTCCAGTTGCTTTTATTTATTTTTTTCCCAGAAGCTTATAATCTCTTCCTCTCTCTGTTATCTATATTTTGCATCATGGATTCCACAAGGCAACAGCCTGCCTCCCAGCTCTATTTTTTGTTCACAGAGGCCCTCAGGCAACTAGAATATGCCAGGTTTCATAATTACTCTGAGTCAAACTAGAGAGAAAGCAGTCCCTCCGGCAACAATCTTGAATAACCAGAACATTGGATGCATGATTCACTCTTCCCTTTCCCTGGAGGGAGAGGGTGCCGAGCTGTATTGGCTTCTGTGTGCTATACTACTGGTCCTCTATAGCAGCAACACAGTGCCTAGTAAATGCATTATTTAAAGATGGGAGAAAATTTGAAATCTTTAGAAAATTATGAACATTTCGTGTTATAGTGACATATTAAATGAATAAAATGTTATACAACTGTCATATATATAGGAGAATAATTTTTCACAAAATTTGTATACATACAATCAGTTTCAATGTATATTAAAAGCAAAGGTGCAGAATAACTGACAGGCTAATTTCTTCATGTTTTTATTTTTTGGTGCTTTTTTCTGTAAGTACTATGCTTATAGACTGTCACACATAATTGTAAAATAGACAGTTCAACATTAAAGATAAAGAAAAGAAAATATTTAATTATTTCACTTGAAGGATTTTATATAACTGAAACTATAAGTAAAGCTATATATTTGGTTGGATGATATATCATCTACTTATAGTTCTGATATCAGCTTAAATATCACTTCCCAAGAAAGGCTTACATGAATTCCATGACTAGGTCAGCTGATAGCAAACAAAACTAAAGTTTGTCTATTCTCTTATTAAAATTTGATACATTCTAGTGAATTACACCACTTTGAGAAACAACTATGGGAGTGGAGGTAAATGAATCTGAGTGCAACATAAAACCTTGGGAGTATATATTAGTACCTTTTTTTCAAAGCTGCTAAATTTCATGGGTTTGTTGGAATGGCTCCCAGCATCATTCTCAGTCTGCAGTGGTAAAGTAGGTGGTTTTCAGATTGAAGGAAAATCACAGAAAATTTCAAATCTGCCTACACATCTAGTAGCAACTGCCTGTGGAATATAAGGGCTTTGGCTTCACTTCTGCCTTCTCAACATTGCACAGATTTCTATAATTGGCAAACTCTAGCCTATAAATGGGAAGCTAGCATTAGTAAACATAGTAAGAAACTAAGAAGGGAGTGCTTGTGATGTCAAATTGACAACAGGTTATATCCATGTCAAATCCTAATGCTGCTGCTATCCATTATCATGTAGTTCCAGGTCATCATGTAATCCATGCCCAAATCATTTCTTCCTCAGTGAACAGGTTATAGGAAACTTCCCATGAAGTCCTAACTACATGTTGAAGAAGAGGCTGTAATAAACCAAAAATAGGTATGAACCATTGCTTTTATGCTACTTACTTGTGCTGTCAGAACTTGGGTGGACCAATCTTCTAAATACCACTTCTACTCTAAATATTCTGGCTTTAAAATATTAACATAGGTTTAACTGCCTAGATCTACATTAAGCTTAAACTGTTCTTGTAAAGCAAGTATATTGGAGGAAAAAGAAGCTGCCATTTAAAGTCAAAGGAATTGCCACCAATGTTAGAATTTTTGATTCTCTGAAGATCTGAGCATGACATACTGAAGAAAAAGTGGTTGCCAAAGCTTGCCTGGAAGTTGCTGAAATGATCAGAATTCCCTAAGAATCCTCCAGAAACTATGTCATTCTACAGTAATGAAAAGGGTGGTTCATCAAAGACTGTTTGGAAAACTCTTTGAATCTCCTATTTGCCAGTTTCTCTGGTGAAACTACTTCCAAAGAATAATGATATCTATTTGTCTTTGCTTTCTAAATCTCACACACATTCCTGTCCTTGGCAAAAATCTAAGCTGGAGAAAGGCACCCAGATAAATTTTGGAAAACCAAGTTTTCAGCATTGAAAGGAAGTGATGATGGTGCTGAATTGCTATCCGGTCATTCAGTACAATAAGTATAGCTCATGTCTATCACTTTATTTTTCCATCTCATAGCTTTATTGTTTTATTACTAACAGTGAATACTTGATGTTAAACATTTTTGGAAAACAATGGTTACATTTTATACATCGTACATCCTTATTGTTTCTTATATCTCTCTGTAGTTGATAAATGTACATACAGTATAAACTGCAATGTTACTTTATAGCTTACCTTTTAGAAACATTTTAGTGAGGATAACTGTAATGTTTTCTATGCAAAACATTACTTTTACCCTTTGTAAAATTTTTCTTAAAGCCATGTACTGTGAAATAATATTACTTTGGGATCCTTTTATACAAGTTAAAATTATTAAATGGTTTATAGCATTGTAACGTGGTCTTAGACTGAGATTTACTAAAATGTTATTTCTGTTATGTCATTATAGTAAATGCTAACAATTTTTCTGCAAAAATGTAGAGTGTAAAATACATAACGTTTTTAAACAGCAATATTAACAATTTAAAAAATTATTTTAAATTTTATGGGTATATAGTATGTGTATATACTTATAAGGTACATGAAATACTTGGATACAGGCATACAACACATAATAATCATATCAGGATACATGAGGGTATCTGTCACCTCAAACACGTATCATTTCTTTTTGTTACAAACATTCCAGTTATACTGTTAGTTATTTTTTAATGTACAATAAATTTTCATTGACTGGAACCACCCTGTTGTGCTATCAAATAGTAGATCTTATTTGCTTTATATAACTATATATTTTTTAATCAATTAACTATCCCCTTTTCTTCACCCCACTACCCTTCCCAGCTTCTGGTAACCATCATTCTACTCTCTGTCTCCATGAGTTGAATTCATTTCATTTTTCGCTACATAAGTAAAAGCATGCATAATTTTTCCTTTCGTTTCTGGCTTTTTTTTTTTTTTTTTTCTTAACATAATGTTCCTTCCACGTTGTTGCAAATGTCAGGATGTTTTTTATAGCTGAATAGTATTCATTGTAGATATGTACCACATCTTCTTTATCCAGTCATCTTTTGATGGGCACTTATGTTGCTTGCAAATGTTGGCTACTGTGAATAGTGCTTCAATATACACGGGAGTGTTGATATCTCTTTGATATACTGATTTCCTTTATTTGGAGTATATTTCTAGCAGTGAGACTGCTGGGTCATCTGGTAGTCTGCTTTTAGTTTTCTCCATGCTGTTCTCCATAGTAGCTGTACTAATATATTTTCCCGCCAATAATGTATAAGGGTACCCTTTTCTCCACATCTTCACCAGCATTCATAATCGTCCATCTTTTGAGTAAAGTGATTTTAATTGGGATGAGATAATATCTCATTTTAGTTTTGATTTGCATTCTCTGATGATCACTGATGTTGAATACCTTTCCACATATCTGTTCGTCATTTGTATGTCTTCCTTTGAAAAATGTCTGCCCAGTTCTTTGGCCCATTTTTAATTGAATTATTGGATTTTTTTCCTTTGGAGTTGTTTGAGCTCCTTATATATTCTGATTATGAATCCCCTGTCAGATGGATAGTTTACAAGTATTTTCTCCCATTCTGTGGTTTTCTCTCTTCAGTTTGTTAATTGTTAGTATTTACAATTTAGTGCTTAGAGATAACATAGATTGAAAAAATATTTTCATAAAATTTTTCTGCTGTTTTAAATAATTTTATATAGATATTTATATGTATTAGGTCATGAAAAGAACATTTATTATACTCCTTATGCAACTATTTTCACCAACTTCGACTATAGAGCAAGACTAATTCTCTGTATTCTGTTCAGTGCTACTTACTATATAAAATAATGATTTATACATTTTGGAAGACAAAAATAAAAAAAATTATGATGTTGCTGAAGGACTACAAAGCCTTAAAATGAAAAGATAAATTAAATATTGCATTGTCCAAATATATAAATTTATATATATAAATCATAATACACATTAAAAAATTATGTGATTATTTTCACAAAGCTAGCTGTGCAGAAATTCTAGTAAATTTCTTCATGTTCAGTGTTTACTCAATTAATATCAATTCATTTCCTTTTCATGCATTATTATTTATTTTTTGAATTAATAGCATTCAAAGGTATGTACTTTGACCATTTTTTACCCTAATTCTATTTATGATTTTCTAAAGTTATTTTAAAAATCATCATATTACCTATACAGATACTGAGAAGTTAATTGCTCTCTACTAGTCAGATGTCTGCTTCTTTACAGACAGATCAGCAACAACATCCTATCTCTAATAAGATATTTCTGTTTCTTGTGTTCCCACACAGAAAGGTTTTATTTCCAATTTCCCTTTGTAGTTAGGTCAGAGGTCATTGGTTGACCTATAGTCAGTGGAAGGTGAAGAAAGTCATGTCAGTGACTTTCAACTCTTTCTCTTCAAACGTCTAGCATAACATTGTAATCAATTCCACTTACTCCTGAGGCTTTGAAAACCACATAGACCAAGTAGTGTAAAATTAAGGTGGCAGCAACCTTGTTCTAACGTTGGAGGAAAGCAGACCAGTAGACTAACCAATCTATAATCCAATTGAGGAATATTATTTTATGGTGTTGAACCATTGTTACTTCAGTATTTATGTGTTACCTTACATAGCTTAGGCTTCAGTAAGAAACAAGCATGCTAAGGAATGTTCTTAGGACTATGTGTCAGAGTTATAAATGTTGACACTTAGAGAAAATATTCTATTTTTTAATTCATCTGATTCAGGGCAATTCAAGTTTTCTGGGAAAGTCTGAGAAAGGAAGAGGATATTAGATACATTCTGATGTCAATAAATAAACTAATTGGCAAGCAATTGAGATGACTTTTTGAAAGGCAAGATCAACTTTGCTAGAAAGCATTGCATGTTGGAATGACAACAACTTTGTTAGAAAACTATCCTAGTAAACTTGGAAAAATAACATATTTTTTAATATTGTAATTATTTATTTTTATTTAAAAAAATAAGCAATATGCTGACCTCATTAAGAAAAAAAGAGCATTGATTAAAATCATTTGAATGTTTACCAGTGACAAAATGCAAATGTCTTACATAAAAAGTAGCATTTCAAAGTATTGAGATTGTATTTTATTAGCAATCGGTCTTTTCTTAAATTTAACAGTTTAGTAATTTTTAACATCAAGAACAGAATCACAATATAACCATCTGCAAATGTCCAGCATTGTAAACATAAAATACAGTAAAACATTTACAACAGATTTCATATGGTTTTGTGGTAGGACAAAGTGAATATTACAGTAATGTTTTGTCTTTTTCTGTCTTGTAAGGGGCACAGTTCACAATTCACACATCACTTTTACTATATAAAGTAGTACTTTCTAAGTTTTCAAAATAAGAAACTACCATGTCCTTATTTTAGCTACTTATTTTTAAAAGGAAACAACCAGTTTTAATGTTACATAATGACAGTGCTTATCTAACCTCCTAGAAAGGGAGTGTGCTGTGTAAATAACAAAGATTACCACCACTCTCCATTTCTCACCATAGTCTGCATTATGGCTTATTGTCACAGTAATCAGTTGCTATTTTCTGTCATGTCTCAGGCATTCTATGTTACTAGAAAGTCAGAGAAGGATGATGCTAAACTAAGTCATAGAGAAATGACAGAAACTAATTTCCATGTCATTTCTTTAAAACTTTTCTACAATGAGAGCTTCTATCTTATGATTTAATATATAGAAATCAATCCTTTCCTTAAGGACTATGTAAACTCCTACAACCTGCTGAAGAATGGTAGAAATAAATGTGCACAATACAATGTGATAAATTCTATAATGATGGTCTATCCAAAATCTTAGGAATAAACCATAGAGAAGTCAAATATATTTGAGCTATAGATCTTGTATTTAATACCTAATTAACCACATAAATTCCATTGCTAATAAAAGGATAATAATTGTGACTATGGCACTACCAATAAATCCCCAAATTAAAGTTTCTTCTGATCAGTTGTTTGTTTCTAATTAATTTAGTTACTTCTTACTGTCATAAAACATTCAAATTAATAAAAGACAATAAAGACTTCTCTCTGTCTCTCTCTCTCAACATTCAGAAATAAGTTACCTTTTTTATTTTAATTATCAAGGCTATTTTTTACTTTCTCCCTCAAGGTCTTATTTATTCCTCTCAATCATTATCACGTATAAACTTATTTAATATACCTGCTATTTTATTATAGAATCCAATGATGTAAATGGTTGAACAACAATGGATCCAGGGCTAACTTAGAACATATTCTGATTTACCCTCCATATTTGATTTTGAACCAATGATGATCATTGAAATGACACTCATCTTCATTTTGACACAATGCAAGAGAAGCAGAATTGATTTGTGTTGTATGTAATGAATAAACATGTTTAGGACAGGCCTCTTTTTTCTGACCATGTTTCTTTCTAAAACAAAATTAGCAGTTACTCAATATATCAAATAAGTCATCAAATTATTGAAGAATGATATATGGGCCTTATTCTCGTCTTGGTATTTACATAGCACTGGCTAGTGGAAGTTAATAAATGTTCAAGGAGTCAGCTACAATTGCCTTTTTCTGGTGTAGGTCAGATTCACTTTCACCATCTCTTCTACTTCAATTTTTGTGTGTAAATATCGGATTGCTTTTGGCTAATGATACCATGTAGTAAAGAAAAAAGTGGTCTAGAAAGGTAAATATCTTCCACAATGCTGTAAACTTTCATTTTCACAAAATTGAACATATTCAAGTCTCTCTGAGGCAACATAATGGCTTATGTGTAAAGACATATTCTATATGTACCTTTCTACCTGCAATCAAAAAATGTATTTACATTTTTTAATATATCATGATCATGATAAACAAGGTTTGGGATAGTTCTATAGATGGACCTTAATTTTAGGTGGATAAAACCTGGAAAATTAGTAGTTCAGTTTAACTTACATAAAGTATCAACTTCTGTAGCTCTTAAAGAATACATAATGTCTTAAGAATGTTTGACAAGACTGAATTTAATTGATTATTTATATCTACTAAATTTTTTTCTAAACTTTTTTTTTTTATTCTTTTATTAGTGCTGCATTTGTTTCTTTTTCCTCCAATTTTATTTGCAAATATATGGCATTTTGGTCACTTTGTTGATCCGTTACCAAACCAGGAAATCTAGAAAGCATATCTAATGATGTTATCTCTATGCCAAATAGATTCCCAAACACAATCACCTAATGCATGAACACAGTTAGAAACTGAAATCATTGGTAAATTCATTGAATCATATAGTAAGATATTGATTTTTTATGACTTCATACATTTAAAATTAAATTATTTTCCTCAGTAGGTCTACAGAAAATGAAATTGGTTCTATAGTTTTTAATATAATGTAATTAGTTTAAAGTGTTGTTCAATTTAATTTGTCATATCATTAAAACTGTGTACTAATATTGCTTAAATGGCCTGCAATTTCTCTGATCAGTAACAAAATCCAAGATGACCACCATAAAGTTATTTGGAGCCCAATGTAAGACAATTAAAATTAAGTGGGAAATAAAACAGAAAATTCTAGATATTTGCAACTATTTTGAAATTTAGACAATATATCTAATTAGAATAGTTTTCTTATTAATTAATTAATAATATTTTTAGAGACAAGAGGTCTCACTCTGTTGCCCAGCATGGAGTGCCATGGTGGTTAGAACTTACTACAGCCTTGAATGCCTGAGCTCAAGTGATCCTCCCAGCTCAGCCTCCCAAGTAACTGAGACTACAGGTGCACGTTAGTACACCCAGCTAATTTTTTATTTTTTTTTAATTTTTATAAAGATGAAGTTTTGCTATGTTGCTCAGGTTGGTCTAGAACTCCTGACCTCAAGCAATCCTCCTGCCTCAGCCTCCCAAAATGTAATATAATTTTCTGTATATAAATATCCAGAGGTAATTCATCTGAAATGCTAGTTTGACATAATAAGAAATATATAACCCAGTAGACAGGTACACTTTTGCAGATATTAACCTTAATTCTTTCTTACAAAATTAAGAAAAGTCTTCTGTAATTTATTATAAAAATTTTAGGAATGCTTGAACTCATTTTATTTATTTGTGTGTGTTGCCTGAGAAAAGGATCTTCTATATCTTAACACTCAGATAATCTGCAGACAAAAAAATACAAGTCGTCAGGTAAACAGAGTCCATTGTAGTTTGAGATCTATAAATCCCCTTGCTGGCTCTGGTTATCTCTACCATGGAGTGAGCCTGGGACACTGACGGATTCCAGGACCGTTTCATGAAACAGAATATTTTTTAGTGTAGTTCTGAAAATTCTCAGGTAAGGAAACATGCCCTCTAGTATGTAAAGAGCAATGAGGCAACTTCTATATATTCTTTGGATTTCCTCCTCATCCAGAAATTTAAGTCGGCTTTTAGAATTAAAAAAATGCGTGTACCCACATTAATGATATATTGCCTGAAGTTTCTGGCAATATATCATTAAATATAATAAGAAATATTTGTTTTGTCTCTGATGTGCTTTTTTTCTGAATCTTTGAAACAAACAGGAATAGGTTATAATTAAAACTGCATTTATTGAACACCAACATATGCTAATTCTGAATTTATTCCCATTGCATCCTAATTAAAATACCTCTTTTATCTTCAAAGGGAGAAGAAATCAGAGAAAAGGAAGGAGTAATAAAATATTGAAAACCTCACATTGGCATTCTATTGAATTATTTTTAATGCAAAGAGGAATACTTAATGGTAATGAATGTTTAAGAAGAAAATATGAGGGCTTTCTGAAATTTTTTTTCTTCATATTTTAGTTTCTGCTCTATGAAATCCATTATTAATTTGTAATTCTTGGATTAAAACCCAGATGAATCTGACGTACCGTTATGTAAGTCTTTTCAGCTGTCAACTTTAAACAACACAGAAGGGCATAGTTTGGTAATGGAGGAAAATCTATGATCAGAATCTGAAATATATTCAAAAACGCATTATTGACAGTAGAGGCAATGTATAAGCAATCGTGCCCTAATAGTCGCTAACTGTCAGCAGCATCTAATTGAGCTGATAATAAGAAAGATATATGGAAGTTCACTATAAGCTGGAGAATCTTAGTAAATCATTTCTGAAGCAAACTCCCATAGTTTAGGAGTGAATGAATTATAAATACCAGTGAACAATTTGATATTCATGAAATTTTTCCCATATACTTTTTGGACAAAATTAGTGTTTAGCCTAAATTCAAGTGACATTTTTCAAACTATTTATAATTTTTCAAATTATTTTTAATTCATTTTTTTTTTTAAAGACAATTTTAGGGTAGTGAATGAAAGTGACTAGAAAATCCAATTTTTATGAAAAGGCCTGTGTAGCCAATGTCGGCAAGTGTGCTCCAGGCTCTTAATGTTCCTTGAATTTTTTGTTGTTTCTCTTTAGTGACCATGTTTATCCCACATCAAGAACTGCTTCATCTACTAAAGGCTTGGCATCATTTAGTTCTGTATTTTCTATTCAGAGGATTTTATCTACCCACTTTACGTGCATGGCATCCTAAATGACATTTTGGAAGATTTTTCCTTTCCCAATTGTAAGATAAACTAACACAATTTCCTCCATGGGTCCCTATCATTGATGCAGGCAAGACTATTCAACACTTACCCAATGATTTAAATGTTTAATGAGGGTTAGTGACAGACCCCATTATTAAACAAAATTGCACTGTAATATGATGAGACTTTATCAATCCATACCTCTTTCTCTGTCTTCATTTCATTACCAGGAATCTGATGTCAGTTATCCATATAAATCAGTTCTGAATGGCTGGGGTAATGACATGATGGACGTACTTTGGTTGTTTTTTTCCGTTAATTGCTTTGAAATATTGCTAATATATTTTGCATTTTCTGTATTCACAATGTATTTCATTAACAGTGTTTGACAATTGTGTATTATCCAAATATTGTGCCTGTTGTTGTAGAAGAAATGATGAGCAAAATCACAAAACCAAAGGTTTTCAGGAATCTAGTTTCTTATTTCTGATATGTAAAATTCTAGATGCTTTTCTCTAATATGTAAAATTTATGCATATTAGTTTACAGTAGAATGTTTAAAACAAATTAAGATACATATGGGGAGTAAAGGACAATTATAAATAATCAGACATTTAAATTAACTATTGATAATTCTACATCTGAGAGACTATAAAGATGATTATTATACTTCTGAAAAAATTCAACACCTCTTAGTATTTATTTAGGGAGAAAGCTTTGCAACATATTTGGGAGTAAAGATTACCTTTGTGAGTTAACTTGAGGTGTTTACTATATGGTTCCTAATTTTTGCTGTTACTTCATGAAGTTAATAAAAGCGACGATGTAACTGCAATACATATTTTTATTTATCTGAGTTATATGTATTGTAAATGTTCACAGCTACTTTGTGAGAGTTTTAGTACTTTGCCTAATGCAACAGAATATACACCATAAATTTCCTAATGACAACTGGATGAGTTACATTTCTTCTTTTTGTTGGTGAAAAAGTAGACAAATCGAAATATTTTTCTGAGGGTGGCAAATGGTACAACTAGATGCGGGAGGTAGAAAGTCAATGATATTATCCCACATATTTGGGTAACTAATTTTTAGTTTATGCTTTTAAAGTTTAAATTTTTCTCCAAGCCTTGTAGTTTATGGATTCCATATATGTCAAATTTTGTGTAATATGTCACATTATTATTAATATTATTATTTGTATATTATTACTTATTTCTAGATATTTTAATTTTTATTGAGACATTTTCTTGAGTTATGGGGTATTTTAACATTACTATGTGAATCTCCAAACTTTGTATATTTTCTGGTATTTTCTGTATTGCTTTCTAACTAAATTTCACTGATGTTAGATAATATTTTATACCATTTTAATAATTTGATATCTGTTGAAACTTTTTTTATGGCCCACTATATACTTTATTTTGGAAAATGTTTCCTAAGTACTTGAAAAGAATGTTTATTAGTCGACCACATTGGAAAAAGCATCTGTAGTTTTTAAGATTCTCTAAGTCTGAGTTTCTTCAACACAAAATGAAGACCTTCCTACTGTGGTTTTGATTTGCATTTATCTAATGACCAGTGATGATGAGTTTTTTTTCAAATATTTGTCAGCCACATAAATGTCTTCTTTTGAGAAGTGTCTGTTTATATCCTTTGCCCACTTTTTTATGGGGTTGTTTGTTTTTTTCTTGTAAACTTGTTTAAGTTCCTTGTAGATTCTTGATATTAGCCCTTTGTCAGATGGAAAGATTGCAAAAATTTTCTCCCATTCTGTAGGTTGCCTGTTCAGTCTGATGATAGTTTATTTTGCTGTGCAGAAGCTCTTTAGTTTAATTAGGACCTATTTGTCAATTTTGGCTTTGTTGCCATTGCTTTTGATGTTTTAGTCATAAAGTATTTGCCCATTCCTGTGTCCTGAATGGTATTGCCTAGGTTTTCTTCTACAGTTCTTATGGTTTTAGGTCTTAGGTTTAAGTTTTTAATCCATCTTGGGTTAATTTTTGTATAAGTGTAAGGAAGGGGTCCAGTTTCAGTTTTCTACATATGGCTAGCCAGTTTTCCCAACACAATCATGTTAGTTAGAATGGCGATCATTAAAATGTCAGGAAACAACAAATGCTGGAGAGGATGTGGAGAAATAGGAATGCTTTTACACTGTTGGTGGGAATCTAAATTAGTTCAACCATTGTGGAAGACAATGGGTGATTCCTCAAGGATCTAGAACCAGAAATACCACTTGCCTCAGCAATCCCGTTATTGGGTATATACCCAGAGGATTATAAATCATTCTACTGTAAAGACACATGTACACATATGTTTATTGCAGCACTATTCTCAATAGCAAAGGCTTGGAACCAACCAAAATGTCCATCAATGATAGACTGGATTAAGAAAATGTGGCACATATACACCATGGAATACTCTGCTTCCATGAAAAAGGATGAGTTTATGTCCTTTGCAGGGACATGGATGAAGCTGGAAGCTGTTATTCTCAGCAAACTAACAAAGGAGCAGAAAATCAAACACCATATGTTCTCACACATAAGTGGGAGTTGAAGAATGAGAAAACATGGAAACAGGGAGGGGAACGTCACACACTGATCCTGTCAGTGGAGGGATAACATTAGGAGAAATACCTAATGTAGGTGATGGGTTGATGGGTGCAGCAAACCACCAAGGTACATGTATACCTATGTAACAAACCTGCACGTTCTGCACATGTATCCCAGAATTTAAAGTATAATTTTAAAAAAGAAAATATAAAAAAGAAAAAAAAAAGACAAAAAGAACACCTTCTTTGTAAGAATTAAATACTACACTATCAGGTGCCTGGAATGGTTATATCTCAGCATAAGAAGAACCATATCAGTTCTTTGCTATGTGAGTATTTTTGGATTTTTTTTTAGAGACGCTTAATCCAATAGAAGATATTATAGCATGACTGGTATTTAAAATCTTGAGACTTTTTAAAAAACACAATAAAATGTTTTTTTTACAACATATTTATCTTAAGGAGTGTTTTCTTGAATTTTATAGAATTATTAATACAATAAACAGTTACTAAACAGATAACATACCGTCACTTATTTGTATGTATTTTGAGCCACATTTCTTTTCTTTGGATAGTGGAATTTGTGTTCCTATCTATTAATAATTATTAAAAATCAGTGTTGTAGAAGAAAATTAAGGATGGAATTCTGAATCTATCTTCATTGTAGCCAAAAGTTCTTATATATTTTATTTATCTTCCCACCGTGGTTACCTATGTTATATTTGTTTAATTTTAACTTTGAGATTCAGAAAATTATTTATTTATTCTAAATTTGAGTCTTTCTTTTCATTAACAGTGATTGGCATTCAATATTCCCTTTTATTTTTAAGGAAACAAGTTTTTCTTTAAGGAGCACTGTTTTGTGAATGCCAATTCAAATATCTGGTGATTCTTTTTCTTTCAGCTCATTTTGACATAAGGAACACTGATTTTTTCACTATTAGTGCTTAAAATGTTAATAGTTTTACATGCTTATTTGGTCTTTAGCATCCCACAGAATTCTGCTGCAAAACAGCTCCTTTCCTTATTCTACATCCTTTTCCTTAGGTAATCTCATCATTATTTTAAGTGTCTTATATAGCAGAAAGATTATGTTTTCATCTTTGGGCATCCACACTTCAGTACAATATCTGTCTCAGTGCCAATTACATATAAAGTACTAAATAAATGTAAGCTGAGCTCAGCTTCTGAAATTGAAGGGACATGCATTAAAAGTATTGAGTTAGGTCTCTTGTTCAATCACTTTGGCAAAGAAAATTAGAGTACAAGTACTAATCATAAGATAAGTAATAGTCAAGCAAATTTTTTAAAGCAGAGAACACAGGTGATTATGCTAGGAAATGAATTTCAAAGGCATTAGTAAGGGAAATTCTAATTAATTTCAAAAACTAAGGAATCCATCAGTATTCAAATTATTATTTCAAGCTAATTGCTATTTTCCAGCCAATGACATTTTCACTGCAAATACATCTGTAATTTTATATTAGTGCTTTAACAAACATTTATTTCTAAATATACATTAAACCATGAAATATGTTTTTAAGATAATACTGACACCAATATTTAAGTAGAATCCCAAACCCAAGATCTTAATGGAAATAGTACAAGTATATTTAAACCAAACCAAAGTAAAAATAAATAAATAAAGGCATCGACTAGAAACACAACAAGGAGAAAAAATAAAAAGGAAGATTGATAGAATGTTCACAAATAAGGGACAGAATCATCATGTTCTTAGTAAACTTAACATCCCAGTAGATTTATTTTCATATGATTGGATTCAGGTATCTAAAACCTGACTCTCTGTCATTCTGATTAACAGATTTAAGAATGTACATTATGCTCTCTTTTTAAGAGTTTTATAATGCCTGACTTCTAATATCTAAAATGGTTCACCATACCTTTGGACAAAAGTGCCAAATAGGATGTTATACCTCTCTGTTTATTTCCTATTTGATCATTATTAATGCATAAAACAAAATGGAAAAGGAAATGGAATATTTACATTTATTTTTTAATAATTATTATTGAAAAATACAAAGATAAAATACCTATATAATCTGTGATTTTATGTGACTACTTGTTTTTACGTGATACAGAATAGTTTATTACTTAAATTGTGATTTATAAATTTAATGTTTAATGTAATTATTTATGTTATTCAGAACAAGAGTATATTCCCTGCCTCCCACCAATTAGCTATTATAAACTTATACAACAGTCCTGGGAATTATTAATATTAATGTAAGCAAATATATAATTATTAATACATTTAGATGTATTACAAATGATAATATATGTATGTAGTAACATGACAATACTAATAATATTTGTACTTAATATACTAATAAAATATATCTATGTAAAGTATGTTTAATAAGTAATGCAGTATATTACTAATATGTACAAAAATTACATATATAATTAATATATTAACCAATATGTACATATAAAAGCAATCAAAGCAATCAATGCATGCATAACTACAGTAGTTCTCAACTGTATTTTCATGCCCTTATTGGAAGTTGGTGTTATCTCTGTCTTGTATTCCTACTTTTGTTTTCCCCTGGTCTTCAGCCAGCCCCTAATTTGCTAACAGGTCTTTAACTTATCAGAAAACACATTTTTTCTTCCTGAAATACTTATGCTATTAGTGTTTCTGACTATTTTGAGTTGTTGTAGCTTGCCATTATCTTTAACTACTGGTCATGGGAGTGCTAAGAAGCAACTCAGAGACTCTCCCTGAATTTGTTACCTACTAACTCTTGCTTCTATTATATGATGGTGACCTACTTACTGCTTGACAATTAGGTTCAATCATCAAGACAATAGAGCAACCTCATTATTTGAGGTTCAGTAGAATGTGTAGCCCAAAGTGGCAAGGAGGCAGTTTCTGTTTCCAGCTTAATGAAAAACTGTGTTTTGTCCTCTAATGAAATATTTCCTCCTTTGAGAAATAAAATTTCTAAACCAACTTTTTTTAGTGGATAATTAGGAGTAATAATGAGAAAAAAAAATACTTCACATTTTACCCCTTATTTTGTAGACCTATGGCTAAATGTATAGATGATAGGTAGAGATATGTATTTCTCTCTCTCCCTCTTTATATATATACACACACACACACGTATACACACATATATAAACATAAAGATATTTTATATATGCGTAGATAGGTAGAGAGAGAGAGAGAGAGATAGATAGATAAATGATAGATAGATACATATATAACTTATCTTTATAAACAGCACACAAGCTTTCCATGGTGTTTTCTCAGGCAGGACTAGCTTTGCAGTTATCCCTATAGCTGTTCCAATGCCATATGAAGCCAACTGCTTCAGGGTGAGAGGGGTATGGTAAGACCATCAAATTTCATGAAGATGAGCACCATTACATTTCTTTACTCTGTAAAAGAAACTAATTGGTAAGTGGTGATTCCATGTAATATTCTAGGGGGTAAATAAGGTGCTCTCTAAACCACAGATGTTATTGCTGGCAGAGCATATCAAGCAAGAAATAAAAATCCAGATTAAAATTAACTATCTATTCTAATTGGGGCCAACTGCTACCCTTTCCATGATGGAAAATATGCACTAAAATCAGTCTGCCGCCAGGTGGCTAGCTTGTTCTCAAGGAAAGCAGTCACATCACCAGGTTACTGTTAATCTTTTATATTGGTAAGTAAGGAAATGCCCTTGGTTGTGTCATGTACTAACTTCATCCTGCTCTCATTGGTTCTTTTTATTTTTTTCATTTTCTCCTGAGTAAATGGGACTGCAGGTGTGTGCCACCACACCTAGCTCTTGCCCCCATTGCTTGTAAGGCTTATTGAATAAGGATTAGGGAATGGGTTGTTTTGTCCACTGAATTAATGGCAGACTCCTGTTCAGTGGCTATATTTGTTGCAACCATGAATATTCACATATTCACAAATATCTGGACTCTTGTATCTCATTTTCAGGTGTCTATACACATACCATTCCCAGATCTCTTTATCAACAATTATACAAGTCTATTTTTTCCCAGAACTTCCCTCAAAGGTTTGGCTACTTCCTTTGGGTCAGCCATAGCTCTTGTCATCTTTCTTTTTGGATAATGGGAACCACTAAGTGAATTTCACAGATATCTGTCCACTGGCGAGATTAATTTTCCCTCAAGTGTTTTCAATCCACCCTGGGCAATGCTGTAATGCCACATCATTCACATTCAACTCATGCAAGCACAGAGTTTAAATCTACCAGTAGACTAAAGCTGTGCTTTTTATTCATTCATCAAAGAGTTTTAAGAAACTTAATGTTAGAAGTATGGATTTAAGATGAGGGACAACTGTAGGAGGAGTTGACTATGGAATTATTAACTTGTTGAAGAATTTAAGTTGCTCATGAATTAACTTTCTTATGAAACTTACTTGTGCCATCAGATGCTGCTCAATCCTGATCTTGTTTATACTAATCGTAGTTGATAATTTTACGTACATTCTAATGTACATAAAAATTATGGTAGGTCAGACTTCTGTTCACAATAGGTAAATAATATTTTTTCTCATAAATAAGTCAAATAATGTTTCAGGAGATTGCTGATCTCTTACACTTCCAAGTTACATTGACTACCACCAGAAGTAGTAGTTGAAACAAACCATTCTTATGACTTTCTTTTTTTTTTTTTTTTTTTTTTTTGGAGATGGAGTCATGCTCTGTCACCCAGGCTGGACATGACCTCAGTTCATTGCAACCTCTGCCTCCCGGGTTCAAGAAATTCTTCTGACTCAGCCTCCAGAGTAGCTGGGACTACAGGTGCATACCACCACACCTGCCTATTTTTTTTTTTTTTTTTTGTATTTTAGTAGACAAGGGGTTTGACTGTGTTGCCCACGCTGTTCTCAAACTCGTAAATTCAGGCAATCCGCCCGCCTCAGCCTCCCAAAGTGCTAGGATTACAGGCATGAGCCACCATGCCTGGCCACCATTCTTGTGACTTTCTAAGGCTGCTTTACATTTTGGTAACCATGCCCCTCTTGTGTCTGGTAGTGGTTGTTTGCTACTGTATTAGGGTTCTCTAGAGAGACAGAACTAATTGAATATATATGTATGTATGCATATGCATATACACAAAGGGAAGTTTATTATTAACTCATACAATCACAAGGTCCCACAATAGACTGTCTGCAGGCTGAAGAGCAAGAAGATCCATTTCAAGTTCCAAAACTGAAGAACTTGGAGTCTGATGTTTGAGGGCAGGAAGCATCCAGCACAGGAGAAAGATGTAGGCTGGGAGGCTAGGCCAGTCTCCCTTTTCACATTTTTCTGTGTGCTTATATTCCAGCCATGCTAGCAGCTGATTAGATTGCACCCACCCATATTAAGGGTGGGTCTGCCTTTCCCAGCCCACTGACTGAAATGTTAATCTCCTTTGGCTACACTCTCACAGATACATCCAGGATCAATGCTCAGTATCCTTCAATCCAATCAAGTAGACAGTATTAACCAACACAGGGCCACCCTTTGTCAACTTGAAGCCATACACATTTCCTGAGATAATACATCATCTTCAAATAAAGACAATAATAAGGTCATAATTACTCCTAACATAATACAGCTATCCTTTATACAACTGGAAACACACCAATCCCCAATACAAATACCATTAAATAAAGTTAAGAATACTTGAATGCTGAAGTGAAGTCAATAAACCTTATGTCACATGGTAAAGGAGAAAGGAAATAAAATGAAGATATTTTCCTAGTACAAGTGTATATGTGCACAAACATGTTTTTGTCAAAAAACGGAAGGAAATACTCATGACAACTATAGTCCTCCTTTCTGCAACTGGTCACGTAGTTGCAGCTGGTATTGATGACTACCTTCTTCTACCACCTTCTTCTACCACCCATTCTGTATTCCCTTTGCCTTCAGCAAGCACCTCAGCAAGTCGTGATTTTTTCCTGGTGGCGTAACCCAAACCTTCATTCCTGAAGGGTCTAGATCATTTGTAGTTCTGCCTGGATTGGGCTATTGTGGTTTCCCATTGACCTTAATCAAAGGGCATGATAATACTAAGTGACGTCCTAATGGATCTCCTATGTTCCACATATACTCTTCCTTACGTCCACTGTGGAGTAGTAGACTAATTTCATCTTGAGAGTCCATGTCAATCACCCCAGTCAACACCATAACTCCCTTCTTAGACTGTTGACTTAAAGGTAGGAGAAGCCCAAAGTGTCCAGGTGGCAATCTTGACTTTCAGTTCAATGAGATTGTTGTGTCCCCTGGTGGCAGTGTTCCTCCCTCTGGAACTAAGACATCTAGGCCAGCAGAACATAATGTTGGGGGAATAGGAAACAAAAAGTTTGCAAGTGGATCACTAGGGGTGATGATGAGAGTGCCACTTCCATTTTCTTCCCTTGATTTCTGGACCTATGAATCCTTACTATGAGAGAAACAGTACCATATATTGGATGGTGATTCAGAGCATACGAAGCCTTCTAGAGAACTTTGTCCCAGCCCTGCAAAGTATTGTCATATAGCTGACATTGTAATTGTGACTTCGAAAGGCCATTTCACTGTTCCGTCAATCCAGCTGCTTCCAAATGATGGGGAAAATGATAAAGCCAGTGAATCCCATGAGCATGAGGCCATTGTCACACTTCTTTATCTGTGAAGTGAGTGCCTTGGTCAGAGGCAATGCTGTGTGGGAGACCATAATGGTGGGGATAAGGCATTCTATGAGTACACGGATGGTAGTCATGGTACAAGCATTGAGTGCAGTATAGCCAAACCCATATCTGGAGCAAATGTCTATTCCAGTGAGGACAAACCTCTGCCCTTTCCATGATGGACGAGGTCCTATATAATCAACCTGCAACCAGGTAGCTGACTGATCACCCCGAGGAATGGTGCCTTATCGAGGGCTCAGATTTGGTCTCTGCTGCTGGCAGACTGAGCACTCTTCAGTGGCCATAGCCAGGTCAGCCTTAGTGAGTACAAGTCCACGTTGTTGATCCCATGCATAACACCCATCCCTGCCACCATGGACACTTTGTTCATGGGCCCATTGGGCAATGACAGGGGTGGCTGGGGAAGGAGGCTGAGTGGTGTCCACAAAACAGGTCACACTATCCACTTGATTATTAAAATCCTCCTCTGCTGAGGTCACCTGTTGGTGAGCACTCACATAGGAAACAAATATCTTCACAGTTTCTGATCACTTGGATAGATCCATCCTTATAACTCTTCCCCAAATTTCATTGTCACCAATTTTCCAATCATGTTTCTTCCAAGTCCTTGATCATCCAGCCAAACCATTGGCTAAAGCCCATGAATCTGAATATAATCACATATCTGGCCATTTCTTTTTCCATGCAAAATGAACAACCAGGTGCACTGTTCAAAGTTCTGCCCACTGGGAAGATTACCCTTCACCGCTGTCCTTCAGGAATGTCCTAGACATTGGCTATAGTGCTGCAGATGTCCACTCTTGAGTGCTGCTTACATATCATGTAGAACCAACTGTGAAAAAAAGCCCTACTCTTCTCTTCCTCTATCAGTTGATCATAGGAAACTCTTCATGAGGCCATCGGTGCAGGCCGAGGAAGAGAAGACAGGGTGGCAGGAGTGGAGACCATGGGAATTTGAGCCACTTCTTCATGTAACTTACCTGTGGCTTCAGGACCTGCTCTAGCCCAATCACGTATATACCATAACATTTCCATTTGATGATGGTATGGGGCTATGCACACCACATTCTATGGCTAGATGGGTCAGGAAGAACCCAGTTCATGACAGACAGTTCAGGTCGCAGGGTGATTTGATGACCTAAGTCAAATGTTCAGTCTCCACCAAAGCCCAGTGACAGGCCAAGAGCTCTCTCAAAAGAAGAATAGTTATCTGCAGAAGATGGTAGGGCCTTGCTCCAAAATCCTAGAAGCCTCCTCAGTGATTCACCTATGGGGGTCTGCCAGAGACTCCAAACAGCATTCCTATCTGCCACTGACTCTTCAAGGACCATTGTATCTGCTGGGTCTATGGCCCAAAAGGCAGAGCAGTTTTCACAGAAATCTGGACCTATTGTAGAACCTTCTCATGTTCTCGACCCCACCTAAAACTGGTGGCCTTTTGGGTTACTCGATAAATGAGTCAGAGTAACAAGCCCAAATGAAGAACGTGTTACCTCCAAAATCCAAATAGGCCCACTAGGCATTGTGCCTCTTTCTTGGTTGTAGGAGGGGCCAAACGCAGCAATTTATCTTTCACCTTAGAAAGAATATGTCAACAAGCCCCACACTACTGTACCCTTAGAAATTTTACTGAACTAGAAGATCCCTAAATTTTAGTGGTATTTATTTCCCATTCTCTGGCACGCACATGTCTCACCAATAAGTCTATTGTGTTTGCTACTTCTTGCTCACTGGATCGAATCAACATAAAGTCACCATTGTAAGGGACCAGTGTGATATCTTGTGGAAGCAAAAAGTGATCAAGGAATCTCCAAATGTGATTGTGACACAAAGCTGGCGAGTTGATATATCCCTGAGGAAGGACAGTAAAGGTATATTGCTGGCCTTGCCAGCTGAAGGCAAATTGCTTCTGGTGGGCCTTGTGGACTGGAATAGAGAAAAATGGCATTTGCCAAGTCAATGGCTGTATATCATATACCAGGAGATGTGTTAATTTGCTCAATGAAACCACATCTGGAACAGCAGCTGCAATTGGAGCCACCACTTAGATAAGCTTTAATAATCCACTGTCATTCTCCAAGATCCATCTGTTTTTCTGTACAGACCAAATGGAATAGTTAAATGGGGATGTGGTGGGAATCACCAACTGTGTTTTTCAAATCCTTTATGGTGGCACTAATCTCTGCAATTCTTCCACAGATGCAATATTGTTTCTGATATACTATTTTTCTAGGTAGAGGCCCTTATTACTTCTATTTGTCTTTTCCCACCATATTAGTCCTCATTCTATCAGTCAGGGAGCCAATATGGGGTTTCTGTCAGCTGCTAAGTATGCCTATGGTAATTATGTATTCTGACACTGGGGAAATGACTACAGGATGAGTCTGGGACACACTGGACTCACTGTAAGTCAGACTTGAGCTAAAACTCCATTAATTACCTGACTTCCATAAGCCCCTACTTTAACTGGAGGACCACAATGATATTTTAGATCCCCTGGAATCAACATCAGCTCACAGGCAGTGTCCAGTAGTCCTCGAAATGTCTGATCATTTCCCTTTCCACAATGCACAGTTACTCTGTTAAAAGGCCAGAGATCTTCTTGGGGAAGAATGGGAGAAAGATACACTGCATAAACTGTCAGTAGTGTAGTGGGATCCTTCCTAAAGAGGACCTAGCCTCCCATTCATTCAAGGGGTTCTGGGTATATACACTGGCTTCTGTCTGGAAATTCATTGAGAGGCCATGATTCTCTTTTTTTGTTATTCAAATTAATCTTTTATTCATCTGACCTAGAAGCTTTTTGCTTGCATAAACTAGTATAGTAGGCTTCCTATCAACTTCACTTCTAGGAATACTGTGATTAATTAGTCAATGCCAGTGCTCTACACAAGTTAGATTATTCTGATTGCTGCTTTGCCTCTGCTATTATGGTAGCTCCTCCCACCTTGCCTTTTGCTGGGGTCTGTTCTGCAGACCCTGATTCAATGACAGATGAATAACGTACACTGACACAGACATTCTGCTTGTCAGTCCAGCCGAGTTTCCGGGCCACTTACAGACTCGAAGGAGAGTGCTGTCAGCTGTGGCCCCAACATACTGACCCTCTGGCATTTTTTCAGCAAATATTAGATGACAAATGTCTCAAGTAAATACCATTAGAGGGTAATCAACCTGCTCTCCTTCCCCTCCCCCATACCAGAGCACCATCCTGCCCGCAAATGATCACAGGTTAGTTTTAGAACCACATGAGTAAACAAGCTATTTAGATAGACTTCTCTATATTCCTATGTTAATTACCCTTGTTAATTATAGCTTAAAGAGAATTAGGTTGCCTTAAGCCAAACTATCTGGAGTGATGCAAAAAACTTTTGGCCTTCCAAGGAGGTTTGTGTTTTATTTTATAATTTTCCCCACCATCCTGATTGAATCCCTAGATCTCCCCCTTTTCTGTTTTCTCATCAGGTCTTATTGATTGAAGAGCACAGACGTACGCACCAATAGGTTTCTCGGGCGTGGTGGTCATTCTGGTTTTGCATCCTAGAATTAGCAAATAACTTAAGACAATCATGAGTATAATTGACAACATTCTTTTTCAGTCAAAGAGTGACCCACAGGAGCAGAGGTCTAGCCAGGAAAGATGATCTTGCACATCCTTCCGTATGATTATTTGCTGAGTGTGTAAATCTATAGTGAGAAGGGATGAAGGGATTCTTTTTTTTTTTTTTGAGACGGAGTCTCGCTCTGTCACCCAGGCTGGAGTGCAGTAGCTGGATCTCAGCTCACTGCAAGCTCTGCCTCCTGGGTTTACACCATTCTCCTGCCTCAACCTCCCGAGTAACTGGGACTACAAGTGCCCACCACCTTGCCTGGCTAGATTTTTTTGTATTTTTTAGTAGAAAGGGGGTTTCACCGTGTTAGCCAGGATGGTCTTGATCTCCTGACCTCGTGATCCACCTGTCTCGGCCTCCCAAAGTGCTGGGATTACAAGCTTGAGTCACCACGCCCGGCCGTGAGAAGGGATTCTAAAATTTTAGTTTTAAGTTGTTTTATGTCTGATGTTAAACTATCACGAAAGACTTTCCAGAGGTATTGTTTCATTTCATCCCAACTATGTATAGATTGATTCCATGGTAGAGAAGTGACATAGACATATTTATGCTCTCAGTCACAATTTAATTGCTGTAAGAATGTCAGTGCATCTTGTCGCTCCCCAACATATTGCAAAGCAGCCTCGAGGGCTTACAGACGTGTAGGAATTTTTTGATCTATACCCTGCTGTAAGAGAAGTTCATTAGACACATTTTTGGCCAGATTATCTATCTACAAAGGCAACTGTTTATACTGACTCAGTAATAGATGCCACAGAAACTCTAGCAGTTGCTAAGTGACTATGGCTGAAACTTAATTCCGTAAGTATAAATATGAATCTTTTGAATCTGACCTGGGACAAGGCATGTTCTAAGATGGTAAGGGCAGAAGAACTTTGCCAATCACATGTCAAATTGACGGGTAGGAGTGCCTCAGATTGTCTCCTTAATACCACGACACTAGTAATATTTAGATTAGATATGTTGTAATTAGTGATACATGAGGAAAACCAGGCCTGTCCCTGCACCCAGGTCACAAATGCAGTGTTTTGGGGTTACATAGAAATATCCATTCCCGTAAGGAAAACATATAGAAAAAGTATGCAAATCAGGCACTGATCAACATGATTATGAATAAAGGTTATAGTATAGTTATTACTGGAACTATGATACATCCCATGCCAGGTGTGAAGAGAGGTGCCAACTTGTACCAGGCACCATAAAGTGTCTTGGGGTGGCATGGACTTTACTTGGGAGCTAGGATATCCCATCCCCTCATTGGCCCAAATCACAGGTGAACAGGATGTGGCAACAAAACTGTGATTGATGCCATGACAGATGAGGGCATTAGTAAGGCTACCCAGCAAATGGCCGTGGGGGGTCCAGACTAAGATGTTATAATTGCCTAACTGGAGGCTACAGGCTTGTCCCCTGTGACAAACCTCCCAGCTAAGTGAAAACCATTCTTTTCCTGGCTTTGTCCTTTGCCATAGGAAGGAATGTTTGGGAAAGTAGCATTGATTACATTACCTGATTTGAGGCTATCTACAGCTAAGGCTGTTAAGGCATTTCCTTTGCCATGATGTAGCCATAATTGTGTTTGGGTAGATACACAGTAAGGGTTAGAACCTTTATAACTTACACACAGTAGGAGGATAATGGAGTGATATATAGTGTTATCTGGCACCTTAGTCCAATGTGTGCCATAAATCTATCCCTCCTAGCCAAGCAGTTATATTATTAGAGGCTAGGAAGGGGGTGTGTGCCCAGGTGATAGGGTAAAAGAAAGGTGGGTCTAAGATATGAGCCCAATAGAGTGTAGCAGGTGCAGGTTGCAGACAAAGCGAGAGGATTTAAAGGATCAGTACCCTATGTAAGTTGCAATGTACAACACAAAGCACAGCCAGAAGCAAATTATCTGGGGTGAATGATGTTTGTGTCCAGAGCAGGATTCGTCCAGCCTCTTGAGTTGTCCTCTTCAGCATCCCCCAGGAAACGTCTGGGCCTTGTGTCATCTGCAGAAGCCACATCATCCGGGGCTGCAGGTCCTGTACCGTCAGTTCCTTCATCGCCGGTACTGAGTTGGGTCCTAACAACACCATGGTATGGTTTGATGCCTCGTGCTGGAATCCAAAGAGGACCTGAGGAGGTGCGGATGCAAACATACCCTCTTTCCCATGTTAACAATTCATTTGAACCACACCATTCCTTACTGTTTGTATCTATCCATAAAGCTGCAGGTTTTATGCATTGAGAGATTTTAGCAAACTACTTTTCTACAGCTGATTAAGATTTTTCATCTAAATTTAGAAAATTAAGAGTAAATAAAGCTTGTGCCAATAGTGTTGTCCATACTCCCCCTTTTCTGTTTTTTGAGCATAATTTTAAGGGTGGAGTGGGCACATTCTACTACAGCTTGTCCTTGGGGGTTATATGGGATGCCCGTGGAATGTTGGCTGTGCCGCATGTGACAAAATTGTTGAAATTGTGACCTGGCATAAAGTGAACCATTAACAGTTTTAATTTTTGTGAGCCACTCCATAAATGCAAAAGTTAAAAGTAGATGTTTAATGACATATCAAGTGGACTCTCCAGGAAGGGAGTGTGCACTAATTAGATAAGTGTTGGTATCAACGGTTACATGTACATATCTAGGTTTTCCAAATTCACGGATGTGTTTAACATCTGTTTGCCATAATTGATTAGGTTCTAATCCTCTAGGGTTAACAGCTGTGGATGAAGGGAACATATCAGTGAGCTGACAATCTGGGCATTGTAGGATAATTTGTTTAGCCAGCCTCTGGGTAAGTTGAAATTGTTTAGTTAAGTTTCTGCAATTTTGGTGGAAAAATTGATACGATTGGGTGGCTTGGTCAAGCAGTAATGTCATAACTTGTAGGTCTGCTTGTTCATTGCCATAAGCCAATGGACCAGGCAGAGAGCTGTGGGCTTGAATGTGTGTGATAAAAATAGGATGTGTACATTGATCTAGCAATTGCTCAAGTCAAAGAAAAAGAGCACACAGGGTGCATTCGAGAGTGGACTTAATTAAGGCTGTTTCAAGGTTCTGCAATAAATAAATAGAGTAAGCAGAATCGCTAACTATATTGATGGGCTGAGTGGAAAAAGTTTCCAAGGCTAGTATCACAGCCCCAATCTCAGCTCTCTGAGTGCTAGTAAACCCATATCGAGTAATTGAATTATGTGGCCTCTACCAGACTGCCACCTTTCCATGTTTACCATCTGGCTTTTAACTGTTCCTTAACTAAACTAACTCATGGGCTTTTTGTAATCTCTCTTCCTTTAGAGGTTACTGTTTTACGTAAATTGGATTAGGAAAGAGTCACATTAGGGGTAAGAGAGAGATAACAGTGACTATTATTAGAAAATGATCTTTCAAATTATTAAATTTTACTTAAATCTTAGCAGAGAATTATAATCTGAGGTGTCACTTTTATGCAAAGAACACACAAAATTTTGCCATGGGCCACCTGCGGAGCTGGAGAGCTGAGCAGGTGGGCACAGGCAGCGGCGGCTTTGTGCTTGCTTAGGTGCTGCCACTTTTTGTGTGTGCTGCTTCTTTCTGTGCCGCTTTTTCTGGGTGTGCCACTCCCTCCAACCACTACCAGTCGGCTGCTGCTGGCCAGGTGGACTTTCCTGCACGTGCCTCCTGCACCCCCCTAGCAGACTAGCCCCAGCACACTGGGCTTGGGTTCCCATCACCGCCATTGAGTTGCAGGCTGAAATTTTGGGAGCGTTTGCTGGCTCTGGGTTTGCGAGCTACTTGCGGCCAAGCTTTCCCTTTTGCCTACTGCTCACTTGCGCGGCTCTGGCCTCTAATGCTTTTTCTTACCTTTTTAGAAGCATTAAGAGAAATGGGTTTGTATAGTCGATTACCTTGCTGCTCTTGAATTACTCTTGAATTTATATAGTTGATTACCTTGCTGCTCTTAGAAGGAGACTAAGAGCTCCCCTTCTAACGCTGCTTGCCTAAGACAGGGTCTCATAGCTCTACCGTATCTGTCATTTTTATTATTTATTGGAGGAGGGGGCTTAGGGAAATCCTCCATTTCCTCTTTGCTATTTTGGCCCAGAGATAGACGGGCTGAGGGAAGACACTGACTCAAACGACAGATGAATAACATACACGGACAAAGATTCTGCTTGTCAGTCAGACCGAGGGTCCAAGCAACTTATAGACTTTAAGGAGAGTACTGTCAGCCATGGCCCTGACTCGCTGGCCCTCTGGCATTTATTCAGCATACATTAGGTGACAAAAGTCTCAAGTAAACATGGTTAGAGAGTAATCAACCTGATCACCTTCCCCTCCTGAGAGCACCATCCTACCATACTGCCTGCAAATGATCAAAAGTTTTAGAATCACATGAGTAAACAAGCTATTTAGATAGACTTCTCTACATTCCTGTGTTAATTACCCTTGCTATAGCTTAAAGAGAATTAGGCTGCCTTCAGCCAAAGTATCTGAAGCTACATAAAAAACTTTGGGCCTTCCAAGAAGGATTGTATTTTATTTTATAATTTTCCCCACCATTCTGACTGAACCCCTACAGTCTTCGATGGTTGAGTGCCACCATTTGGCCCCTACCACCTCAGGATCCTACTATTCTTGTTGTATTTAAATTTCATAGTTGAGTGACTGCGGTTCCCCCTGTTAGATCTGACACACAGAGAAAAGCAATTACAGGGTTCTTCAAAGATGTAAGTGCTGCCCTCACAAATTATTTAGTAAGATATTGGTCAATGATATATCTTCTGGATCCTCCCAGCTGGGATGAGTAGGTCTAAAGTCTAATCCACTGCACCTTCCCAACTCTTTAAGTCTTTGGTCCCTTCCTCTACATTAAACCAAGGGAGGTCAGGAAATTCCAACTTTCTCACAGTGGGACATCTTTTAATCTATATTTCAGCAGACCAAGCAAATAAACTATTAGAACTTTTTTTAACTCCCCAAGTTGCAATATTAAAATGGGGTCCCTACATCATGGACCCAAATCAATAAATTCAGCCTGATCCAACTCTATGTTCTTTTCACTATTATCCCACACCCTTAATATCCATTCCCATTCCTGTTCTCCAGATTTCTATTTCTATAAATTACAGAACTCAAGCAGTTCTCTTCTAGTGTAGTGCACCTTCTCATGGACCACACTCTCAACCTCATCTCTAGGGGCCCGTTGGGACTTTAGTCAGTTTATAAGTCTAGAAGCAAACAGGGGTTTTGGGGGTTGATCCTGAGGAGAATCAACGTTATCTTGCCTGGCAATTGCCTCAGGGGAGGCCACCACTGTTGCCTGAGGCAGCATAGGGCTTATCTCCTCAGACTAAAGTGGAAAGACTGATGGCAGCATGGATCAGGGAGGGATGTTGCCACTACTGAGAATGGGGAAGCTGCTTCTTCTGGCAAAAAAGGCTCATCAGAGTTTAGAAACTCAGTGTCCCGAGCTTCATCAGGGTCCTCCCACATGTCCTCATTTCAAGTTACAAGGTCCCATCATTTTCCAATCAATGCCTCACTTTAATAGCATATACCTGGTGAGGCTGTGCATGCATCTTTTGCTGCAGGTCAACCACTAGCATGATAAGAGCTTGTGTCTGCTTTTCCACAATTTCAATTCTTTCTTTACAGGAGGTAAGACTTGCTCGGGGCAGTCTTAGAAGATTTGAGGCTTAATATCTGCTTCTAAAGCTGGTGGATAGAATCTCTGAGTTCCTCATTTTCTTTCATCACTTTTTCCACTGAACTTAGGAGCAACCAGCTAGCTTTATTATGTTCCTTCATTCTCCATATATGGTCAAAGGTATTATGTATAGAGTCACTAAACCCCTTGCCTCTCATGAGCAATGAATCAGGAGTGTCAAATGCATTTATTTTGCATAAATATTTAAACAGTTATTGCCAAGGAGTATCAGTCTTCTCCATACTATTAGAAGTAGAATTCTCACCATTTTGGGCTCTAATCATATTAAGTAGCCAACTCCAGAAACCCCCAAAGCAATGGAAAAAAAACTCCATCCTTAATATTCTGTTCCTCTACAACCACTCATGACGCCAAAATCTGTATTAGTCAGGGTCTTCTAGAGGGACAGAACTAACAGCATATCTATATAAAGGGGAGTTTTTAAAAGTATTAACTCACATGATCATAGGGTGCCACAGTAGGCCATCTGCAGGCTGAAGCTCAAGGAGAGCCAGTCTGAGTTCCAAAACTGAAGAACATGGAATCCAATGTTCAAGGGCAAAAAGCATCCAGCATGGGAGAAAGATGTAGCCTGGGAGGCTAGGCCAGTCTCCCTTTTCACATTTTTCTGTCTGCTTATATTCTAGCCATGCTGACAGCTAATTAGACTGTGCCCACCCATATTAAAAGTGGGTCTGCCTTTGCAAGTCTACTGACTGAAATGTTAATCTCCTTTGGCAACACCCTCACAGGCACACCAGGATCAATACTTTGTATCCTTCAGTCAAATCAAGTTAACATTCAGTATTAACCATTACAGCTACATTATGCTCTATTGCTGTAGGAGTTCACCATTATCATAAAATTTAAGAAGCAAGTTTCAATAGCTGTATCAGAGGGAGGCATTTTACACCAAGGGCGTGCATATCAAAATATTAAGGCAAAAGATAATATTATGCATTTAAGGAAGTAAAATTGATATTCCATTTATTATTAATATATAAGCATTCCACTTAAACATTAAATCACTATCTTTGGTACATATAAAAGACTGATAAGACATGCTGCTGAAGAATAGACAAGAGTAGGTCATGAAGAGCTTTGTGCTGTTTTGCAGAGAGTTCAAAGTCCTTGCATTTTAGAATCACATATAAGTGATTTAATGCCAAGTGTAGAAAGAGACAAAACCTCTATTTACAGAAGCAAAATCTTAGAAAATAAAGATTGACAATATCAAGTATTTGGAACAAAATGGACATATCTTTAAAAATATCTATTTTGAGCTAAAATATTTTATTTGGAAAGCACTTTACTATTCATTGACTATAATTCAGTAAAAAGCATAAGGAGCTCTTATTTTCACATTCACAGGATATAGGGATTCCATTTGGAGCGTATATCAAAAATAGCAATTATAGAATTGTGTACACAGAGACTGTAGTGAGAAAAAAGTCACATTCGCTAAACCATTGTTGATTTTGAAAATAGCCAATTACTACTGCTTGACTGACAGCCATTTTCATATAATTAGCTGCTCAATTAAACACAATGTGTTTTTATTCAAATTGCTTCTATGTACAAAAGCAGTAGAAGCAATACATTTCAGGAAGACAGAACATAGCCTCTAACAAAACATAAGAACTGCAATTTAGGTCAATATTTAGGTTTCATAATTTATACTGACTTAAGTGCCTTGTTTTATGACATTCTATTTCCCTAATAAGTTTGTATCTTAGAGAAATGTTGAATGGTTTTCTATCCTCTATATTACTGCATTTGTTATATGCAGCTAGAAGCATATTTCAGAGTAGTTAGGCTGAAAGTTATTCATAACAACATTTGCTTCAGATTTATATTTTGGTTAAATTCACTTTTGACTTAATATTTTCAATAGATTTTGCTCTAATTTACCAACAAAAACATTTTAAATATAAAAATAATGTTTTGCTTGAAACACTAACATTTGAGTAAAATTTTCATTTGATTAGATTTTTCCAATATTTTTGAAGTTATGCTGGTATATCGGCCCAAACATCATTAGTTTACTCTCTTCTTGATTACAAGTGCAACTATAAATGGAATAAAATGAAATAAATATGGAAGATTACCAATTGCTGTTTGCATCCAACTATGTGCTTAAATATGTTTTCGTTTAATATGAAATTATTACATCCTGCCAACATTTGAAATGAGATGCAATGACACACAAAATCAGAGCATTTATCACTAAGAGGCAAACAGGCTGCCTCTACCGGTTATAAAGAGTGTGCTTATATACATTAGAAATCCAATATGATTATTGAATTTAATCTAATTCAAGAGGAAATTTTCATGTTATCATTCCTCCATCTGTGCTTCCTGCTATGTGATTCAAAATCATAAAACAAAGTTTTCAAGTATCAGTACAATTATAATAGTTTGCATGAGTTTTTCCAGCTGGTGAATTTTAATTTAGCTTACCTTCAATAAGCAAGTTGTCCCCGTCTTCTGATTTATTAACACCATCTATTAACACCACTGCAAACATGTGAATTATATTTAACATTATCAAAACTTATTCTTTACTCAAACCAACATTTATATAGAATTGTCTCACTAAATTTAAAGTAAAATCACTGTGTTAGATTAGTGGGTTCTAAACAATTGTACCTAATCTTTAAGTTAAATTTTTATAATAAGAGTTATTTGATTGAATATGTCCCTATTACCTCATGAATTGATTATACAATTGTCTCTATGCTTATATTTTCTTTTAATCTACACTATACCTAACAGCAAGAATAGCTTTCTTAATTATTTTATTTTATAATAATTCTATTAATCCCTCTAATATTAATTTATTTAACATATAGATGTTGATATCATATGTACTAGACATATTTGAAGGGCTTTAGAAATATTAATAGATTTAACATTAAACCCACCTTCTTCATACTGCAATCTTTAGTTCCCTCACTCCTCTTCTGAGATCTATAATTGCTTATTTTACTTCTATTTAGAATCCTTCTCCCATTTCATGTTAAGAACTGAACAATTGGCATATTCCATAGTTTAGTTCAGTTACCTTGTACTAAAAACTAGGTCACTACTACTTCACGTGTATTTAACTTAAGTATTTAAAATATATTTGTGCTTCAATTGTTGAGAGTTCTAATATTTGGGAGAACTGGTTTCATACTCTGTAAAAAGTTGCTGCTCTGGCTTAGTCAAAATAATACAAGCAGTCAAACTTTTATATCTGTAGGTGCACTAGTAAAATAAATAAACTAATACAAAAATGTCAGATAATATAGCACAACTTAACTTGAAAAATGGCTAACAAAATAGTTTGAATTTTAGGTACAACTGGTTAACTTCATACAACTTCCTCAAATAGCCCTGTATCAACACGTAGTTTTAGTATGTACATTTTAAATATATCATCTCCTAACCCTCAAAAAGGCAATTTATATATGCACATATATACAGAAAAAGATAATTTGTATGTTTTTTCTAATATAGGTAACAAGTATATATATACATATACATGCACATAAAAATTGACAGTAATGTAAATATAAAGCAAATAATTTACCACATTAAAATAGCTTATCTTTAAAAGAGATTACATAACAGATTTATTGCTTAGTAAGATTACAGTAAGTACATTAGATGTTAGCTCGTTAGTATGACTTAATTAAGTAAATAAATTTTAAATGTCTGTCATTACAAAGAAATTCTTCTTGTATGCTAATTTCAAAACACAATAATAGACATCATTTTAATAATCTGAGTAATTAAAGCATTGTTCTATATTTTAATTAATTCACTGAAGAAATATAAATTTCAACACTTTTGAAACAGTTTCATTTTAGGAGATCTGGCAAGTAATTATTTCACAATGTAGGCTAATCACATTTGATATCCAAAAAGACACACAGGTGATATTTTAATCTGTTAGTAAATATAATGTTTTTATGAGTACTCTAAATAACTACTTTTGGCTATGAAATGCATTTTAACTCATTTTTAAGATTTTAATTATTTAACATTTTTAAACTCATGCCATGTAAGTAAATAGTAAATCAAACATAATGCAGCCTATAATTATGCCATAAATGATGACTTCTAATTTCTGATATTGTCTTTATCTCATTCATATAAGTAATTTCTTTCTTTCTTTCTTTTTTTTTTTTTTGCTTTTCAAACTTCATGAGTAAATTACTACTTTTATATAACTCCAGCTAAAAATATTTAGAAGTTAACATAATCTCAAATAGAGATTCTTTAAAGATTTTTATTAGAATTAGTTTATCAGATATAATTTTAAAAATATTAGAAGACTATAGGACTCAAACACTTAAAATTTTTTACATGTAGAACATTTTTCTACATTCTCCCTCAAATCGTGATAATAGTTTCTTGCAAAAAGTTTTCATTTGTTTCTTCAAATGGCATATAAAACATGTGTACACATATACATATATTTTATTCTATCATTTTTCAAACTCCCACATACTTAATGTTCTAGAAGGAAAATGACAAATTGCTGATATTTAAGATTTAATAATCTCATACACTGGGTTGCTATGGAATTAAAGATGAAATAAAATAATTCATGTGCTTCATAAACTCCCTCAATCACCTTTGAGAAGTGGCTACTTCTCAAAAATTAAAAAAATGCATATATATGTAAAACAAAGATAAATTACAAAATGTAAGCTTGTTTCTTTTAAAAACACATCTAGCTTTCATTGCTATATTATTAAAATCTCTCTTTTAAATGTGGTTGTTTCAGTTATCAATAGCTGCTTACAAACCGCCACAAACTTTGGACTCTATAATGATGTATTATTTCTTATGATTCTAAAGTTGGTAGTTCCTCTGCTGCTTTCACCTGGAGGTCTTCACTTGGCCACATGAAGCTGGTGGTTAGGTTGTGGGCAAACCTTAGTTGGACTAACTTGGGTAACTGGCTTTCTCTTGCTCTGAGATTTTTTTTTCCTGGGCTTTTCCACAACAAAGCGGACATAGAGAGGTGGTACAAGTGGGCATAAGGCAAAGTCGCAAATCTTTTTGAAACCTAGACTAAAATTCACCCATCACTTGCGCATCATTATCGGCCAAAGCAAGTTATGATATGCCAGACTCAATGGGCCAAGAAATAGATCCCGCCTCCTAGTTTAAGATCTATGAAATAAATTTTGGCTGCGCTTAATGTCTTTCTATAAACTCCCTATTATGGTATTAATATCACATCTGAAATTTGACTTTGCATTCATATCTGAAGATTGGAACCTCAAGAAGACAGTCTTATTGCTGTCAAAATAACTGTGGTACTGGTGAGTTAATAACCTTCTCTAATTCAATTTTCATGTCTGCAACACTGTGTATATTAAATGTACATATCTCTGAGCTACCCTGTAAATGAATTAGGATAATACACAAAGTGCTTAGCTCAATATCTGGCATATAATATATTCCAGACAATTGTTTATCCTTAACTATTTCTAATAGCCTTTTGGCATTCTAAAAATTATAATCATGAAGCAGACATATTGTGAACCATAACTTAATTCTTACTTGTCATGTATAAGGCCTGCTCTTAAAAAGAAAAGTCTTTCTAGATGTCATTTTTATAAATTTATATTAATCTTTAAACTTTTCTCTTTCTAACAGCACTTTCCCAATTTGCTGAATAAGATCAAATAATATATAATATTTATTCAATGCAAATACATTTTAGTCACAAATTTTAAATGTATATCTGCTTAAATCTTTCTTTCTGAATCAGAACAATCTTCAGAGTAATGGACTAAAGTTCATCGGGAGACTAAACTCCACCCTATACCAAATCTTTATCCCAAACCCTGAAATCAAGGATATCTGGGAATTTATTATTATTATTATTATTTTTTTAAAGATGGAATTTCATTCCTGTTGCCCAGGCTGGAGTGTAATGGTGCAATCTCAGCTCATTGCAACCTCTGCCTCCTGAGATCAAGTGATTCTCCTCCCTCAGCCTACTGAGGAACTGGGATTACAGGCATGCACCACCTGCCTGGTTAATTTTGTATTTTTAGTACAAACAAGGGATTTTCTATGTTGGTCAGGCTGGTCTCAAACTCCCGACCTCAGGTGATCCACTCTCCTCGGCCTCCCAAAGTGCTGGGATTACAGGTGTGAGCAACCACGCTCAGTTGCACCCAGCCTGGGCATTAATGTTTCCTGAGCCATTGCCTCTCTGGCTCTGCATTAATTATCATTACTATGGTTAAGTGTGACTACTTTATCAAAAGATTATGGAACCCTTTCCCAATAATTAAGAATCTAGATAATTCACACTATCAGTAATTATGTCCCAGTCTATTTTCGCATCTAAAATCTAATTTCTTATTTTTTAAGAAGGATCACGTCACTCAGACACTTAAACATATATGTATATATGCACACAATTCTTGACTCTGTTGCAAATCCCTACACATGTAATTCTTGACTCTCTCGCAAATCCCTTCTTTGACTAAAAAAAATAGCTTCAGAATTAAACATCTGTGATTCCTCACACAAATTTTCTGACTTACTTATTCCTACTATTTTCAACAAGAATCACGGATGAAATGTAGAGTATTTTACTTAGTACTCCTGTGGATACTTTATCCACGAACGCTTGCGCAACATGATTTTCCATCTCTACTTCTATCCCTACCTCTGATCTATTCGTTTGTAGGAATTTAATTTGATCCATCTTAAACTGAGATTCTTTGTCTAACACCTTTTAAAAACTAAACTCAATAAATGATTTTTAAAAGAATGGCTTTATTAGCATTATATTTATTATTTCAAATGTTGCTAGGTTAAAGTTCTATTTTACTCAATCAGTGCTAAAAAGGATTTCGTTGAATAACAGAATACTTTATCGTTCTCCAATTCCAATAATGACATTTTTGAGAAAAGGAAATAAGAGTTTAATTAATGTAACAATATCAAGGAAATATAATTGTTTTATTTTAACCATGGGCAAGTAATCAAGAAATATTTGTTGTTGTCATTATTGTTAAACAGTGAACTGAAAATTTATCCTTGAATTTATAATATAAGCTAATGACCCAGATTTAAAATAAAAGTAATTATATCAGCAGGAATATAACTCATTTGTGGGGAAAGTAACAATTATTAGTTACACGATTAAATGTAGCAGGTCTTCAGATAACACCATTTTATTTAATGTAGCTTTGATATAACATTAATGAGAGTCCACGGTTTGTGTTGTGTTTACACATCCTCAGTACTATTCTCTAAAGAAATCGTCATAATTCTAAAACAATCAAAAAGAAGCAAGACAACTATTGCTTCCTCCTTTCTTACAGTTAATGAAATAAAGGATCTAGGTTGAATGATTTAACTGAAATACCCAAATTGTAAATGTGATCATTAGACTATATCTTGGGTCTACATCCTGCAATACCACAACTTCCACAAAATAAAGATGATCCAAAGGTTTGGAGGAAACTAAAACAAATAATATATGGATAATATACATAATGTTACACATAATTTAATCTCAACTGATTCTCAGAAGCAAACTTTTAAATGTACATTTTCTTTAATGCAAATTTGTTTTCATTATTTGGTTATAAATTTAAATTGCATGTTATTTTATTGTAGACATATTTGTTTGTTTAATCTATTTTGAAAGTTGCAGCAGGATATTTCTACATCTGGATATTTTACACCTGGTAAAAATAGAATTGGGATTGGTTTCCACAAACCAACTGAACCATATAGTCAAAGATCATGAACTAGTGCAGTTAAAAAACACTAAAACAATATAATTTAGTGGGATTTAAACTCTGTTTTAACCATTTTCTTCATTGAAAATGGCTGTGGCAGTCCAGTCTATAACTATGATAAAAGAAAACCCTATTGTTTGAAAAGAGGATGTTCAACTGGGATCCTCATCAACTTCTTAATGTCACCACAATCGAGCTACTAAAATCTCTAGAACTAAAGAAAAGTTAAATTTGAAAAAAAAATATATATATATCTATTTCAGTTTCCCTCAGTTCAAAGAAACCATATCTTCTACAATGACTTAGAGAAAAATCATGTATATTTTATATACGCCATTGAAATAGAAAATTTTTCCCCTGAAAATAGATGAAAAATTAACATTGATCAATTTGAAGCAACACTGAGTGTAAGACATAATATGGAACTAAACTTTTCTGAGTCAAATATGTATGATTTTAGGGCACATTCTGTATTAGCACAATTTCACATTGCTGATAAGGACATACCTGACACTGGGAAGAAAAAGAAGTTTAAATGGACTTACACTTCTACATAGCTGGGGAGACCTCAGAATCATGGTAAGAGGCAAAAAGCACTTCATACATGGTGGCAGCAAGAGAAAATGAGAAAGAAGCCAAGGGAGAAAACCCTAATAAATCCATCAGATTTCGTGAGATGTATTCACTGTCACGAGAATAGCACGGGAAAGACTGGCGGCCATGATTCAATCACCTTCCCCTGGGTCCCTCACACAATTGGTAGGAATTCTGAGAGAAACAATTCAAGTTGAGATTTGGGTGGGGTCAAACCATATTACATTCCATTCTAGAGTGGCATGATATAAAAATACTCTTTTTTAAGGTAACAAACATTGAAGTTTCTTGTCTTATTAATGCATCAGTACATTCATTAACTTTTTCTTTTAACACTGCATAATTTCCAGGGAATTTATCCTCTGTATTATATCTACTTTGTCAATTTCTAACATGAACTGTGAAACATTGAACTTAAAATTATAAGAGCTCTTCCTGAGGCTAGGCTTTTATATTAAAACTCTTTGTGAGAGTTATTAAAAACCCCATAAAGATGAGGAATACTATTTACCACACTCTTCAAATAAATATTCTTTAAGAGTTTATGCAAACATCATTGTTTTTGCACTGTCAACTCATTTTTCTTTCTGTTGACTCAAAATTATCACTCTAGAAATCCAAGCAGTTCAGTGATTGAATTAGGTACTATTTTAGTTCATTTGTGCTGCTATAACAAAATACCAAAAACCTGGTAATTTATAAAAAATAGAAATTTATTTTGCACATTTCTGGAAGCTGGAAATCTAAGATCAAGGTAGTGGCAGTTCAATTTCTGAGGGGAGACCAATCTGTGTTTCCAAGTTGGTGCCTTGTCACTGCATCCTGCAGAAGGAAAGGATACTATTTATATGTTCTCACGTGGTGGAAGGGATAAAAGAGATTAAAAAGGGCAAATTTCCTTTCACTGAATCCTTTTATAACAGCATTAGTCTGCTTATGAAGGCATTACCTAAACAATTTCCCAAAGGCTGTACCTCCCAAAATTGTGGTTTAAGTTTCCAACACATGAATTTTCTGGGATGCATTCTGACCATAGTAAGTACCATAATTAGCTACCATCTTCGATTTTGCTATGTCCATAGATTTTATTTTATTTTGAGAACTCTAACTAAAAAAAAGAAGTTCCCAGTAATTTCCAGTCCACATTAACATTTAAAAAGCAGTGAACTAGCATAGGCATACTATGGAGAATAAAGGCTAGCATTATAAGACTTCTATAGCTGTCCAAGATAGAATTCCTCAATAAAGGCAAAATGAGGGCATATTAAGGTATATAGTACAGTCAGAGAAAACTACTTCAGACTCTACACTAAATAGATGACAATTTAATCAGAAAATAAAACCTTAATATAAAGGAACCTGCAAATAGTAAACAATATATTTTAAAATAACACTAAATCTAAGTAAATATTTTGACAAATAGTGGTTTTAAAAAATGAGTATTTCCATGGATAAAAATAAACCTCAATCTTTAACTCATACTGTACTGAAAAAAAATTATCAGATTAATATTTGATCTAAATATAAAAGTTTATGTTATAAGTCTGCTTGATAAAATATGGAAGAATATTTTTGCAACCTAAATATGGACAATGATTTCTTAGACAAAAATAAAAGGAAAAACAATTCTAAATTAGATTTCATCAAATGTAAAAACCGAAAACCTGTGTGCATCAAAATAAAATGTTAAGAAAATAATGTACAATTTATAGACTTGAAGAAACATTGATAACACCTATTTATTACTAAGGAGTTTATGGAGAACATATAAACAGCTTCTGCAGCTCAATTACAAAAAGAAAAATTGACAAAAATATTGAACAAAATACTTAATGAATGGCTAATGATTCATGAGTACATATATCATAAGTCTTTAGAGAAATAAAAACTAAAATTACAATGCAATAACACTATATACCCATTAGAGTGACATAAGATAACAAGACTGATAACACAATATATTGATAAGGGTGTACAGGTAAAAATCTAATATAATACTGGTGGGGGAAAAAATTGTTGTTCCTTTGTTTTCCACTGATCATGACACTTTATTAGCTTCTTTCTAATTTTTTTCTCTTGTTTTCATTAAAATAAATATTTAAGAAGGAGGTGAGATTTTTAAAAATAAAATTCTAAGGAATTTAAATTTTATTTGAAGATATTTGAAAATACTATCTGTCATTTTCTCTCTGTTATCACAGTTTTGAAGATATATCTAAGAAAACAATTAAGACAATTTATATACTAAATACAAACAACATAGGATATTTTTATGGGCTAAATTGCATCCCCAAAAATTGGTATGTTGAAGTTCCTAACCCCAGTACCTTAGAACACGACCGTATTTGGAGATAAAGCCCTTAAAGAGGCAAACTTAAATAAGGCCATCAGAGTGGGCCATAGTCCAATCTGACTGGGGTTCCTACATGAAGATATTAGGACACAAAGACAGACACTGGGGATGCCCTTGGACAGGGGAAAGACCATGAGAAGACACAGCAAAATGATGGTGATGTGCAAGCCAAGAAGGCAGGCCTCAGGAGAAACCAAATCTACAAGTATGTTGAGCTTGAACTTCTAGCCGCTACAGCTGTGAGAAATAAATATCTGTTGTTTAAACTGCCCAGTACTTTGTATGGCAAGCCTAGCAAACTCATACAAATATTTTTTTTTTCTTTTAACATAGTAACTAAGACTACAAAGTCATGATAACTTTACAGTTGCAATTCCAAGACTTTGTGCCCATAACAGGCTATTATTAGAATTGTAATATAGGATGATGTAAAATTAATTCTTATACTTTCATGATAATGTATTTTTCCATATAATGGGGGGTTATTAGATCAAGTTCTAAAGGTAAATATTTCCTTAACAATGTTGAATATCTTATCTATTGTTTATTTTATTAACATTTGTTTTCTTTATCTCGCAGGAACATTATTGTTCTAGATTTTTTATATTCAGTATATTGTATTTCTGAAGCAAAATGATATGAAATATTGCCAAACAAAATAAAATATAAAGAGTACTTGAACAGTATTATAAGAGATAAGATAAACAGTAGCCAATATTTTAAAGTATAATTCAGGTCCCAAATGTTTTATATTACTCTCAGCATAAATACATTGTCTAAACATTTGCTTCAGGTTAATAATACATGTTAAGTCTTTCTTATTAAGAAACATTATCTTATATGATTAACCAAAATTTTACACTAAAATTTGTAGCATCTGTAATAAGATTCTTCAGCAAATTCCATGAGGAAGGGAATGTACTTCCATTACTTACCTCAGTTTTCAAGTAAACTCTTTTAGAAGAGTAAAGAAAGTGAAAATATATATATATATATATATTCATTGTGTCTGCCTAATAAAGAAAATTTGGTACATTTTATTTCACATTTATAACTGTTTTTTTTTTTTCTTTTTTTTTTTTTTTTTTCACAGCATAGGCATTATGGCTGAAAACTTTTTTATTCAAATGGCAGTTTTATTACTTTTCATGTATATGGGTAAGTGGCCTGTCCTTTGTTTAAATTGATTTTGTTCAGAAAAATAGTTTCATTCATCTGGATTTGCAATGGTGGTAAAATGAGAAAAAGTGTCCTATAGTTTACCACACTTTTAAATACTTTACCTTGAATCATAAACATTTCACTCTAGTATGTACTTTACAAGTCAGTTGTTATTTGTCTTCTGAATTAATGATATGCCTTTATATGAGAAACAGATAGTCTGCTAACTATGTTTATTTTTCAATTTTTTTCTTTAATGTCTCCTTGGAAATAACCACAATAATCTGTCATTCTAAATATTCACAGTCCTTCCAGTCAACAGTCACTCTTTAGGTTTAACCTTTGCAACTGGACAAAGATTTCTTTTTGATTAGTCATGATTAATTAAGGAATGATAACTTCAATTTCAAATTAAAATTTGACACCAAATCATTTTTTTTTCTTATGAGTCTTTCCTTAGTTTCTGCAAAATATTCTGCAACAGTCCTTCTATTGGTCAGGCTCTCTCAAACAATATCCAGGCATTTACAGAAGTTTGAAGAACATGTTAACATCAATATTAAAAACAGCAGGAGGCAGCTGAATGCCTAGGCAGACAGGGTTGAGTCCCCAGTGAAACTCCACGTTCAAGCCAAAGTAGCCTAAAACCCACGGCCCAAAGTGAAAACTTCTATTCCTGTTGCCTGCTTTCTCTGGATTGGTTCTTTCTGAATAATGTCTTATAACCAATTGAATGTTACCTTTCCAAAACTACCTACAGCCTGCCCTGTCCCCATCCTGTGCCTTTAAATTCCCCATACTCAGTTGATAGAGTGGGGAGACAGTTGGACTTTGGGGAAGAGAGTTGGCTTGACTTTGGGGAAAAGACAACTGGACTTTGAGGAGAAGACGATCTGACTTCGAGAAAGACTACCTGCTCTTCCCATTCCCTCTCCAGCTCCCCTCTCCACTGAGAGCCATTTCCACTGCTCAATATGATTCTCTGCTTTCACAATTCTTCAAGTCCCTATGTGATCTCGTTCTTCTTGAACACGGACAAGAGCTCAGGATCCAATAAGTGTGGGTACCCAGAAAGGTAGTCCCACCAGCCCTTTGCCCTTGCCAGCAGAAGGCAGTCACCCCAGGTCACAAGTCAAGGGGCTAACTGAGCTGTTAACACACAGCCATCTGAAGACAATGGAATTAAAGGAGCAATGTAATATCTCCTTGCTGTTCTCATGAGAGTGAATGAGTTCTCAGGAGATGTGGTTGTTTAGAAATGTGTAGCACCTCCCCCTTTACTCTCTTCCTCTTGCTCCAGCCAGGTACAATGTGGGCTTCCCCTTTGCATACTACCATGATTCTCATGATTCTCAGTCATCCTTACTACATAGCCTACAGAACCGTGAGCCAATTACACTTCTTTTCTTTATAAATTACCCAGTCTCAGGTAGTACTTTATAGCAATATGAGGAAAAATTGATACATCAACCCCACTTAAAAACTCTCAGAGAGGATATAAATTAATATGGCTTGGGTCATTTGCATATCTCTAGATTAAAAAATATTATGGAGACTCTAATTCTTAAAGTGAGGTCACAGAGTGGTGATCATGGGGCTGTAATAGGCAGCTCCACCTGAAACTTCTGGAAGCAGTTGAGGATGACAATTTCTTTAAGGAAAAAGAAAGCAATATTTAAGATGTGTGAGGTAGATGATGTTGGGGAGACCAAAACATACATATTCAATACTCACATAACTTTGTGATTACAAGTTTGCAAATAGAAATGATTAATGTTATACTTTGAAGATGATTATTTGTCACAATATATGTAGTCTACATCGAGGGTCCCCACCCCTGGACCCATGAACCAGTACTGGTCTGTGACCTGCTAGGAACTGGGCCACACATCAGGAGTGAGCAGTGGGTGAGTGAGCATTACCTCCTGATCTCTGCCTCCTATCAGATCAGCAGTGGCATTAGATTCTAATAGGAACATGTACGCTATTGTGAACTGTGCATGTGAGGAATCTAGATTGTATGCTCCTTATGAGAATCTAATGCCTGATGAGCTGAGGTGGAACAGTTTCATTTCAAAACCATTCCTACCCCTCACCATCCATGGAAAAATTGTCTTCCATGAAACTGAGCCCTGGTGCCAAAAAGGCTGGGGACAACGGGGATCCCTGGTGCGAAACTGTTGGTCTACATGTTTTTTAATAATATGTTCAACTAAGAGAAAACAGTACTGTCTATTTTGTGACATTATTAGATTATACTTAAATGTCTTTTTTTACATTTCACATTATTTTTTCTAAAATTAACTATAGCTAGTTTACATTTTAAAAATAGTAACTAGCATATTAGAGTATGTAATAGGTGTTAAGGTTCTGTGCTATTCTCTTTATACACACTACATCATGTAACTGTAGCAGCAAATCTATGAGCAAATTAAATATATATATGACATTGTTTTAAATGTATCCAATGAAATATAAATACCATAGTAATTTGATGCCAATTATTATTTTTAAAATAAACAAAAAACTCTTTATTAACAATTGACAATTTTATGCCTTAATTTTCTCTTTAAAATCATATTAACACTTTTTCTCACAGAAGTTTATTCTCTTGTACTAATTATATGTATGGTTGAAAATCATATCAATCACTATATCACCTATTATACAACACTGTATTAGTTCATTCTTACATTGCTATAAAGTAATACATGAGGCTGGGTAATTTATAGAGAAAAGAAAATAATTGGCTCAAAATTTTGCAAGCTGTACAACCATGGCCCCAGTATCCGCTGCTGGTGAGGGCATCAAGAAGCTTCCAATCATGGCAGAGAGCAAAGGGGAAGCAGGCTTATCACATAATGAGAGTGGGAGAGAGAGAGAGAATTGGGGGAAGGTGCCACACTCTTTGAAACAACCAAATGTTACACGAACTAATAGAGCAAGAACTGCACTCATCAACAAGGGACTGGTGCTAAGCCATTCATGAGGCATCTGCCCCCGTGATCTAATACTTCCCACCAGGCATCACCTCCAACACTGGGCATCACATTTCAACATGAGATTTGGAGGTTACAAACATCCAAACAATATCAAACACAAATATCTATCTAAATTACAATTAACATTGTTGAATTTTCAATCATACACATTTCTTTCTAACACTGAACTTCATAATAACTATTTGGATCTAAATATTCAAATATATAAATATAGTACAAATTTGGGTAAATGATTATTAAACATAAAAAAGTAAAGTCTTATTTTAAATGCATTTCTTAATGTAAATGCCTAGGGACAAACTTGGTGCTTCCATCAAAGGAGTGATCAGTATTTTCTGCTATTTGTTTTCATGACCTGCAGTTTTTTCACCCAAGCAATGTAACCTGGTAAGGTTCCATATGGGTGAGGAAATAAATTTCTCTTCTAAGGTGTAAGAAAGGAAAATGTGAAAGAGGAGATGAGAAAGGAAAGCCCATGGGGCCTTAATCACTAGCATTTTCTCCACCAGATCAATTTTAGGAAAGAGTTGGGGGAGTATGCAGGGAGAGGAGAGCGATGCAATACAGGGTCAGCATTTGGAATTCGTTTTCTTTACAATGATTTCTGGCTGAGTTTCCCTTGGATTGTTCTCATGTTTCACTGAGGTTGCCTAGTATGAAGATTTCTATTATAATACTCTCACTGAGTCAAATGAGAAAACAAGTAGAATTCAGGAATGTTTTCCAAAGACACACCACATCTGAGCTTTGGAGATTACATTTGAGTTAGGTTCTCTCTGATCCCTTATCCATATACTTAACCACTTAAATATACTAATCCCAACTCAATTATATTTCATGAAACTAATAATGCTACTAATGCTACTAATAATGCTAGATTATTGTTAAAATAGTTAAATAACTTTTAATATAAGGGTAACAGTTTGATAAATAACACTTCAAACACTGCTTTTAATAGAGAAGACTGAAACAAAGTAAATCACATTTCAGAGAAATAAGATAAATGTGGCAATAACAATGAGTCCATTACTTTCCTTCAGAGTACATGTACATTTCTTTTTGTACTTAAACAAAAGCAACAACTATGGGGCAACAAAATGCACAAATATGCACACACATACACAAGCACACATCACTCACTTGCAGTATTTCTTTATTCAAGATGCCTTACAGGTAAGGGAGTGTGTTTATATGTATAACTATGCATATACTTCAGTTTCTAAGGAGAAATAAGGAGAATATGATAAAAAAGTTTCTTTTAACTTTTCACTTTAATCTCTTTTGTTTTAATATTCTACCATCAGAGATGCTATAGTAACCATGGTGGTCATTTTGATTTCTGGTCTGGATGACCAATGTGTTTCATAAATCCAAATAGAATATACAAACTGAAGAATGCATGAACTTGTAGCTCTGTGGTCACTGAACACTCCCTGGAAGACCATTAATGTAAAGAGTGAGGTAATTAAAACTGTGGTTCTATGCCAAAGGTTGCATTCCCCAAAGCTCTGAGAATTATTAACAAGCAGTTGGGCAGAGTGAAAGTGCAGCATTGAGACAAGAGGCAGAGAACCAGAATAATGCTAGATTAATGCTGTAGCATTGGTATACCCAGGTGATTTGTCATGTGGTTGACAAATGTAAGGCATTGTTAAATACCCAGGGTAACAAGGAAAGTGGCATAGACCGTGATAACTTGTAAACATGGCTACAAATAGAAATCAGTGACGAAGAACAGCAGCACAATTCATATATTCATTCAACACAAACTTACTGAAGGCCACTGTGTATGAAATACTATGCAGTCTAGCTGCAAAGTCAATCAAGATAAAGACCTTTCTCTCTAAGAAAGATTCTGAAACAACAACAACAACAACAACAACAAAGGTCAACTCCAGGACACAAGGCAGTAAGATTTAGGTAGATAATGGAAATCTATATACATATTATAGGAGAGTGGGTTTGTTTTTGGTGACATGCCAGAAAGTTTAGGATGAGTTATATTAGATATACAAAGGACAAACGATCTTTCCTCTTGAGGTTTTTATAGAAAAGCTCAGAAGTATGAAACATGGGGATAAATTAGAAAAAGTTGTTTGGTATAGTTGGAGTAAAAAGCATTATGTTGAAATACTGAATTGAGTAAATTAAGTGGGCTAAATAAATAGTAGATTTGATTAATTTGCTATGCTGTTATTGAGACTCAGACATGCATTTTAGGTATGGGTTCCTGTATAAGAAAGCTTTATTCAGTTTACCCAGCATGAGAGCGAGAAAGCAAGCACATAGTCGTTGTTTTTAGGGTGGTCACGATTTGAACACATGCTCATACAGTTATTAGCTATGGCACTTATGGATAATTCTTTAAACTCTCCAAGTCTCACTATATTATTAGAAAGACACAGTCATATGTAACCATCAAAGTATATAAAGTATTCAAATATAGAATGATTCTAATCTTGAATATGGTAGGCATTTAGCTATATGTTTTTGCTATTTTTTTGAATGATAAGTTAAAAACTACATCTCTCTTCCCCTTAAAAAATATCCTTATATAAAATATCTAAAACATTAGTTTTGTATATATAAAATGGCAGTGGCATTAAACATGTAATAATAAAAGTCTGAAAAAAATGTTTCACTAATAACTTATAATAGGAAATGCTAGAAGACCATAAATAGCAGAAAACAAAAATTAAAATCAGGAAAACACAGGGTTAAGCAAATACTTAATGAAAATATGGCTAATTACAGGGTTTAGAAGACATAAGTTACTATTTAACATTTTGATAGTGGCAGGAGACAGACCAATTCCTAGACAGATAAGGCAGGTCCTCAGTGAAACCTGATCTTCAAGCCCAAAGCATCCTGAAACCTGAAAACCCAGCTACCAGTTCTGGATGGAGTTCATGACTGACCTGAGTGAGAACTTCATTGATGCCTTATAGCCAATCAAATGGTGCTTTTTCCAGGCCTGCCCATGAACTACTCAGCACGCATTCCCCTATTCCACACCTAAAACAACCCCTGACTCAGCCACATGTTGAACCACCTGCTTTCAAGTCCCTTCTCACCCAGAGGGCCACCCACTCTTGGGCATCTTCTCTGCTGAGGGCTTTTCTTCTGTCACTCAAAATTTTTTCCTGCCTTGCCCACTCTCCAGTGTCTATGTAACCTCATTTTTCTTGGTTGTGGGACAGGAACCTGGACCTACTGAACATCAGAAATGAAAAGGTCTATAACATGTCCCTAGTCAGCTTGCTGAGCTACAGGCAGTGACCAGACTACGGGAGTGAAGAGTGGTGAAAGTTCGGAGGGCCCAGACCTCAGAGCTCCCCACCCCAGAGCTGTAACACCACCCCTTTCACTAGGCCACTGACAGTGGAAACAAACAAGCTATGACACGCCCCTGATCACTGGGCTGAGAACAGTGGGATAGCTGCTGTCTCTTAGATTTTGGGCACAACAGCATTCCTCTCATCCAGATGCCACTGCCCAAGGCAGAAGCTGGTTGCAGCATGCCTGGTCCGGGGTAGACTTTTAATATTTTATTTAATCTTTACAAAAATATTCTTTCCCATTTTGTTTCATTAAAAAATATTCAGTTAAACATTTTTATAACTTGAAAAATATTTTTTTTTATCATGGTATCAAACTAGTATTAAATAAAAACTATAAGAGGCCATTGCTTTGGACTAAGCTTCTGCACTAGGTCCCAACAGATCAAACTAAAAATCAAAATGGAGTCACTCAGGCAGGCAGAAGTTCCATGTCATCAAACTGAAACTGAACCTTTTGAGAAATCAGGAGAGAGAGCGATAACAGCCTAATTTAATAAACAGATCAGTGTCAATCTGCATGATAATGAAATTCTCTTGGTTTTAATCCTTAACCCGAAGTAACTTGCTGTTAGTTATTGTTCTCTTGCCCCTGCCTTATAAGGAGAGTAACTCTAAAATGACCAATCTGCTTTTTGCTCTTTGTTTCTGCATTCTTCTGTCCTGTTTCTGTCTATAAAGCTAACCTCCTTTGCTTAACTGATAGGAACACTTGTTCCATTTTATGGAATCAAGTGTTGTCCCATTCTAAAATCTCAAATCGAGACAACTGAGAACTTTAAATTAAATTTGTTATAATTGTGTCTTTTCACACACTCTGTTTTTCCTTAGTTGTCGTTATAAAGATCATTGAAATAACTTTTTAATATTATTTGAATTTATAATCAATATGACATAAAAATTTGGGAGGAACTCTTTGCATAAATGCATGCGTATACATGACACATAAACACACACACACACACACACACACACACACAATGCCAAAGAAATGCTGGTTAAATATAATGTTTTTAAAATCATTCTGGGTTGGAAGTTCAAGTCAATGGACTCATATTTTTAGGATGATCTGAGTGTTTGAAATGGGGACCAAAAAACTCTGCCTCCTGGTCTAATTATGTTCTAAGAAAGAAAAAAGAACCTGAGCCAAAAAAGTGCAAAACTGTAGAATACAAATTTTAAATTCAATTCTAGAAGGCTCTAAACCATAAAACTATTAAGAATATACTGGAAAACTCAAGAAACCTTAGAGACAGTGAGTGGCAAACATAAAATTGTCCCAGAGAAATGCAAGTATTTAGAACGGCTATGGTAAACAATTAGTGCTACAGATAAATTTATCTTTCAAAATGACATACCATGATATAAATATATCAACATGAGTATAAGCAGATGCCACAAATAGAAGCATTTACAACTCAGTAGCTATAGAAGAATCAACTATTTAGAGAAAAGACTTGAAAATACCATAAAGGCAAATTTCATTTAGTGTTCTTGTATTAATTTGTACTGCAATTTAATCTTATAATCTTATTTGTTACTCAGAAGAAAAGCCACACACACACACACACAGGCACACACACACATCACATATCAATTAGATGGAATATTTTTAGGATGAAATATTTTTCATTCAAGATCACCAATTCAATAAGGTAATTAAAGAGAAACTTGAAATAGTGTTTCCTTTTTCCCCTTAAAGTCCTTTATATTACAAACTATGTTAGTCATAAATTAATTCAAAACCAACATATAAGGTATTCTGATTGCTGAAATGTTATTATCTTTCCTTCTAAACTTACTTTTTGGCAACTTTAGTGTTTAAAGTCTTTTATATCACCCTGCATATATTTAAACTTGTAAACAAAAGGATTGAAAGCTGTCATTTGAAAATGTCATGTCTGTTGTCAGTGATTCATGAATAATTGACATTGAGATTACCTAGGGAAATTTGCAATTAGCCTTCTCATTAACATAAGAACGAACAGTAAGCTGCTTGGTGAATGCTAGATTTAAACTTAAGTATTTACTCAAGAGATAAAAAGTTTATAAAAGGACCTCTAATGAAAAATTCATTAGTTCAATGTAATATCCCAGGGGTTTCCAAGTTCCTTCATGAATCAGTCATTGAGAAAACCAGAACACATATTCAGTTATTAATTTACGCATTCAAATAACTGTGAATGTCCTCAGAACAAAAGAGATCAATCTAGAGGTAACATAATAAAATGATGGTTTCAATTGCAATGATAAGAAATATATACAATTTAGGCCAGTGTTAATCTGTTATTGATTATTCAGAGTTAAAAATTAGGCTCTAAGAAATATACATGTTAATAAAATAATAACAAAATTTGTGTGCATAACTACTCCGAAATGAATTTTATATGTTAAACCACTAAGGTGACAATAAATACCACTATGACTCAACATTTTCCCTTTAAGGTTGATGTTTAAAAATCAAGGGAACATTGATCTACACAAAAATGGGCACTGATCTTTGCCTAAGTGTAGTCATAAAAAAGATAAAGTGAGTAATGTTAGATAGTGTGCACATAAAGATACAAAGTGTCTGTTTCTATTCATTTTTATGTTAATAAATTGGTCAATTTAATTGCACTTAACTTTGGAGGTGCCTTTTGCAATCCACAAATATTTCTGGTATAATTAAATGCAGCAAATATTTTAAAGAATTAATTGCTTTTGATTTAATTTTAGAGATAAAATGATGAGCAGTGTAAAATAAGTTGAAGATGTTAGAAAATAATACAATACAGTTCACAGAGTTCTAAAGAAAAGATATTTGTATAGAGTGGGAAAAAAATATAAATGTATTTTTGGAGTAGTTCATATTTCACATAATGTATGTTATGAATATGTGTCATCCAGACAATAAACTCACATAAGAAATAATGTATTTGGAGGAAAAAGATGATTTTGCTTTATATAAAGCATCTCCTCTTAAATTATCAAGAAGTACCAGGAATCGACAAAGATATATCAGAGGCTACCTGAACTGGTAAAAAAAACAAGCCAGAAAGTTAGAGATGTAGACTTAAAGACCTTTTGACTTATCAATTTTTATAAATTTTACATAATATTTCATTTTCTCCTTCCAAGATAGTTTAAATTTGAAGTTCACTTCCTGTTTGTATAAGTGACATGGATACCTCCCAAGAAGCCTTTGTAACTGCCTAATGGGTTCATCTTACTCACTGCCTAGACAGAGATGATTTATCAAGGCAGCAGAATTGCAATTGAGAAAGAGTTCTTCACACAGAGCTGGCTGTGTAGGAGACCAGAGTTTTATCATTACTCAAATTAGTCTCATCAAGCGTTTGTGGATCAGAGTTTTTAAAGATAATTTGGGGGATGGGGGTGCCCAGTGAGTCAAGAGTGATGATTGGTTCTGTTGGAGATGAAATTATAGGGAGTTAAAGCTTTCCTCTTGCACTGAATCATTCCTGGGTGGGGGTCAAAAGATCAGATTGACACAAAGTTTTGCTAGGCTCACAGCAGGGAGCTCCTGTCTACCCAGGCAACCTCTGGCTTGTGCTCCCGCCTGCAGCCACTGTGATTGCGTTCTCAGTCCCTGGCAGGAGGGAGCATGTGAACGAGTGAGTGCAGGATCCAGACAGCCACTCCGAGTGCTGACACTCAGAGTGCTACATGAGTAGGCTCCATGCAGGGCCCACAGCAAGATCAGGCATATCACCCTGAGGGCAACATGGAAGTATCCAACAGGCAGGGGTGTCTGCAACCCCAAAGCCCAAAATAGGGAATTACAGTGTGTGATTTACTTATTTTAGTTCCGTCATCTGCAGTTCAACAGATTGTGGCGTGTTAGCAGCTCAGTCATCCCCACATCCCATTCTGACCCATGGCTCTGGGACTGGCTCAGCCCCACTGCTGCTCCTATGATATGGGGTGGTTGCCTTATTCTGGCAAGGGCAGAGGGCCAGTGTTACAGTCTTTCTAGATACCTGTGTTTGGTTGTTCTGAGCTCTTGTCAGGAGGTTAAGCTGACAATTGAAGGGATGAGGATGGAGAATTTTATTGACCAATCAAACAGCTTTCAGCAGAGAGGGGATGGGAAGGTGGAATCATTTCTCTCAGTGTGGCTGAGCCTGGGGGTTCTTATAGGCATAGGATGGGAGGTGGTGGACTGCAGGTAGTACAAGAAAAGGTAACTTTCAATGGGTTAAAAAACATTATTCAGAAACAAGAATTGGGAATGGGCAGGGAAGAATTGGGAAGTTCTCACTCTGGGTCATGTATTTTATCTGGAACCAGTAGACCAGGAAACCTTGGCTCAAAGGTAGAGTTTTATTCGGGACCCGCCCCTATTTTTCTAGGTGTTAGCCTGCCTCCTACCACTATCAACATGAGTCAGTTTATTGATCTGGTTGTGCCAGGTGATCCATCAAGAGGAGGGTCTGTAAAATATCTCAAACGATGATCTTAGGTTTTATAATAGTGATGTTATCCCCAGGAGCAATGAGGGGAGGGTCAGAATCTTGTAGCCTCGAGCTGCATGTCTCCTAAACCATAATTTCTAATCTTGTGGCTAAATTGTTAGTCCTACAAAGGCAGTTTAGTCCCTGGGTAAGAAGGGGGTTTGTTTTGGGAAAGGACTGTTACTGTCTTTGTTTTAAACTATAAACTAAGTTTCTCCCAAAGTTAGTTGGGCATAAAACCACCTTTGGAATGCACAAGGACTGCTGGAGGTTATTAACAGAAGCAAGATGGGAGGGTAGGGCCAAGATGGCTGACTAGAAGCAGTGGCTATCTGAGGCTCCCATTGAAAAGAACCATAACAGCGTGTGAATCCTGCTCCGTCAACCGAGCTATCCAGGTTCTGTCGTCGGAACTGACTAGGTGGCTGGCGTGACCTACGGAGAGGAAGAAAGAGCAGTGTGGTATGACAGCTCACGTGAGAGCCACATGGGGCAAGACAGGCCCCATCCCCCAGCCAAGAGAGGCGGTGAGTGGGGAAGACATCCTTTTTTTCATGGGACTGTACAACCCGTGGATAGGAAAATACCACTTGTGGACCCATGCCACCAGGGCCTAGGGTCCCAACCACGGAGCCACGCAGATTCTCAACAACCATTAAACTAGAATCTGCTTAAGCCTGCTGAACTCCTGATGGGAGGGGAGCAGCCAACACTGGGACTGATAGCCACCTAACACACTAAGCTCCGAAGGTGAGGGAACAGGGCAGCCATCTCTATAGCTCCAAGCCATGCTTTTCCCTGGTGGAGCCAAGGAGTCTGGACAGCTTGGTCCCAAGAGGTTTTCCCCACAGCCCAATACACCAACTGTGGCCGACTGCGGACAAAGTGCCTTTTCAGGCCTGACCTTTACCAATCCCACATCACTGGGTGGGGCCTCCCTGCAGGAACTCCAACAACTCCAGCTAGGGGCTTAGGGACAGAACTCTGATCCCCTTGGGCCTGAGCCCCTAGGGAGAGGAGTGGCTGCAGCCTTCAAGGATCAGCAGACTTAGACTTTCCTCCTGCTAGTTCTGAGGAATCTGGGCAGCCCAGACGAATGGGTTTCCCCCTAGCAAAGCAAACCTCCTCCCCTAAGGGATAAAGTGCTTTGTGAAATGGGTCCTGCTCCCCATGCCACCATACTGGGTGAGACCCTCCAACAGGGTCTGTTAGACATTCTGTACTAGAGCATTCCTCCTGGCATCAGGTTGGTGCTCCTCAAGGTCAGAGATGCCAGAGAAAGAAGCAGGTACCCATCTTTGCTGTTCTCCAGCCTCCTTGGGTGACATCTCCAGGCACATGAGTGAACAAGATGAACAGGGCCTGAGTGAACCCCCAGTAAACTTCAGCTGCCCTACAGAAAAGGGATCTGACTATTGCTAGAAAAACAAACAGAAAGCAACAACAACAGCATCAACAAAATAATTGCCCACAAAATCCCCATCCAAGAGTCAGCAGGCTCAAAGATCAATATTAGAAAAACTATTGAAGGTGAGAAAGAATCAAGGAAAAAAACGTTGAAAACCCAAAAGGCCAGAGTGCCTTTTCTCCAAATGATCACAACAGCTCTCAAACAAGTACACAGAACTGGATGGAGCATGAGATGGACAAATTGACAGAAGTAGGCTTCAGAAGGTGGGTAATAACAAACTACACTGATCTAAAGGAACATGTTCTAACCCAATGCAAAGAAGCTAAGAACCTTGATAAAAGGTTACAGGAGCTTCTAAATAGAATAACCACTTTAAGGAGGAATATAAATGACCTGATGGAGCTGAAAAACACAGCACAAGAACTTCATGAAGCATACACAAGTATCAATAGCCAAATCAACCAAGCAGAAGGAAGGATATCAGAGTTTAAAGACTGTCTTGATGAAATAAGGCATGCAGGCAAGACTACAGAAAAAAGAATGAAAATGAATGAACAAAACCTCCAAAATATATGGGACTATGTAAAAAGACCTAACCTATGATTGATCTGAGTGCCTAAAAGAGACAGGGAGAATGAAACTAAGTTGGAAAACACACTTCAGAATATTATCCAGGACAACTTCTCCAACCTAGCAAGACAGGCCAACATTCAAATTCAGGAAATACAGAGGAAACGACTAAGATATTCCACAAGAAGATTAACCCCAAGAAACATAATCATCAGATAATCCAAGGCCGAAATGAAGGGAAAAAAAAAAAAAGTTAAGCGCAGCCAGAGAGAAAGGCCAGGTCACCTTCAAAGGGAAGCCCATCAAACTAACAGTGAACTTCTCAGGAGAAACCCAACAAGTCAGAATAGAATGGGGGTGAATTCAACATTCTTACAGAAAAGAATTTTTAACCCAGAATTTCATATACAGCCAAACTAAGATTCATAAGAGAAGGAGAAATAAAATCTTTTCCAAACAAATGCCGAAGGAGTTCATCACTTACAGGCCTGCATTTCTAGAGCTCCTCAAGGAAGCATTAGATATATAAAGGAAAACCAGTAACAGCCACTGCAAACACACACCAAAATATAAAGACCAATGACACTATGAAGAAATTGCATCAACTCGTGTGCAAAATCACCAGATAGCATCATGATGACAGGATAAAACTCACACAACAATATTTACCTTAAATGTAAATGGGCCAAATCACCCAGTTAAAAGATACAGACTGGCAAAATGGATAAAGAATCAAGACTTACTGGGGTGCTGTATTCAGGAGACCCATCTCAAGTACAAAGACACATATTGCTCAAAATAAAGGGATGGAGAAAGTTTACCAAGCAAATGGAAAGTAAAAGAAAGCAATGGTTGCAATCCTAGTCTCTGAAAAAATAGACTTTAAAACAACAAAGAAAAAAAGGCAAAGAAGGGCATTACATAATGGTAAAGGGATCACTTCAATAGGAAGAGCTAACTATCCTAAATATATATGCATCCAATATAGGAGCACCCAGATTCATAAAACAAGTTCTTAGAGACCTACAAAGAGACTTGGACTCCCATATAATAATAGTGGGAGACTTTAACACCCTACTGTCAATATTAGACAGATCAATGAGACAGAAAATTAACAAGAATATTCAGGACTTGAACTAAGTTCTGGTTCAAGTGGACCTAATGACATCTACAGAACTCTCCATCTTAAATCAACAGAATATTCATTTTTCTCAGTGCCACATGGCACTTATTCTAAAATCAACCACAAAATTGATAGTAAAACACTCCTCAGCAAATGCAAAAGAACTGAAATTGTAACAGTCTCTCAAACCACAGTGCAATCAAATAGGAACTCAAGATTAATAAATTCAATCAAAACCCCACATAACTAAGTGGAAATTGAATAACTGCTCCTGAATTACTCCTGGGTAAATAATGAAATTAAGGCAGAAATAAAAAGTTATTTGAAACCAATGAAAACAAAGAGACAACATACCAGAATCTCTGGGACACACCTAAAGTAGTGTTAAGAGGGAAACTTATAGCACTAAATGCCCATATCAGAAAGATCTCAAATAGGCATCCTAATATCACAATTAAAATAACTAGAAAAGCAAGAACAAAGAAATTCAAAATCTAACAGAAAAAAAGGAATAATTAAGATCAGAGCAGAAATGAAAGAGATAGAGACATGAAAACCCCCTCAAAAAATCAACCAATCCAGGAGCTGTGTTTAAAAATAATTGACAAAATATATAGATCACTAGCTAGACTAAAAAAGAACAAAAGAGAGATGAATCAAATAGACACAATAAAAAGTGATAAAGGAGGTACCACTACTGACCTCACAGAAATACAAATTACCATCAGAGAATACTAAAAACACCTCTATGCAAATAAACTACAAACTATAGAATAAATGAATACATTCTTGGACACATACTCCCTCCCAAGACTAAACTAGGGAGAGGTCAAATCCCTGAATGGACAAATAATTTCTGAAATTGAGGCAGTAATTAATAGCCTACCAACTGAAAAAAGCCCAGGACCGGATGGATTCACAGTCGAATTCTACCAGAGGTACAAAGAGGGGAGCTGGTACCATTTTTTTTTTTTCCCTGAAACTATTCCAAACAATTAAAAAGGACGGACTCCTCCCTAACTCATTTTATGAGCCCAGCATCATCCTGATACAAAAAGCTGGCAGAGACACAACAGAAAAAGGAAACTCTGAGCCAATATCTGTGATGAACATCAATGCAAAAATCTTCAATAAAATACTGGCAGACCAAATCCAGCAGCACATCAAAAAGCTTATCCACCTTGATTAAGTCAGCTTCATTCCTGGGATGCAAGCCTTGTTCAACATACACAAATCAAAAAATGTAATCCACCACATAAACAAAACTAATGGAAAAAAAAACACATGATCACCTTAATAGATGCAGAAAAGTCCTCTGATAAAATCCAACATTCCTTAATGCTAAAAATTCTCAATTAACTAGGTATCGATGGAACATATTTCAAAATAACAAGAACTATTTATGACAAACCTATAGCCAATATCATACTGAATGGCCCAAAGTGGAAGCATTCCTTTTGAAAACCAGCACAAGACAAGGATGCTCCCTCTCACTACTCCAATTCAACATAGTATTGAAGTTCTTGCCAGGGAAACCGGGCAAGAGAAAGAAATAAAGCATATTCAAATAGAAAGAGAGGAAGTCAAATTGTCTCTGTTTGCAGACGACATGATTCAACATTTAAAAAACCCCATCATCTCAGTGCAAAAATTCCTTAAGCTGATAAATAACTTCAGCAAAGTCTCAGGATACAAAATTGATGGCAAAAATCACAAGCATTCCTACACACCAACAATAGACAAGCAGAGAGCAAAATCATGAATGAACTTCCATTCATAATTGCTACAAAGAGAATAAAATACATAGCAATACAGATAAAACAGATGTGAAGGACCTCTGAAAGGAGAACTACAAACCACTGCCCAAGGAAATAAAAGAGGACACAAACAAATGGAAAAACATTCCATCCTTATGGATAGGAAGAATCAATATTGTAAAAAATGGCCCTACTGCCCAGAAGTAATTTGTAGATTCAATGCTATTCCCATCAAACTACCATGGACATTCTTCCAAGAATTAGAAATAAACTACTTTAAATTTCATATGGAACCAAAAAAAAAAGCCCTTATAACCAAGACAATCTTAAGTAGAAAGAACAAAACTGGAGGCATCATGCTACCTGACTTCAAACTATACTACAAGGGTACAGTATTCAAAACAACATGGTACTGGTACCAAAACAGGCATATAGACCAACAAAACAGAACAGAGACCTCAGAAATAACACCTCACATCTACAGCCATCTGATCTTCAACACACCTGACTAAAACAACCAATTGGAAAATGATTTCCTATTCAAAAAATGATGCTGGGAAAACTGGCCTACCATATGCATGACACTGGACCCCTTCCTTACACCTTATACAAAAATTAACTCAAGATGGATTAAAGACTTAAATGTAAAACACAAAACCATAAAACCCTAGAAGAAAACCTAGGCAATACCACTCAGGACATAGGCATGGGCAAAGAGCTCATGGCTAAAATACCAAAAACAATTGCAACAAAAACCAAAATTGACAAATGGGATCTAATTAAACTAAAGAGCTTCTGCACAGCAAAAGAATAAAATAAATAAATAACTATCATAAGAGTAAACAGGCAACCTACAGAATAAGATAAAATTTTTACAATCTCCCCCAGACAAAGGTCTAATATCCAGAATCTTCGAAGAACTTAAACAAATTTATCAGAACAAACAACATCATCGAAAAGTGGGCAAAGGGTATAAACTGACACTTCTCAAAAGAAGATATTTATGTAGCTGACAAACATATGGAAAAACAAAGCTCAACATCATTAATCATTAGAGAAATGCAAATCCAAACCACAATGAGATACCATCTCATGCCAGTCAGAATGATGATTATTAAAACACTCAAGAAAAAATGGATGCTGGAGAGACTGTGGAGCAATAGGAATGTTTTTACACTGTTGTTGGGAATGTAAATTAGTTCAACCATCTAAGACAGTGTGTTGATTCCTCAAGAATCTAGATCCAGAAATACCATTTTACCCAGCATTATATATACCCATATTACTGAGTATATACTCAAAGGAATATAAATCATTCTACTATAAAACACATGCACACCTATGTTTACTGCAGCACTATTTACAATAGCAATAACATGGAAAAAACTCTGATGCCCATAAATAATAGACTAGATAAAGAAAATGTGATACATATACACCAGGGAATATTATGCAGCCATAAAAAGGAGTGAGATTATGTCCTTTGTAGGAACATAGATAAAGCAGGAAGCGCCATCATCCTCAGCAAACTAACAGAGGAACAAAAAACCAGTCACTGCATGTTCTCACTCATAAGTGGGAATTGAACAATGAGAACACATGGACACAGAGAGGGAAACAAAATGCCCTGATGCCAGTTTGGGAGTGGGTAGTGAGGGAAGGGAGAGCATTAGGATAAATAACTAATGTATGCGGGGCTTAAAACCTAGATGACATGTGGATAGGTTCAACAAACCACCATGGCACCTAGGTAACAAACCTGCACATTCTGCACTTATATTCAGAAACTTAAAGTAAAATTAAAGAAAAGAAAAGAAAACTTGTACCTATATGTTTGTTCGATTTTTTTTAATGCTACTTTTCTTATATATATATGAAAAAAACTCTTAATGTTATTAAAAAAATGGAATCAGTTTGTGATAAAATAAATAAATGAAAACATTAATGACATATTAACCATTGATTAAAACTATGCAAATAAACATATATATACATAAAATGAATGTGAACAAATGCAACAAGTTAATAAAAATTGGTTTAATTTATATAAAAGAAAAACGGAAAAATGATTCTTTTTTTATACGTAATCATTTATATTGTGGGACTTAGGAAATCAAACAAGCAATGGAGTTCTAATTTGCAAATCAAGCAACAGGTATTTAACAAATACTGCTTTTACTCTTAAAAAAAGCAATATGGAGTTGGTTGAGTCAGATCTCTTTCACTGAGATCTCATCTCAGTTACAATTTTGCAATTGTGGTTTTACCTTTTAAATTTATTCTAGATGTTTCTTACTTCTTTATTTAGTTCTTTAATTCATTTCATATAGCAATATAAGCTGGATAAACCTTAAAAATTTATAGTCGGTAGTTCATATTATTGTTATCATTTTAAGAATAGAAGTAAAATCCTCAGTTCTAATTATTTATAAATGAAACATTATTATGTATTATTAAGGCCTGTTAACGAAAACATGAAATTTTGTAAAATATTTTAAAGTTTATTCTGAGGCAATATGAGTGGTCATGTCCAAGGGAACAGTCCAAAAGTTCCTGAGAAAGTGTGCCAAATGTGGTCAGATTACAGTTTGGTTGTATGTATTTTAGAGAGACAAGAATTGCAGGTAAAATTACAAATCAATACATGTAAAGCGTACATTGGTTTGGCCTAAGGTGGTGGGATATATTGAAGTGGAAGGCTTACAGGTCATAGGTAGATTTAGATTTTCTGACTGGCAATTTGTTGAATGAGTTAAGCTTTATCTAAAGACTTGGTGTCAATAGAAAAAAAAAAAAAAAAATGCTTGAGTTAAATTAAGATAAGGAGGGTTGTGGAGGCCAGAGTTCTTTTTATGTAGATAAAGCTTCATATGTAGCAGCCTTCAGACGGAATAGAAGAGAAATATCTCTTTTCAGACGTTAAATGTGTCAGGCTCTTAGTTAATCTCTCCAGATGCAGGGGAAAGTTTAGAAAGGGAAGACCTGGCTGGTTGTACTAAAAGACTCTACAGATGTAAATTTCCCACACAAAAGTTGGCTTTCTCCGTGAAGTTCTAGCTGATTTTTCTGGAAGAATATCTGAAACAAGAGAGTGAAGCAGCCTAGCCTGAATTAGCAATAACTCCTTGGCTCAATGAACTGCTAAGCAACAAAATTCCTAAAGCAATACAGGATTCTAGAGGTAACAGTAGTCTTTGAAATACGACTGAGATCGTAGTTAACACGTCACATCATCAGAGCAACCCAATAGCTATGAATGTTACTGTTACTGGGGGTCCTTGCTCCCAGAGCTCCCAAGATGGTGGTGGGCCACTTCCAAGATGGTGGCAAGCCTTGTGTTCTCTGACTTGGGGTTATTGGCCTCACCGATTCCAAGGAATGGAATCTTGGGCCATGCAGTGAGTATTATAGCTGTATTAGATGCCGTGGCTCGTGGAAGAGAACCATGGAACCTAATGACTAATGTTCAGCTCGATTAGGACAAATCCGGGCACTTAGCCATGCAGAAACAATGACAAGCCTTTAGTCTGATTGGGAGCGGCAATGGGTGCCTCACTGGATCAGGAGCACAGCAGACACCCTGCCAGAAGGATGGAAATCAGCAGCCGGTCTCCGATGGTGGCAAACAACAGTGGTGGATGGCGAGGGAAAGCTCAGCTCAAGGCATAACAAACATGGACCAGAAGAGTGTGCAGTTGCAAGGTTTAATAGAGTGAAAACAGAGCTCTCATACAAAGGGAGGGGACCCAAAAAGGGTAGCCATTGCCGGCTCCAATGCCTGGGTTTATATCCCGATCATTGTCCCTCCCACTGTGCCGTCAGGCGATAGATGATTGACTATTTCTTTACCTCCTGTTTTTGCCTGATTAGCATTTTAGTGAGCTCTCTTCACTATCTGATTGATTGGATGTGAGCTAAGTTGCAAGCCTCATGTTTAAAGGTGGATGCGGTCACCTCCCCAGCTAGGCTTAGGGATCCTTAGTAGGCCTAGGAAATCCAGCTAGTCCTGTCTCTCACATGGGCTCCACAAGGTCATTGATGACAGCAATGTCTCTCATCTGTAGCTGGAGACAGAGATCGAGGCTCTCAAAGAGGAACTGCTCTTCCTGAAGAACCATGAAAAGGAAGTAAAAGGCCTACAAGCCCAGACTGCCAGCTCTGGGTTGACCCTGGAAGTAGATGCCCCCACATCTCAAGACCTTGCCAAGATCGTGGCAGGCATCCTGGCCCAATACGATGAGTTGACTCAGAAGAACCGAGAGGAGTTGGACAAGTACTGGTCTCAGCAGATTGAAGAGAGCACCACAGTGGTCACCACACAGTCCGCTGAGGATGGAGCTGTTGACATGAGGCTCACAGAGCTGAGATGTACAGTCCAGTTCTTGGAGATCAACCTGGACTCGATGAGAAATCTGAAGTCCAGCTTGGAGACCAGCCTGAGGGCGGTGGAGGCCCCCTATGATCTGCAGATGGAGCTTCTCAACAGGATCCTGCTGCACCTGAAGCCGGCGCTGACACAGATCAGGGCAGAGGGGCAGCACCTGGCCCAGGAGTAAGATCTTCTGCTGAACATCAAGGTCAAGCTGGAGGAGGCTGAGATCGCCACCTACCGCCACCTGCTGGAAGACAGCGAGGACTTTAATTTTGGTGATGCCCTGGACAGCAGCAACTCCATGCAAACCCTCCAAAGACCACCACACACCAGATAGTGGACAGTAAAGTGGTGTCTGAGACCAATGACACCAAAGTTCTGAGACATTAAGCCAGCAGAAACCGGGTACACTTTGGGGAGCAGGAGGCCAATAAAAAGTTCAGAGGTCAAAAAAAAAAAAAGATTTTATGGTTTGTACTGTGTAACTTAACCCTGGCCTGCATGGTCTTAGGTCTTCTGTATAATTTTGGTATTTTATTGCCACAGAGTATGCTTTGTCAGCTTTATGATCTCTGTTTTAACATTAATGCTGGTTAGCTATACTTAAACTCCAAAACAGGGGAGTACAAGGAAGTATGGCTGACCTTTCTTCCCTTGTGGCATGGAATTCAATTTTTCAGGTTTCTCTGGGATCCCCATGGCCTATGGACTGTTCATTCTCTATAGGCCTATGGGGACTATAGGATTTTATTTTTGATTTATGAACCCATCTTGAGTGCTTCTATATATATTCAAAGGCCCCACAAGAAATTATATTTTTTACAAAGAGCAAGAATATTTGTTACATAAAAAAGAATATGTACCCTTAAGAAATAACCATAAAGTTCAAATTAGATAAGATCATATTGAAAACAGCAAGTCTGTATCCATCTACTTGTTAAAATTGGTAACAGATACGTTCTAAGGAAATTTAGCTAGTTATGAAAGCTCGCTTATTTCTCACATTAAAAATTTGACTGTTAAGGGTGATAGAGCTTAAATGTGGTTGCAGGGGAAATGTATTTTTTAAGACATTTCTTTCCATCTTGAGGATATAATAAATGTAAAATTCTTCAACTATTCCACTTTACTAGAAAAAAAGCCCTGAGGTTTAGGTTTCAGACCAAGTTAAATCATTTTTACCCTATAGGAAATAAACTGAAATTTAAACTTAAATTATGTAGAAATTTTGCTTAAGAGTCCCTTTATTAGACCTTGCTAATTGATGATTTCCACACTTACTTTCTAATTTAGCACTAATAAAATCATTCTATCAGACTAGACTGTAAGGGCTATTCATCATAATGTTCTGTTCACTAAATGGAAGCCTTATTTAAAGCATTTTACTTAAATCTAGCCACTTACTATCAACCATTTTGTATCTTTTTATTTCTAAATCCAGAGGCAAAAATATCACTTAAGGTCTGAATTTAAAAGTTTTCTAAAACAGTATTAAGTTATATTCTTTATTCCTTATTTTAGATAAATTTGAGAAAGCTTAGAAACAATATCAATACTTTTCTTTTAATTTAAATTTGTATTTTAAATGTAGTTGTTACTGTATCTGTCCACAGCATATTTTGCCAATAATTCTTGAATGAATTGGAATTTTATTTAAAGTTGCCAAACAGGGATAAAATTCAAAGCCTTCATTATACCAGCATTATCAAGCGAATACTATTAATATCCAATATTATTGTGTCTTTAATGCCTTATGCATTAACTTGAGGTCTACTAATTAAAATTTTCTATTAATCGTTTTGAACTTAGTTGAACTAGAGTTTTGCATTATTATCATAATTTGTGGGGAAAATCTGCAAGAATTTATTTTTAAGTACATATTAAAATTAAAATAATCTACTTTCAAAACTTTAACTTCACAGATTAATATAAATAAGCAAATTAAGAGTTTATTTAGTGTTATTTATATTATTGCTTATTCAAGTTCACATTTTATGAACTAAAATTTTCTTTTTCCATCAACCTTGTTCAGATCATCACCACCTCTCAGTTGGGTGATTGAAATAGTTTCCTACCTACTATTGTTACCAGAGAGGGGTCCTGATCCAGACCCTAAGAGATGGTTTATTAATCTCACTCAAGAAAGAATTTCAGGCGAGTTCATAAGGTGAAAGCATGTTTATTAAGAAAGTAAAGAAATAAAGGAATGGCTGCTCCATAAGTAGAGCAAACTTGAGGGCTGCTGATTGCCCATTTCTATGGTTATTTCTTGATTATATGCTAAACTAGGGGTAGATTATTCATGCCTCCTTTTTTTAGACCATATGGGGTAACTTTCTGATTTTCCCATAGCATTTGTAAACTGTCATGGTGAGGCGGGAACGTAGCAGTGAGGGTGACCAGAGGTCACTCTCATTGCCATCTTGGTTTTAGCTGGTTTCTTTAAGGTGATCTGATTTATTAGCAAAGTCTTTATGACCTGTATCTTGTGCCAACTTCCTATTTCATCCTGTGACTGAGAATATCTAATGTCTGGGAATGCAGCCCAGTAGGTCTCAGCCTTATTTTATCCAGTCCCTATTCAAGATGGAAGTGCTCTGATTCAAATGCCTCTGAACACTATAATACAATTGCCTTTCCCCAAGGCAGACAGTCATTTTAAGAAACCATAAATAAGATGATGTAATTCCTTGACGTAACCACCTTCAATGGATTTGCATTGTACATAGAATTAAAACAGACCCTTAGCAGAACTTACATGATTCAATTCCTGTTTACTGTTTTAACTTTACTTCAAACAATATTCTCTTTGGCTTAGTATGCAAATGTCCAGGTTTCCTTTTGCAAGTCTTTGAGCAACAATGCTCTTTCTTAGCTTGAAGGCTTCCTGTATACTGCTACGTCTTCTCAGAAGGCTGTAACTCCTTTCATGAGTTATTTTTCCTGGATCCGGTCTTGACTTGTCATATGCTATCCAAGTCTGACCATGCTAATGCCCATCCCCATTCAAAACACCCAAGAACATTTTACTCTTTTTAAAAATCACATAATCACTTATCTGTAAATTACATATTATATTTTAGTTTGCCCCAAAGAAGATAAGTTGCATAACATTGATGCACTCATTCAGAGACTAGCACAATTCCTGAAGCACAGTGTAAGTCATCAAAAGCAGTTCTTATAACTATCTAATAATAGTGCATTCAGAAATAACTTTTTTTCAGAAAGTTTAATAATTCAAGATTTTGATTTATTTGCAAGTAATTTTTACTGAATAGAAAAAATATTTTACTGCATTTAGTTAAAATACATTATGGAATGGGACTAAGATTTTTATATACACTAGCACTATAGAGTTATAATTATTGACCATTAAATTGGACTACTTCTGGAAGTCAATATAAAATAAAGAAATGTTATGGTTTTTTGGTTTGATAGGAAAAAATCATTCTAGTTCACAGAAAAAAAATACTTTTTTTCAAGCAAAAATTGAGAGACGTTATAGGTGATTATACAAGGTAGAACAATTACATTTTTAAAAATGTTTCTAGAAAATGCAGATAGTTTTAATCAGTAATATAGAAGTTTGGAATAAAATTATCAAAACAGTAAACACACTAATAGAGGAACAAAAAACTAGAGACTGAATACTGATTCAATGCATATTTATATTTATTAAATTCTTAGGTACTGGTGACACTGCACTAAACAAAAGTGACAAAGTTATTGTTTTCATGGCATGTATGTCAGTGGACAAATTAAGATCAAATTGTTGAGTGGAGAGGTTGTTATTTTACTTGCCACTGATCCCTTTTAATTGAAAGATTAAAAATTACCTTCAAAATGTAGCCATTTATTAAGATATTTAAAAGTCCTATAAAGTTGGAGATGGGGGGAAATGCAACATCACAGGGCATGAGACAAAAATAAAGTGTATCAAGATTTGTACTTAATTTAGACAATGTCAGGTTCAACTCTGAGAAGGCAGATGTTTGGGTAATTGTCAATTGTGATATATGCTTCTATACCATATTTTAATCTACCTAAACCATAATCTCAGTAAGAGTACTTTGAAATCTATTCTCATTATTTCTTCTGTATTACACAACAACTATAACCACAATAGCACTGTATAACAAACCATTCTAAAACCAGTGGATTGCAAATTAAGCTTTGATTTCTCACTCTTATGTGGGTTTGGCTGGAGTTCAACTGATATAAGGCAGCTATGAATTCTTTACCACAGGTTTGGTTCAGGACTGTTTTTTGTATTTCTCATTCTCGGGAGACCAATAGGTTTCTTGCGGCATGTCCGTCTCATTATAGACGCAGAACAGAACAGGGAAGCCCAATCATGCAGCTCCATTTCAAGCCTCTCTTCACATTTCTTTTATCAACATATTTGCCAGGGAAAGTATAAAGGCCAAAGTACATGGAGGTGCAGGTCTGGAAATAAATAAATAAATATGGGACAATAATTTAATCTACCACAAAATCAAATAGCCTGGCTAATGGACTGTTGCAAATACTCATATATTTTACAACAATATTTTACAGTTCTTGTACTTGCTGTTACTGCAATAAGCTACAAAATTTATGAGTACGTGGGCAGCTATAGAGTAAGACTTTTTAAAATGTCATAGATAAGCCTTTAAACAACTCTTTTTTACTTTCTAAAATTCATATTACTTAAGCTTTTATTGAGATAATTTTAGATTAACCTGAAGTTATAAGAAATAATGGAGAGATATCTGTTGTACCTTAACCCAGTTTTTCTTAATGGTAACATCTTGCGGAACTACAGTACAATATTTCAAATAGGCAATTCATTAATATCTGCCATCTTTATTCAATTTTATATGACATTATGTGGTGTGCCTGCATGTGTGTATAATCCTATGCAATTTTATGTGTCAATTTATAGGAGCATCACCACAGACAAGACACAGAAGAGTTCTGTGTCTGGTAGGAATCTCTTGTGTTATCCACTTAACAGCCACACACTTTTCTTCACCTCTACTAATACTAATCTCCAGCAACTAGCAATTGTTTCTTTGACTCTATAATTTTGTCCATTTAAAAATGTTCTATAAATGAAATCACATAGTTCACATAGTATATTACCTTTGAGATTGGATTTTTTCACTAAGTATATTTCCCTTGAGATCTATCCAAGTTGTATATGTATCAATAGTTTGTTCCTTTTATTGATGAATAGTATTCAGTGTTGTGAATTTACGTTTGTTTAAGTATTGGCTTATTGAAGGACTTTTTTATATCGATTTTGACTATCATGAAATAAAGATGCTATGAATATTTACAGATTTTGTATGACCCTAAGTTTTTATTTCTGTAGGATAAATACCCAATAGCGCAATTGCTGGGTCATTTGGTAAACAGAGACAGTTTAGAAAGAAACTCATATTTTTTTTTTTCCAAAATAGTTGTACTATTTTACATCTTTACCAGGAATTTGTGAATGATCCATTTACTTTAGATATGAATCATATCTTTTCTAAAATGTGCTGGGAGAATCAGGCCTATATTTTGCAAAATATGGGTAAAATTTCAGTTTATTAACAGTAACTTTATAGGAATTGAAGAAGTATACATTTCTTGGGAAATACCTAAAACAAAGCATCAAGCAGTCTTCAGGTATTAGAAAATTGCTCACAGAATTCAAGAACATTTCACTTTCATTTTATATTCTTGAAGTTAATTTTGCCTTTTTAAAAATTGTTTGAGGTGGGGTCTCGCTCTATCACCCAGGCTGAACTGCAGTGGCATGATCTCAGCTCACTGCAACCTCTACCTTCCAGGCTCAAGTCATCGTTCCACTTCAGCCTCCCAAGTAGCTGGGATTACGGGCACATGCCACCACACTCAGCTATTTTTTTTTTAATTTTTGTAGTTTTGCTAGTTGCAAATTGACTAGACTAGTTGCTAGTTGACTAGACTAGTTGCCCAGGCTAGTCTCAAGTGATCTGCCTGCTGGGCCTCCCAAAGTGCTAGGATTACAGGGATGAACCACCATACCCGGCCTCATTCTGTTTTTTTAATTCATGGGATTATACGTTTCATTGTCCACAATACAATGATCAGAGATGATGATAGTTTCATATAGTTTTATACAAATAACCCAAAAATGATAATACATAGTTTGAGAAGAAAAAATTATGGGTTCAAGTGATTCCAAAGAAATGATTCCATTTACTTTAGGTTTTAAATTATTGTTCCAGAATCTTTTTCACATTAGATTTCACATTTCTTCCCTTTCTTAATACTCTGATAGCTTAATTATGAGTCAATGACATAAATATGTTGTAGAAATTCCATATTCATGATTTCACAAACTTAGTAATCACGTAAGAAGAAATGCTCTGGAAATGATATCCAAAAAAGGATTCTTATCATTATGGTTTAGGTTAACTGTCTATGACTGAACAAGATACATGTCAGGAAGGCAGATAATCGGAATGGTTATAACTTGGGGTGGGAATAAGTTTTCCCAGATTATTCTCATTTAAACAATATGGAATTAAATACATGTATATTATATTTATAAATCTATACACATATTTATTTATTTACTTATTTAGTTAGTTAGTTAGTTATTGAAACAGAATTTCACTCTTGTTGCCCAGGCTGGATTGCAGTGGTGCAATCTTGGCTCATCACAACCTCTGCCTTCTGATTGCAAGAGATTCTCCTGCCTCAGCCTCCTGAGTAGCTGGAATTACAGACGCCCACCACCACACCCAGCTAATTTTTGTATTTTTAGTAGAGATGGGGTTTCAGCATGTTGGCCAGGCTAGTCTCGAACTCCTGACCTCGTGATCTGCCCGCCTCGGCCTCCCAAAGTGCTGGGATTACAGGCATAAGCCACCACGCTCAGCCACACGTATTTTAATAAGCATATTATGTATGTTAATAAATATATATATTTATATATAATATATATATGCATGTGTGTGTGTGTGTGTATAGTGAGGCAGAGAGAGAGAGAGAGGGAGAGAGAGAGAGAGAGAGAGAGAGTCAGGATATCCCTCTGTAGCCCAGGCTGCACTGTCATGCAGTGACGCCATCAGAGCTCACTGCAGCCTCAAGGCTCAAGAAATTCTTGCACTTCAGCACCCCCCAAGTAGCTGGGACTACAGACATGTGCCACCACACTTGGCTAATGTTCTTGAATTTTAGTAGAGACAAGGTCTCCCTATGTTGTCCAACCTGGTCTTGAACGCCTGAGCTCAAGGGATCCTCTTGCCTCAGCCTCCCTCAGTGCTGTGATTACAGTTGTGAGCCAACACACCCAACCTAAATTATATTTTATTAGAAAAAAAAAAAAAAGGATTCCCATGAAGATACCAGAAAAATAGAACATACTCACTGATCTCCCCCTCCCCTAAACAAAGCATTTTCCAAAGCATAATCAGATTTAATATCCAATTTCTAGCAATGTGAATTGAATTTGAAAGTAGATTGACCATAAAACTCTATTTAAAACGATATCTTGGTTAGAATTTATAAATCATATTTGTGGCATCAGCTTTATCGTCTGGCATTCCAGAGGCAGACCTCACCAATCAAGCACACTTAACTTAATGCAGTTTTAAAACACCCCCCAATAAGGTATACAAGCCAACCACTACCAATTTATCAGAGTTGACATGTTAGAGAAAACCTATCTGTAGTATCAGAACTGCCCAGTGGGAGATTCGTTAATCTACAATATTCTTCAGATTTTACCCCAGAATAACTGACTCTTTTCATTCTATTCCAAGACAAAAATAATTATCAAACTAAAGTTAGAAAATGAAAACATACACGCTTTAGAATATATAAAGCCATTACATTTTCTTTTTATGGAGTCAAATCAGTCAGAAATTATAAAAGCTATAGGTATTTTTGATATTAAAATTTCATGCAAGTTCTGTAATCGATGAAGATTGGAATATTCAGTTATGCCTGAATTCTGCAACTTTTTCATGAAGTTTTTTTTTTTTTTTTTTTTTTTTTGGAGACATCTTGCTCTGTCGCCCAGGCTGGAGTGCAGTGGCGCGATCTCGGCTCACTGCAAACTGTGCCTCCGGGGTTCACGCCATTCTGCCTCAGCCTCCCGAGTAGCTGGGACTACAGGCGCACACCAGCACGCCCAGCTAATTTTTTGTATTTTTTAGTAGAGACGGGGTTTCACCGTGTTAGCCAGGATGGTCTCGATCTCCTGACCTCGTGATCCACCCGCCTCGACCTCCCAAAGTGCTGGGATTACAGGCGTGAGCCACCGCGCCTGGCCTCATGAAGTTTTTAAGAGAATGAGAGGGATAAACAAAAAACTAAAAGACAAAAAACAACAACAAAAAAATGATGTGTTTTGTTTTACATATATTGTCTTTATTTCGGCTGTCATGATATACAAGATTAAGTACATATTATTAAAAGGTAAGAGAAATGCTAATTAATTCTAATTGAGAATCTAATACATCATCAATACTTCAAGAGATAAATCTTTGATATAAGAACATACGAACTAAGGACTAGATCGTTAATAATATAATCATTAGAGTTTGTTTTCTGCATATTATAGTGGTTCTCAAATTTAGCTGTTTATCACCTTGACTTAATGAAGTTTTATTAAACTACTGAGGATAAGCTCCAAAAGCAGACATACAGAATAAGTCTCTCAAAAGGTGAAATCCAAGCAACATAACAGATTCTAGAACACAAACAGGATTGTGAACTACTGGCTTTGCCTTACGTCACTCTGTTTCTACTAGTAGAGTGACTGTTAGTGCTAGCGTATCTACTTTGACACGATCAAGGTTAAGAAATATTTCTCAAAGCATATATGCAGCTTTTTTGATAGTAAAGAAATCTGAAGGTGCAATAGTTGAAGAATTATGTTTTGTTACTTTTCTCTTACATACAGAAAAATTGCCAAATTTGTATGATTCTCATAGATCTCAAGGAAACAAAGCTGCTTTTAAAAAGCACAAACTATATTGTCTGAGGTTGATCAAAATCGATTTTTTATTTCTCAGGTCTTTACCTTTGCACATCAAAATTAAAACCTTGATTTTTTAATTTTTTCTACTTTAGTTTTCCTCAATTTGTTTGTATTTCCCTTCTAATGATGACACCTCCAATTTTCATGGTACAGTTTAAATTTCCAGTCAATACTGTTTTCAAAAATCGTTTGTGTTAAAAGGAACAACAGAATACATTTTTATTTAGTCCTTCCTGTATTTACAGACAGAGTCCCCAGACTCCAATTTTATTAAATCAAGGATTTCAGAAACTATGTTAAGAAAATAAAATAAATTTACTAAATTCTCTTGTGACCATGGGAGGGGTGGTGGTAGCGGAGGACATGCAGTATATTCTGGAGAGGTGGGGTCAGTAGGTTTTTTGGTGTAGTTGAATCATTGGCAATTCACCATTCTATCAGTATAATGTTTTACTGAACGATTTATCACCTTCAAGTGAGAAGAGCAGAGTAGCAGATGAGAAGTCTAGACATTTTCCTATCCTGAATCAGTGTTTCTGGGCTACAACCTCCGAGGTTATTCATCAATGAAGTTGGAAAGATATGGCACCCAGTAGTCATTAATCAACAGCCTTTCTGCAGTAACTTGTAAGCAGTAGCATTATAATGCTCACTATCAGATATGTTCCTAAGTGTGTAACCTGGGCATTGTCAAAGGAAATGGAAGATTCCAACAGTAAACCTGGTCTTTAAGGCAGTAAGCATTTTTCAAGAGAACTATGGAGCAGTAAATAAACAATTATTACCCTCACTTTTTTAATGTTTATTTTCTGTGTGTTTGCTCTGCCTGCTCCTTGGATGATAGCACACTTTCAGTTGCCTTAAAACAATAAACAAACAAACCCTAATCATTTTTGTGTAGTAAAAATAAGCTGATAATGAAATTAAATTTGACAGTGAAATAAGTGGCTGAGAAAAACAATCATCAAAGTCAGTTATAGTAAAACCCCTTTGTTACCCACACTTCTACAATGAAATCTTGGATATGCGATAAATAATTTCAATATAAGTAAAAGCATAATATCTCAAATTCACAAAACCTGAACAAAGCCCACTTAGAAGTAACTACAAGACTGTTATACAAAACCATAGTTATGAAGAACTTGACAATAATTGTAACAATTAGTAATCATGTCTTATCGAAGGAGCATATGTATATGCTGAGCAAAGCAAAATATACATGAGTAACAATGCTTTAACAAATTGTAAATTTGGGAAACTTTGGTAATGGTGAATTTATTCTGCTCATTTTCTGCATGCATGTATGACTCAGTATTTCACCTGCCCTTCTACCTTTTATTTCTTTATGTTTCCTCTCTGAAACTTTTTTCTCTGGTGCTAAGTTAAAGACTACTTAGAGAGACATGGTAAAGTCCTTAAAATCTTTCCAGCACACTATTATCTGCTCCTACCATCAAGTACTCATTGTTCAGTGTTGAAACTCAAGATATGCCTTCAGAATCAAATTCAAAAGAAGAAAAAGGCTTTACACAGCAGGCATACTAGTCAAGTTGTTTAAAAATCTAGTCCTTAAGAGGATAATGGATATAAGGTGACTAAAACAGTTAACCTAGCAATCAGAGGATGGTACTACTCCTACTTTGAACTCTGTAAAAGGAAAATAACTTTTTTTAAAAAACCCTGATTTTTAAAGTGGTGTTTTTAGAAGACTAATCGTAGTAACACTCTCCTACTGACCCCAATCTGTAAGAAGGAGATAGATTAGTCCTTTTTACTGTGAAAGGAAATTTCTCCCACAGTTTGAAGATAAAAAGTAGCAAATAATGTTAAATAAATGTTATATAAAAGAACTTAAAAGTCACAGAATGAAGAAAAAAGCACATTATAAGAATTAAGATAAGGGCCCAAGGGGAAATTGACGTTATCTAGAATTAAAATATGTAACCGGGAAAAATTTCACTGATTATTTACAGTGATCCAAGCCTGTAATAACTTTTTTGAATGGTCCAATTCATACAGATAAGATTTCTTGTAACAATAGTAAAATATTCATGCAGGACTACAAACACAATTTTTAAATGAGTAGTAAGTACTAATTGATTTTTAAATGTATAGGAGGTACTTACAATCCTTTCAAAGAGTTTATTTAATTGGGAGATCCAACTGATTCTAAACAAAAAAATACAAATATATCATTCTTATAGTGATATTTAATATTGATCATTAACATTTTTTGCAACTTAAGGGAATCCTAAGTTATAGGTAACACAGCACATCAAAAATCAATACAACTAATAAAAATAATGTGAGCTTCTTAAAGATTAGCCTAATATTACTACCTTGAAAGCTGAGTCTGATATTGTAATAGTGCTTTCGATGAAACTTTGTATCATAGAGAGGTCAAGCCTTTTGGGTCAAAGAAATACACGTCGGTATCAAAAACCATCAATAAAATATATTAGAAAATTGATAAAATATATTTTTAGTAATTCTTAAAGTGATATGTTATTTAAAAAATACATGGCTCAGATATTAATGATTTTGTTCATATTAATTTTCAATATGCTGTAAAGAAGATATTTCCGAAGGATACATCTAAAAATCATGCTAATTTTACAATAATGAAAACTTTTATTTTTTAATGAATGCAGCAGAATCCTTTTGTCTGCTTGCTTATGTCATCTTCCTAGCATCCTTTCATCATCTGTTTTTTTGGGGACTCCCTGAATTCCTCCTGAGAAAATCCCTTTGATTCCCAAGAGCAATTTAATCAATTGCTCTTCTCTATAGACAAACAACAGGATTCATTAAAATAAGTACTAAAAATAGATAGGAGCGGTCGGGCGTGGTGGCTCATGCCTGTAATCCCAGTACTTTAGCAAGACAAGACAGGCAGATCATGAGTTCCGGAGATGGAGACCATCCTGGCTAATACAGTGAAATCCTGTCTGTACTAAAAATACAAAAAATTAGCTGGGTGTGGTGGTGCGTGCCTGTAATCCCAGCTACTCAGGAGGCTGAGGCAGGAGAATCACTTGAACCTGGGTGTGTGGAAGGATTTTCAGTCCCTTCAGATCATCTTATCATTCACTAGATTTGATAAGCTGTCCGGATGGTTTCACCTATAACTCTGAACTTTTAAACCAAATTGGATTATTTTTCTGGTGGTCACTATAACAAATTTCTACAAAGTTGGTGGTTTAAAACAATAGAAGATTATTCTCTCAGAGTTCTGAAGTCGAGAAGTCAAAAACACAGATATCAGTAGGGCTGTACTTTCTCCAGAGACACTTAAGAAAAATCAAGTTCTACAAAATCTACGCACTAAAAACAAGAGTGTATGGAGCAATAGAGTTGGAGCAGATAAATTAAAGCTTATGCAATGTTCTAAGCCATGCACTGACAAAAACAATAATCCACACTTGTGAGATCACTTAGACCAGACAAGCATCTCAGAGGCATAGATGAAATGGAATGAAAACAATGGAAAGTCTTTAGCTAGAGCAAGGCTAGTAGGTGCTGTGACAGCAAAGGAGTAGAGCTCTGACCCAGTAGATCTCCTTTTAAGGTGTATATGAGAGATGATGAAATAAAGTGAGGTCTATACAGAACTAGTAGTCCTCTCAGGGTGCAGAAGTTCATTTTTTAATAAAGCAAAAGAACTCCTGCCGTTAATGTAATATTCCCTGCTGAATATTATCATTCCATTTCAGCCGTTTATGTTTCCATTGCTTAGAAAAATAAAAAAATTCTGTGTACCAGTGTCACATAAATATTATGCTGTCAACATTTCTCTTGTTATCAATTTCCTGTATGTTAATTATAGAAACAAGTATTGTAGTAGAACAGACTGTACAGTGATCTTTAGAAAAGGTATTTTTTTCCTCCCCCTTGCCTAGTTGTTCAGTTTTTCATTTTATTGTAGATACTTCATAATCTCTTTGCTTGTTTTATTTTTCTTCTTGGAACAGAAGAACATTTGCTTATACTGAAAATATGTGTGTATATAGACAGATGAGAGGTATGTAGATAAATAGATGTGTGTGGGGAGAGAGTGAGAGACAATGCAAAGTGCAGAGGTGTCTGGAAATCTATTACAGCAGGTGCTGCTAGCTTGCATTTGGTTCGTAACACATCCTCAATGATCCCACAGACCACTGAGGCATTTTGCACCAAAATTTTCTCCATTAATTTTGTTTGTTCAATGGAACAGTAAATATGATTAATTTTTTAGGTGGTGGGTTATACACAAACCAAAATTAACTTTTTAATCTAAAATCCTCCTCTGTTGAAAAGTGAAAAATGCAGAAGAGACTAGAGAATTCATCTGAGGCCTGGAAGAGCAAGATTACAAGGCATAATAATTGTGAGACTGTTGATCATTGTCAGTAGATGGATTGGACAATTTTGATAATTGTGATAATACACACTGAAAGAGAGATTTTGTGCCTTCTAGAAGTCGGGAACTGAGGCAGGGATTTATGGGCTCTGAGGTGGTCAGAGAAGCAGAGACCAGCACATGCATTTGGGTATGACAAGAATGAAAGAAACTGACATATCTAAAAATCAATTACTCTTCTCCATGGACAAATAACAGAATTCATTAAAATAAGTATTAAAAATAGGTAGGAGTAGCCAGGCACAGTGGCTCACACCTGTGATCCCATCACTTTGGCAGGCTGAGGCAGGTGGATCATGAGGTCAGGAGATCGAGACCATTCTGGCCAACATGGTGAAACCTTATCTCTACTAAAAATACAAAAATTAGCTGGGCCTGGTGGTGCACACCTGTAATCCCAGCACTTTCAGATGGCGAGGTGGACAGATCACCTGAGGTCAGGAGTTTGAGACCAGTTTGGCCAACATGGCAAAACCTCATCTCTACTGGAAAAAAAAAAAGAAAACAAAAATTAGCTGGGTGTTGTGGCATGCCTCCCAGCTAGTCAAGAGGCTGAGATAGAAGAATCACTGAAACTCGGGAGGCAGAGGTTGCAGTGAGCCAAGATGGCGCCACTGAACTCCAGCCTGAATAGTAGAGCGAGACTCTACCTCAAAAAAAAAAAAAAAAAAAAAAAAAAAAAAAACTCAACAAATTCAGAACCATATCATAGTTCTAAATATAGAATATTAATAAATTTAAAATAGTAAATTATTTATATCTCAATTTTCTCATTTGTCTGTCAATAAAGAGACACATTTTTCTGAGGTAGGCAGAAATGGCCCTCCAGAGATATCTGAGTCCCAACCCCAGAAGCTGTGAGCATGTTTACCTTCATTTGGCAAAAAAGACTTGAAAGATGTGTTTAATCAAAGATTCTCAAGGCAGAAAGATTATCCTGTAATGCCGAAATAGACCCAATATATTAAATGAGTTATTAAAATTGAAGAACATTTTCTGGCTGTGGTCTGAGGGAAATGTGACTGCTGAAGACAAACAAGAGAAAGATTTTGTATTGCTGGCTTTGAAACTGGGGAAATGAGGCCAAGAGCCAAGGAATACCGGCAGCCTTTAGAATCTGGAAAAAGTAAGGAAATAGATTCTTCTCAGCACCTCCAGAAAGGAACCCAGTCTTGCCAAAATCTTGATTTTAGCTTAATGAGGCCTGTGCCAGACTTATGACATACAACACTATAAACCACTACACTCATATTGTTTCAATCCACTCAATGTATGGAAGCTTACGCTGACAGCTATAAAAAAAAAAAAAAATGAAATTCTTAATATTGCTTTCAAATATGAATTAGTCCAAAAAAACATGAATTATTTCCCTTTTTTAGCTTAAGCTGTCTTTCCTCCTGCCTTCTACTTCCCTTCACAGTTACCTTTTATGAGATCTAATATATTGATTTTTCTTTAGAAAGATGAAATTCCACTAATATTGATGTAAAAAGTAGGTACATCTAAAAATACCAATTAATTCATTTATAAGGGAATACTTTAAAATGTGTAAAGTATGAATTTCTCTATGGAGATGTTAAAATTTGGGGCTGTTTAGTTTTTATAAAGATATAATCCTGAAAACTTAATATTATCATTCTATTATTATTGTTGATAAATTTTGGCAAAATAAATAATTTTTGCCAGGTTTGTTATGTTTTGGAAGTAGAAAATTTGACTTTTAAGTGGTCTGTGTAGTTTAAGTTGTCTGAAGTAGTTTAAGCATATGAAAGCTTAAAGCATACGTAAACTTCAAGAGGACAGGGATTTAGTGTGTCTGTATTCCCAGTAGCTGAAACAGTGTCTGGCATTTATTAGGTAATTGGTAGTTAATGTGAACAGTTAATACATAATAAGTACAATTAAAATTATCATCATCAATTATATATCTAATATGCTTATATGTAGATGCACATCCACAATTTGCTTAAAATGCAGAAATATTTCATTAAATTATCTTTTTTTTTTTTTTTTTTTTGAGACGGAACCTCACTGTCTCACCCAGGCTGGAGTGCAGTGGCACAATCTCGTCTCTCTGCAACCTCTGCCTCCCTGGTTCAAGCAATTCGTCTGCCTCAGCCTCCCAAATAGGTGGCACTACAGGCACGTGCCACCAAGCCCGGCTAATTTTTATTTATTTATTTATTTGTTTTTGTACTTTTAGTAGAGACAGGGTCTCACTGTGTTAGCCAGGATGGTCTTGATCTCCTGACCTCGTGATCTGCCCGTCTCAGCCTCCCAAAGTGCTGGGATTACAGGCATGAGCCACTGCGTCCGGCCATTAAATTATCTTAAAATATATTTATGAACTATTGCAAGAGGAGTTGTATTAACATTACTTGTTAACATTTATTGAGAATGAAACTAAAATTAAGAATGTGAAGAGAGGAGTAGAAAATTATTAAAACATATTACTTAATCTTATCCAGAACAAAGTAAGGTAACTTCTTCATTAAATAATTCCCATATAACAAGATTACACGTATTCAATTATTATTAGAAATTTTCTGTTTACACATGCATTCTACGTCTGTCTTATTATTTATCATTTTCTGTGTACCACCGTGAGACTGAAACTGTCAGCCTGCAGTCAGTAAAGAGGATAAAGTAATTTTAAAATCATCTTTAATTTTAGGCTTTTTTTTTCCTAAAGCTATAACCATTTCAATGTTTCCCTTTTAAAGAAGGCCTCTGTGGGGAAAAAAAAAAAAAAAAAAATCATGTATTAAAATATACTTAGTTGGTAATTAAAAAAAAGAAAAAAATTCTTGCTGCCACAAATGTTTTTAACTTTTTAAAAACTACTTCTCTATTAAGCTATCAGAACTACACTGATATACTCCTTCCATGGTGAATTTAATGTGATTAGTTTGCTTATCAATTAGTAAAACAGTTAACACATGCAAAGAAAAATACGCTTTCGGGTCCTTAACGTATCTATTTCCTTTAGTCATAATCAACAGGTTAAAATTTGATTTCAAATAGGAAGAAACCCAGGAGTTGATCTCTCACATTCTTCATTGTCTGTACATTATTGTTTTACTTCCCTTTTTTAGCAATGGGGAGGTGACGAATTAATATTGAACATGAAGATCAGGCTCTAGAGGACACAGAGAGGAGACATTAAGTTGGGAACAGAAGGGGGCACACACGTTTCTGCCAGCACTTCCCAGACCTAGAGGCCATTCTGCTCATTTGTAAGCCTGATGACTCTCCCTTAAAAGAGGACGCCGATTTAAACCAAGTAAAGATTTTCTTATTAGTGGCTAAAGGCAACTGATATACTTCACAATCTACTCAACCACTGCTGCAGAGTTTTTGAAATTCTTTGAGGTTTTGCAAGCCTTCTGCATTATACATTACTACTTGTGCAACAGAAGACAGTTTAAAGATCTCTTAGAGCACAGAATTTAAAGTTCAACTGTTCTGAAACACTGCAGGGAGTCTAGAGAAGAGGGGGAAATGGCAAGAAAAATGTATAAGTTTCAGACAGATGGAACTTTAAAAAATAAGCATAATTTATATTTTATAATATTTTATGTCTCTCAGACACATTCTCAACTTATCATACAATTTAGTTTAGTAAAGGTCCTGGTCATAATATTCTTTTATTATTTATATTTGATTATTAATAGTTGACACTGGGTGACAAAAATAACTAATTTAAATAATTTTGTTTCTATTTCAAAGTGAAAATGTGTGCTAAGAACAAAACATTTCACTCAGACCCTCATAAAGACTTTTGTACATAAGTATTATATAAGATCTCTGTATAGGAAGTTAAAGACAGCTTTGCATGGTGTCTTGCAATTATTTAAACGTTGTTCTTCGCAAATTAGGTAAGTTTTTAAATCATATTAATGACATGCTTTCTTAGGGTTTTGCACATGTTGGAAGATTTCTCAAATACCTCATTTTATCAATTTGTTTAAGAAAAATATATTGTGAACCATGAGAAGAAGGTGGTCTACTGTCTTTAAAACATCATAATTTGATTATGGCATATTGGAATTTTAAATAGGTGGAGAAAAACTGATAATATCTGGGTTTGATACAATTATTTATTCTCCTGTCAAGCATCAATTGCCTCTTCACTAGGTTTGGTATTTATCTCTTGTTAACTAATTACAAAGGAAATGGGAGACTCCCAGTTTATCTAATTACTGAACATTTAGAAAAGGTGAGTTAGATATGAGATTTTAAATCTTAGAGGTGGAGATACTCTCATGAAATCATCAGTTCCAGGTTGACTTTACAGATGATTAGAATGTGATTATTTGTAGAATTGCTTATACAATAATCTCTTCTCACAGCTACTGTTTACTTTCAAGGCACCTGATAGTTTTCAAAGAAAAAATCCATGTAGTTATAGAGTACTCATCATTTCAGTGCTATTAATTTGATAGTTCAATTTTATTCAATTTAAGTATTTCAGTGGGTCTTGCCCTATTTTAGTAAACCCCAATAATTTAATGGAGAAAGAAGGAAGGAAAAAAACCAAAATTTAAAATAAAACATAAGAACAAAGCTAATCAATTACTAATTATTGCACATTATGTTTAACCATTTTCTGCCAATACAAAATAATGATATGTAAAGATCCTCAAGTATTTATAGTACAAACAATAGCTCTACAAAAATTCTCATTTTACTTTCAGCATTTAGTAAATAAGCATCTTGATTACTTTTAAATTATTAATATTTCTAAATAAATGCTAGATAATGTGAATCTTTAGGGAAATATACTAAGAGTGCAATATTTTTAGGAGCTGATATGATCTGGAAAATATAAAATAACATAAAAGAGTATTTTTAAATTGACATAAATTCAAGTTTCTTCCTTATAAAATCATCTCTAGAAATATCTTTTTCTCTACATTATCTTAAAAATGGGAGGAATGAGGTTACAGAATAAGAATAAACTATCTGGCAGTTTTTAAAAGTAAAATGGAATAATAAAATTCATGAAATTTTAGGACTACCAACCAGTAGTTATTAATATTTTCAATTCCTAGATGATACATAAAAGTGAGGACAATATTTCATAATTCTCTTTCAAAACATTCTTTTTCTCTCCGTATCCATGTATCGTATCATGAAAAGAAATAAAAGAACACATAATTTTGGAGACCTGTTTTTTTCTCAAGTTATTTGTTGAAGGAAATCTCTTAATATCAAGGTAGTAATTTTGCACTGTCAGCATAAACAACTTTTAAAGGAAAGACAAGTGAAACATGTGCAGTTATAGAGAAATGGATCTATTAAAGATGAATAAATCACCAAAATTTATAAATTTCAGCGATAATTTCTCTAGGTAGTGCTAATATTTGCCTGATTCCATCACAATTCTACCTCCAGGTAACACACTTTTCACCCTCCATTGCTGCCTACTTTTAATTCACTTTAGAGAACTAAGATTAGATACTGAAGCTGGATATTGCAGTTGTCAAATTCAGAGTCCTTTAAGAGTAGAAAACTCTGTCAATCCCCACTTAGCAGCACCTGTCCTTAATCTATATGAAAACATTCACATAAACTATGTGGAAAACTCCTTCCTCAGTTTGCAAATACCTCTGGCAGCATTCCTGAAACAATTTATTTAAGGAATGTTGCTCTTAAGAATCAATGTTATATCAGTATAGCCTATTACCATATGACATGTGGTAATGCTTTTGTTAGTATATTACTCATGATCATAAACTCCTAGGTTATGTTTTGAACATTTGAGGAACATTATTGCATTCATTATTAAGGACTATGCCATGGAAGCATTTTATATGCCAGAGTTTTAATTTATATTGCCTCCTACAGCACAAGTTCTGAAGTTGGTAGAATATGAAGGAGCCCGTGACATCAAGCCAATCATAGAGTAAATATCTAGCATTACTTTGCACACATCAGGCACTCACTCTTCCTTTCCCAACATAGTAAATTACAGATACTATTCCAGATTTGGAGCCCCTGATATTGTATTTGATATTTATCTTTTCCTGTAGATTTTATAAGGTTACTTTATTGTCACTGGATATTGAGGGAAATTTCTGTTCATTTAAATGAAGTGATATAGAAACTCAGAAATAATTAACTACACTCCATTCATGAACATTTGTGAAATGGGCATCACAAATGAATAAATGCACATCATCCTGTGTAAACTGTGTCTGTTTTTCAAATTAAAATGCATGTTCATTCTAGATATGTTCATTAGGGTGAAAAAAAAAAGTAAGATAAAAATACGTCAATTCAACTTCCAAGTGTTTTCAGAAATTGTGCTGTTAAAAAAAAAAAATCCAACTGTAGGAAGAATGAGATCAACATAGAAAATGGCATGATTGTATATTTAGGAAACCCCCTTGCCTCAGCCCCAAATCTCCTTAAGCTGATAAGCAACTTCAGCAAAGTCTCAGGATACAAAATCAATGTGGAAAATCACAAACATTCTTATACACCAATAACAGACAAACAGAGAGCCAAATCATGAGTAAACTCCCGTTCACAATTTCTTCAAAGTGAATTAAATACCTAGGAATCCAACTTACAAGGGATGTGAAGGACCTCTTCAAGGAGAACTACAAACCACTGCTCAAAGAAATAAGAGGATACAAACAAATGGAAGAACATTCCATGCTCATGGATAAGAAGAATCAATATTGTGAAAATGGCCATACTGCCCAAGGTAATTTACAGATTCAATGCCATCCCCATCAAGCTACCAATGACTTTCTTCACAGAATTGGAAAAAAAAAAAACTACTTTAAATTCATATGGAACCAAAAAAGAGCCCACATTGCCAAGACAATCCTAAGCCAAAAGAACAAAGCTGGAGGCATCATGCTACCTGACTTCAAACTATACTACAAGGCTGCAGTAACCAAAACAACATGGTACTCATACCAAAACAGAGATATAGACCAATGGAACAGAACAGAGGCCTCAGAAGTAACATCTCACATTTACAATCATCTGATCTTTGACAAACCTGACAAAATCAAGAAATGGGGAAAGGATTCCCTATTTAATAAATGGTGCTGGGAAAACTGGCTAGCCATAAGTAGAAAGCTGAAACTGGATCCCTTCCTTACACCTTATACAAAAATTAATTCAAGATGGATTAAAGACTTAAATGTTAGACCTAAAACCATAAAAATCCTAGAAGAAAACCTAGGCAATACAATTCAGGACATAGTCATGTAGTCATGGGCAAGGACTTCATGTCTGAAACAGCAAAAGTACTAGCAACAAAAGCCAAAATTGACAAATTAAACCAAAGAGTTTCTGCACAGCAAAAGAACCTACCATCAGACTGAACAGGCAACCTACAGAATGGGAGAAAAATTTTGCAATCTACTCATCTGACAAAGGGCTAATATCCAGAATCTACAAAGAACTCAAGCAAACTTACAAGAAAAAAACAACCCCATCAAAAATTGGGCAAAGGATATGAACAGACACTTCTCAAAAGAAGACATGTATGCAGCCAACAGACACATGAAAAAATGCTCATCATCACTGGCCATCAGAGAAATGCAAATCAAAACCATAGTAAGATACCATCTCACACCACTTAGAATGGTGATCATTAAAATGTCAGGAAACAACAGGTGTTGGAGAGGATGTGGAGAAATAGGAACACTTTTACACTGTTGGTGGGACTGTAAACTAGTTCAACCATTGTGGAAGACAATGTGGCGATACCTCAACGATCTAGAACTAGAAATACCATTTGACCCAGCCATGCCATTACTGTGTATATACCCAAAGGATTATAAATCATGCTGCTATAAAGACACATGCACATGTGTGTTTATTGCAGCACTATTCACAATAGCAAAGACTTGGAACCAACCCAAATGTCCATCAGTGATAGACAGGATTAAGAAAATGTGGCACATATATACTATGGAATACTATGCAGCCATAAAAAAGGATGAGCTCATGTCCTTTGTAGGGATAGGGATGAAGCTGGAAACCATCATTCTCAGCAAATTATTGCAAGGACAAAAGACCAAACACCACATGTTCTCACTCATAGGTGGGAATTGAACAATGAGAATACTTGGACACAGGAAGGGGAACATCACACACAGGGGCCTGTTGTGGGATGGGGGGAGCGGGGAGGGATAGCATTAGGAGATATACCTAATGTAAATGATGAGTTAATGGATGTAGTGCAACAAAATGGCTCATGTATATATATGTAACAAACCTGCATGTTGTGCACATGTACCCTAGAACTTAAAGTACAATCGTAATAAAAGAAGAAAAACTAATGATTTAATGGCCAAAAGTGAAAAACCATCATGTGAAAAATAGTAAAAATTTCAAAAGTAGATTTTTTCCTAGGTTACACAATTAAGTAAGAAACAAAAAAAAAAAAAAAAAGAAAAAAGAAAAGAAAAGAACGTATACCTTTATATTTCTTCACAAATAATGGATTACCACATAGAAGTTTGACTTTTTGCCGTTTTATATAAATATGTGGATTTTAATATTCCTTTCTTGATAACTGTTCCATGGCAGGATGCTTATATAGTATAGATTTACATCTTTCATAGAGCAGAAATCGTGCCAGAACCTGATTAAAGTTGACAAATAAAGAAACCACCATTTTATCATTGCTTTGACAAAAATGTGTTTTTTAAAAATTACATGCTCTTAACAGTTTTATTTAATGATCCAATCCTTTTAAACCATCATGTAATTTTTAAAAATCACCATTTTTCTCTAAGAATCATAAAAAGTTATGAGAAAGACCATTTCTTCAACTGAGCTGTATATTACATAGGTGCGAAATACAGCATTAATAAAAACGAGATTTTCTTATCGTGTCAGCAAAATTTTATTAACGCAATTTACAATAGAGAATGTTTGAGTCTTTGTAATAATTTCATGTAATCAACACTAATAAAAGCGTATTCTGGAATAGCTTATCAATAAGATATATTTTATTTGATAATATACTCAATCTCTTCACAACATGGGGTCGATGAATTTTTTTTTTTCTGTGTTGAACACTGGAGTCAACATTGAATATATGTCTGAAGATATCATAGGCCTTCCAAGAACATTATTAAAAACAAGCAAACAAAAGAGTAATATTCAAAATATACAATGTACTAACAGATGAGTTTTGTGAATAAACGACTGGATTGTTTCTATGTTGAAAATATACTATACATATATACTATTCTTTTATAAATATGTTTATCACATTTATTGCTTTACAACATTTTTGCAATTTATTCAACCATGGATGTCTTTTTGAACTATAATGCATTGATAGAAAACCCATAGGAGCTCACATAATATAATGATTCTCTTTAGTAAAGCATTAGGTCTAATGTCATCTCACAGATGGATTATAATTTCTGCAACAAATAAACACAGTAGGAATTTATTAGTTAAATCTGTGGACTACAATCTATCCTGTAACAATTCTCCACCTGCTCCTTACAGCTCTCAGCCTTGTGAATCTGAATTGTATGAACTACAATTGGCTGTCTTGCTTTCTGTGATTCTTCCAATATCTTTGTATTTTAAAAAATATTCATACATAATAACTGCACATATTTATGGGACACATGGGATTTTGATGCATGCATAGAATGTGGAATGATCTAATTAGGGTATTTAGGATATCTATCACCTGAAACATTTTTCATTTTTGAGGGTATTGGGAACATTTCAAATCCAGCTATTTTGAAATATACAATAAATTATTGCTAACTATAGTGACCCTAGGTGCTATTAAACACTAGAACTTACTCCTTCTATCTAACTGTATGTTTGTACCCGTTAACCAATTTCCCTTAATTCCCCTGCCCCACCTTTTCCCAGGTTCTTGTGACTACCATTTTATTTTCTACTTCCAAAAGATCAGCTATTTTGCTTTTATGTATGAGTAAAAACATGTGATATTTGTCTTTCTGTGTCTGGCTTATTTCACTTATCATAATGGCCTCCAGTTCCACCCATGTTGTTGTAAATGACAGAATTTCCTCCTTTTTTAAGCTTCATTGTATTCCATTGGGTATATTTATACCACATTGACTTTATTTAAATGTTAATGGAGACTCAGCTTGATTCAAGTATCCTGAGTATTGTGAACAGTGCTGCAATAAACAAGGGAAGTGATGATTTATCTTTGGCATACAGATTTCCTTTCCTTTGGATGCATATGTGGCAGTGGGATTGCTGGATTATATGGTAGCTGAATTTTTAGTTTTTTGAGAAACCTCCATACTATTTTCCAAAATGACTATGTTAATTTACATTCCCATCATCAGGGTATCCGAGTTTCCTTTTCTTCACACATTTTCTATTATTTGTTATTTTTTATCTTTTTGACTTTAGCGATGCTAACTGAGGTGAGATGATTATCTTATTGTGGTTTTGATTTGCATTTCTCTCATGATTAGTTATGTTGGCCACTTGTATGTCTATTTCTGAAAATTGCCTATTCAGAATCTCTGTCCAATTTTTAATAGGGTTTTTTTGTAGTTGCATAGTTTGAGTTTTTATTATATTTTGAATATTAGTCTCTTATTGGATGAATCGTTGGCAGGTATTTTATTTCATTTTACAGATTATCTGTTCACTCTGCTGGTTTTCTCTGTGGTGCAAAAGCTTTTTAGCTTAATATTTTCCATTAGCCTATTTTTGTTTTTGTCACCTGTGCTTTCAAAGTCTTAGCCATAAAATGTATGCCTAAACCAATATTCTGAAGCATTTCCCTTAAACTTTTTATAACAGTTTTATAGTTTTATCTTACATTTATATCTTTATTTTTACATACATTTTGTATATGGTGTGAGAGGGGGTCCAGTTTTATTCTTCTATATGTGGATATTCAGTTTTCCCAGCGCCCTTTGTTGAAGAGGGTGTGCCTTCTGCAATGTATGTTCTTGCCTCCCTGTTTAAAATCAGTTGGCCGTAAACATGTAGATTAATTTCTGGGTTCTCTATTTTTTCTTATTGGTTTTCCTGCCTATTTTATGCCAGTACTATGCTGCTCCACACACCATAGGTCTGTATTATATTTGAAGTCAAGTAGTATGTTATTTCCAACTTTGCATTTTGTACTCAGTATTACTTTGGGTAGTCAGGTTCTCTGTGGTTCCATACACATTTTAGGATTGTTTTGATTTGTTTCCCTGCTAAGAATGTCAGTGGCATTTTGGTAGGGATAACCCTGAATCTATAGATTAATTTGATTAGCATGGTCATTTTAACAATATTAATTCTTTTGGTCCATGAGCATGAAATGTATTTTCATTTGTTTCTTTCTCTTTAATTTCTTTCATCTTTGTTTTGTAGTATTTCTTATAGAGGACTTTCACCTGTTTGTTAAATTTATTTTTAAATATTTTATTTTTATGATAGCTATTTTAAATGAGATTGCTTCCTTGATTTCTTTTTCTGCTAGTGTGTTATTGGTATATAGAAATGCTACTAATTTTACGTGACTATTTTTTATTCTATAACTTTACTGAATTAATGTATCTGCTCTAAAAAAATTTTGTGGAGTCTTTAGATTTTTCTATATATCAGATTATGTCATCTGCAAAGAGGGACAATTTGACTTTCTCTTTTCCAATTTGGATGTCTTTTTAATTTTTTTTTATCTTTCCTGATTTATCTGTCTAGGACTTTCGGTGTCATGTTTAATAAGAGTGGTGAAAGTCAATCCTCATCTTGCTCCAGATCTTAGAGGAAAGTTCTACAGCTTTTCCTCATTAAGTATGATTTTAGCCATGAGTTTGTCAAACATGGGCTTTATTATGTTGAGATTTGTTCCTTTTATGCCTAGTTTGTTGAGAGTTTTTATCTTGAAGAGATATTCAATTCTATTAAATGCTTTTTTCTGCCTCTACAGAGATAATCATATAGTTTTTGTACTTTTCTACTGACATAATTGATATATAACTTTTAATTAATATTTTATTATTTTATTATACTTATTTTCATATGTTGAACCATCTTTACATGCCTGAAATGAATCCTACTTGACTATGGTTAATGATTCTTTTAATGTGTTGTGGAATTCAGTCTGCTAATTGAGAATTTTGTATCTATATTCACTAGGAATATTGACCATTAGAGGTTTTAATTTGGTTGCTTCTTTGTGTGGTTTTGGTATCAAGGTAATGTTGGCCTCAGAGAATGAGTTAGGAGGAATTCTTTCCTCTTAGGCTTTTGGGAATAATTTGAGAAGAACTGATGTTCTTTATAAGTTTGGTAGAATTAAAACCAAACTTACAAAGCCATCCAGTCCTAGGCTTTTCTTAGGCATTTTATTACTGATTCAATCTCACTACTTGTTCCTGGTCTACTCAAGCTTTTTATTTCTTCCTGTTTCAATATTTGTAGACTATAGATGTCTCGGTATTTATCTCTTTCCTCTAAGAATATCAATTTTTTAACATATAGTTATTCATTATAGTCTCTAATAACCCTTTATGTTTCTGTTGTCACAGTTGTTAAATATTTTTGTTGTTGTTTTGATTTATTTACTTGAGTCTTCTCTCTTTATTTCTTGGTTAGTCTCACTTGTAGTTTACTCGTTTTGTTTATTTTTTCAAAATTTTGTTTTATTTCCTTCTTAATTTCTAAATTTTTTAATTTTTCAATTTTATTCTTAATTTCCACTTTGATCCAGTTGTTCAGGATCATGCTGACTAATTTCTACACAGTTGAACAATTTTAAAAGTTTCAGTTGTTATTAACTTCTAGTTTTATTTCATTGTGATCATAGAAGATATTTTATATTTTAAAATTTGTTAAGACTTATTTTTGACCTTACGTGTAGTTTATCCATGTGCTGATATGAAAAATGGGTATTCTGCAGCTGCTGAATAAAATGTACTCTAAATGTCTGTTAGTTTCATTTGGGCTAAAGTGCAGCTTAAATCCCATGTTTCTTTGTTGATTTTCTGTGTAAGTGATCTACGCAATGCTGAGAGCAATGTGTTGACATTCTCAATTATTATTGTATTATTGCATTGGAATACAATATTCTAACACAATATTGTTGTATATTGTATTGGAATCTATCTCTCCCTTTTAGATCTAATAATATAATTGCTTTGTATGTCTAGGTGCTTTCAACTTGGGTGAAAACATGTAGAATTGTTATATTCTATTGCTGAATTTATCTCTTTGTGATTATATAGTGACCTTTTTTGTCTCTATTTATGTTTTTTGACACAAAGTCTATTTTATCTGACATAAGTCATAGCTACTCTTGCTCATATTTGGATTTTCTTTGAAAGCAATACCTTTTTGAATACTTTCATTTTTATTTGATTTGTGTCTTTACAAGTAAGGTGAATTTCTCCTAGGCAGCATATAGTTGGTTATTTATTTCTATCTATTCATCTAGTCTGTATCTTTTAAGCATTAAATTTAATATATTAATATTCGTAGTTACTGTGAAAAATATATTGAAAACTTCATTTTGTTTATTGTTTTCTGATTGTTTTTTATATACTTTATTCCTTTATTTCTCTGTTATTATTTATCATTGTGGTTTGGTGGTTTTCTGTAGTGGTAACATTTGACATTTTTCTCCTTCTCATTTGTCTATTTGCTCTATGTATTTGTGTGTTTTCATGATAAGATATTATATTATCTATGCATCTTATGTATTATAGATGTACATAAGAAATACAGAAATATAACACACAGGTACACATTTCTTCCTGATGTAGTACTTCCTTAAGCATTTCTTATAGAGCTGGTCTAGTGGTGACAAATTTCGCCAGTTTTTGCTTGTGTGGGAAAAGCAAAACCTATGCCTCCTTTATATTTGAAGGACAGATGTGTTGGGTATAGTGTTCTAAAAGTTTAAACATATCATTCCATTCTCTTCTGGCCTGGAAGGTTTCTGCTGAGAAATCTACTCTTAGTCTGATGGTGATCCCCTTATATCTGACTTAATCATTTTTTCTTGCTGTTTATAGAATTTTCTTTTTGTCTTTGAATCTTTATATTTTAATATGTCTTGGAGAAGACCTACTTTTGCTCTTGCTTTCGATATTTCAACTGAAAGTATGTGGAGATCTTTGAACTTCTTATAATTAAACGTCTATATATTTTGCAAGACTTTGGAATTTCTCAGTCACTATTTTTTAAATAGATTTTCTATGTGTTTGCTCCTATCTTCTCCTTCTGAAAGTCTCAAAATTAGAGTATTTGCTTGTTTTATGTTGTGTCATATGTCACACAGGCTTTCTGCATTCTCATTTATGTATTTATTTATCTATCTATTTTTATCTGACTTGATTATTTCAAACTTTGTCTCCAAGTTCAGAAATTATTTCTTTTCTTTGATCTAGCCCATTGTTGAAACTCTCAATAATACTTTTTATTTTATTTATTGAATTATTTGTTTTCAAGATTTATGTTTGATTCTATAGGATATCTATTTTTTAGTTGAATTTCCAATACAAATCATGAATTGTTTTTCTATTGTATTACATACCTGTGTTCTCTTCCATCTTACTGGATTTCTTTAATGTCATTTTTGAAAATACTTTTTCTTATATGGGTATATATTGTGTTAGTAGGGTAGTATGCTTTAGTTTTAATGCTTTGTGGGTTCAGCGGTTCAGTCTCTGTCTGAGTTATTTGACTGTAATCAGCATCACTAACACCTGTGAGTTATTCAGTGACTTAGTTTGCACTAAGTTAGTGGAGACTGTAGTAAGGCTTTTCTCGGGGACAGGGACAAAAAGCAGGCTACTCTTTGGGTACTGGTAGTGGTGGCTACAGGCTAGGCATGTCCATCCTTAGGCCTGTGGGTAGCGTATGTGAGCATCAGTGATAGCTGGTCTAGGTGGGCCTATCCTTGTGCCTTTAGGCCACTTGTTCAAGTGCCCAGCAGTAAGACCAGTGCACCAGGTGGATTGGTGGGGCCCTGAACCCCTCAATTCTGTGCATGGTGTTGTCAGTAGCTGCATTAGACCAACTCTCTAGCTCCATCAGCATGTGTTGGTGCCAACAGTTGTGATGGTGAATGGGGCGGGCCAATCCTCAGACCCTAAGTGGTGTGTGTGTGTGGGTTCTGGTGGCAGTGGTGGAGGCAGGCTGGGTGGCCCAGTCCCTAGGCCCAGGAAGGCATACATTGACATTGGAAGTGGGTGCAGTAGGCCCATCTTGAGGCTCCCAAAAGGCTTGCATGAGTACTGGCAGTGGCATACTTAGTGGGTTGATCCCCAGACTCCTGGATGATGTACATGGACAGCAGCACAGGCAGGAATGGGTGCAGCAAATATATCTAGACTCCTCAGTATTGCACATGAGCACTGTCTGTGGTAGGTGCTTTTCCAGTGGGTGGTTCAATTCCCATATCCCCGGACATGGCTGGTGTACTTAGGCTTCAACAGCAGTATCAGAAGGTCGGGTAAGCCTGTCCTCAGTCCCCCTGATGGTGTGCATAGGCGCTCACTATGAGAGATGCAATGAGTTGATCCCAGACCCTGGATGACACATGCAGGAATTGATGGCAGTGGCAATAAGTGAGGTGGGCCTGTTATCATGCTTGTTGATACTATGTGCAGGCACTGGTGGTGGCAGGAAGAGCAGATATGCCCTCAGGTCCTCTGATAGCGCATGTGGATGCCAGCTATGGTGGGTGTGGCAGCTCAGTCCCCAGTCCCTGGACAATGCACATGAACACTGGCAGTGATGGGGTGGGCAGGGAGAACCTGTTCTCAGGCCATCCAATGATGTTACGCAAGTGTCAGCTGTGAAGCGCCAAGGGGATCAATTTCCAGGCCACCTGACTACATGCTCAGGTGACAGCAGTGGTAGCAGCGAGCAGGGTGGATCTGTCTATAGGCTCCAGGATAGTACCCAGGCCAGCTACCCCCCACACCCACTGAAAGGGTGTGCAGGTGCATGACAATCCTGCTGTTGGAGGTGGGTTGCTACTAGTGACAGGATCCCCACAGGTGGCTGTCAGGCACTGGGAAGCACTTGCTTTGGCTATCTTTGTCCTGGGGTCAACTGCCCTGATGCACTGCACTGCCTATTCCAAGGGGTGTGGGTAGTTGCATAGGCTAAAGTGCTAAAAACCCAGCCTCACCCCTGGGTCCAGCCAGCATCACAATGCTACAACCCTCTGAATGGATGTAGGGGAGATGTCAATAGAGTTCCATAGATGTGTAGATGCAGGGGCTGTCGGGCTCCAGGACAGGATGCAGTCAGGTGCGGGTTGGGCTCTCAAAATGGCACCATCCTACAGCTGCTTGTATCTTGGGGGTAAAGTATGGGACCCAGAATGGACTTCCTCTCTGGAGCAATGCTGTCACATGGTCTCCAGGTAGCTCCCTGTATTAGTTAGTTGCAGGATCTGTGAGGGCCAAGGGGCTCTCCTGTGACTAGGACTGCAGGGGCTTATTATGGAAATGTGGGTGTCTGAGGATCTTTTGCTTAGCTTTTCCCCACAGTGGGGATTTTCTCCTGGCTCCAAGTTAATTGAAGCTGAGCTGGCTGCTTTCCCTCTTCTTCTATGCCTCAGATGTTCCCTGTCCCTTCCCTGCTAAATCCATTGTTCTATCTTACCTATTTGATATGTGTTTATCTACCTACTGTTTTTTTCTCTCTTTGTGGAAGAGGTTGAGTGCTAGGCACCACTAGTCAGTCATCATCAACTGAGTATGAGTTATTTATTTTTTAAGAGCAACCGAAAATTTGAGATAATATGAACAAACATTTAAAATACAAAATAATATGTAAATCATATTGAATTGCAATGCTGTTTAGCTGTTCTATACAACTTTGTTTCCCCTGCCACCAATAATTCATACACTCAATGAATTAGTTTTTACATTTCTTTAATATTCATGAAAGTATTTGGTTATTGAAAGTGGTATTTCTAAATTCACAAATATTACCTTAAGAGTAGGCTTAATTGGGCGCCTGTAGTCCCAGCTACTCGGGAGGCTGAGGCAGGAGAATGGCGTAAATCCGGGAGGTGGAGCTTGCAGTGAGCTGAGATCCGGCCACTGCACTCCAGCCTGGGCGACAGAGCGAGACTTCGTTTCAAAAAAAAAAAAAAAAAAAAAAAAAAGAGTAGGCTTAATTGAATAAAGAAAAGTAAGATGAATCACATTTTCCACTAAATTCCTCAGTACTCTGAAGAGTGATTTTAGCAACTAGCTGTTGTGACTCTCATTGTGAATTGATTGGTTCAAGGTATTCAAAATCTTTTTTTTTTGTTTGTTTGATTTTAATTCTAGGTTAGTTTTCCAGTGGTTCACAAAGTCTTAACTAGTTGTGTGTTTTTTTGTGTGTGGTTTTTTTTTGTTTGTTTTTCTTTATAAAGTGTGTTGTAATAGGTAGAACACTTGCAATTAGGACAAGCCCCAAATTCTTGACATTGCCACTAGTTTATCTAAGCTTATCACAAAATTATTCTGAGACTCGCTTTTCTATCTTGAACAGTTTCTGCATTTTGTGTTAATCATTTAAAATTTTGAATTTGGATAAATAAGCACTATAGATCTTCCTTACTAGAGAACTTATGTTGGTTTTTGTTATTCAGTGACATGAAAAGTAATATTGGAAATTTCTCAAAACCAAACATGTTAAATGTGGTTGTACCATCCAAATAGGAGCCCAGATATCCATCAAAGTTCAGTAACTATGGCCTTTCTATGGTTTGAAACGTATTGTTTCATCGATAACGTGCACTATCACCTTCCAAACTGACAAACTGGAATTCTTAAATCAGTTATAATCAATTATCTGCTCTTAAAAAATATCTTTCAAGTGCTAGAACTTTATGACTCATTTCAGCTAATATTAAATACAATCTAGATCAATAAAAACTTGGTTTTTACATGATAGTTTGTAAAGTTTGCTTCTTCAAGTTTATTGTCACTTTATGATGTTTTAGTTTCTGAAAAGTAGCATTCTTTCATTTTTCAGTGTCTCCCTCTGGGAAATTTTTTATAAAAAAATTCCTGTTGGAATCTCATCTTGAACATGATCTCTAAATATAAATATGTCAAACATTCACTGCCAGTATTTTACTCTACTTGACTATGGCATAAAACTGAAAATTATTTTCTATTTCCTTTTATAAATATTTAATTTTAACCAGAGTGGTATATATGAACATGGTAGCGCATCACTAGTTTAATAGAGTCTTTGTATACAGCAATATTTGTCTATCCAGGCCTGTGTCTTCCCAGAGACAAAGTCTTAAACAATTACGTCTAATTGTTCCAAGGAATACTGCTATAGTTCTACGTTCTTTTCTCTATAAAATGATCTATCATTCATTGACAAAGCCTGTTGTCATAATACAAAAGATGAGTCTGTAGCTAAAGTGTATAATTTCCTTAGACTTCTCCATGTAAAATTGTATTATTATTTTACTTTCAATTCTCTACTGATTTTCTATCAAAAATGTTCAAATTAATTAATATTTACTTTTTTGTTGACTTTTATCCACTTTTTACTTCCCTTCATGTGGCATTTGCAACATAGTATTCATTCTTGTGGCCACGTTCCTTCTTTAACTTTTTCTCACTTTCTACTACATAGGTTTATACATTAAAATGTCATTTGTTGGCAGGGCTTGGTGGCTCACGCCTATAATCCCAGCACTTTGGGAGGCTGACGCAGGCGGATCACGAGTTCAGGGAATTGAGACCATCTGGCTAACAGGGTGAAACGTGTCTCTACTAAAAATGCAAAAAATTAGCCGGGCATGGTGGCATGTGCCTGTAGTCTCAACTACTTGGGAAGCTGAGGCAGGAGACTCGCTTGAACCCAGGAAGCAGAGGTTACAGTGAGCCGAGATCACACCACTGCACTCCAGCCTGGGCGACAGAGTGAGACTCCATGTCAAAAAAAAAAAAAAAAAAAAATCATTTGTTCATATTGTATTGTATCCTTCAACTACAACAATATTCTCATGTTTTTTTTCCCACAGGTTACATTACACCTTAAAACAATAAAATGTTATATAAACTATTTTGATCACATGCATATGCAAATTTACATTCCAAGATATATATATATGATAAAAACTATTCACATAGATATAGATTAGAAAAAGTAGGTGATGAAAATAATTTGCTAGTACATTAAGATTGTGCATGTTTTAGATGGTACATGCCAAATTTTGGAACCAAGTAAGATATTCTCTGGTACGTGAATGAACAAATAAGCTGTGATGCATCCACACAATGAAATATTATTCAGCACTAAAATGAAATGAGCTATCAAGCCATAAGAGGACATGGAGGAAAGTAAATGCATATTGGTAAGTGCGGAAAGCCAATCTGAAATGTCTACATATGTATGATTCCAACTATATTGTCTGGAAAACACAAAACCATGGAGACTATAAACTGATCAATAGTTGCCAGAGGTTAGCGGGCAAAGAGGAATGGTGAGGCCAAACAGTAAGAATTTTTAGGGTGATAAAACTGCTCTGTATACTATCATAGTGGGTATATGTCATTATGCATTTGTCCAAACCCATAGAATGTTCAACACCGAGAGTGAATCCTAGTGGAAACTATACATTTTCAGTGATAATGTTCTGTTAATGTAGATTCATAGATTGTAACAAATGTACCACTCTGGTGGGAGATGTTGACAACAAGGGAAGTTATAAATGTGTGCAGACAGGGAGTATGTGGAAAATCATTTTACTTTTTGATCAGTTTCGGTGTGAACATAAAACTGTTCTGAAAAGAAAGTTTAATACATTACTATACTGTATGCCACATTTGATGATTTTTATATGAAAAATTATGGAATACAATTTTAAATGAATCACTAAACAAAATTAGTTGAATTAGAAGAAAAGATACAACTCAGCTTAAATATCTTTAAGTAGTCATTTTTCTAATGCAAATTTTATTAATTGTGGTTACAGTTGTAACAAATCTTTTTTCATATCTAGAGTGCTATAATAATTTTAATATACATATATTAAGTATAAATACATACAAGATATTTATTCTCATTGTGAGAAAGCTGTTTTAATTATACAAGTTGGTGTCTGGTGTTAGCAGTTAGCATTTCCACATTATTCCACTCTGATAACTCTAAACTCTTTATCCTTCTCCTGGCTGCATTCCAAGCTGAGTAATCTTGTTCGCCTAAATTTTTAATGTAGTTTCAATTGGATGTTGCATGCTTCTTTACTTTCTGTCATGTACATTTGTGTAGTGCTGAGCATGTTTATTTCTGAGTGTGTTGCAGTAATCCTTTTGTTTGGTTTGTCTCTCAGAGTATGCTTAAAAAATATTACCAAGGTTGTTGGAATCTTCAAGATGAGAGGTTATGAAACCATGAATGCCAATGTCAGAAGCCATTATCAAGCAACTTAAGAGGATTAGGTTTATTGTTGATAGATTTAGTTTTTATAGAACCATAGAGGAATCACTGTTTATATAAATACACATGCTTCATCATCAGTTTGTCAATAAGCAAACATACTTTTATTGTCATCAGAATATATTAAACTTTATCTTTGCTTATTTTTTAATGGTCAGGTTAATATTAACTTTTCTACCCACGTGTCTTTAATGTTTATAAATAAATGATTAGAATGTTGAAGTCAACAAATCTGTATTCAGATTATTTTAGTGCTGACTGTAGCTAATATGAAATACCTTAAGGAGACAAGGAAACCATCCTCAAAGGACGGGTTTTATATGTGCCACTAGTTCGCTTAGTAGAGGATGCAGGTGGTCATTTTATAGGCTAAAATAGAGTTTCCCTAGCCTTTTTTTTTTTTTTTCCCAGAAAGCATTCTTTTATTAGAAGAGCACAATAAATCATTCCCACTGGAATAAAGTAGCGTATATATACCTAGATGTGATTACTAGGTGATCAAATAAATTAAGGTAGCTAAATCCACATCTCTTTGAAAAGTAGAAAGCAAAGTGAAATATACAATTTATTTAGTAAATACACATAGAAATTATGTCTTTCCTGTAAAGAAATAGTATGAACTGGACTGTCTGCTTTGCTTTCCCTACAATATATATAAGGCTGGGACTAACTGACAAAACCTCATTTTAATTTTTGGGCAAACATTTGAATGGCAGTGGTCAGAAATAACTTTATTTTTAGATGACCACTAATGTTAAATTACTTTTATTGCTTCCTGAGTCTGTTCTCACTAAATTTTAAAGAACTCTGAAAAAATTGAAAAAAAAGTACAAAATTTTGATTTAAAAAAACTGAGCAAAACACATGGCATTTCATGAAAAAAAATGGTTATGTAATAAATAAGCTCATAAACCTATAAAAAAATTAATTCCACTCATAAGCAGAAAGTGATATTTAACCTACTGGTTAACCCAACTGGGCTAGTCCAGAAATAAGTGCTCATATTTAACACTCAACTGATTTTCAACAAAAATACCAAGCTAATTCAATGAGGAAGGAACAACCTTTTTAACTAATGGGACTGAGACAACTGGCTATCTATATGCAAAATAATGAAAACACCAGGTACATAAACTGATTTAAAATGGATGACAGACTTGAATGTAAGAGGTAAAGATGTCAAACTCTCATAGCAAAACATAGCAGTATATCTTCATGACCTTAGATTAGGCAACGGTTTCCGAGAATAACACCTAAAACACAAGCCACAAAAGCGAAAGTAAATAAATTGTACTTTAATAAAATTCAAAAAAATACAACGTTTATGTTTAAAAAGATACAGTCAAGAAACTTAAATGACAACAAACATAATGGGAGAAAATATTTTCATATTATATACCTGGTAAGTGTTATACACAGAATATATAAAGACTTTGCGATTCAACAATAAGGACAATCTCAATTTTAAATGGCTAAAGAATGTGAATAGACATTTCTTCAAATAAGATATACAAAGGCAATAAGAACATGGGAAAATGTTCAAGATCATCAATAAATAGAAAGAAAGTTCAAAACTATAATGAAACAGTAATTTACACCCACAACAGTGGCTAAAATGAAAAAAAAAAAAAAAAATCAAAGAACAAGTTTTAACAAGTATGTGGAAAATGGAATCCTTATACATTGTTGGTGGGAAATTAAAATGCTGAAAAGGAAATTGGCTGTCTGGAAAGTTTTGGAAAGGAATGTGGCAGGTCTTCAAAAGATTAAACGTAAAGTTATCATATGTTTCATTAATTCCCTTCGTAAGTACGTATAACACGGCCACACAAAAACCTGTACACAAATGTTTATAGCAACACTTTGCAAAGCAGTCAAAAACTAAAAACTACCTGCATCTCAATCAACTAGTTAATGGTTAAATAAGATTATTGTAGCGTATTATTCAGCCATAAAAATGAATGAAGTACAGAAAAGTGATACAATATGGATGGACCTTGAAAATATTTTGCTAAGTGAAAAATGCCATGTAGATAAAGCTACATATTTATCATCTTATTTATGTGAAATATCCAGAATAGGCGTGTTTTATTTTATTTGTCTATAGAGACAGGAAATTGAATGGTAGTGGCCAAAGGTGGGGTCAGGGGAACAGGAAGTGATTGCTAATGGGTTTGAGATTTTTTTGTGGGATTATAAAAATGTCCTAAAATTAAAAAATACATGAATACTTTAAAAAACTATTATTAACTATTAAATTGTATACTTCGAATGAGTAAATCTTTTTTTTTTTTTTTTGAGACAGAGTCTCGCTTAGTCGCCCAGGCTGGAGTGCAGTGGCGCGATCTCGGCTCACTGCAAGCTCCGCCTCCCAGGTTCACGCCATTCTCCTGCCTCAGCCTCCCGAGTAGCTGGGACTACAGGCGCCCGCCGCCTCGCCCGGCTAATTTTTTGCATTTTTAGTAGAGACGGAGTTTCACCGTGTTAGCCAGAATGGTCTCGATCTCCTGACCTCGGGATCCGCCCGCCTCGGCCTCCCAAAGTGCTGGGATTACAGGCGTGAGCCACCGCGCCCGGCCGAGTAAATCTTATGGTATGTAGATTGCATGTCAATAAATGAATGGACATCTGCTCAGAATTAAAAATGGTACAACTTTCTTGAAGGGAACTGAACGAAAGCTAAGTAAACTATACCAGAATCTATATTTATACTCAGAAATCTCAATTGTAGGAATGTGCTCTGAAGAATCACATCAATATATTGGCAGAAATAACATATCTGCAGGTCAATTATGGTGACATTATTTGTAGCAGCAAACCATTGGAAACCTTCTAAACACCCATATATTTGTGGCTTAAATGGATATGAATGGTATGTAAATAAATAAAAGAGCACATATAAAAGCAGGTATGTTGCAAGTATAAAAAAGATCTTTGCGAATTGATATGATTTCTAGGACATATATTTGGTGAAATACAAAGTAACATGTAATATAATGTATTTATTATGCTGCATTTTGTGAAAGAAAAAGAGACACAAATTTGGTTCAGATCCTAGCTCTACCATATACTTCTATTGTAGCCTTTGGTGAGTTTCTTACATTCTCTTTCACAAATTGAAAGGTTTAAATACAAAATAACTTAAAAATGACTTGTTCTCCAAAACTCTATCCAATACTAATATTTTAAAAAGTTATTTGGCCACTACAGATGGAATATGGAAATAAGATAAAGAGCAATTTTTTTCTCAATATTCCTAAGAGAGTACAGTGATTATAAGAAAAATCAATATTCTTTAATGATATCCCAAACATTATTTGTATATGTCAAACAAATAAATGTAAGTAATTACTTTTCTATTGTTGAATATTGAAAACCATCATAAGAACTGTCACCTTTACTCCAAACATTATTTAAGAACAAATAGAATAATCAGAAGTCTATAAATTTGAGTGAAGTTTCACGGCAGTAATACGTTTCGAAAGTCTTCTATTCCTCCCTTATAAGATAATATAAAGCCTGTGAAATGCAGGTGGGGGAATCACACTGCTTGGAAAGAATTCTTTGGTGATTAGAACTGTTACTCAAACTTTGCTTCAGTTTAAAAGAAGCTTAAGATCAATCAAGAATAAGACAAGGCTACAACTTCAAAGGATGGTTTGCAAGCCTGAATACCAAGTAGATAGCACAACTGGAAGAAATGACCTTGGAAGAATAAAGAAGCACCTGATTTACCTGTCAATGTGGGTCAAGACAAGAACTAAAACAAGACACTCCTTTCAAAGTCCCAAAATATTTTATTCGCAAATAATTCCTATAAAGTGCCAAAATACGTTTAGTTACATTTGCTGGAAAATAATGTATCTAGGTAAAGGAATGCAAAATGTGAATGATAATTGTAGCAACAAATATGCATTTACTCAATATTTCTATTTTAAAATATCTTTGTGTGCAAACTATTTAAACTATTTTTAAAAACCTGCCCATTACTTTTAGCAGACTTCTAAGTGATTTAAAATAATCATCTCAATTAAATATTCCATATCAGTTAGAAAGAAAATATGATCCTTATTTTACAGATGAGGAAATCTAGTTTCAGTGGAATTAAGTAATTTCCAAAGTTCAAAACGGTAGTAAATGCAATGACCCATATATACAGAGTTTTTAAGACTACAATCCAAGCGCTTAAGATTATGTTATACATATGTATAACATAATATATTATTGTATACCAGAAATAGCCATTTTGTAAAGAAATTTGATACATAAAGTAGTGCTATCTCTTCAAAAAGATTTTTTTTTTCTTTTAATAATTAAGTATGGTTCATTCTCTCTAGTTTTCTGGACATGAGTGTAGGAGGAAATTTATTAATTCATTTTCTAAAATAAAATAATATATTGAGGATAACTCATTTTAAAATATCTTAATAAAATCATATAGATGCATATTACACGTTAATCCAAACACATACTCTTTGTACGGAGATTCAAAAATATTAGTAATGTATTTTCTAAATTTCTTGTTTAAACTTTTAGATTCTTCTTATTAAGGATCAGATAACAATGATCAGTGTGGCCAAGGTCTGATCCTATACAAATTCCTTTTCTCTTGGTTCTTGTTTAATTCTGGTTCATATTCTACGTTCTATATGATATCTGTATAACTATCTACCTTTTCCCCTCAGATGCCAATGTCTTTTAGAGTCCTTTGAAATAGATGGAAATCTTCCTTAACCTTTATATTTGCATAAGTCCACATTTGCCTTTTTTTTTTTTTTTTTTTTTTTGAGACGGAGTCTCGCTGTGTCTCCCAGGCTGGAGCGCAGTGGCCAGATCTCGGCTCACTGCAAGCTCCGCCCCCCGGGTTCACGCCATTCTCCCGCCTCAGCCTCCCGAGTAGCTGGGACTACAGGCGCCCGCTACCGCGCCCGGCTAGTTTTTTGTATTTTTAGTAGAGACGGGGTTTCACCATGTTAGCCAGGGATAGTCTCGATCTCCTGACCTTGTGATCCACCCGCCTCGGCCTCCCAAAGTGCTGGGATTACAGGCTTGAGCCACCGCGCCCGGCCCACATTTGCCTTTTAAATGCAACATTGCTGTCCTGCACTGTATTTTCTTTCTTCTTCTTCTTTTTTTTTTTTTTTTTTTTTTGAGACAGAGCCTCACTCTGTCGCCCAGGCTGTAGTGCAGTGGGCGATCTCGGCTCACTGCAAATTCCGCCTCGCGGGTTCAAGTGATTCTCGTGCCTCAGCCTCCTGAGTAGCTGGGATTACAGGTGCCTGCCACCACGCCCAGCTAATTTTTTGTATTTTTAGTAGAGACAGGGTTTCACCCTATTAGCCGGGATGGTCTAGATCTCCTGACCTCATGATCTGCCCTCCTTGGCCTCCCAAGGTGCTGGGATTACAGGCATGAGCCACCACAACTGGCCTGCACTGTATTTTTTTTTTTTTTTTAAGCTGATGGTATATTATTTGTGTTAACTCTTGGAATAAGTTTTTTCTGTCCTGCTGTTCTTTGTGACTGGAGTGTTTGTTTCTCCCATATGCTCTGGTTTCCATTTTCTAACATCCTTTTAACACAGACAGTTATATTACACTGTTTCATTTAAAAGAATAGCCGTTTGTCTTTTAGGACATAAACTGAAAGCAAAATGTGTTATTCCATAATATTCTGAGAAATTCTGCACATACCCTTACACCTTACATACCTCCAGAGCCTCATCATATGCTGGTTGCTGTCCCTCATTATTTTAGATTGAATATATAATGTGTCTCATGATATGCCAACAAATACTAAAGTCATACGGTGTGTTGGCATTCTGGGTAGTGTTCTAAGGCAGTGTAAGAAAAGGACCTTGAAGTAACTTGGACATTTATGAGTTACAGATTTGTCAGAAATCATCTAAAAAATATTCAATTATATTCATAAAATATTGAGATGCTAAGGAAGAACTATACAATACATTTTTCTGTGATAATGAAAATGTCCTATATTCTTGTTCATTTGGCAGATGCTAACCTCATGTAGTTTCTTTTATGACTAGAGTGACTGAGGAACTACATTTTTATTATTTAGTTTTAATTAATTTAAATTGAAATAGCCACATATGGTTGTTGGCTATGCTATTAAACCGTGCAACACCAAGGAATCTCATACATTGCTTCAATTAACTCTCAATTAACTGGTTTATGTAGGAATCTACCTTAAGTTTTTGAAATGTTCTCAATTATGTGTACACATACACACACATATATCGTATTGAAAATCTTTATTATTTTTTTCTTTTTGTAATGACAGAGGTTGCCATTAAACTTTTTGCAATTGCATGTGAAATAATGGATACTTCTTTTTTTTTTTTTTTTTTTTTTTTTCCTGAGATGGATTCTCACTCGGTCACTCAAGCTGGAGAGTAGTGACACAATCTTGGCTCACTGCAGCCTCCACCTACCAGGTCCAAGTGATTCTCCTGCCTCCCAAGTAGAGTAGTTAGGATTAGGCGCACGCCACCACGCCCGCCTAATTTTCTGTATTTTTAGTAGACACTGGGTTTCACCATGTTGGCCAGGCTGGGCTGGAACTCCTGACCTTAAGTGATCCCCTTGCCTTGACCTTCCAAAGTGCTGGGATTACAGGCAATTTTTAAAACTCATATTTCACCAAATACACATTCCAGGAGATATTAATAACTGTTTTAAAGAAACACATGTCAGTAATATTTTTCCTTCTAAAATGTAATGTGTGCATGTAAGCAATTATAAACACATTTTGTGTTTTTATTAATGGCACAGAAAAGCACAAAAATAACAAAAAATTATAAAACAAGTCAAGTGAAATAAACAAATATTGATATATATATATATAAACATATGTATATTATCTCCTGTCTTATAAATTAAAAATATATATTTATGATAATAGTCAAAATGTGTTACATATAGATCTTGTATAGGATGCAGGCTAATTTTTCATGAATCAGTGAAGAACAGAAAGACAGTTTTCAATGTAGGAGAGAAACATTTGGACCTTAAACTGCATTTTAAAAGGAAATGTCAGAACCACTAAATTGATACTTGGATTTTAAAGGGTCTAGGCAAGATCAACATTTTTCTCTGTAGAACTGTGATCCTAATTAATAGATAGATACTAAAATAAAATACAGTGAAAAAAATTAAACCGTAAATCTACAATCATGCGTCACTTAACAATAGAGATAAAATGTGAGAGACATATCTTAAGGTGATTTAATAATTGAGAGAATGTATATAGCGTGTACTTACACAAACCTAGATGCTATAGCCTACTATACACCTAGGCTATACAGTAAAGCATATTGCTCCTAGACTAAACATCTGTACAGCATATTACTACTGAATACTGTGGGCAATTATGACAAAGTGGTATTTGTACATCTAAACATATGTAAGTATACAAAAGTTACAATAAAATATTGTATTATAATATATTGGACTGCTGTCATATATGTGGTCCATTGTTGATGGAAATGTGGCTATGGGGTGCATGAATGGATTTGAAGGCAATGGTTTAGGAGGAACTAATTTTCACTGTCTGTTACTCATCCCTGAGCTAAATTGGAAATCCTCATCCACTTGAAAGTTGAGATCTACAGTTTCTTTCCTCTAGCCCAAAGCTCATAAATGAGGAAGAAAAAAATGCCGAACTCATAAGACATATGGCTCTTAAACACAGGTGATCCAAAATAAACCTAGGCCCAAGCCTTGGTTCACCAACCTGGTATCCCATTTCTTCTTTTCATGGGAAAAATGAATAAGAGAGGGCACAAGGCCAGAAATATTTATATTAGATATATTATTGCATATGTGAATAAGTGGCTATTGTTGGATGAATTCTCTGCCCCAGAAAAGATATGTTGAAGTCCTTATACCCAGTAATTCAAAACGTAATCTTATTTGGAAATAACGTTTTTAAGGAAGTAATCAATTTAAAATGAAGTCACTAGGTTAAGCCCTAATCCAATGACTGTGTCCTTATAAAGGGGAAATTTTGACACAGAAACAGACATGCAGAGAGAGAAAAATATGTAAAGAAGAAGGGAGAATGCTGTGTGAAGATCAGAGTTTTGTTGCCACAAGCCAAGTAATATCTTGGAGCTTCCGGAAGCTAGAAGAAGAAGGAAAGTTTCAGAGAGAGCATGTTCCAACACCTCAATTTTAGACTTCTAGGCTGCAAAACTGTGAGACAATAAAAGTATTTGTTATAGTACCCCCAAGGAACTAACACAGAGAATAAGCTGCCCCTACAATAGTGAAAAATCACACATTCTGATTTATAAACAAAGCAGGAACAAAGCTATTCAAGATGAAAATGTTGATTTTGGGGAGCACGGCAATCAAGAGAACATGAATATTTGAAAAAATGTTCACTTCGGGTTGCTTTGATTCTTCTTTTTGCTGCCATGCTTTCATAAAATTGTGGAAAGGATCTTAATAAACACAGCCTGGTCTCTTGCCTACCCCTCATGTAACTACTATGATTACATGTTCACCTGTGGAAATGGTAGAAGGAGTCAACCCTACCAGAATGACAGACTAACCCCTTAAATATTTGAAATACTTTAGGTAGAGCTAAATTAGACTGCTCTGGTCCATGGGTAGTTTCCAAAGAGATTCTGGGAAGACCCAAGAACGAATGTCTGATCTTTATATCTCATCAAATAAAAGTAACCAAAAGACAGAAATGGAAGAAATAAAGGGAACTATGGGGATCCTAATATCCATAGTCTATATTTATTCTCTGGTATCTCACATTCTAAAGAACGCTCCTATCACTTGATGTCCCTCTTTGGTTATTAAACTGTTGCTTTAGCCTTCTTCAAACTAAACAGAATATTTGTCAGCACATATTGTCCCTGCTTTCAAATTTCCAATTGCTATACAACTGAATTCCATCTGGCCAGTGCCATCGTCACTCCATTCAAACTATCTATAGACATGACCAATTATTTCAATATTTTCAAATAATCATTCCTTACTACAGCCAATAAGATACTTTGAGATCCATCCCCAATTACATTTTCAACCTTATTTTGTTCCATCTTCTTTCTTACCCTTTTAAATTAAATGTACTGCAATCCTGTTTGCTTTATTTAATACACCAGATTTTTTTTTCTGTCCTAAGACAATATATATTTGGCTCACTCTCCCCAAAAAGGACTTTACATAGAAATTTTCTTCTCAAACTTTGGATTCAGCTTATATTGCAATTACCTCAGTGAGTTCTACCTCATTGCCACATAAAACTTTGAATATCTCTTTTTATAATCTATCACTGTTCTTTAATAATTTCCTTCAGGGTATTTACCACAACCTGAAGTTATATTCTTATGTATGTCCTTATTTGTATTTTTTGACTTCTATTTTATCGTAAACCACAAAAGTGCAGAACACACATCTATTTTTTCAACAACAATATAACCCGAGTACATAACTCACTGGATGGTACATGGTGAAGTCATAAATATTTAGTAACTAAAAAACTGTCTATTTCTTCTAGCTGCCATCAATATCCGTCAATTCTATTAACTCCCATCTCTGTCTTGCTGAATTACAAACTTTTAATTTATAGGGGAGAAAATTCTGTCCAGCTTGAATCAGTTATGTCTGCCCTGATATCAATCTGCCATGGCCAAAGGGGCATTTTACATAGAAGGGTTATGGCCCTCGTTTATGTGTTAGGTTCTTTCAGGGAAGAAAGAGATGTTCTTGACTACAATATACCCACAAAGCCTACTTATTACATAAGACCAATATAATCTGGAAATTTTCTATTTTAAAAGATTAAACATTGACAATAATAATGCTGTTGTTAAAATAAATATTGGTCTGGACAATATTCTTTTAAAGGTTAAGAGCTTTTCTAATTAATATAAATAACTTTGCTGAAAGGGTCTCATGCATATTTCAATTAGAAGTGGAAATAAACTTCCTTCATTTACTAAAACTTATTTTTCTAACTGGTTGATAATGGTTCAAGTAGGATTTATGGTGGTGGATGGGGCGGAGGTGCACATTTAAATTTACTAACTAAAAGCCATTACAAATGAGAACTGGATCTGAGAGCAAGAATGCAATTGGTCAACACACTGCTTAATAGGAAAGAGTAGAGAAGCCCTTTCTGTTAGCAGGTTCCATATAAACTAATGGAGCTTGGGACTTTTGTCTTTTTCATGATCCCCCGACCTCAAACAACATATACAGAAACTCAGGTTTATGTCGATAAATGTACAAGTGTCACATTTTTGAGGGAACCAGACAGCATCTGCCTCCTTTTTCCCTTCTCCAAATTTTTCTATCTTCTTTATGTTGGTGGATATCCCATTGCACATCATATCCTGTGGTATAAATGATATAGCTAGACAGATAGAACTAGAGAGATATAGACATAGGTAGAGGCACAGCTATAAATATAACTATTGGAATAGATATATTCCAGAAATCCCCTAAGTTCTCTTCAACAAAACTTGGCCTAAACTACTAGCTCAGAAATGGCTCACCTTAAAATTCCTGTTTTAGGAAAAAAAAAAAAAAAAAAAAAGGTTAATATTCATTGTTTCTCTCTGCATTCCAATTCTCCATATGGCAGAAAATATTTCCAATTGAATGCGGATGTCACATTAAATTATGCAAAACTCTGTTGATATAGACAAATATTTTACCTTTTTCATAGATATGTATGTTGTTTAAAAATATATTTTAAAATTAACAAGTTGCATTTTATATTTGAATACTTTATTCTTTTTTCCTTTAATACAAAATTGCTTTTAAAATGTGTTTTTCTATGGGAAGGTAAAGTAAAAACAGATGAATCAGTTATTTATTTTTTATTTTTATAAAACTGAATAAATACAACTGCTAAATGATAATTTGGCTATCTACATTAATTCATTTTCCCAGCAACTTCTATATCTTGAAGGTATACTATCTACATATTTTGTTTTTTAAAGTGCATTCTGGTCAAATATTTTTGCAAATGCTTTCCTATGCTCAGACTAGAGGTGTAATAAATCCCTAACATCCATTTCTAACATCTTATCTTATACCGTTATTCTTCCCATTTCCTACATTCAGAAAATTTATCCGGCATGAGTGGAGACTCTGTTATTAAATCTAGAAAACACTCATGGATCCTTGTTGCTACAAGTTCCTTTTTTCTTCCTTGAATTCTTTACTATATTTTACAATATTTATATGGCTCTTCATCTGCACAGCTTTGTGATACAGTTAAATGCCTCTATCATTTTGGTAACATTTGAATGGAGTGAGCAACCCCATATTTTCCATAGTGTCATGCAAAGAGAACACAATGAATATTATGTTATATTATAGAATTATGTGCTTATTAACATGCATACTTGAAAGTCATGATGTTTTTCATTACATATTAATTAGGAATGTTATTTCAAATAATATCTTAATTGTATATTTAACTGCAACTTATCATTCCTAAGCCTACATCAACAGTAACAAAATCAAATAGGTTTTAAAAATTAAATTCTCAGAGTTTTCAAACTATTAAAAAAGATCTCAAGTGAAAGAACTTATTGAGATAATTGAGTTTTTAATAGATAATTAAATGTTAACTAAGCACATTTGGTTTTTAGCAGTAATTTAAAAAATATATTTATTAAACTAAGTTCTAATTTGCATTTGCAAGTTAAAATTATTGACAATTAATTTGGGTTGCTTTTACTCAAAGCATCTTAAAGTGTATTTTACACTTCAGCTTTCCAGGTGGGAAGAGTCCAATACAATAATATGTGTGCTGCATGCCTTCTCATTGTTAGAAATAGTATGTATTTAAAAAGAGTGAAGTAGAAAAAGCCCCAAAATCTATATTGAATTGACACCTGTGTTGAAAACTGTATTGAAGAAAAACAGCAGAGGGAATGAAAGTAAGAGGTCAAATTCATAAACAAAAGACACTTCCAGACCTAGAAACTATGGTTTGTTTTAAGATCAGTAAAGCAAGAATTTAACCTTGCAACCACTTCAGTTTAAGTTATATAATTACATTCTTTAAAGCTGACATTTTCACCTTGGTAGGTATAATAAGGCCATGCAGATGCAGGCTAAAACCAGTAATTTCAGCGTTCTGTTTCTTCTATGTCGATGGTAATAAGATGTGGCAGTGAAGCATGCATGAACCTCCATTTAATTGTCAGCACAGTCTTTTATTTAAACAACAAAATAGTTAGCAGTAAGCTTATAAATGTGGAAAGCATGCAAAACAGAAACGGTAGGTCTGTTAACTTTAAAATCACCTCACGCAGAAAAGGTCAAGCATTTAAAATATGTTTCTACTACCCTTTAAAGACAGTAAAACTAATAGAAAATACATGACTGGAAAATATAACTGGATGTTTCTTGGTAGAGAATAAAAACAAGTTGCTAAAACATCTTCAAATGTATACATTGTAAAATGTTGAATATATTGTGTAGAAAAATGTGAAAAATCATTTAAACTTCAAATCAACTAGTAGTCAGTAATACTTTATGCAAGCTTGCAAGCTTTCTTTTAAATTGGTAAATTTTATTTTTAGGCCTAAAAGTAACTGGAAAACAAGTGTTGAAAAATCAGCTATTGTTAACATTAAGAATATAGTTATGGTTCTAAAATTTTTGTTTAACTTTCAAGTGGATCATATATTTATCTTTTTTTTTCCAAATTCAGAAGCACTATTTAAAAAATCTCCATTTAGAAGTCCTGCACCATTTCCCATTTCTCCTCTGCTTCCCAAACCTACAGGAAACTTCTTCTTTTTTACTTCCTCACTTATTTTTTCAGAAAATGCAAGAAAAATTTATTCTTAAAATACTTTACTCAAATAGTTTTATATGTCCTAAAAACATTTTATGAAATAGGATGGAAAACTGCATGTCTAACTTGTCACTTAAAAATATATCAAAGCACTAGAATTAGGGAATAATCTTGTGTTACTGGGTTCACATAATAGATCAGGTTTTATCTGGTTTATTTTCCTGGTTCCTCCTTTTTTTTTTTTTTTTCCCTAAGAAATCAAAAGCTCGGGGCTCACTCCAGTAGCCACTTGTCTTCCTATTCTACTCCCAGAATGATCTTGACTAAATACTGATACGTCATGTGTCTCTATTGTCAGACCAATTCTCCCTTATGAAATCTTTAGACAAGAATATCTAACTATGTAATTGACACCTCCACAGTTTAAATTTAGCATATGCAAACTGAGCTGATATTCTCCTCCAAACCAACACCACTTCCAGTCTTACTAATTTCAGTTTTTACCAACTAAATTTGTCTTGTTACTCACGTTCCTAAACCTTGTTGTTATCCTTACCTTCTTTCTTTCTCTCTCACATCAGACCCTGCCCTGTCTAACCTGGCTCCTGTTCTCTGCACTCTCCTCCTCCTAAATTCCCTAGAATTAAGACATTCACTCTTTTCTAGCCACGGTGTCTTCCTTGCTACTCCTTCATTCCAGGTATATTCCCACCTCAAGGCACTGACAATTAGAATCCCCTCAGTTTGGAATACACTTTTCCTAGATATCTTCATAGCAAGCCCCTGCACTTAGATCATATGTTTATTTAAATCCTATAGGCTTTTCCTTAAATAAACATCTGGAATTTGACCATCTGTCACTACTGTAGCTCACATCACAGTTTTATCACTGTCTTCTGTTATTGTAATTATTATTACTATTGTTTGCATACTTGACTGTATTTCTTATATTTTCAAAATACCATTTGATTGATCCTGTTAAAATATACATCAGATTGTATCAGAATAGAAGTCAAAGTTCTATCTCTGAATTACAAGGCCCTGTGTAATCTGACCTCCATGACTTGCCTGAAGTCATCTGCTGTGCTACCTACCCACCACTCTGTCAGCTCTATGAGTCGCTGTGCAGTTTCTCCAGGTAAATTCCTTTTAATTTCAGTGTATCTGTGCATGCTGTTCACTCCTGTCTGAAATATCTTCTTTCAGTTCCTTTGCACTTTTACAGATTTTAATGTATATATTTATTATATGTACTTTATGTATTTAAAACAAAAAATACACGCATTAAAATATATAAAAACCCAAATAAACCAAGAAAATATTATATGATAAATAGATATGGTAGCAATAAATATATGGCAATCAAATTATAACAAATAATAAATTCATACATATATACATTTTTGATCCTTAACAGTAGAATGAATTCTAATATGCCACAGTTTTGTTATCCCCTCCCCACTACAATATCTCCAGGCCCAAGAAAAGTGCCTGACTGTTACCTGACGTTCAGTAAGTATTTATCGGATCAAGGATTTTACATAGAAATGAGTATTTTTCTTTTCTTTTCTTTTTTTTTTTTTTTTGAGACAGAGTCTCACTCTGTTGCCAAGACTGGAGTACAATGGCATGATCTTGGTTCACTGCAACCTCCACCTCTCGGTTCAAGCGATTCTCCTGTCTCAGCCTCCTGAGTAGCTGGGGTTACAGGCACACGCCAAAATGCCCAGCTAATTTTTTGTATCTTTAGTAGAGATGGGGTTTCAACATGTGGGTCAGGCTCGTCTCAAACTCCTGACGCGTGATCCACACATCTCGGCCTCCCACAGTGCTGGGATGACAGGCATGAGCCACCGTGTCCAGCTGAAATATGTATTTATATTTATATAGAGATAAAACATATTAATATATTTTATTATTAGCTAATCTGTAAAATTAGCCAAAAAAATGCTTTCTCAAACATTTCCAAGAAAATTATTCATCTACATTTTGCAAAACCATTAATGAAAAATTCAAAATCTGTTCCAAAAAATCTATATTCTCACATTAAACAGAAAGGGCTGATTTCTTTTAAGATATAAACCCATCAAAGGTTTATATTATCCTAGTGGCTGATTCAAAGGGCTTTAGAACTGAGCCATTGTTATTCTGCATATATTAAATAGCTTTGCAGATAATACAAAATCATCAAAAAACTTTACCTGGAAAAAATTTTTGTAAAATATTGCAAAAATGCAGAACTAAGTTTTTTTTTCCTTTAATCATTTATGAAAAATAGCCTAAAACAATGACCTTTTGTTGTTTATTTTTTATGTCTTTGCAGAAATGGTTTATGAAACACTGACAAAAAAAGAATTTTGAAAAGGTCAGTGATGTATCACAACATTGTGCCTGCATAATTAACAGATCTTTCTTTTTATATCTTGATGGGATATCTTGGCTGTTAGTTGACAATAACAAAGTGTTGAAATTAGGAAACAGTCAAGAGAAAGTTATGTTCCAATTTGAGATACTATAGATCATTTCGATCTGCCAACATAGTAACTGAGTTCATTAGAAGTTGACAATTATTTGATGACACTGAAATCTTAGCAGCTATTGAAATAGCAATAATACTAGCACTAGTTGAATAATTATTGAGAAGACAGAAGTTTGCAAATTTCTGGAATTATGTAGCTAGAAATTTATAATGTAGCAGCATCATATACTTTTTAATTGTATTCCTTTTTACTTTATTTAGTTAGTTAAGATAAATTTCAACTTTTAGATTCAAGGAGTACATGTGCAAGTTTATTATCTGTTTGTATTGTGTAATGCTGAGGTTTGGAGGTACAAATGATCCTACCTCCGAGGTACTGAGCATAGTGCCCAGGAGTTTGTTTTTCAACTCTTCATCTCTTCCCTCCCTCTCTAGTAGTCCAGAGTTTCTATTCTTGCCATTTTTATGTCCATGAGTGCCCAATGTTTAGCTCCAATTTATAAGTGGGAACATGTAGTATTTGGTTTTCTGTTTCTGCATTATTTCACTTAGGATAATGGCCTCCAGCTTCAACCATGTTGCAAAGGATATAATTTTGTTCATTTTTTATGAATGCATAGTGTTTCATGGTATGTAAGTATCACATTTTCTTTATCCAATCCACCATTGAAGGGCATCTAGGTTGATTCCATGTCTTTGCTTCTATGAATAGTGCTGCAATAAACATGTGAATGCATATGTCTTTTTTGTAGAATGATTTGTTTTCTTTTGGATTGATGATTTTGTTTCTCAGTAATGGGATTGTTGAGTGGAATGAAAGTTCTAAGTTATTTGAGAAATCTCCAAGCTGCTTTCCATGGTGGCTGAAATAGTTTACATTCTCATCAACAGTGTAAAAGCATTCCCATTTCTCTGCAGTCCTGCCAACATATGTTAGTTCTGATTTTTGAATAATAACTATTTTTACTGGTGTGAGATGTGAGAGGGTATCTCTCTGTACTTTTGATTTTCATTTCTGTATTGATGAGTGATGTGGAGTATTTTTCATATGCTTGTTGGCTGTTTGTATCTCTTCCTTTGAAAAGTATCTGGTCATGGCTATTGTCCACTTTTAATGCGACTATTAGTTTTTTTGCTTGTTCCATTGTTCATTCTTTATAGATTCTGGATATTAGACATTTTGAGAGCATAGATTGTGAATACTTTCTCCCATTCTGTAGGTTGTCTTTTTGCTCTGTTGATAGTTTCTTTTGATATGCAGAAACTTTTTAATTTAATTCAGTCCCATTTGTCAATTTTTGTCTTTGTTTTGAGGACTCAGTGATAAAGTATTAGCCAGGCTAATGTCCAGCATGGTGTTTCCTAGATTTTTTGTCTAGGATTCTTTCATATCTAATTTTAATCCGTTAAAGTTAATTATTGTATATGGTGAAGATGGGGGTCCAGTTTCATTCTTCTGCATATGGCTAGCCAGTTGCTCCAGAACCATTTATCAAATAGAAAGTTCTTTTTCCATTGCTTATTTTTGTTGACTTTGTTAAAGATCGGATAGATGTAGATTTGTGGCTTTATATCTGGATTCTCTATTATGTTTCATTGGTCCACATGTGTTTTTGTACCATTACCATGCTGTTTTAGTTACTGTAACCTTATAGTATAGTTTAGTCATGTAATGTTATGTGTTCAGCTTTTTTATGTTTGATTAGGATTGCTTTGGCTATTCTGGCTCTTTTTCAGTTCCATATGAATTTCTGAATAGATTTTTCTAGTTGTGTTGAAAAATGCCATTGGTAGTTTGATAGGAATAGCATTTAATCTATGAATAGCTTTGAGCAGTATGGCCATTTTAATGGTATTGATTCTTCCAATCCATGATAATGGAGTATTTTTTCATTAATTTGTGTCATCCTAATTTATTTTAGCAGTGTTTTGTAATTCTTCTTGTAGAGCTCTTTTACCTCCTTGGTTAGATATATTACTAGTTTTTTTTTTTAATTTTTTTATTGTTATCATCAATGGGATTGCACTCTCGATTTGGCTTTCAGCTTGAACATGATTAGTGTATAGAAATGCTATTGATTTTTATACATTAATTTCGTATCCTGAAACTTTACTGAAGTCATTTCAAATCCGTACCAGGAGACTTTTGGCAGAGTCTTTATGATTTTCTAGGCATATGTTTATATCATCCATGAACAGAAATAGTTTACTTCTTCTTTTCCTATTTTGATACTTTTACTTATTTCTCTTGCCTGATTTATCTGGCTAGCATCTTCAGTACTAGGAACAGTACTATGTTAAACAGGAGTGGCGTGAATAGGTATCCTTTGTCTTGTTCCGTTTCTCAAACAGAAAGCTTCCAACTTTCACCTAGTTAGTATAATGTCTGTGGGTTTCTCACAGGTGGCTCTTATTATTTTCAAGTGTGTTCTTCCTACAACGTTGTTTCTTGAGGATTTTTATCATGAAGGAATACTGGATTTTATTGAAAGTTTTTTCCATGTCTATTGAGACGATCATATATATACATATATATATATGATTTTAAAATATATATATATATATATGATTTTTAAATTCTGTTTATGTGGTTAATCACATCTCTTGATTTGCCTATGTTGAACCAATCTTCCATCTCAGGAATAAAGCTTATCTGGTCATGGTGAATTAACTTTTTGATATGCTGTTGAATTCTATTTCGTAGTATTTTGTTCAGGATTTTTCGATCTATGTTCATCAATAACACTGTCCTGTAGTTTTCTTTTTTCATTGGTTCTTTGGCAAGATTTTAGTATCAGGGTGGAATGAGTTAAGGAGGAGATCTTTCTACCTGATATTTGGAATAGCTTTAGTAGAATTGGGACCAGATCCTCTTTGTACATCTGGAATTATTTGGCCATGAATCCGTCTGGTCCAGAAGCTTTTTTGTTTGATAGGTTTTTTTATTACTGATGCAATTTGGGAACTTGATATTGAATTTGTTCAGTGTTTCAATTTCTTGCTGATTCAATCTTGTGAAATTGTTTCTAGGAATTTATCAATTTCCTCCAGATTTTCTAGTTTGTGGGCAGAGAGGTGTTCATAAACATCTTTATGAGAATCTTTTGTGTTTCTGTGGGATCGATTGTAATGTCACTTGGTCATTTTGCATTGTGCTTATTTGAATATTTTTTTCTTTGTTAATCTAGCCAGTGGTTTAATAATTTTGTTTATCCTTTCAGAAAATCAACGTTTGGTTTCGTTGATTTTTTATATGAGTTTTTAGATCTCAACTGCATTTAGTTCCATTCTGATTTAGTTATTTCTTTTCTTCTGCTAACTTTAAGTTGCTTTTTTTCTAGATTCTTTATGTGTGATCTTAGAAAATTAATTTGAGATATATCTAGCTTTTTGAAGTAGGTGTTTAGCACTACAAACTTTCCTCTTAACATTGTTTTGGTACGTCTGTCTGAATCCCAAAAATTTTGGCATGTGTGTCTTCATTTTTATGTATTTCAAATTATCTATTTATTTCTGCCTTAATGTAGTTGTTTACTCAAAAGTCATTCAGGAACAATTTGTTTAATTCCCATGTAACTGTGCGGTTTTGAGAGATCTTCTCTGTATTGATTTCTATATTTATTCCACTGTAGTATTAGAGTAAGTTGGTATTATTTTAACTTTATTGAGACCTGCTTTATGGCTGAGCATATGGCTAATCTTGAAGTATGTTCCATGTGCAGATGAGAAGGATGTATTTCTGTAGTCGACAGGTAGAGTATTCTGTAGATGTGTATTGGATGCAATTGGTTGACTGTTGAGTTTAAGACCAGAATTTGTTAGTTTTCTGCCTCAATGATCCTTCTAATAGTGTCGGTGTGATATTGAAGTCCCCACTATTACTGTGTGGCTAAGTTTTTTCACAGGTCTAAAATTACTTTTTTGATGACTATGGGTGCTCCAATGTTGACTTCATATATATTTATGATAATTAAGTCTTCTTGTTGAATTGACCCTTTATCATTATGTAATGCCCTTTTTTGTCCTTTTTCACTGTTATTGTTTCAAAGTCTGCTTTATTTAAGAATGCTGACCCTTCCTCTTTTTCCTTTTCTATTTGCATGGTAGATCTTTCTCCAACCTTTTACTTTGAACTATGGATTTTGTTAAGTGAGAGATAGGTCTGTTGAACACAGCAGATGAATGTCTTATTTCCTTCATTCAACTTACCATTCTGTGGCTTTTAAATAAGGCATTAGATCATTTAGATTCAAAGATAATATTAATTTATTTTAATTTAGATTAAAAAACATTAATTTAAATATTAATTATTTTTAATATTGATTTATTTCATTTAATATTAATATATTTAACATAAATATATTTATGTTTTCTCTTTCTTCATTTCCTGGATTGCTTTAGAAGCTTTTTTGTGTGTATTTTCAATCGTGTCTTAAATTTCATTGATATTCTTTGCAATTCATACTTTTGATTATTTGTCTGTTATTTCTGATTTTTTATTTTGGTTAGGAATGATTGCTGGATAGCTAATGAAATCCTTTGGTGGTGTCGTTACATTCAGATTTTTTATGATGTCAGAATTTTTGCGCTGCTTTATTCTCATCTGGTGACACTGGCACTTCTAATTTTCATAATTATTTGCATGCAGGGAGAATTTTTTTCTTTTTCTTTCCTGTCTTATAATATTATTATTACTTTTCCCTTTTCTCTACTCTCTAGAGACTGTGACTATAGATAATGCTGAGTGGGGCCTTTTGATATTTGCTTCTATAGTCCTATGCAATTCTTTGGCAGGTTTTATATTGGGCTGTTTAGTTTGACATACAAGCCAATAGAATGCACTTATAGCTAAGAACCAACTGTGGCCAATGTGGGTAGGTATATATGGTATATACTTTATCCTTTTTTACCGGCAGAAGCTCTTTGTTGTCTCAGGCAATGGGCTGATACATGGAATACACGGTGATCTGACTATTCAGACTAGACAGACCTCACTGAGTGATGGAAGTGTCAATAGAGGTCCCGGAAGACACATGCCTTACAAGCAGAGGTAAATTTGTCCTAATGAAAAATTTATCCTGGATATACAATAACCAAACTTACATCTTAAAAGGCTCAAGCTTAGCTACAAGTTGCTCAACTACCTACAAAAGTAAACTTTAACATTCTTTAAATAAAGATTTAAAAATGCAGGCTCCCAAATACATAACATTCATGTTAGTATCTAATTACGACTATGCATTCAAAGAAACAAGAAAACAGTAGGCAAGGTATTTAAAACAGCTGTTGTAAATACACGCAAGGATACTAAGGAAAGCATGAGCATCATGAGGGGAAAAATGGAAGCCATATAAAGAACCAAATACATTTTTGGAGCTAAAAATTATACCAGAAATAAAAAATGCATTGACTTGGATTAACATATCTGTGAGCTTGAAAACAGTATAACAAATTGTTTAAAATGAAACACAAAGAGGAAAAAACGCACTAAAAATAAAAACATTCTCAGTGGCTTGATGGTTAATGACTAATGTGTAATGTAAGTGCACTTGGAGCCTCTGAAGGACAGAAGGTGGAGGAAAAAAAATCATAGACACACACACACACACACACACACACACACACATTCTTAAGAATATCTATATTTGGCCAGGTGCAGTGGCTTACTCCTATAATCCCAGCACATTGGGAGGTCAAGGTGGGTGGATCACTTGAGGTCAAGAGTTTAAGACCAGCCTGGCCAACATGGTGAAATCCCATTTCTATTAAAAATACAAAAATTAATCTGGCATGGTGGCACTTCCCTGTAGCCCCAGATATTTGGGAAGCTGAGGCAGGAGAATCGCTTGAACCAGAAGTCGGAGGTTGCAGTGAGCTGAGGTACCACTGCATTCCAGCCTGGATGATAGACAGAGTGAGACTCTGTTCCCACCCCACAGAAAGAATATCTATATTTAAGAAATGATGCACTGTATGTTTCCAAAATTCATGAAAACATGAATTCATGAAAACATGAGCATCTCCATAAGAACCAAAAATCAGGTGAGCGATCACAGTACCTAGTTTTAATATTGAATCATGGAAAAGGGCACTAAATAGAATAGGAATGGCAATTTTGTATTTCATACATCATTCCTCCCCCATTCTCTTAGCAGCATGGTATGTGGAGAGATAATCTGTTTGATTATCTGATATTCTGTCACAGTGGAACATAACACAGGGCAGAATTTAGCCAGTGCCCACGAAGGGAGCATTTATACTAGCTCTAGCCAGAGGAGAATTTTCCACTCCAGCAGTAGAAAACTGAGTTGTGGCTAGCCCTACCACCAGCAAACTATAGTGCTCTGGGTCCTGAAAAAATTTGAAAGGCACTATAGGTCACAAGAACTGCAGTCCTTGGGCAATCCTCAGTGCTGTACTAGGTTCAGAGCTGGTAGACTCGAGATGCACACCACCCAGTGAAACACACACAGGGGCGGCCAAGGGTTTGCCTGCATCACCTGTACCCCAGCTCCAGGCAGTGTAACTTGGCAAGAGACTTCTATTGCTTGCAGAAAGGAAAATAAATAGTAAAGAAGACTTTGTCTTACAACTTGGATACCAGCTCAGCTACAGTCAAACAAAAGCACCAAAGTCCTGAAGCCCCAGATTCCAGGCCCTACCACCTGGATGACATTTCTGACCTATGCTAGGCCAGATGACCACCTTTTGCCCTGAAAGGGCAGACTTGGCAGGATTCACCATCTGATGACTAAATAGCTCTCGGGCCCTAAATAAACACCAGCAGTAGCCAAGCAGTAGTTGCCACAGGCCTTGGACATAACCCAGTACTGTGCTAGATTTAGCTATGATTCAGCACAATTACAAATGTGGTAACAGGAGTGCTCACGTTACCCCTTCCCCAAACTCCAAGCAGCCCAGCATAGACAGAAAGAGCCTCCATTTATTTGGAGAACAGTGAAGAAAGAGAAAAAGAGACTCTGCCTTGTATTCCAGGAAATTCTCCTGGATCTTACCCAAGCTCCCTAAAGCAATACTTCTGTTTTGAGTTTTCAAGAGTCATAGTGTTACAGAATTTAGAGTGCCTCCAGTGGAGATCTGACTGCAGTGACCAAAGACTAAAATCAAAACATTCCATTCCCTTTGAAGACTCAGAGAATCTCCTCAAGAAGGACAAGCACAAACAAGCCCAGATGAAAAGATTAGAATATCTAACTGTGATTTAATGCCCAGACATTTATGAAAATTGACAAACATCGGCCGGGAGCGGTGGCTCAAGCCTGTAATCCCAGCACTTTGGGAGGCCGAGACGGGCGGATCACAAGGTCAGGAGATCGAGACCATCCTGGTTAACATGGTGAAACCCCGTCTCTACTAAAAAATACAAAAAAAACTAGCCGGGCGAGGTGGCAGGCGCCTGTAGTCCCAGCTACTCGGGAGGCTGAGCCAGGAGAATGGTGTAAATCCGGGAGGCGGAGCTTGCAGTGAGCTGAGATCTGGCCACTGCACTCCAGCCTGGGCGACAGAGCTAGACTCCGTCTCAAAAAAAAAAAAAAAAAAAAAAAAAGAAAATTGACAAACATCAAGAACATCCAGGGAAATATGATCTCAGCAAATAAGGCAACAGTGACAAATTCTGGAGTGACAGATATGTGACCTTTCAGACAGAGAATTCACAATAGCTGTTTTAAGCACACTCTGAACTTCAAGAGAGCACAGAGAAGGAATTCAAAATCCTATCTGAGAAATTTAACGAAGAGTTTGAAATAATAAAAAAAATCAAGCAGAAATTCTGGAGCTGAAAATTTTGACAAATTTATAAGTGCATCAAAGACTCTCAACAGCAGAACCGATACAGCAGAAGAATGCGACTGAAGAGTGAGACTGAAGACAGCTTCTATGAAAATACACAGTGATAGGACAAAAAAAAAGAATAAGAAAGACTGCAACATGCCTACAAGATCTAGAAAATAGCCTCAAAAGAGAAAATATAAAATGTATTGGCCTCAAAAGGAGATAGAGAGAGGGATTGGGGTAAAAAGTTTATTCAAAGAGTAACAGAGAACTTTCCAAACCTAGAGAAAGATACCGATATTTAATTATAAGAAGGTCACAGATCACCAAGCAGATTTCACCCAAATAAGACTACCTCAGGACATTTAATAACCATACTCCGAAAGGTCAAGGATAAGAAAAGAATTCTAAAAGCAGCAAGAGAAAAAACAATGAGTTATATTATTAATGAGCTTATTATTATAAGCTCCAAAATTTCTGGCAGTAGACTTCTAAGTGGAAACCTTAGAGTCCAAGAGAGAGGGACATGACATATTCAAAGTGCTGAATCACAACATAATATATCATAAATTATTACATTCAGTGAAAATATCATTCAAACATGAAAGAAACATACTCTCTCAAAGAAACACAAACTGAGGGATTTTTTTCAACACCAGACTCAACCTATAAGAAATCTGAAAGGGTGCTCTTTAATCTAAAACAAAAAGAGTGTTAATGAGCAGTAATAAATTATCAGAAGATACAAAACTCACTGGTAACAGTAAGTATACAAATACAGAATAATATAAAACTATAATTATGGTATATAAACCACTCATATTTTGAATAGAAAGACTAAAAGATAAACCTGTAAAAGATACTAAATACAAAAGCCTTTTAAAAATATAAACAGTATAAAAATATACATTCAACCACCAAAAGTACAAGAGTTGGGGGAACAGAGTTAAAATGTAGAATTTTTATTGGTTTTCTCTTTGCTTGTTTTGCAGTCAGAGTTAAGTTGTTTAAAACGATTGGTTTAAGATGTTATTTTCAAGCCTCATGGTAACCTCAAATCAAAAAAAAAAAAAAAATGTGAAACAGATATACAGAAAATAAAAAGCAAGGAAAATCACTTACACAAAGGAGGATAGAAAAAGGGGAAGAATGGAAGGCTGAAAAGACCAGAAAATAAATGACAAAATGACAGCAGCATTACTTATCAATAATAACATTGAATGTAAATGGACTAAATTCTCCATTTAAAAGATATAGAGTAGTTGAATGGATAAAAGTCTACAGGAAACTCACTTCACCTATAAAGACATACACAGAATAAAAGTAAATTGAGGAAAAAAGATAATCCATGAAAATAAAAACAAACAAACAAACAAAAGAACAAAAACAGGAGTAGCTATATTATAAAAGATAAAATATATTTCAAACATAAAGTACAGAAAGACAAAGAGGTTCATTATACAATGATAAAGGAATTAATTATGCAGGAGGACATACCAGTTATAAATATATCTGCTCCCAAAACTGGAACACCAAGGTATATGAAGCAAATATTATTGGATTTAAAGAGAGGGACAGACCCAAATACAATAATGAGTGGAGACCTCAGCATCCTAGTTTAGGCACTGAGCAGATCATCCAGACAGGAAATTAGCAAAAAAAAATTGGGCTTAATCTGCAACATAGATCAAATAGTCCTAATAAATATTGACAGAACATTTCATCCAACAGCTACAAAATACACATTCTTCTCTCAGCCCATGGATCATTCTCAAGGATAGATCATACATGAGGCCATAAAACAAGTTTTTTAGAAATTGAAAAAGTTTACATCATATTAGGTATCTTCTCTGAACACAATGAAATAAAATTAGAAATCAGTAAGAAAAAAAAAAAAAAAAACTTTTGAAACTCTACAATGTAGAAGTTAAACAATATGATCTTGAATGATCAATGAGTGAATGAAGAAATTAAAAAAGGAATTTAAAAATTTCTGGAAAAAAATGAAAATGAAAACACAATATGTCAAAACCTATGGGACATAGTAAAATGTGTATTAAGAGGATAGTTTATAGCAAAAAAATAGAAAAACTTCAAACAAACAATCCAACAATGCATTTTAAAGAAGTAGAAAAACAAGAGCAAACCAAACTCAAAATTAGGAAAAGAAAATAGTAAGAATAAGAGCATAAATAAATGAAATTGAAACAAACAAACAAAAAAAAGATAAAGAAAACAAAAAAGTTTGTTTTTTTTTTTTGAAAATATAAACAAAAATGACAAACCTTTAGCCAGACTAATTAAGAAAAGGAGAAAACCTATATAAATAAAGATGAAAAAGGAGACATTACAACTGATACAACAGAAATTCTAAGGAGTATTAAAGACTCCCATGAGCAACTATGTACCAATAAATTGGAAAGCCTAGAAGAAATAGATAAATTATCAGACACATACAACCTACTAAGATTGAACTATGAAGAAATTGAAAACCTGACTAGACCAAAAACAAAACACAAGATCAAATTTAGTAAGAAATTTTCCATCAAAGAAAAGCCTGGCTTGTTATTGTAGGTAGTTATTAAGGCATGAGCAGGGCAGAAGGGCTCCCCCTCAACCACCAGAAATGCCAAGTGACCATCAGGTGATTGTCCGGCAGTTGTTGACTGTCTCTCTCAAATAATAATTGCTTACAACCAGCGCCAGGGAACGGCAGTCTCCCAATAGAGAGAAAACACCTGAAACTGGTGATCAGCAACTTCCTGATAAGATATCAGGAGTTGGATGAGTGGGCTCAAGAATGATCAATAAGGGGCAAAGTGATAGAGTTTAACTGGTATATCACCTTCCTCTAGAAATTCTAGACCAGCAAGTGAAGAACACCTCAAGTAAGCATGTGTACAACTCCAGCAAACACACTTAACATGCTGTCCTCACAAGTGCTAGCAAGCCACTGAACATGCAGACAGCCCAAGCCAAGCGAAGAATCCGAGAAATAATGCAAGATCTTGGAAGTATGCCAATGTATCAAATCCCAAGTCAACAGGTCAAACTGTGCACTTGATCTCTCAGGTTGCCCGCTTGGCCCTTTTCCAAGGGTACTTTACTTTCTTTTATTCCTGCTCTACAACTTTTCAATAAACTTTCACTCCTGCTCTAAAACATGCTTTGGTCTCCTTCTGAGTCTTTCTTCTGAGGAGGAAATAATTGAGGTTGCTGCAGATCTGTATGGATATAGATTTGCTGCCGTTAACATGATCTGATGTTTTCACTGCTGAATTTTATCAAACATTTAAGGAAGAACTAATACCAATCCTACTCAAACTATTGCAAGATATATAAGATTAGGGAACACTTCAAAACTCATTTTAGGAGGATGGTATTACTGATGTCAAAAATCAAAGACATAACAAGAACAAAACAAAACTACAGGCCAGTATCTGGTTAACATTGACCCAAAATTCCTAAACAAAATACGAGCAAATTGAATGCAACAACATATTAAAATGATCATTCATCATGACCAAGTGGAATTCATCCCGAGAATGAAAGAATGATCTAATATATGCAAGTCAATCAATGAAGTCAAATCAATCAAATTGAGTCAAATCGATCAAAGAGTGCAAAGGTTAGTGGAGAGGGAGGGAAAAAGTGTGGATTGTTGATGGGTACAAAAAGATAGACAAAATGAGTAAGATCTAGTACTTGATAGCACAACAGGTTGACCACAGTCAAAAATAATTTATAATATGTTTTTAAATAACTAAAATAGCAGAAATGAAATGTTCTTGTAATGAAGAAATAATAAATGCTTGGGGTGTTGCATGTTATATACCTGTATGTTTTACCATCACATGTACCCCATAAATATATACACCTACTATGTACACATAAAAATTAAAAATGAGAAATTAAATCTGAAAAATAGAATGGGCACCAAATTTCAGGTAGTATAAAAAGAAAATTAAATCAAGTGCTTGCTTCAGCAGCACATATATTAAACTTGGAAAGATACAGAGAAGATTAGCATAGCCCCTACACAAGAATGACATAAATTCATGAATTGTTCTGTATCTCTGGAATAAAAATCAAGTTGGATCCTAATCAAATTACTATAAATACATGAAAAAGAGAAAAATCTAAAAAGAAGTTAAAAGGAAAAAAAGCACATTTTATACTAGAAATGAAAGATGAATATGACCAAATAATTCTTTTTGGAAAGAACATAAGGCAAAAGACCAAAAAAAAAAAAAAAAGTCTTTATGGTGCTGAGGAAGAGGAGTACATGTCTTCAATTTAAAATTGTACAGCCACACACACACAAAAAAAGTTTTTTAGAAAATGAAGAGAAATAAATACCATTTTAAAACAAACACTTATAGATTCATTACCAAATAACTTACACTAAAATTAATACTTAGCAATTTTTTTTCAAAATGAAATGACCCTAGGTGGAAATTAAGCACTTCATATAGAAGTGAAGACTAACAGAATTAGTAAATATGGTCTCTTCTCCTTTTCAAGTTTCCTTTAAAACATAATTGAGCCAGGCGTGGTGGCTCACTCCTGTAATCTCAGCATGCCGGGAGGTTGGGGCAAGATTTTCAAGTGTTCAAGACAAGCCTGGCCCACACAATTAGATCCCATCTCTACAATAAATAAATAAATAAATAAATAAATAATAAAAGAAAACATAGCTGGGCATAGTGGCATAACTCTTTAGTCCTAGCTACTCAGGAGGCTGAGACAGGAGGATCATTTGAGCCCAGAAGTTTGAGGTTACAGTGAGTTATGATTATACCACTGCACTCCAGCCTGGGCAACACAGTGAGACCTGGTCTCAATAAATAAATAATTTATTATTTAAAACAACAATAAAAACATATTTTACATTTAAAACATACTCAGAAGTAAAATTATTTATACAAGAGTACAAAGGATGACAGAGACAAACTGAAAAATATTTGAATAAGGGGTTAATGCTATGTAAACAAGTCTGCAATATTGTTGGAAGGTATATTGTAATAAGATAAGTATTATAAACCTTAGATTGACCTGTAAGGGAAAATTAAAGAAAAATGAAGAAAATTGACATAAAGCTAATTAGCCAAGAGTAAATAATACACGGTATTAAATACAAACCTAAAGGAGGTATGAAGATAGGAAAGAAAATAGAAATGAATAGAAGTTGTCAAGGAGAAAGCAAACATCAGAATGGTAGACTTAAAGTCAACCATACCACCAATTGCATTAAATATAAAAGGTTGAAGCACAGTCAAATGGCAAAGATTGCAAAGGTAAACTTAATAGGACGGAGGAGGAATTGGAGGCAGATGAGGTAGTAGAGGAGGAAGAGGAAGAGAAGGAGATCAACTATAAGTTGTCAACCAGAAAACTACTTTTAATATAAGATATGTATTTTAAAAAGGATAAAAAGTATACTATTCAAACAAAAGCTGGAATAGCAATATTAATATCATAATAAGTACACATTATAAAAAGAAATGCAATTAATCACATTACTTGTAGTATTTATGTTCTACAAAGTCACACAAGCACTGAATTAGTGAATATTGAACCATGATTCCAAAGAGTAAGTATACATACACACACACATTTCACACAGATTATAAACTTAAATCATAAAAAAAAAAAAAAGGGTGGATTTTATTTTCTTCGTGTTATAAAAAAAGAAAAAAAAAAGAACAACAGATTCAGAAATGTTAAATTACTTGCCTGAGGCCACCCCACTAATGTCTGCCTGAGTTGGAATTCACACTGCCTCTAACTGACCCCAGATCCAGAACTTCTTCCCTTACACTGCCCTGCTCCTCCCAACTCCATTTTATGGTGAACTGTACATGAGAGATGAAATAAGAAGGCAGTGTCATCTTATTTAATTTCAGCTGGGCACTTGGGGGTTGGTCAACTCAGTTGTTTTGTGGCTCTGCACGTGTCTGCAAATGACTGAGAAAATCTCTGAGTATTGATTTTGGGGTTAAAAATAAATTTTAGTGAGCAGGAAATTTGCAAATATGGCACACTCAAATAATAATGATAGAGAATATTAATAGTTGCAAAGAGAGGCATATAATAATAATAAAAGGGGCAATTCACTGAGAAGATGTGACAATCCTGTGTGTATGCAACTGAGAGCAAAGATTCAAATCACAGGAAACAAAAATATACTGGAAAGAGAAATAGACAAATTCAATATTATGGTTGATGTTTTTAACATATCTTTGTCTATAATTTAAGGAATATTTAAATGGAAATCAATAAAAAATAGAAATCTTAGAAAAAAACTATTATTCAATTTAACATAAATCTACATTTTATGGAAACTTTAACCCAATAGCAATAAAACTGACATTTCTCTGCTTATCTCAACTAATGTTTTGGATAATAATCAATGCACTTTAGTTTTCCTGGAACTGAAGAGCAATAGAATACTAAGAGAAGATAGAAGGTAATGTTTACTGGAAGATGATTCTTGTTGTTTGTAGACTCAAAAATATTTTTTTAAAGTCATTACTCTGGACATTTATACGAATATTAGACATAGAAATTAATGAATAGAATAGCTATACAAAACTTTTTCACAACAAATAACAGAGAAATAAAAGTTTGTTTTTTGTTTTGTTTTGTTTTGTTTTTCTTTGTTTTTGAGACGGAGTCTCGCTCTGTCACCCAGGCTGGAGTGCAGTGGTTCACTGCAAGCTCCGCCTCCCAGGATCACGCCATTCTCCTGCCTCACCCTCCCCAGTAGCTGGGACTACAGGCGCCCGCCACCATGCCCGGCTAATTTTTTTGTATTTTTTTAGTAGAGACGCGGTTTCACCATGTTAGTCATGATGGTCTCCATCTCCTGACCTCGTGATCCGCCTGCCTCGGCTTCCCAAAGTGCTGAAATTAAAGGCGTGAGCCACTGCACGTGGCCAGAAAAGTTATTTTCTAAATTGAAGTACTCATCTATAGAAGTAAGATCTTTTTTGAGAATAATAGGATAAATAATTAAAACTCTAGGGTTTTTTTTTTTTCTTGTAAGCTAACAATCCTGTAATAGTGTAGTCTGCCTATTTATCTCAGCAGAACAGTTTCAAAAGGTTTTAGATTGAAGAGTTGAGAAATGAAAGACCAAAGCAAAACTAGATAGAAAGATGTAAAAAGGAGTTAGTTTTTATGTATATTTTATCCATATTACTTAAATCTACTTTGACAGCTATTCTAATTTTATTGTCTTAAACTGCTGTCAATTTAACACATTTATTATAATCCCTACAGTATCATATTTTTCTTGCATGATGTAAAACATTATTTTACAAATAAACTTTGAAAGTCTATGAGTTATGCCTAATATCCCTTCTATCATTTTCCATAATAAAAATCCTGAAAAGTAGCTGATTACCTGAAAACCCAGCAAGAGAGTACATTTACCAGCCTCTAGTGTAAGTGTTCAGCTGTGTTCTGGTTAATTTCTGTGAACACATTCTGTAAATGGAAATGTGAGGAAAAAAATCTCCTTGTGCCTTAAATGAGAAAGAGTATACATTTCCCTTCCTCAATACATCTCCTTCCCTTTGACTGAAGATATCACTGACCAAGTGGATCCGGGCAATACTTTAGAAAAGGTAGACCTCCAAGTTAGGAGACTGGGTAGGCCATGAATACATCCTTACCGTTATAGAGTTCTTATTTTTGTCCATGTCATAGGAGAAAGAAAGAAAAATAAAATTTGTATGTTCCATGATTATCTTGTTTACAATTTCTTTTGTTGTTACAGCAAATAGTCCTGAATCTTTATCATTTGTTAGTAAACACATTTGCTATTAAACAATAACAAATGATAAAATTTTTGCTAAATTTGAATGTGATTTAAATGAAAATGTTTATATTATTATATAATATAAAGTTCAATTTGGAATGAAAAGTGATACATTTATTATCATGCCCACTATGTTTTGTTTTAAATTACATAATTATTTAGTAAGAACCATAGATTTGTTTTGCAAAATTATTTAAAATATATTGGGAGTCCGGAAATTTGCCTTAACATATGAGTACTAGTGATACATTATAAAAATCTTATCTTTCCATTTTCCAGTGGTGTTTTATGATGCTTATTTGTGTTTTGATCTCATTTTGTATATTGATGGCCACAGGAACAAAACCAGTTGAAAAAAATAAACTGCTGCTAGTGAAGTGTGATGTTTCATCTGATAATGATCAATTTTAACATGCTCATTTTTGCCTAGGCATTAAAATATCCTTTAAAAATCCACTGTTGCATTAATAATAATATTTTCACATCAAATAAAAATAAAATCATTTGTGAATTCAAAAGACAAATAAGAACCAAATATTTCAATAAACTCTGAAACTCAAATATTATCCTAATGGCTTAGAAACACTTTCATGTGTTACTGCACAAATGACTTTTATTATGCAATGGTAGCATATGCTAAGCAGTTATTCTTGAGCCATGCCCAGCATTTAATTTCTCATGTTGCTCATTTAGACAGTAATGAATTTTCTTTTCAAATTTAACTTAAGTTGGAAGATTCATGCCACTATCTTTTATATACATCAATTTCCTTTATCAAAATGATGTTTAAAATACAGAATTTGCATGAGAAGATTTTTCTTACTAGATTGAATTGAGCAAGCTTGTCTAAAACATTTTTGTCCTTTAAGTTATTTGCATTAACCTGTAACATTTTTATTTTTAGTTATCTTTTTCAATTGTGTAATTAATTCTCATTTAACAATTTTTAAAAACTTTGTAGAAAAATTTAAAAATTGAACTTGAAAGTTTTTTACCCTCCACCTGCACTGATATGTCTAAATTTTGTGTAATCTTTCAGAATTTTAATGCACTTTAATAGTAATTTATGCATACATATAATTTTTTTCTATTTAATGTCCATAACTTTTATGAGTAATCTGTACTCACTAAGAATAAGTTTTATAAATATTTCTATTTTTAAGTTGTATATTTTTCATAGACCTTCATTTAGATGAACTTTTCACGTAAGTCTTTGTAGCAAATGCTTGTACCTTTATCTATTTTTGGATGCTGCAATCAACATTTTGTATTTATGCCACTGGAGAAAGATATAAGTGAAATAAATTCCTAGAGGTACAAAGGATGATGTACATTTTGCATTTTGCTACTCGCCAACCAAAAACATAAAATTGATAGTATCATCTCATCTTTCTAGTGTCTTTATTTGCCTGACTGATCTGTTTAATTTTTCCCACGTCAGTTTCATGGTGTTTATATTTACTCTAGTTTCATAAAATATTGAATTTTTATTGAGGTGAAACCAAATCAATTTTTAAATAACTTCTTTAAAATACTTGTTTTATATAAGTTTTTACTTTCAAATTGAGAAAAGCAAGTATTAAATGTCTCATCTTCCTGCCTTTTTAAAATACTGGGAAAACTAACTTTACAATATCTTCTGTTTATTGTTCCATTTATATTCTCTTTTGATTGTATCACTGTAGGTTATTTATACTGTTTTAGGAAATCATGCATCTATTTTGAATTCAATGTCACAGGTATGCACATACTGTTAATATCATGTGACTCTTACAATTATTTTAGTATTTTCATTATGAGAGATTATATAGTTTTTCTTTTTCCTAATTGTGATGTATTTTATCTTCTCATGGTTTTCAAATTTTAAACTTTTAATGAAAGGACATGAACATTTAAAAATTCTTTTTAATGAATTACCTTGATATTTGTTATTCCTTAACACTTTTTTTTTTTTTTTTTTAATTGGTGGAATGCAGTTTCTCCAGATAGTTGCATGGCTTTTTTCAAACAGTTTTATCTCAGTTTGTTTTACTTCTGGTGATATACTTGAGATATTCACTGACCATCTTTTTCTTTTTTAATTTCAAGTCTACATTCCTGCATTATCTTTTATATTTACTTTCCATAATTGCTTGCTTCTCTCCACTAGAACGTAAACAAGAATTCAAAATTTTTCTCTGATTCAAAACTGTTTCTCAAGGCCTGGAAAAATGCCTGGCATGTAATAGGCATTCGAGAAACATTTGCTGACTGGGTGACATTTCTTATTGCTATTTCCAAATTCATAATTTAAATTTTACCAAAAAATTCTTAATGTGTGGTTGTTGTCCCTTACTAATGATTGTTCTGTTTATTAAAATTATTGAAGATATTCTTATGTGTTTTTTTTCTCTAGAAAGAGTCGTAACACTATCTTTTCTATCGATATTTTCCAATGAAATATTCTTTATTTCATTACTTTGTAGATAATTTAAAATTTTCGCACTGGTTTTGTCTTTTATGTTTTCTAATTACCGTGGCATAATTTATAATTTGTTTCTGCTCTTTGCTAAAACGGTTAAGAAAACATTTTGAATTTTTCATAGAAACATGTTTTCTGACTGTTAAAAGAATATTGACTTCTAGTATATTCGTATCACAACCAGAAAATATTGCCTGTAAAATTGCTAATGGAGGAACTTATTAACATAATTATCCTCTGGAGAAGGGAAGTGTATGCATATTACATGCCTCTACATTTTAAATCTATTTTTAGTCTCTTTTATAGATAATTTGAAAGGTATATAAGCATTTATTACTAAAATTGTCTGAGTGCTTTATGGTGCTCAAGGTTTAAAAATACTAAATCCTCTATTTCTAGTTGCTTTATAGTGCAAGTACCATTTTGCTTTGTGTCATTAGTCCCCACCTCTCACACTGCTGCATTGGGGATCACTTTTCTAACACGTGAACTTTGCGGGGGTATGTGTGTATCATTTGAATAAAATGAAGTAAACTTTACTGAATTCGTATATCTCAGAGCATGTTAGAGAGAACAAGTTTTAAAAACTGCATGTTTTTCCTGCTAAAATTAAATTGAACATTAATTCATTCTTGTAAGTGACAAAAGTGAAAATCCCTAGCATTAATAATCACCCTGAGACAATCTTTAGGGGATAACCTGTAATTCAGATGTCTTCATGGCCTTTTCTAATACTGTATCAATGGCTTCAAACCAGAAATTGCAATTCTAGTACATAAACAAAAGATACGCTGGCAGATTGTTTCACTGAATGAATTTTAGCATTTGGCTGCACAATATTAAGAGACATTAGAAAGAAAATATGTTTAAAAAAATAGTTTAAAATGAAAGTATAGCCTTATGAATAAAGTGGCTTAATGGATATGCCCCTCCCTTAAGGGGAAGCAACAACATAAACAACAAAATTATTTCTACAGAAATACTTGCTAATATCGTGAATAAAATAGCCACGGAAAATTGATTGTCACATCCTTAAAAAGCAATAGAAGCCTTTTCCTAAGAGGACATGAATGCATTTCAAGCAGGACTGTGAGCTCCATGTCCAATGATTTTCTTAAAACAACTAAGATTAAAGACTCACAACTGAACATAAATTAGGACTATAATCCTACCATTCTTTGTATCACATACTATGAGTCATAAGATTCCTTCAAAGAGTAAATCTAAAAAGATTTAGATTTAAATTGCCTCTCAAATTCTTCCCTTAAAAAAAACCTGTAACTGAGGCGGGTGTGGTGGCTCACGCCTGTAATCCCAGCACTTTGGGAGGCCGAGGCAGGCAGATCACGAAGTCAGGAGATCAAGACCATCCTGGCTAACATGGTGAAACCCTGTTTCTACTAAAAATACAAAAAATTAGCCAGGCATGGTGGTGGGCGCCTGTAGTCCCAGCTACTCGGGAGGCTGAGGCAGGAGAATGGTGTGAACCCAGGAGGCGGAGCTTGCAGTGAGCCGAGATCATGCCACTGCACTCCAGCCTGGGCGACAGAGAGAGACTCCATCTCAAAAAAACCAAAACCAAAAACAAAAACAAAAAATCTGTAACTGGAACTCTTGGGCCTCTTACTAGCAAATATATGTTCCTTCTTTGTAATACAACTCCAAAAAAAAATTAATAGGAGAAAAGTATAAAAGTTTGATGGTGAAGTCAAAAGCTCTTCACACATACCCTTTCTACAAATTCATGGGGACTCCTTCATCCATGGATCACTAGTATATCAACTGCACCCAAAACCAAAAAAAGACTGAAGCCTATTGTGGAATATTTCATGCAAAAGTGACTTGTAATTCAACTCATTAGGTCTTTAACCGTCATGTCGGCGACTGCTAAAAAAGTTTCATGGGTTTATGAGTTATAAACAAGTTTGTGATCCTTTACTTTTTATGGGTACTAGCTCAAATACCATTCTGTCTTCAGTAATTCCTGGGGTCACCCATTTTTGGTTGACTGGTAGACTTGTTCTTCCTTCCTTAGTTTTCACTTAGATCCACACAATCAATATTTGTCTTCACACAGGAGAATAAGCAATATCTCTGGACTGTCATACCCCTAGGGTTTACTGAAACTTTCTTGTATTCTAATACATCACCAACCAACACCGAAGAATTTAACATTCTCTTATGATTCTTACTTAATACAAGACATAAATGACATATTGCTATTTACAAAACAACAACGTTCTCTAACTGACTCTTTTTGTTAAACACTTTACCTAAGAAATAGCAAAAATATTCAAAGAGAAATTGAAATTCTGCCATGGGGGAAAAAATGCATTATTTAGAATATGGTATATTTCAAGAAGGTACGTAATTCAAAGAGATTATAATCTATCTCAAAATTTCCTGAATTAATTACCAAAAAAAACAGCTTTGCAGATATTTTAAACTGGCTAAGCATTGTAGATACCAAGCGCCAAACTCTTCTGAGGTCACATCCTTTTTCATATAATCTTATCAAGTTTTCTATTCTTGAAACTCTACTCCAGGAAAGTAAAAATGAAAGGCCTTTTGTGAAAGAACGCTTAGAAACAGTGACATATGTAGCATATTTGCTCCTAAATGGTTTTTTAAAAACTTACCTCCAAAACAAAATGATTATTAGTTATACTTAACAATAATAACAATAACGTACAGGAAAAAAATACAGACAATGATTATATTATGCATAAATTTACATATATAATGATGCCAGGAAAGTTGTAAACAGACAAATATGAAAGTAAACATTACAGTAAAAGGACAGAGTTAATAAGTATTTTATTCTTTGGAAAAGATTAAAAATGTGTACTTATCTACTGGTCTGTTGCAGCAATAAAATAATATTATACTTTATGTTTTCGTATTTTAACTACTGTAAATTTGTTAATAATATTGTCAAAAGTAATGTTATTTGTACATGTTTGATCAATAGACAGTACAGCCAAAGCAGTAAATTTATATTTTCTCATTGTTGATTGAAAAATGTCATAGTTTTATAAATATTACTTCATAATGATTGAAAAATGTCATAGTTTTATAAATATTACTTCACACAAGTTTATTTCACACGAAGCAACAAGTATACAAATAGAACAAGCCTTAAACACTGAGACGAGTTTTTGGCAGTGTTTTCTAGGTACTCCACTTGACAACATAGTCCTGAAATTATAATAGTCTCCATGTTTTTGTTTGTTGGGGGCGAAGTCTACCAGTTTTCCAATGTCTTCACATTTAAAAATTTTCTATCTTAACCAGAAAAATTATCACAAATGTATAATTGACTTCCAAAATTTTCTTATTATGCAAAAATAAAATAATATAACTGAATCAAAGTGATCTCTGACATTAATTTGATTAATTGCTTTAGAACATGTATCTAGGAATTGAAATAAGTAATTCAAACACTGACATTCATATGTCTTCTGAAGCATTCAAACACTGACATTCATATGTCTTCTGAAAATATAGGTCCATTTGATTTTATTATCCAATTAAATTCTTTTTTACTTAATGCTATTGTTGTATAGCTAATGGTATTCTTGAAAATTTCTGTGCATCAATTTTCAGAAAACTTATTAAATGTTGTATTACACTGTGCGTATTCAAGGTTATATCTGACTTCTTACAAATATTTTCGGAACCTGATTAACCTCAACTAAAGTTTTATACCAGGAAAAAAACCTCAGAAACAAACAAACAAAACTTCATGTATCAGATGTATAAGATATCAAAATTGGAGTTCCTCCTTGTTTTCTGCATTTTAAAATAGATTCATAGTACTTTAAAAGTGGAGGTTTTCAAAATGTATTATTGTGAATACAGCTTTACACTGAGCACTACATCTTTTCTGGCAAAAATATTTTCACTGATACCTTATATTCTGTAGCATTTTTCGTTGATGACATGAGGCTGAAAATAATAATTCTCTCCAAAAAAAAAAAAAAAGCCACACATAAAGAAACACGTCAAAAGACTGAACTCCACAAGAGTGAATGTGATATACCATTGATAATTTTGAATGTATTATATAAAACAGAAACATGTAGTACCACATAGGCTGTAATTCTTTAAATTAACTTCCATATCTGATTAATGGATAAGTACTAAAATTAACTGATTTGAACCCTTCATATTTATTATATGTATTTTAAATATACAATATGTGAATGAAAACACACATATTTGTATATAGACATATACATACAGTTGACCCATCGTATCCATGAATTCTACATCTATAGATTCAACCAACAGTGGATCAAAAATTAAAACACACACACACACACACAGAGTAAAAAATAAAAACACAATTTAAAGAGAAAAATAAAAAATACAGCATAACTATTTACATAGCGTTTACATTGTATTAGATATTATAAGTAATCCAGATATTATTTAAAGTATATGGGAGGATGTGCATAGGTTATATGAACATAATATGTCATTTTTTAATCAGGAACTTGAACATCTACTGATTTTGCTTTCCACAGGAGGTCCTGGAATCAACTCTCTCGCAGAAAGCAAAGAAAGACTGCGTATACTTTCTGCAAAACAGGATCAATTGTTTAGAATTTAAAGCAAAAAAAAAAAAAAAAAATGTATTTTTTGTGTTTTCTTTTTCCGGGAGGTATATTTTATCACAGGCGTTGTTTAGAATTGCTGGTTCATTTCTTCCATCAACCAAAAGCTATTCATATATCAAATACGAAGAAAGCAAACCATGCATTTGAAATTTCAATTCTGATTCATGTTCTTTTCCAATTGTAAGATGATGTGACTAAATACTGAAAGAGACACTCAGTCTCAGTACCAACAGGAAATACCATGCCTTCCAAATTATCCACCTAAGAAGTCTCTGAGTGTCCTAAAACATGGAAGCTCATTTCTTGAAAGAGGCATTGAGAAAGAAACCTTTCTTAAGCTTCTATGGGTTTGGCCTTGTAACTGTTAACAACTAGTATAACTGAAAAATTGCAACATATTAATCCTTAGGCTTATGTATTACCATTTTTAAAAATCATCATTTCTTCTGGTCTATATTATAGGTTGAAAATTTGTAGAAAGCCTCTAGAAGTAAACAAAACTCAGAAGATGAGAGATGACTTAACATTCTCAAATCAAACATAACTCAACATTCTCAGGTCAAGCAGTTGATGGGACAAAGCAGACAACTGCCACCCAAAACGATAAAACAAGATTAATTTTCTGTCATGTCAATTTATTTATTTCCTTTTGGTTTACTACTTATTATCATTCTCATGATATTTTGTTACCTCTGTGACCACTTAGTCTCTCTCAGTTGTTTTTGAGTATCTTCACCATATTGTTCTTCACCTCATACCATCTGCTGTCACCTAAGGAAAGGCAAAACTCTCATGTTTTCCTCAAATTATAGTTTCTAATCTAAATCTAACTGATGGGCAAATTTTTCATATGCCATTTAATTCTAATGACATAAATTTAATAGCTATCTCTTTCACCACTTAAAAGGCATATTGTATTTGCTTCTACAGGTTCCCTCTGATATATAAATTGTCCTGTCATTAGTAATGTCAATCTTTAATCTTGTAAAAATTGACTTTACCCTCTACTCCTAGTCAAGAAAATACTTTCACTAAAGTAATACAAGAGTTGTCAACAGAAAATAGCTCACTGCAGTTACCATTTTTACCATAGCCAGTTTATCCTCTTAAGATAACTTTTAACCTGTAGTTATTATTTATTTTTACTCAAAAAATTTGCCTGCATTCAGATACTAATAGTTGGCTTGCTTTCCTAGTAATAAACAATACTTATGCTCCCAATTCTTTCTGGACCTAGTAGGGTACAACATCTCATGTTGAAGCCAGGCTTGCCTGGCTTATTGCATACTCATCTGTGCTGTGTATAATATTTCAGGCAATTATTAGAAGCTTTCATATATCTAAAACTACTGTCATATATTTTTCTTAAAAAGATACTCAAAAGTAAGGCAAGCATGCCTACCTATTCAGGAGAGCTCCCAGGAAGAATAACTGACTCCCTCTTCATACGTAATGTGTGAGCCACATTTTCAATGATACAATAACAAAATTGGAAAATGTTTTTTTTTCAAATTTGATTTCTGAACCTAGGAAAAGAAATCAATTATGGTATTTATGTTTTAGAGATTCTCAAAAGTACTTTATACTGATTAACTGGTTTCATAAACCACCAGCTATCCCTTGATTCATCTTCATTAACAAAGAAAGAATTTTTCTGGGCGCAGTGGCTGCTCATGTCTGTAATCCCAGCACTTCAGGATGCCGAGGCAGGTGGATCTCAAGGTCGGGAATTCGAGACCTGCCTGGTCAACACACTGAAACGCTGTTTCTACTAAAAATACAAAAATTAGCCGGGTGTTGTGGCGGGTGCCTGTAATCCCAGCTACTCAGGAGGCTGAGGCGAGAGAATCTTTTGAACCCAGGAGGCGGAGGTTGCACTAAGCAGAGATGGCGTCACTGCACTCCAGCCTAGACAACAAGGTGAAACTCTGTCTCAAAAAAAAAAAAAAAAGTATTTGTGCTATATAAAATTCCTAGTGCACTTACATAAATATGTGACTTATCTAAAATAAAAGAACAATTGAGTCTAAAAAATAACCTAGCTAGATGTTAGAACACATGTTAATAATTAGGATTTGTTGTCTAGTTCCATAACTGTGAAGCCATTGTCACATTAGATAATTCAATAACTCAACATGCTACAAAAAGAATAGGAAGGACACACTCTTGTCCAACTGTAGACAACAACTTTCTTATCAACAGAATCTTAAAAACCATGTGAATCTGACCTCAACAAATTAAAATCCTGTGTCTTAAATGCAGCCTGATATCAAATGCTGTTATCAAAAAAAAAAAAAAAAAAAAAAAAAAAGTGGCTGAGAGAGGAAGAAAAATGCCCGTTATAGGATCCAGTTGATAACAGAAGAAAAACAGCTAGCATGGAGTCTTTCCTCCTGGACATGAGCGGTTTCACAAAATATAAACATCGTAAGAAGACGCTTCACTGACTTGATGGAACAAGGATGGAACAAGACCAAAACAAGAACACTCTATAATCATTGTTAAATTATATCTGAAAATAGCCAAATACAAGGGCACCATTCTGCAATAACAAAGCCCAAATAATTGTCTCACTGGAGATATATATGATAACAGATAGATAGATAGATAGATAGATAGATAGATAGATAGATAATGTGTGTAAACATACATACATACACTTATACACACATATCACACACACACACACATAAAATCTCTTCCTTTCCTACTAGTACCTAATCTGGAATAGACCACTACTTCTTTGAGTGCTCTTCTATGCCATTTAATTACTGGCTCACACCTTATAATATCCTCTCCTTATAGAGACATCTCTTGACTCCTCCAACTATATTGCTATAGCAAAATAATTAATTTAACTGTGATTGATCCCAGCTGTGATTTTATGGGTATTTGGCCCTGGGCATTAGTAATGTCAATGACTAATTGAGTAAGAGGTCACTAGAAATATAACATATGGATATTCTGGTTAGGTAATACTTAATCAAGTGTTGTTGGCAGAAGCCTAAATCAACTCATACTCATTTTTCAGACCTAAGCCAATTTGCAAAGAAAAACTCAAATGGAGCTGGGGCTTTTTGAAGCAGAGGCCTGCACTGTGGCAATAGCGGCAAATAGTACACCTTTCCTAGCCCAATATGTGACCACTTACCTGTGAGTCTGTTCAAAATAAATAGCTATCATTGTAATATAAGATACTTTCTGTCATGAAATAAGCAATGACCTTTTCCCCCTTGGGGGAAAGACTCTTCTAGCAAAGATATTTCAAGCCCTCCTCACAGGGCTTTTGTCATATGGTCTTATCTATTGCCCTGATTTCCCTTTTAAACATCATCTCTGATTAAGGGACAGACTGCTTGACCAAGGATATACAGACAAGGGGTCACACCCATAGAATCATTTTACCATGTGCTCCATAATTCAAAAGCAGCTGGTTTCACAGAATTGTGTTATGACCCACAGGATGCTCAATTTCAATGCCAGCTGGCAGACAACTTCCTAAGGTTGGAGTACTTTCCTAAATAATTCAGTTTATAACATAATCAGTAACCAGTAAAGGATGCTATATGTTTCATAGGCAGAAATATAGATCCACAAACCAAGGGATTTAAGATAGCTATGGTCCTTCTTATAGCTATATCAAACAAGCCACAAGTTTCCACAGGTTTGAAGGTTCTATTGTGTACAAAGAAATGCTTGCACCATGGAATGTGGCAATTAAACCATCCTTTTGGAATCAGAGACAGCTCTTTGACCATTACAGGTTCCCCATGCCACCTATCATGGTATGAGGCTCAACACACTGGGTAGCTGGTTTGCCTGAATCTCTAAGCAGAAAACGAGCTACTCTCTTCTTATAGTCTCTTGCCCAGTATTCTTTGTCAATTGAAAAGTAATGAAACTCTATAAAGACAATGCTAACAAGGATTCGGATGTTACATCAATTTTGGTCATTTAGTCAGAGAATCAGGCGCTTCCTAGGTAATGGCAGAGGGTAAAAAAACATAGAATGTATGGTAGAAAAAGAAGCTAAGAATAACAATTAAAGCCTTATATTCAGCTGCAGTAGCTATGTTTTATGTTATTTATTTATGGCTACTCCTTTTTATTTACTATTTTACATGAAGGACACCAATGGTGAATAATATTTATATTTTAGTCGAAAATGTGACCTAATTGCCAACACCCCATTGGATATGGTAGCTAATGAAAAGTTACGTATCTTCTGTTTGGGGGATAAAAATGTACACTCAAAGAAGAGGAATATTTTATTTTAATGAATGTGTAATAGATGTTCCTATTTTCATGATACATGTAATATTTTGATACATTGATTAGTGTGTAAAGATCAAAGCAGGATAATTGAGATATTCACCACCTTAAATATTTATATTTACTTTATGTTAGGAACATTTGAATTAGTCTCTTCTAGCAATTTGGAAATGTCCTAAAGATTACTGTTAACTATAGTATGAATGTTTTTTGACAGACAAAATATAAAGACTGAAAGTGACACCTTATGTTATGAATGTTATTCTCTACTTTCTGCATCCTATTCTATGACTGAGAGGTGGACTTTTATTGGCCACATCAATGGATTGATTACTTTCAATTTTATGATGAGATTTTAAGAAAAAGAGATGTTGACAGGGGATAAAGAGAATGGGCAAAGAGAGTTAGACGTATTTAGTCCCCCCACTCTCTCCTATTCTGCCATATCTCTCCGCATTGGTTGTGTTAATCTTATGAAGGAGAAAGTTCTTGACAAGTGATCCTTTCCACACAGCTCTCCCTGTCTGTCTCTCTGTCTTTCTTTTTCCCTGTCTCTATAAATAGACACTGTATTACCACTTGCTCCTTTTCTTAAAGTCGGCCCCACACCTTTGTAACTACTTTAACTCTTTTCAGATTTTAGAATATTTGAGAGTACCATTTCTTTTTTCCAAAAGCTTGATACACTAACTTCCGCAAGCCAGTTTCATCGTATTTTTACAACTACTGGATGTTCATGACTTTTTCAATTCTTATAGTGGTTTCTTTCACTCTCTAACAAATTATGATTAAATATGTGTGTTATCTGTGCTATTTAATTTTGCTCTACCCCACAAACTATGTTTTCTATTTTTTTATGACTCCTCCTTTTTATTTAATATTTTGCATGAAGAACATCAATGGTGAATAATATTTATATTTTAGTTAAAATGTGACCTATTTGCAAACATTTCACTGGGTATGGTAGCTAATGAGATGTTATGTATGTTCTATTTTGGGAATAAAAAATTATACATTTTATAATTAATTTCTTCACCTTTTTCCCTCTTTATCATTATAGCATTTTTGAGATTTTCAAATATAGCTTAAAATTGTTTGCTCCAGTCTCTTACTTTGTTTTGTGCTAGAAAACATGAACTCAGTCTCAAAAATATTTAATGCTTCTTTTCAAATTCACACTTGTATATTCAACACATATTTATTGAGCATCTACTCCATGCAAGAAACTGCCCTAGCCATTGCAAATAGTAAACAAAATATTCTAAGGACTCCGAATGGACTAATATTCTAGTAGGGAGAGAAATCATACAACATAAACATAGAAACAAATGTGTAATTTAGTCACATTAATATTTTTGTCTATTTTGACTAAATTCTATATTTAAAGTATATTGATCATGAATTTTACATTCCTCAAACTCTATAGAATGTGTAACACAAAGAGTAAACCTGAATGTAATCTATGGATCTCAGTTGGTAGTACATTAATATTGATTCATGTATTATAACAAATGTACCACACTAACGCGAGGTGTTGATGATAAAGCAAATAGTTCACAAATAATAATAGAATATAAATTATACTTTATTGATAATTTCAAATAGTCAATTGATTCTTATAGAATGCTGTTATTGATTTGGGTCAAATTGTTATATCTGTAGTGTAGGGGAGATTAAATTTTACCTCTACTGTCTAGAGTTTTTCAGTTGGACATGACAGTTACATTGAGAAAAGACAGCTGAATAGAAAAAACCTATACAATTTATTTAATACAAGTTTTATGCTCAATCAAGACTTCATAATGAAATTAAAATCCAATGACACAGAGTCGAACACCTGTACACTGAATTAGATCAAAAGAAAGTAAATAGTGAAAATGTTGCATTGTAAAGGAACTGGAGCTATGGTATACAGTGATTAATTGAGTAGAGAAGTTACTAGGAAGATAAGGGTTATTTGATAAAGTTTGTTTTTACAGATTTTTCCAGCCTCAGCTTCCCATCCTAGATGATAAGAATTTACAGTCCTGGAATAAGGAAAACATCATCCTTCTTATTGGAATTTTATTCCCTGCTTTTTGAAAACAGAAGGAAGGTCAGAATGTTTACCTTGCATCTGCTGTATTTCAAGTGCCTTTGACTCAAGATACTCAGTGTACCAGAGTGGCATATTTTGAGGTGGCATGTTCTGATATCTTTCAATAGACAGCCTGTGGTTACACCAGATGAACAAGGGTAGTTTTGACATTAAATTTGGTTGATATTTTCTTTGCATTAACAAGTAAGAGAAAAATGAAATTACAAAGCCATATGTTAGGCATTCACTTGTTCAATGACCACGTGTGTGATTAATTTGCTAAAACACATCATATTTTTCAAATATTAGAAAGACATCTCTTTAAATCTTCTGTGCCATTTAGAATGTAATGATTACAGTTAAGACAGTTTTGAGCTTAATCTGTGTTGTTAACACTTTCTTCAGTCCTGATATGTAGCATTTTCCAATTTCAGGCTGCTAAACTACTATTAGTTACAATCAGGTTGTGAAAGCCTTGCAGAGTCCAAAAATGCCTGCTCTCCAATGGTGGAGAGCATGTGGCCATGGAAAGAAAGGTAGAGGAAGAATCTCTCAGAAAATGAAAAAGTCGCTGCTCTTCCGTGAGATTTGGAGTTTGTTGTTGACCAGGGGTCATGAAATATTTATCCCTCTTATTTCTAAATGAAATTTTACTATGCTAACTAATATACAATTGCGTATGTGATACACTGCAAGGAAATAACCTGAAGAATTTCATACATGACCCAAAGAATCTGAACTTTAAGGTGGATGCAGCAAATGAAGTAGGATCTGTATTGTTTTATATAGAAAGTGGGAGAGTTTATATTCTTTAAAAAGATGAGATGAGTGTGCAGGACTACTTGGAAAGGGAATGGACTGGATTATGGAAGAAGCTTTTAGTTGAAACCCAGGAAACATGTTCAACTTATCTTTGGTAATTAAGACCTTAATTTTTATGGGGCATATCTTCACCCAGAAAAAAATATTCATATATGTAAATAAACATATGCGGGTATGCCTGTCTCTGTGTGTTCACACATTATATTTCCTTACCTCTCCTGCAACCACATGTGGCCACGTGCACAACATGACTGAATTCTATCCAATGAGATGAAAGGTAACTTCTGAGGGATGTAATATCTCTAATGTGTTCTAAAAGTAAAAGATGAATTTTTCTTCTCCTTCTGTTGAGGATATTTATAAGGAGGGAAGCTATCATGAATCACTTGGATAAGGACAACATTCTAGGCTTGGTATAACCTATAAACCACAGAGAAGAAGCAGTAATGAAAGGAGGCTGCCTCCACGATACATATTCGAACAGCCTTGGAGCCTTACATAAGGAGCAATGGCAGTGAATGCCTGAGGGCCATTGGTTGTTAAATTTAACCTGTGTTAAATCCAAGCACAGGTTTTTTGCTACACTGCTACTACCCAGAGCAAACAAGCAATGATTGTCAGAAGAGTATGGGGGAGAAGCAAGAGAAACATCTTTGAAAGTTTTTCTCCAATCTACCCTCTTAAATCTTATTCCAAAATTTCTCTTCTTTGGGCTGTGGCAACTCAATGTCCACACAGATGTTAATTAAAAACATTCTTTAATCTTCTTAGAGATTTGTCAAGTTTTTGGATGCTGCCTGTGTTCCTGGAATTCAGATTTATTTTGCCTCTTGATTCTAGATTCTCCTCAGTATTGATTTTGAGGGAAGGAGCCAGCAGTCTGTGGCAGCTTGGCCTATCTTCACAGAAACTAAACTATAGAGGTCTGTATATTTTCTCTCTCTCTAAAAAAAAAAAAAAAAAAAAGAAAAAGAAAAGGACAATTGTGCAAGAAGTTGAAGAAAACAAAGAACATGCCATTCAACTTGAACCTGAACACTTCAATTTTACTTACTTTGATTGCTAGTTCTTGAGAGATATTTCAAACAACCCACCTTGTAGAGTTGCCTAATTATCAGTAGTCAACTAAACCTAATTGCTACGAGTCCATTAAGATTTGTAAATAGCATAAATCTACATGCAAATTAGAGCTTTAGATGATATATTACTGTCATAGAAAACCACAAAAGATTAAGAAAGTTGAATAAAGGCTCACTCCTATAGTTTTGTCTGACCATTATTACGGTTAATTGAAAAACTAGCAGTGTCATAAGTGCTATCACTCTCCTGGTTAGTACTATGCAGTTTGTAAAAGATGAGACCCCCTTCAAACTCACCTCAAATATTAATGTTTGCTTGGAGTTATTTAGAATCCATGAAGGCCAGAATAATTGACTTTATTCCTTCATTTCTTATTTAATATAAATCAAAGTTTTAAGTCTAATGTTCAAATGTAATTTAAAATTAGTTCTGAATTATATAAGGTTGTCCAAATTTTATATTGTCTTATGTTTTTCATTTCATAAATCCAAAAAGTGATTTATTACTTTCAATTTATTATTGTGTCGTATAGGTTCAGAAAGCAAGTCTCCCTTCTAAATTAAAAATGCTCTATAATTAGGTATTTTTAAGTATTTCTGATGCTTTTTGATTTACTGTATTTGCTCTATGAGCAAAAACATAAAATAAATAATTCTTCTAATATATGGGAGAGCTGGTAAAGTTTTTCTACCATGAGTCTGACAGAAATGAGACTTAATCACTTTATGAATGATTTTTTAATTTGGTAATCTTTCTGCTCAATTGAGACCAGCAAGTTTTTAAACATAACTGGGTCAGAATATTTTATTAGAAGTCCGTGCACTCATGTACATGCTTAAAACAATTTATCGTTACCATTTCCATTTGAAAAAGTTTTACTGACTTAATTTACTGTACAGAGTATGATTTGGTAGGATCTGATGCTTTTGCTCTTTGGTTAGTTTGCAATACAGATTTATTCCTATTTCTTTTTGCCTTTACATTCATGCTCAATTTCATTGAAATGCATAATTAACTAAGTATTCAGCTGCTTGAGTTACAAAGGAAAAACACTACAATGTCTGTTTGTATTTATAATCACTCTAGTAGTAAAATATTGTAAAGTATAAGAAAAAAGAGTGTAAACAAATAGAAGTGAATGAATACATGAGTGTGTTTTGATATGTTTAACAGAAAATTTTTAAATTTAAAAATGCTAAAAATAATGATAAGAATGTAAAATAAACAGTTCAACTTTTTAAAGCTGTGATTTTTAAACTATGGTTATTATTTTTTTTTTCTGTGCTTAAAATCAAAAGTGAATCTTTTAACAGTTACCATATCTGGCATATGGCAGGCTCAAATTTTAAGAGAAATTCTAAAATCATCAACATTACTTACCCTAAAATTATGATTGTTTTGATAAAGGTATTTAAATGACAGTTTAATGGAGAAACAATTAGTTTAATTCCACTGAATACTGTTGCATTTCTACATAATGACTGGGCTTACTCTTTCATCAATCAAACAGTTATGAAAGTCAATTATGTGTAAGAAGATGACAAGGTATTGAGGATTCAAAGATGAGTATGAAATAATCAATGCCCTTGGGATCTATCCAAGATGTGCCTTAATTCCAGTTGAAAGAACACTTGGCAAATCAGACATCAATCTCTACCTCTCTTAAAAATGTTTGGTGCCTTTGATTTTCTGTTTCATCTCATGTTCAATTTATTATTTCCTGCATATTTCCAAATTTCTACAAACTTGTGCTTCGCTTTTATAAGTTTTTATACTATTGCCTTCAATTCTCATATTAGTGTTATCCTCTATCTCTCTCCCATCAAAGAACCTAAGAACTTTCCTTATTTTGTTTAATGTTCCAAATATGTGTATTTTTTATATTCAGTAAAAGGTGAAACTAATAGATAAGTACCTGACCAAAATTTGTTGGAATTTTCTGGCCACTAATAGGCTAATAGGTAAGCATAGTTTCATAAGATTTGTTCTTAGGACACTTGACCAGTGTAGGGAGCAATGTACCACCTTTAAGTATATACACAAATCTGAAATTTCCAAGGCAATAATTGTTTGTTTGAATGTTACTAAGTAATCATGTCTTTAAGATAGATGCATCAATTTTCCACCAAATTTTAATATTTCATTATTTGTGTTATTTTAACTGCTTAAAAAAATAAACTTTACTGAATACCTTTAATCTGACTTAGTTTATACATGTAAAAACCCTAATTTAATTGACTCTTCCATAATTATTTGTTGTCAGATACTCATTTTAACAGATGAAGAAATTAACACAGAGACATGAGTTTTTGTCTAGAAAAAGGATGAAAGGAGGTTCAAAACACATTTGGTCGTAGAGTGGTTTACTACAAACTGCTATTAATTACAGTGTCTTCTAGGCAAAAAGAGATTTGATAACTGATTTGACATAAAATATAACTGGAATTTTTTTGTAAAATGTTATTTAATTAACCCTGGCAATTATGGTAAATTCATTAATAAAAAAGTCTCAAAAATATACTCCTAAAAGCTTAATAATATGTACTTAACTTATACACTCTAGTACAATTGTTCAATATCTAAGTGTTAGAATTAGGCTGCCTGAGTTCCAACATTACTTGTGCTTTTAATTAACAATGTGATGTCTATTTAATTTACTTTTCCAAAACTCAATATTTTTTCTATTTTCTAATATTTAATATTGTATCCATAAGTTTGCTTTTAAAATTAAATGAAAAGTTTGTAACATAGAGCACATTACATAGCAAATGTCCATTAATATTAGCTGTTGTTTTCCTTTAGATAAACTATTTTGCAAGAGTAATTATATTCTTTGTTTTTCCCAGTTTTCTGAATTCAAAGAATAAAACATTCACATTTCATTGAAAATTCTATCATTGTATAAAACTACACTTGCAAAATACATTCATAAAATTTTCCTTCAATGAATACATAATTTATAGAAGTCAATTTAAAAGAATTTGATAAATGCCTACATTAAAGTCAAGCTCTTAGGGCAAAAGATACATATTATACCATTTCCTACCCTCAAAGTAGTAATGGACCAGTTTGAGAATCAGAAAAAACAGCAAATCTTTAAATACTATGCTAATAAAGGGAAAAGCGCAGATAGAAATGAAGTAGAGCAGACCAATGTTATTGAAGATTATATGTCAGTGTGGGAGTTCATTTCTGTCTGTGTGTGCATGCATACATGTGTGTATATTAAGTGAGGAATCAAGTTTCTGATGCCAAAGAAATAGTACATAGAAATATAGGGGGATGAATGACAGAATATATTTAAGGAATCCACAAGCATAAAGAGAAGCTTGGATACAGTAACTAGAAAGTCCTCATGATCTTGGTCCTGACCGAGTGGATTGATTCTTCTCAGACATACATGTTTGCTCATTGAAGTGTGCAAAAATTGTAGTAGAAAATACAGGTTTACATATCTCAAAGGTAAGAAGTAAGAATTAATCTATTTCTTTATCTGCTTCTTGGTCATGTTTGCAAAGTCCAACAATTTTCTCTCATTACATAAACTTGGGTTCCCTTCATACTCTTGAATCAATCCATGTATAATGTGGGTTGAAAGGCTTATATTTTCCAAACTTGAATTAGAACCTCACAGCTAATTCTGCAGTATTGCTCAAATGAACTACTTGTACTGACAGAGGGAAGATGACTTGCTCTCCCACAACAACTAATTGTATTGTCAGAAATTTAAACACATATTTGATTGTCTAAAAAAACAAACTAAACAGCAAATTGGAACAAAACAAAATTCAGAAATTGCTGAAGTCAGGGGGTCATAGCACTTGCATATGCTTTATGGATGAATTTCATGTGGACTAGACTGAGGCTATTATACATTTTCAAATAATAGATACCAGGGACATAAGCTCAGACACTGATAATGAAGATGAAGAGAGGGGTCATATCAATGATATTTAGTTTTCAAATCAGTGAATGGATAAAGATATTTGATATGGGGAGTCTGGTTCCAAAATAGCGGCATCGAAGCAAGATGGTCTCACTTCCCCCAAAAGAAAACCAAAAACAAATAGACAGTGCCCAGATTATCACCAGCAATATGCCAGAAATCAAATATGAACATGAGTTGGTTGTTACGGCCACAGAAAAGTGAAAAATCTCTGAACAGATGGTAGGAGAATCAGACTTCCACATCCACAATGGTACCAAGTATGTAGAAAATTGTTCCATATCTTACAGCTTCTACACTGGAAATAGTTACATCAAGGTGAACAACCAACTATCCCAACCATCCTGAGTCCTTGAAAGGAAATCTGTTCTTGCCTTAACTCACAGAAAGCACTGAGTGCCGGAAAGAATACTCCTGAAGACAGGCAGAAACAAAAGGGGAAGGCAAGAGTACCATCCCCAAACTCTAAAAACTCTGCTCTGTAACTTGGCCAAAATGACACCAAATCAGAGTGGCTGTTCAGCAGCACCATATTGTAAGAGGTTCATTTGAAATGTTTCCTAGGTACAAACCCCTAGTGAGTATTCTTACACTGCTAGAATATCTCCTTTGGGACCTCCCTCATTTCAAAAAGGCAGTGCTATGATTGTTTACCAGAGTCAATGTGAATCTGAGCCTAAGGCACCACCTAGAGCCAAAAAGGATTCAGTGACCTAGCAGTAAAGAGCCTCTAAGCAAATATATCAAATAAAAACCAAAACAAACCAGAGAACACTGGAATAAACAACTAATCTTTCAATGTGAAGACATATATGTACATACACAAGAAACTGCAGTAAACAAGGAACCATGATGTCCAGAAATGGACAAAGCAAGAAACCAATGACTAACCCCAGTGAAATGATAAAATTTCAGCTCTTTGATAAAGAATTTAAAACTGCAGTTTTAAGGAAGCTCAGTGATCTTCAAGAAATATAGAAATTTCTCATCAAACAAAAATCTAGGACCTGATGACTTCACTGCTGAATTCTACTAAATATTTAAAGCATAATTAAGACCAATTCTATTCAAATTCTTCTAAAAAAAGTGATAAGGAAGGACAGCATTCAAACTTATTCTATGAGGCCAGCATTATCCTGATACAAAACCTAAGCAAGGAAACAACAACAAAGAGGAAAACTACAGGCCAATATCACTAATGAACATAGATGCAAAAGTTCTCAACAAAATATTAGCTAATTGAACACATTACACATTAAAAAGATCATTCACATGATCAAGTAGAATTCATCTCACTAATGCAAGGATGGTTCAATATTTGTTCACCAGTAAAGATATACATCACATTTACAGAACCAAGTACAATGCTATGTAATCATCTAAATTGAGGCAGAAAAAAAATCAATAAAATTTAGCATTCCTTTATGATAAAAATGCTCATTAAACTAGATACAGAAGAACATACTCCAAAATAATTAAGGCCATATATGAAAAAAGTACAGCTAACATTGTAACTAATAGGGAAAATTGAATACCTTTTGTCTAGGATCAGGAACAAGAAAAGAATGTCCACTTCTACCACATGAATTCAAAATAGCACCTGAAGTCCTGGTCAGAGCAAGTAGGCAAGAGAAATAAATAAAGAATATCCAAATTGAGAAAAAAAAAAAAGTTAAATTAAAGGGCATACAAATTGGAAAAAAAAAAAAAAGAAGTCAATTAATTTACCCATGCTCACAAATGACATTATCTTATTCTTTGAAAAATTTAGACTCCACCAGAAAAACTCTTAGAAAAGATAAGTTCTATAATGTTGCAAGATACAAAATTAAGATATAAGTATCAGTAGCATTTATACTTACTAACAGTGAATAATCTGAAAAATAAATCAGAAAAGAATCCCATTTACAATGGATACAGAGAATGTAAACTTCCTAAGAATCAATTTAACCAAAGAAGTGAAAAATCTATTCAAGGAAAACTATAAAACACTGATAAAAGCAGTTGAAAATTTCACAAATGAATGGAAAGATATTCCATGCTCATAGAACTAATATTGTTAAAAATAATAATACTATAAAAAGCAATTAATATATTCAATGCAACTCCTATTATAATACCAATGACATTCTTCAAAGAAATAGAAAAAGATCCTAAAATTCATGTCAAACCATGAAGACCTTGAATAGCTTGAGCAAAGAGAACAAAGCTGGAGGCATCACATTAACTGACTTAAAAATTTGTGACAAAGCTATAGTAACCAAATCAGCTTGAAACTGACATAAAACAGACTCATAAAACAGTGGGACAGAATACAGAATGCAGACATAAATCCAAACGTTTACAGCCAACTTATGTTCAACAAAAGTGCCAAGGACATACTCTGGGGAAAGGGCAGTCCCTTCAGTAAATGTTGCTGGGAAAACTGGATATTCATATGCAAAAGAATGAACTAGACTCCCTATCTCTCACCATACATAAAAAATCAAATTGAAATAGATCAAATATTTAAATATAAGACCTGAAACTATAAAACTACCAGAAGAAAACATTGGGGAAATGCTCCCCAGAGCTGGTCTGGGCAAATATTTCTCTGTAAGACCTCAAAAGCACAGGCAACTAAAGCAAAAATAGACATATAAGATTACATCAAGCTAAAAAGTTTCTACACAGCAAAGGAAACAATCAACAATTTATAGAGACAATGTATAAAATGGGAGAAAATCTTTACAAACCACCCCCTTTGACATGGAATTAATAACCCAAATATATAAGGAGCTAGAAGAGAATAACTGAAATATTTCTAGCATAAAGACAAGGCAAGATGATTCACATCTGTAATCCCAGCACTTTGAGAGGCCAAGGAAAGTGTATTACTTGAGCCCAGGAGTCTGAAACCCACCTGTGCAACGTGGCGAAACCCTGTTATCTAAGAAAAATACAAAAATTAACCAGGTGTGGTGTTGCATACTTGCAGTCCCAGCTACTTGGGAGGCTAAGTTGCGAAAGTGGGAGTTTTGCTTGAGTATGCGAGGCAGAGGTTGCAGTGAGCCGAGATCACGGCAATGCACTCCAACTTGGGTGATGGAGCAAGATCCTGTCTCAAACAACAACAACAACAATGATAATAGACAGATATTTAAGGTGATGACATTCCAAGTACACTGATTTGATCTTTACAAATTATTTGAATGCATTCAAAACTGGGAACACCTATTATGTATCAATTAGTAAGAAGGTATAGTCAAGAATAACTCCCAGACTTCTAGATGGGCCTGATTTGGGGTAAGAAGATGAAGCAGTTGTAGAAAATCTGTGCTTTCTGCATCCTAAAAGCCATGTTAAGTGCTTTGTTACAAAATTATTTCTGCTTAATCCTCATGACAACAGTAATGAAATAGAGTATTCATTCCTATTTGACAGATAAAGACACTGAGTCTTATGAACTAAAAATAAGAGAAACTTTCTCAAGGTCCCTCAGTAAGGTTGAGTTAAAATTTGGTTATAAACCTCCTTCTCTGGGAAGATACAAATATATCCAGATTTACATAAAGGGTAAATAGCAGAAATGGAGTTAATATTTAGCACAGAATATTTAGGAAAATTATGTTGAGATAAGGAATGTAAGGTGATACAAGTTATATTAATAAATAGTTACAATATTAATGAAATTTCCCTTGATTCTAAAATGGCACATTTTAAAATATTGGAACTTAAAACTATTATGTATATAGTTCAACATATGTATTTAGTTAATACTAACCTGATATAACTTGCCGTATATATTAGTTAAATCAGTCCTAACTGATAGAGCTAGTATTATATATTATTTGTGACTCTTATACTCTGCATTTTTACAAGCATCTGAAATCATAGTTATTTCACAACCTTTTGTGAATAATTTTTTGACAATTTAACAGGCAAATTGTACTTATTTCTGATTCTTAACCCTGGAATATCTTCATTTTAAGTTTTACACTTTCTCCCTTCTCTCCAGATTTTAGCTGAAAATGCTTTTAATCAGATCACCAACTCCTGCCAGATCCATTCGTCCTGGGCCATGTGAGAAGTGCCCAATTCGTGCCAAGTCTCTCAAACCAAATTCAGTTCTTCAACACCATCTACCTAGCCAATGCTTCATTTTTTCGTACACTCTTTTCACTTTTAATGTCATACTATTCAATAGGAAAATGAGATAAAAACACCATCTGTGTCCCCTATAAATAAATTCAATTTACTAGATAAAACTGCAGGTTTATTTTAGCAATATCACTTGCTTCTGCACTGGTCAGAAGGGGGTAGAGGTTGATGGGTTTGATAAATCTTGGCATACTCTCTGTCATTTCTTAGGAAAACATTTCAGAAAAGCAAGATATTTCTAAATTAACTTCATGAGGATTCTGTCTCTTACAACGCTGACCTTCTTTCCAAAAAACTGTGGCCTAATTTTCCAATGACTTTTAGGAGAAGTTACCGTGATTTCCAATAAAGTAGTGATTTTATTTTTCTTGTTTTTGTTCTTGTTGCTTTTGTTGCTGTTTTTATCCTTTATGTCTACATGTTCTAAGAAGAACCACATAGGTAAAGAAGCTTCTTAACCATTCAGTAGGCCATTAATTTCTGCTCCTCTAAGCTTGTGGTATCAATTCCTTGTCAAAGATAAGGACAGTTTTCGATACTGCTTTTTCCACTGTTATTTCTTAAACATTTAGAGATTATCATTCCATTATACCTAAATGTAGCTTAATGACACACTCTAATGTGTTATCTCCTTGTTGTGACACAGTAAATATCACAAGGCTATGAGCTTTGCAATTCTAAATTTGTTTCTAGTCTTTCACCTGGAGCTACTGGCCAAAGGAAATTCAATAAGGTTTTTGAATTCCAGTTTGCTCATATCTAAAATAGGTATACATATTTTACATATATATATACATTTTTACATATATATGTCTAAAGGGTATTTAAAATATTTTTAAAAATGTGAATGTGTTATATACAAAAAATAACATGGTTTTACTTTTATCAAGTTAGTATAAAAAATTAGAGTGCAATGTTTCTGATAATTTGTTATATATTTTACATTCTGAACTAAAATTTGTCAAAGTAGTTCTCTGAGAACTACTCAGAGAAATTGAACCTGTCTTAGACACTTTTGATACCTAAGAACCAATTTTTGATTATTATTATTATTATTTTTTTTTTTTTGACAGTGTCTTGCTCTGTCATCCAAGCTAGAGTATAGTGGTGTGATCTTGTCTCACTGCAACTTCCACCTCCCAGATACAAGTGATTTTTGTGTCTCAGCCTCCCAAGTAGCTGGAATTACAGGCGTGTGCAACCACGCCTAGCTGATTTTTGTAATTTTAATAGAGATGTGGATTTGCCATGTTGGCCAGGCTTGTCCCAAACTCGTGACCTCAAGTTATCCACCCACCTTGGCCTCCCAAAGTGCTAAGATTACAGGCATGAGCCACCACACCCAGCCCAAGACATGATACTACTATATAACACCCAAAGATACAAAAAAAGAGCTCATGGCAAGGTAATATTTGAATGTCCTGGATATATCCACAGAAGCAATATAAATTACATCTATTGAACGATAAATAAAAGAGGAGCCAGATATTTGCATAATAGGTAAAATCATTGCACATTATTTTGTAAAAGAGAACTTGGACATATTTCCACAGGAAAGTTGCATATGATTAGGCCATATTTTTTTCATACATTGATATGCACAATTATAAATCCATTAAAGTAATGCCAAGTTGGGTGGAAGTTAATAATTTTCCATTTAAGAAGCTTGACTGTAAAATAACAAGAGGAATATGCCTGTACATCTCTCCCGTCTACCCCGTCTACTGCAGATACACTTGTAAGGTAGAACTGACGACTACAAGGAAAACCATTCATAGACTAGAAGCATGAAAGACTTTTACATATTTAACAGAGGGATTAATTTAAATAAGGCATAGATGGCCAACTTATTATCTCATGATCCTGTGACACATCAGTTATCCGTAAAGAAATGGAATCTCGGCAGAACTGCAGGAACAGATTTTATACTGTGGTGGGTGAGTGCAGTCTATTAAAATGACAGGAGATCAGCATCAACCAAGAGAAGACTTCAGAGCATAAGGAGAGTATTAAGGCAGGAAGGCTAAGTTTCTCTTGACCTAGCCTCCTGTCCAGTTCTAAATGTGTTCTAGATTTTTATTATTTAACAAGATTTTATTAAAATAAAAAAAATAAAATAAGGCTTCCAATTGTCCCATGATTGTGACTAGTAATACCTGAGAGGTATTTGTAGTGAACCAATTTATCACTCTAATATGAAGTTAATTTCAGAAAAAAAAAAAAAATCAGCGCTAATTCTTTGTTTTCTTGATGGGATATAACTAATGGAATTCAAAGTACTTACTAATCGAATAAAGTGTGTTTGTATTTATAAGCTGCTAGAGAGAGTGAACTCCTTCTAGATGGATATCGTGGAGGGAATATTTAATGCTGTTGCCCTGCCTGTGTCTTGAACTAGCAGCCATTTTTCTGTGGCCTGCACTGTGGCTTATGAGATGTCCAAACCCTCTGGGAAATCTAGGGAAAAGACAAGAGAGAATGTGAAAAATACCAAGTTAGGATGAATATAAAATATGTGTAGGAAACAGAAGCAAAGAAAGAGCAGAAAGTCTAGACCTCATGTGACAGTAATTTTTAAAAATCATGTTCTCCAAATTAATCAAGATTTTTCATTTATTTTATTGTTTGACAATACTATTTTATTTTTCAGTAAACCCTTGGAGCTACTATAAGTTTAAAAATAAAGAAAGCACATGCTTAATTATTAAACTCCTATTTCTTAAGAAAGTTGATTTTAATACATAATTTGCACACGATATTTACAGAAATTTATCTATCATAGAAACTCCAGTGATATTGATTATGTAAATGTTTAAAGTTGCATCAGTGCCCATTTCAATAGTTCCTTTATTTTCAGAATACTTTACACTACAGAAAGTATATTTACATATTATTCTATAGAACAAATATTTTTTCACTTAATAGGAGATGATTTTTTAAGATGTGAAAGTCCTATTGCAGATAGGAGTGCAAATGGTTAATTTGAAGAGGTAATGTTTATGTGATAGACAGAATAACACTCCTCCAAAGGTGTCCATGTGCTAATCCTAATCTTTGGAATCTTTTAATATGCTAATTTATCTGGCAAAAGGGACTTTTCAGAAATGCTCCCTAAGTGTCTTGAGCTCCTTATGGGTGAATTGGAGAGGTAGGAGAATCACTGTTATGGGGAAACTTTAAGATACTGTGCTGCTAGCTTTGAAGTTGGAGCAAGAGGCCCTAAGTAAAGGAATGCAGGCAAACACTTGTAGATGCGGGAAAAATAAAAAAAGCAAAGTTCTGCCTAAATGACAGAAATTTATTTTCTCACAGTTATGAAGCCTAGAAATCCTCTATCAGGGTGCTGACAAGGTTAGTTTTCCCTGAGACCTCTCTCCTCACCTTGCAGATGGCCATCTATTCATTATGTCCTCACATGGCCTTTTCTCACAGAGAGTGTATCCTAGTGTCTCCTCCTTTTCCTATGAGGATGCCAGTCATACTGGATTAGGCTCTACCTTAAAGACCTTATTTGAACTGAATTACCTTTTTAAAGACCCCATCTCCAAATACAGTTACTTTCTGAAATACTGGGGAATAAGACTTTAACGTATAAACTTGAGAGGAGATAATTCAGTTCATAATGTGGAAGAAGAGAGTTGAGCAGAGAGTGACACAGACTGCAATGTGGCTCTGACAAAGCTTCACTTGAAGCAATTGTCCAGAATAAAGATTGCCCAACAGTGGAATCTCAAGCTTGTAGAAATCACTAGGCTCCATTATCACCATCATGCTCAGCCTTTGGCTGTGAGCTTCCCTACAAGCTCAGCTCATGAGCTTCCTACTTTAAAAATATAGAGGGTCAAAAAAGAAAAACAAAACAAAACAAAACAAAAAACAAAAAACACTTATTGGGTACTATGCTTATTACTCAGGAGACCAAATAATCTGTACACTATACACTTGTGACACACAGTTTACCTATATAAGAATCCTGCAAATGTACCCCTAAATCTAACAAAAAAGTTAAAAAATGAAGTGAAGGATCACTGTCACTTTATTGTGTCTGTCACCAGCTATATTTATCATGGGGAAAACACTAGGAACTTAAGCATATTTTTTCATTGGGACCAATTTAGAAAGATGAATATTTTATGGCTTCACTTACGCGTTGATTCCTGCATTTAAATGCAGATCCCTGTTTTCTTTTTATTAAGTCCAATGTCAAGGATGTTTAATCCAATTGGCCTGTGAGTGAGTTATCTAAGATTGGATATTTGCCCCTCCACCTTCATTCTCTTCACTAATTCAGGCTGTGCAAATTCTTCTCTGAATAGACAAGAAAAACAAATAGAAAGAAGACTGGAAATAACACCAAATAATGTGTAGGTCTTGTTGAAATTAACTCTGGGGCTGGACATAATACAAGTAAGGAGATGAGTACATTTGGGACTTAATGCTGCCAGGAAGTCATTCTCACAGCAGTCACCTGGAAGAAACAATTATGTAGAGAGTCAGAGTTCTTTGCTGTATTTTTCTGCACATCTAGTTGTTTTATTATACCTAATCTACTACTCCCTGGACTGATAGTGTAATGTAATTGCATGTATAAAACAGATCATGTTACTTTGTTCATACTTCAATATTTTGTGCTCTGGGGGAAAATCAATTCTATTAAATAACACATTTTGCAGCATTCTTTTATTCAAGGTAGGGCAAATTGTGGCCATTAAAAACAAATACTAAATGATGAAAATCATACAAAAATATGTTCTCTGACTACATAAAGAATTAAGCTAAAATTCAATAACAAAAATTACCAAAAATCTTCAAATATTTGAGGATTAAACATTGCTTAAATTCATAAATTTTTAATGGAAATTGGAAAATATTTTGAATCAAATGGTAATGAAAATACGACATTGCAAAACACATGGAATGCAAAGTGAAATATGTACCCTTAACTGCACATAATATAAAAGAGGGCAAAGAGTGAACAAATCAAGTAATTTCTATAGAAATTTAAAACTTCAGCAAATTAAACTCAGGAATAATGAAATACAAGAATAGATATTAGTGATAAAGAAAAACAGTACAAGGCAAGTTTGGTTTTTGAGAAATCTAAACCAAATTTGAAAATATCTGGAAATACTGAGGAAAAAAACACTAGGAAGAAGGTAGGGCAATAAGTATCAGAAGGAAATCAGTATCAGAAAGATGCCCTATCCCGCGGTCATCAACAAGATAACAAATCTCTTATTTAGAAGAATCTCGCAAAAATAAAATTTAAAATTTGTATTAAGGACAACTTTCTAGATATACCTAGTTCACCAAAACTGACACAAGAAGAATTGGAAAATATGATTTGTCCTGTGTGTATTAAAAGCATAGGTTACATACTTACTACTATTCTACAAAGAAAATACAGGATGGTTTGACCAAGAATAGCTTCCAAACATTTCAGGAATAAATATTATCATTCCTACTCAAATTCTTCCAGAGAATATAAAAGTGTTTTCCAACTTTTTATAAAATCCTTATAAACTTTTCCATTAAAACCTGATGAGAACTTATAGATGAAATTGGAGAGAAATCTTTCTCAATAATCTATATTTGTATCATTATAAAAATATTAACAAACTGAATTAAGCAATATCTATATTTTAATTATATAACTTTGAATTTTTTCCAAGAAGGCAAAGATTAAATGGTGTTTGAAAAGTAATTCATTTAATTTACTACTACTACCAATTTCCTTCTAATTTGAAGCAATTAAACTATCTGATAACTAAACAAGGTTAAAGGTAGTAATAAACTTAATTAAAATTAAATATGATGATGCAAAAAGATATGAAGAATGAGAGCATAGTTTCAGTGGGACAGGAAAGGACATTAAGTTTGAAATTTAGGAAAAGCCTCTCTGAAGTGGTACTGTTTCAACTAAGATTGAATAGAAAAAGCCTCTGCCATAGAAGCAACTGTTGGAAGAACACTCTGTACAGAGGACTCAGTCCTTGCAGAGATTCTTTGGCAAGTATTTGAGAGAAAGGAAAGAACCATGAGTGAATTTTTATTGCATCTGCATTTAAATCTATACAAGTCATTAAAACTTATTTTCTTTCATGCACACTCCAATTACTACCCTGATTTTCTCCATATTATCATAAATTTCTAACAGAATTGTAGCCTACTTTTTATATCTTCTCCTTTCATTACACCTGTGCAGTATGGCTTTCTTACCTGAAATTTCATAAAAGCCAACTTTGCCTGGACTTCTTAAGTATTGGTATTACTCAGTTAGTATTTATGACTATGTCCTCATCTATTACCTATCTATACCATTAACATCAAAGTGAAGATTCCCATAATCTAATAGACCAGCCCTCCAGGATAATCTCCTCAGCGCTAGACTCATCCTATCAGATAACTTCATCTCAGCAATTCATATGCAACTAAAATTCAGAATATCTATTACTGAACATTACTCTCACCAAACTGTTCCTTTGTAGTGTTCCATATCTTGATATGAGGCACCACTGACCACCCACATTCCTAATCCATACATGTAGACATCAGTACTAATATCTCACTCTCCATAACCACATCATCACTGAAATATGAAGTCCTATCCTTTCAATCTCTTATGTATTTGTGTAATTAGTTTTTCCTTTCTCACTTTGTTTCTGGATACAGACTATGACACCTCTCTCCTGGACAGTAGCCAATCTAACTTTCTCAAATAGATCATTCTTCCATGTTAATTATCTACATTATTTTCCTTCATAAAATAAAATCTAATAATATTATATATCTCCCTCCATTATGAGTTCCACAGTGGATTCCTATCACTCCTATAAGACCCTCCAAGTTGTCTGAAAGTGCTGATCTGATCCGATCCGATCTCATTTTTCTCCTCAAACTGAGTTATACTTCAGCCTTGCTAAACTACCTTTAGGTTTTCAAGGTGCTAGATACTCTACATGACTGGAACAATTATCCTTACTTTGCCTCCCAATAAACCTTACTTCCAAACATTTTCTTTCTAAATCGCTCCCATTGTTTAAGTGCCACCTAAAATTTCTCCTCCTGTGGGAGATACATATGTCTGCCATGCACTGTCATTCCACACTATACTCCCCTTATAACAGTCATCTCATTTCCCTGGACTTTTAAAATTACTTACCTGCTTTCTCTCTTAGAAAGATTTATGGAGAAAAGAGCCCACTTCATTATTCACTTATTGCTCTATAAACCAGCATTTAGTACAGTGCCTGGCAACAGAGTTGGTGCTCATGGAATAAAGCAATAAATTAGTGAATTAATGTTTCAAAACTACATTCACAGTTGATGCATTAAGCAAAGCAGGAAAAGGTATGTGACAAATGTGCACTGAAGTCCCTTTTTCTTTTCATTTTTTTTCTTTTGGAAAATTCTGAAATGTTTCAATCTTAGAGATAAGTATGGAGAATAATAAAACAGATATCCACTTAGTATACAGATTTAATAAATGTTAACATTTGACCTACTTGGTTAAGATTTTTTAAAAATCATAAATACTGCCACGATATGCTTCAAGTCATATTGCATCCCATTCTCCTAAATTCCTCTCCAGAGACAATATGCTCAAGTTGATGAGTTCCCACTCTACCCAGGCTTCTGTGAGTATACTATATATGTCTGCAGCTATGAACAACATCTCTTCTAAATTGAGCTTTGTATGTTTTAAATGGAATCAAATTCAATGTATGTTTTTTAAAGCTTATCTTACCTCGTTATGTTTTTGAGAATCAGCCATGTTGGCAAAAACAGAGCTGATTTATTCATTTTATGTTCTGTAGGCTTTCCACTATATTAGTCCACTATATTTTACTATTTCTTTAATAATTCTTTTTTGTAAGTTTAACAACGATTTAATGAACAACTTGTATGTATTTTCATTAACACATAAACAAGGATTTCTGTTTATATGAGTCAAGAATAAAAACGTCAGTCTATACTACACAAATTTCTGACACTGAATAAATTATCAATACATTAGTTTTTAATTGTCTGTCTTAAATATTTCTTGCATTAATGTCTATCCTTTATATGCCAGTTTCCACAAAAGTTCTATTAAAAAGTTCAAGCAAGATTGAAAATGTATTGACTTGCTTTGTAATTCTGCTGATGGACTTGTGGATTTTAAGAATGTATTATTAAGTATATAAATATTCAGAACTGTTATATTTCCCTTGGATTTTTTCATTTTTAATTAACTAATAGCCTTCATTTTTATAATAATATTTTCTTTATAAAATCTATTTTTTAACAGAAATAATAATACACTAGGTTTTTTTTTAGTTAATTTTGTCTCAGATGTAATATTCTATCATTTGGTTTTCAGATTTACAATTCTTTGTGGTGTAGTTGTGTCTATGGATTTTTCCTTTTTTGTGCATTTTAAAAATTAAACTGGGAACAAACGGTATGAAAGATTTTTTTTAATCTATGACAGTCCTGTATACACATGTTTGTGGAGCCTCCCCATGGGGAAGTTTCACATTTACTTACATTCCAGGGATAGCTGAGATTTTTGCTAATTTTCCAGCTACAGGTTCCCACACAATTTGAGTGGTGTGAATTCAGATCAGTCATCACACAAAACACAATTCTTCACTTTAAAATTATTCCAAGTGACTCTTCCTCTCCATGGACCAGGGAGGTCAGCCTGCTCCAGGTCCAAGTTCCTCAGCTCTTGGGGACTCATGAATGTTTCTAGAGAGTTCATTTTCACCTCACAACTAGAATGGTATTGGTGTAAAAGTCTCAGTCTTTAGAAATGAATTTAATACCTGTCTATGCTGTTTCAATTTTATAACTGCTAAGCACTCCATATTTGAGCTCCTTCATTTCTGTGTCCAGGGATTTTTCTTTCTTGCTTGTGAACTTGTATATAAACTCTAGAATATTTTATCATAGTTTTTCCATTATTTTATTGTATCAGAATGAATGGAAGAGGTTTTGAAAATTACAGGAGATAAGGAGAGAAAATTAAATTAGTAGTTAGCATTAAAAATTAAAACGGAAAATGACTAAAAGCTAAATGTCAGAAAATTATACATTATTTGACATTCCACACATATTAACACATTCAAGAAGTTCTAAAAATAATTCAAGGTATGAAAAATTAGCAATGTATATTTTGATATAAGCTCATTTTGAATGATGTCAGACTTATGATTAGAAAACCTTAGCAATATTAACAATTTTAAGAGAAACTGTATGTATAAGAGTGCTACTAGAAGTCATTTAAGAAATAAACTTTATTAGGTCTAACATTTAAGTCTCTAATCCATCTTGAATTAATTTTCGTATAAGGAGTAAGGAAAGGATCCAGTTTCAGCTTTCTACTGATGGCTAGCCAATACCATAAAAATCCTAGAGGAAAACCTAGGTAGTACCATTCAAGACATAGGCATGGGCAAAGACTTCATGTCTAAAACACCAAAAGCAACGGCAGCAAAAGCTAAAATTGACAAATGGGATCTAATTAAACTAAAGAGCTTCTGCACAGCAAAAGAAACTACCATCAGAGTGAACAGGCAACCTACAGAATGGGAGAAAATTTTTGCAATCTACTCATCTGACAAAGGGCTAATATCCAGAACCTACAAAGAACTCAAACAAATTTACAAGAAAAAAACAAACAACCCCATCAAAAAGTGGGCAAAGGATATGAACAGACATTTCTCAAAAGAGGACATTCATACAGCCAACAGACATATGAAAAAATGCTCATCATCACTGGCCATCAGAGAAATGCAAATCAAAACCACAATGAGATACCATCTCACACCAGTTAGAATGGCGATCATTAAAAAGTCAGGAAACAACAGGTGCTGGAGAGGATGTGGAGAAATAGGAACACTTTTACACTGTTGGTGGGATTGTAAACTAGTTCAACCATTATGGAAAACAGTATGGCGATTCCTCAAGGATCTAGAACTAGATGTACCATATGACCCAGCCATCCCATTACTGGGGATATACCCAAAGGATTATAAATTATGCTGCTATAAAGACACATGCACACGTATGTTTATTGCAGCACTATTCACAATAGCAAAGACTTGGAATCAACCCAAATGTCCATCAGTGACAGATTGGATTAAGAAAATGTGGCACATATACACCATGGAATACTATGCAGCCATAAAAAAGGATGAGTTTGCGTCCTTTGTAGGGACATGGATGCAGCTGGAAACCATCATTCTTAGCAAACTATCACAAGAACAGAAAACCAAACACCGCATGTTCTCACTCATAGGTGGGAACTGAACAATGAGATCACTTGGACTCAGGAAGGGGAACATCACACACCGGGGCCTATCATGGGGAGGGGGGAGGGGGGAGGGATTGCATTGGGAGTTATACCTGATGTAAATGACGAGTTGATGGGTGCAGCAGACCAACATGGCACAAGTATACATATGTAACAAACCTGCACGTTATGCACATGTACCCTACAACTTAAAGTATAATAATAATAAATAAATTAAAAAAAAAAAAAAAGAAATAAACTTTATGTTGCTAGAAAAAGATTTAGTGGTAGTGGCAGTAAAAGACAGTTGATAGTTAAAGTGTTGGTAACACCTGAGAAAACAGTAGTTGAAAAAGCAGCTGAAGAAAGTCAAATCTTGATCATCCTATATGTAGCAAGCATTGTGATAGGTAGTCTTATATATGTTACGACATTTAATACTACCAGAACTTTATGTTCTAGCTATTATTCTTATTCTGCAAATGAGGAATATGAGCCTCATATTTTAAGTAACTTGCTTACGATTACATAGCTAGAAAGTTGTATGTAGGATTTCCTATTGTGTCCTTAGCTTTAAAGATTCCATATAAGAGTCGCATTAAACTAGTACTAATTTTAAGTCTTAAACATAACATGCACATTATGAAATATTTAGGGGTTAATGAATTAATTTGAATTCTCTCTTTATCAACCCACCAAAGTGATAAAACTATTAAAATGCTAGGGTATACATTTTTGTTCTTCTCTTTCCTATATTGATACATATTTCTTATTATATAATTAAGAAATAGAAAATATAGAGGACACGTATAGATGTAAGTACAGATAGTAGCACAGGTTATTAAGTTTCGGATGAGTATGGATATATAAATTAGAGTCTCATAATTAAGTAAAAATTGACCAAGACGAATATCAGCTTTTTTTCAACATGATGTGTACCTTCACTTCCTATTTTTTTCTTTTTTTCTATTCCTTAAGATGGCAGTGATGACTCACTTCTCTAGTCTATCACAGACGAACATAATGTCATTAAATATTTAAGAATAATATTAGTGACCTAAAGTTTCTCACTTTATGTTTCATATAACTATATCATTTTAGAAAAAGAAATGAGGAGTATTCTTATTAATAATGGATGGATTGATCTAATTAAATTTGTTGAACCGGTTACCGTCCACTGAAAGATTAAAAACATATTAGTGGATGAGGTGCTTTTTGTCTTGGTCTACATTCCAAATAAAATAGTTGGAGGCAAATGTTTATGGTTAACTTCCTCGTTAAGCCATGCAATCCCAGGCAAGAAAGAATGAGGGGAAAGGAAGAGAAGTAGAAAGGACAAAGAGCAATAGGAGGGCATGTTAAAAGCTAGTCACTATTTTATATCAGTGGATGCTGACTATTCGATTTCACCATCTTCTGAGAACACATATGTCCTGCATTTCAGTACAGATTATCTTAGGGGAAGAATTTTCCTCCCAACTGACATCTCCCCTTTGTCAAAGGTTTTTCCTTTTTTTTTTTTTTTTAAATTATACTGTAAGTTCTAGAGTATATGTGCACAACGTGCAGGTTTGTTACATATATATACATGTGCCATGTTGGTGTGCTGAACCCATTAACTCATCATTTACATTGGGTATATCTCCTAATGCTATCCCTCCCCCCTCCTCCCTCCCCACAATAGGACCCGGTGTGTGATGCTCCACTTCCTGTATCCAAGTGATCTCATTGTTCAATTCTCACCTATGAGTGAGAACATGCAGTACTTGGTTTTCTGTTCTTGCGATAATTTGCTGAGAATGATGGTTTCCAGCTGCATCCATGTCCCTACAAAGACACAAACTCATCCTTTTTTGTGGCTGCATAGTATTCCATGGTGTATATGTGCCACATTTTCTTAATCCAGTCTGTCACTGATGGACATTTGGGTTGATTCCAAGTCTTTGCTATTGCAAATAGTGCTGCAATAAACATACATGTGCATGTGTCTTTATAGCAGCATGACTTATATCCTTTGGGTATATCCCCAGTAACGGGATGGCTGGGTCAAATGGTAGGTTTTTCTTATAGTGAATTGACTTATTCATATTTCTAAATTGTGCATGTATCGTAAACAGGTGGATCCCATAGCATCTCATGACTTGACATCAAAAAGAAAGTACAAGATAGGAGGTAAGTGTTGCAGAGTATGCATGTGAGGTAGAGCACTAACACATTTCATATTGCTTGTGTCCTTCATTTTGTGTTAAATTATAGATCTCCATGTATATGAAACCAAGATAGCCTCTTTTTTCTTGAGAAAACTTTTACAAATCTAACCAGTCATAAGTGTATCTTTCAATTCCTCAAAATAATTTAGGTCAGAGTGTTTGTAAACAATTAATGTCCTCCCTATTGAATGGGGTGAATCAGATTCATCATCTTCTTCCTTCACTACACATTTTAGATGTCCCTGAAACCTAAACCCAGCACAGTGCAGTTTTGATTTAGGTTTGTTTTTTTGTGTGTGGTTTTTCTGTTTTGTTTTTTTATGAGACACTTATTAGAGTGTCTCAAACCTATATAGCCTAAGGAGTTGAGTCTTTAATTGACTTGTCGTTGTTAGATTGTGGATGCTGACATTTGCTCACTTGCCCTTATCACTGGCATTAAACCAAAGATAAACATCTTAACAAATACTCTGAGATCTGTTCATATTTCCCCTGGTCTTCATTGTGAAGCATAAAACTTATCTCTTCAGGGTTGATTATTCTACCAGAATATTACCTTCCTCTTTTACTTATTGATTCCCCGGAAGGAAGAGCTAATGTGATCATTGAGCATCTACATGTTTCTCTTGCCAGAAGAGTTATCCCCTAGAAGCCAAGATTTCTACCCAGAATAATCCCCTACTTGGTTTGGCATAGATTTTGCACATGTCTTAGCTTGAGAAAAGTCTCAAGTGGAAATATGTTTTTTTAAGAAATGAAGGAAATATTGGTAGAAAAGTGATGAGCTGCAACAGGGAAAAGAAGGCAGACACCAAAGGATATATTATCAAGCCATTAATTGAACTTAATCCCAAAGGAAAAACACTTGGAAATATAGGCAAGTATATTATGATGTTAAATCTACCAAATTCTCCTCTTTCAGTGCTGAGGATGCTTGTAGGGGGGAAGTGTTAATTCACAGGCATTATAAGCCTGCCTTGCACATAGCTTTGTAGAAAGCCTTCAGGCAACAAGATGCAGATACTGTCAGAATCCCTAGTGGTGTTCACTGGAGTCTCAAGGCTTAAAAAGGAATCTTCAGAATCTCAGCAGCACCTGCATAAGTGGATTTACTACAGCCTAACATACAGCACCCAGTTGTAAGTGTTGCTAAGCTGGCACCTTAAGTGTGTGTTTAGCAGATGATTCTTTCATGCTCTTCTGTTGGATGCACAGGTATAGGGTAAGAAGATTGTATTCCATTGTCATGCACATATTGTCTTATCAGCTCCACTGTAAAATGCGTCTTTTGGCCAGAAACAGCATTGTATGGGTTATTTTGGGATTAGATTAAGCATTCCTGAGCCCTTGTATGGCAAAGGCTTTGTAAGCAGGGAAGAAATTATGAATTAGGTTAGGATGAATCACTACTCTTAGGGGAAAGTTGTCTGATATAATATACCGCAAGCAACTCTCTGAATGTGTCACTTTGATGCCTGACACAATATTAAGGACTCAATATTAGTTTATACTCTAGGCAGGCTGTGTATTCTGCAGTGAATGTAGATAGATAAATCTTGGTGAAAGAGAGCTCCTGCTTCTTGGTCCATACATATCCCCTATCCCTGCTACCCAAGCTGTTTTATCCATGAGCTCATTGTGTAAACACTGGAGTGGAAGAGGGCAGAGGTAAAATACACAAGGCAAGTCACCCTGTAAGAGTGTTTTTTGAGAACTGACTTGCTGTCGAAGATCTCAGTTGAGCATTAACATGTGACACAAAAATTCACACATCCTGAGTACAAACCCAGAATACTATGTAGATATGTTGATCTGTGCACTATTTTTCTAGACATCCTACTTCGTAATTTTTTAGTGTTATTCTTTCCAGGAAATGACTTACTCAAACCATTTGGCACTATTCTGGAATCCACATACTTCAGGTCACTCACTGTTTCTTTAAAAATTGAATGACCAAATATACCATTCAAAACCCTGACAACTGGGACAGTTTTTCATAACTGTTCTTTAGGAGCTCTGTTAAGTGAGACTGCAATGTGGCAACAACTAATTTTCAGCTAGTGCCAGTATAAGGTACTGAGGCATTTGAGACTCAGGCTCAACTTCTTTCCCTCTCTGCCAGTTAGTTTTAGTAAACTCCTCATTAGGATGTAGATGAAAACTGAAAAGAGTCATGTGCAGAACAGAAAGAAGAACCTGATAGCCCAAGACACCAAAGCAGGAGTCACTGAAGTTCTGCGAGAAAAGAGAAGCATGAAACTATTTATCATATAGTTAATAAAAATTACAAGTGAATATTCTTATATTTTAAAAACAAATTGCAGAAGTACAGTGATACAAAATAATTCGAGAAATAAATATATAAGCTCCTAAAATAATGTACATCATTATTATTTTGCCACCTGAATATAACCTTTATTAATCTCCTTCATCGTGACTACATTTCATTCTGCCATTTTCTTTTACATTAAATTTAAATACACTAAACAATTCTTCAACTTAGGATTTTTCAACTGTTATTTTTCTTAAACATTATATTTTCATATGTAATACATTAAAATTCATGATTTTAGATTCAACCTTAAAATTAATTTTATCTTTTTAAACTTCTCTAAATTACGTTTCTCTTTAATTTGCATGATTATTTCAAATTTCAAAAAAAAATACTGACAATTTTTTAAAAGTTTGTCTTTTAAAATACAACAAATTCAGGGAATTTTAAAAAAACTTTCTAATTTTTAGTTTTAAGTTACTATTATATCTAACTAATTAGTCCTGCTTCACATTTTTATCACAAAAATTTAAAAAGAACAAATTTAAAAGCTAAAATAAAAACTGAAATTCTGCCACTTCTTCATTTTGAAAAATTGAATCATGATAGTCATTTTTAAAAAACTATTTTGATAAAACACTACTTTTAAATTAATGTGTTAAGATTGAGTGAGAGAAAAATTAAAATTTTCACCTTTTTGTCTAGCTGAATGTATGAGCAAAGCTATTCCTAGAATAAATTTTGATTATTATTCAACAGATATTTATTCTGACATAGTTATGGAATGAATTTCATACTTTTCAAAACAAAGTCTCTAGATTCTTACCATTTTCAAAAATTCTAGTTAGATTTTTTGTTTGATTTCAACAGCCACTAAAACAGCATTCCAACTATTTATCCCTACATATATATCTGAATTTATTTTCAGATTGTCAATCATGTAAAACATTACATAAATCTCTTATTGCATGCTTAAAAACTAATTCCTTTTCTCTTTAAAGAAGTAATACAAATGATAAAATCAAAATTGTAAAAAAAAAAAAGTCTTAATTTTTTAGGGAGTAATTTTGGCTTACTAATGAATTGTTCAATTTTGTTTTCTTTGTAGTAAGCTGATGCTGAATTATTTGCTGTTCATCCGTTGAAAATGAATCTGTCTTTCTCCCAGTAATTTAACTTTGTGAATAGTTAAAGTAAATTAATATGAGTTACTAGATTAGCTTGAGTCTGAAGGAGTTATTTAGTTTAATTGTCTGGAGGTCTACTTAATGTTGTTGTTTCTGTACCTGTTTTACAAGACTCTCCACACTAATTCAAGTTTTAAAATAAATCTCTGATTCAACTGCTTTCCTTTGGGTTGTATGTTAAAGGCTTACAATAAAGGTTTAAAGCTAATTTAGGAAGACATATAAACAAATAAAAACATAAATCTACCCTGAATATCACCACTTTAACAAACAGCATTGTAAGATTTATATAATTACACATATATTTAAAGAAAATAAAATATAAAATCACTTAAATTCTTATAGCTAGCAATCGTTTGTAAAATCACTTTCTTTTCCAATACATTTAGGTGGTCACATGTTTCTTTCACTTCACTAGATTAGACATAGCTTATCTTATTCATTATTTTCAAGAGAAAACAGTCTTGGTTCTCTTTTGCTATTTTTATAGTTTGCTTTCGATAGTACAAGGTTGAAATAATGGTGGTTTCTCCTTTTGCTTATCCAAACAGAATGCAAAGACGTATGGAATATGTTGCACTCTCATATGAGCGTCACATAAAGAGGAATGAGACAATGTCAAAGGTAGACTCATAAATGAGACCTTTTTGCATGAACACCCAGGAGCCTCTGCTATCCTTTCATTATCTTACCTAGAAAAAATATGTAAATCTTTTGTTAGTTTATCTGTTTTCCTTTTTTTAATTTTCTCCATGAAATATTTTGTTTAGTGCTTGGTATGGTGCCAACAACTTTAATTTCCTTAGGCTTTAAGAATAATTAGACCTCAGGTAAGAATGGACAGTCAAGATTTATAATATGCATATTTAATATATGCCTGGCAATGTTATAATAACTTCACACTCACTTAATCATAATGACCCCAACAGGGTTGTAGATGCAATAATTATCCCTATTTTTGATGGGAAAACTGAAACATAGAACAGTTAACTAACTTGATTAAGGTTGCATACCAGGGAAGCTGAATATTTGGAGTAAAAACTAGGTAGTTTTTCTTCAGACTCCTGGTCTTTATCCTAAAAGCCCTCAGGGTAGATGGAATTCTGTCACTACTGTTTCCAGGCTTTTGAAAAGTTACAGAATTTTTCTCTGACTTTCTTTTTGTTTATACTGGTAATATTAATATTTGACCATTGAGTTGTTCATGTTTGTGGATTTTTAAAAATGTGTCTGTGAATTGGGGGAAATACTCAAACAATCCACTTTCTGCCCTGATCCAAAGCAATGGGACTGGTTTGAATGGAAAGAAGTGTTGATATGTTCTGCTGACTGTATCATCGATGTCCTGTTATTCCTACAGGGCATAATCACTTTATAAGTTACTTTATGAAAACCAGAAGAAAATCATTTTCTTACATAGTTTCACATTTAGTAGACATTTGTCTGATTCTAAACTGGGAGTGCTGAATTCTTACAAGACAAAGAACCTGTAGCTAAGTATTCTGTCTTCCTGATATAGCTTTCCCACCTACAGCAGCATGTTTGAAAATGCATGTTTTCTGATTAGCTTTATATAATTTAACATGCATTATTCAAAAAAATTAAAAACTAAGCTAGCTTTATATAAATCATACATAATTATAATCAAGTTTTAGATCTTTTGGGGGAATATAGTGAAAACAATGTTTTGGACTCTCACCTACTTAAAAAATAAAACTGATCCAATTATTTAGATTTTCAAAAAAAATTAACGAGGATGCACTGAGAATGTGTGTTTACATGAAGAGATAATCGTAAGATGCAAAATTAACAGCATTCTGGTGTCAGATTCCCAGGAGATCTTTGACACCATGTCACCATTTTTTTTTTTTTGGTTTGTTTCTTTCCTTTTCTTTGTCTTTTTATAAAGAATGAATTATGGATAAGGATAAACAGCACAGGGATATAAAAAAAAAACAGCAGGCATAACTTTGATGACAACTTTTATGGCATATGTAGCTACCTTCCAATGTTTTTTTAGGCAGCTTTCAGACAGAAGTAAAAAAAAAAAAAAAAAAAAAACACACGTTAAAAAAAAAAGATGAAAAAGAAAAAGTAAAAAGAAATCCACATAATTATCTCAAGCAAAAACATCTGTGAAAGTTCTCTGGTACCTTGCATGCATCTAATACTTAAGAACTTTTTTTCTTTAAATTAAAAGTTCTTTCCATCTTCTATCTAAATAACATGAAGTAGAGAAAATGAAACAGTGTTCATTCTGCAGCAGGGATCAGACAACTTCCTTATTCTGAAATTCAGGCATAAATTGATGTTCAATCAGCCTAGAGCAGAGCCTACAAGGAAATTCCTGTGCAGCAAATGTTTCACCATTATTTAATTAATTATATATATATATATATATAATGTGTGTGTGTGTGTGTGTGTGCGCATTTGTGTACATATATGGAGATATAATTAGTAACCTATTTAGTTTCTAAAATAAAATCCAATACAAATACAAAAATAATTAAAATAATTAAAATTATAATTAATAATTAAAATAGGTTGAAACATCTATTGTATGCAAGCAGGTTAGAGAAAGGGATACGGCCTAATGCTCTCTATTACCTCACACTTAAAAATTACAAAACTCAAAATATTGTAAAAGATAAGTAAGCAAAATGAGATGAGTAAGTTACCTGTATGCATGTGTGTGTAATTGATAGAGAGTGAGTGGTGGGAGTGGTTAAAGTTCAATGTAAATAATAGAGAAATATCCATGGAGTAGAAAGCATGGTGCTGTTCCTTTACATGTATGTAGGATTTCTAAATGTAGATATAATAGCTATCTACAACGTGTGCTGAATACATAGGGCAGAGATAACTGTTTGCCTCTTCAATCACATTTGTTTTTCATTTTTCAATAGCCAACAAGATCTTGATGTCCATAAGGCAAATTTAAACATTCAGGGAAGTTTATGGTCAAAGTTAGATCCAAACAATTTTCCCCATGAAGCAAATAAGCAGCCAATAATACCTAATTGAGAGAAACATGATATTATACCACAGTCTAATTAGCTATCTTATTTGCCATCTTTATTCCATATAGGATTCCTACATACAGAGGTAACTATAAAGTCATTATTATTTAACATTTTCTTAATTGTATTGGCCGTTTAATGTGCTTTCAATAATAGAAAATATGAAGAAATATTTTTTAAACTAATTTATTATTTAACCTCAGTTGTGACATCTTTTTTGATTACAGATAAAATTATTGCCCAGAGAGGCTGGGTGTTGTGACTCATGCCTGTAATCCCAGAACATTGGGAGGCCGAGGCGGGCGAATCACGAGGTCAGGAGTTCAATACCAGCCTGACCAACATGCTGAAACCCTGTCTCTACTAAAAATACAAAAAATTATCCAGTCATGGTGGTAGGTGCCTGTGATATCAGCTACTTGGGAGACTGAGGCAGGAGAGTTGCTTGAACCAGGAGACAGAGGTTGCAGTGAGCCAAGATCACACCACTGCACTCCAGCCTAGGTGACAGAGCAAGACTCCATCTGGAAAAAAAAAAAAAAAAAAATTACTGCCCAGAGAATAATTCACTTACAGATTTCCTTATGACTACTATAAGAATACTTGAGCAGTTAAGTTACATTTCATGGAAGAAAGAGGCAGAGAAAGAGGCAGACAGGAAAGTCACTTTGCTGTAAGGAATACTGAATCACAGTTCATGATAACTCAACAACTAAACTAACACTTATGTAAAACACAAAAAACAATATTTTCAAGTAGTTGAAATCATATGATTCCAAGATTAATATAAAATTTAAATAATAAAATTCATTATGAAACATTATTGGTGTGTTACCACTTCTGGAAAATTTGCCTCACCTAAATGGATGGGTTAAGGTATTTATAGTATACACACCACATTTGCAAGTTGTGTTTAGAAATCAAGTTTAAAATAAGCATAACATTTGTTGATTAATATTTTTTTAACTATCTTGCAGAGCAAATAGTTTAAAAATCATATAATCAAGCTTGCAAATACTATTGTGCTGGACAACTTTAGAAGTAGGATAAGGTAATAGATACCCTGCTTGACAAAGTTTACAACTAAAAATGTAGATAAGATGGCTAAATATGAAAAAAATAAAAACATTAGAATTATATTAAAGTACACGAACTATAAATGGTACAGGAATTATTAAATTGATTAGACAATTTCTAGCAAAAATCCTTAAATGGCGTTGGAACTGGACCTTGATAGATATTTGGTACAAGAATAATAGTTTAGGGGCTGGATGCAGTGGCTCATGTCTCTAATCCCAGGCTTTGGGAGGACGAGGTGGGTGGATCACGAGGTCAGGAGTTCAAGACTCTTCTGACCAACATGGTGAAACCCCGACTCTACTAAAAATACAAAAATTAGCGGGGTGTGGTGTTGGGTGCCTGTAATCCCAGCTACTCGGGAGGTTGAGGCAGGAGAATTGCTTGAACCCGGGAGGCGGAGCTTGGAGTGAGCTGAGATCGCGCCACTGCACTCTACCATGGGCGACAGAGCAAGACTCTGTCTCAAAAAAATAAAAATAAAAAAGAGTAACAGTTTAAAAATACAAATATTTAATTACGCATATATGGTAAAATATTTTATTCTGTCATTCTCCTTTATGTCTGAAATGGTCCAAATAATGGTAGTAGATAAATGGCAACTAGAAACAAAACTCAAAACTCAAAAAAAAAAAAAAAAAAAAAAAAAAAAAGGCAGAATCCTGGTGACTTTAATGCAAAAAATAACATTCAGAGAAGTGTTAGGAGGACCAACTTGTTAGTGTCTGGTTGTTCGACCTACAAAATTCATTCTAAATGTATTTTGTACCCCTAGCCAACCACAGTGGACAGTACTGAGAATTAATGAATAGAAATCAATAAATAAAAGTGAAGAAAAAAGAAAAAATAATCTCTAGGGTGCAAAAGAAAAGAAAAATAGTTAAACAAGGAACCTCAAAATGAGAGAAGAAAGAGGGTAAGGTTATATCCTAACACTCAATCATGGATTGTAAAGATAAAGACAAAATGATTTGCATTATTAAAGTACTAGCTGTTCTAATCAGAGATAATTCTTTAAGCGATAACATACATCCCACTTTCCAGTTAACTCTACTTGGAATGGAAGATATGACTACGGCAAGAAGTGTGTACTCTTTGCAGATAAGTTTGTTTCATACTGGAACTATTAAATACCAGGAAAGACCTGTGGAAGTGCATTAAGTAAGGAAGCAGTTACACAATTTCTAGAGAGAGGCAGTAATGAAATGGGCTACATTGGACTGGGTGGTAACAACTGTTACATTATGGTAAGTCTACTTCTCCATCTTATCACCCACATGAAGCCACATTGATACCTGTGTCTTTAGTATCATAATGAATTTGGAGAAAATTAAAAGTACTTCAATCAAATTTGAAAGTACTAGGTGATAAAATCAGTGGGTTTTAAGAATAGTTTTAATCTGCCAAAATAAATGGCATTCACATCTTTTGTCTTATCAAAAAATAATGCCAGGTTTTCTTTAAGCCTTAACCATTTATTAAAGAGGAACTGGTAAATAGAATGGTGTATTGAAACAGGTTTTAACTTAGATTTTAATGGCATCTCTGCTCCTTTTATTCTGTTATTCAAATAAATTCCATTTATATGTAATATATAAATATGTAAATTTATATATTAAATGTGTATTATATATTCATATGCTTATAAATATATATTGTATATTATATATATTTTAAAGCTCTGTTCTTGAGAAATGGGAAAGCTAATAAGCTAGACTAATTCCCTCAATATTCCTTTTTATGATAGAGATATTGGGAAATAAAACTAAATACAGTAGACTGTCTTGGAGCTGAAAGTTTGATTATATCAATCAAATGAATTTGTAGGTCTCTGATTTGCAAATTAATCCTATGAAGCAGGAGGCAGAGAATTGCATAGATCGCTGTGGGGAACTAACACACTCTTAATGGTTAGCAAGATCTTGGGGATTGCTGTATTGGAGAATGTTATCATATATTATGAATTTATCTACCCACTAAGTATGCTCACTGCTGTGGTTTGAATGGCTGTCCAAAACTCAAGATGAAATCTTCAATGTGACAATGTTGACAGGTGGGTCTTTAAGGTGGGGTGGTGATTGGGTCATAAGGACTTTGCCCTCATGAATGATTAATCCATTCATGGATGAATGGACTAGTGGATTAATACATGATCACAAAAGTGGGACTGGTAGCTCTCTAAGAAGAGGAAGAGAAACCTGAGCTAGCACACTCAGCCTCTTCTCCATGTGATGCCCTGCTCTGGGACTCTGCAGTTTCTACCAGCAAGAACACTTTCAGATGAGGTCCCTTGACCATGCATTTCTCAGCCTCCATAACTTTAAGAAATAATGTGTTTCTATATAAATTACACAGTTATAGGTATTCCGTCATAAGGAACAGAAAACAAACTAAGACATCCACTAAGATGGCTGTGAGGCTAACTGCTTTGCAAAGCCACTAAGAATGTCATTGGTAAAGGGAGCATCTGCACCCTAGAATGTGCTATTGATGGCTGTCTTCTGTGGGCAGAGGATAAGAACAAGATGCTTCTGTTGACATACATTCCCCAATGTCAGTGTTAATAATGGTATTTTCATGATTGCATTTGCAAAAATGCAGCAATTAATGACAATTAACCATAGAGGTGGTGATTATTGAACCACATAGCAGATAAAATATAATCAGAATGCTCTTACCTACAGAGATTTTGTTAGTAGCTAGTAGATTATATAATCCCTAAGAGAATATATCAGTCCATTAAGATGGCAGTTTATTTACCTAACCAAGTATTTCCTCTATGTCTGGGGAAGAGAGAGCCCTGAATTGAATTATGAGATGGAACTTTCTTATAGCTCTCCAAATTCCCACACTTTAATTCCTTTTAAAAATAGACTTCTTTGAATCAAGGAAAAGTCGCATAGCTGGTTAAAGGATTCCACACAGACATCTGAAGTACACAGTGCATCTTTTTCCCAATCTTCTGCTAAGAAATCTATTTTGATTTACTGGAGCAAATTACACTAGAAAAAGAAAATTATATAGACTTCAGTGGAGTGATTCAACACTGGCTCTAAACTAACTGTGTTCTCCTGAATCTACAATGTCACACTATTTCATTGATCAGACGGAGGGCTTATGAGGGTCAGATGATAAATAGAGTTAACTCTGTTTATGCCCCCCCCCCCACTATAGTTATTTCCTCAGTTCGTGAGTGTATGGTTAGACTATAAATACTCAGGCACTGGCAAACTTCCCACAATGCTTCTCTGTGGAGTGGGAGACATTGGTTGGCAAACTAATTGGAAGCTTTTGGAGCCTCCCTTTCCTTACTAAAATAGCAAATCAAAAGCAATAATGAATCCCTGGAGGCTTCATAGAATATAGGGTTATTATCAAAGACATCAAAGAGAGAGAAGAAATGGCCTCTGACACAACCCCTGTTTTTTTTAAATCTTTTGATCTGTGCAGAAGAAAAATAACTCTTAGAAAATAATAAAGGATTATTCCAAACTTAGGTAGTGACCATTCGTATTTATTTTCATTTTTATTGCAACAAATTAACATGGTTCTTAATACTTATTATGCAGTAATGATTTGTTAAATGTTATATTTTTTTCTATATCCTAATAATCAGAAAATCATAGGATGCATTATGCTTTTCTCAAAGAGGTACAATGTTAAATCTTTATTGAAATCCTTAGGGCAATGCAAATACTCTGCTTCATGGCTATACTTTAGTCTGTAGACCTTAAATGCTTCACCACATCATAGGATATAGCCTGCTCCTGCCAAGGTGTCCGATTGCTGATAGTACCTGATCAGGAAGTAGTATTCTGGATGCCAAAATACAGTATTCAGGCGTCCTATAGTTTCTGACATCTATAGTTCTATGTATTAGATCACCTCCTCCAGAAAGATAAGTTGCTTCAGTTTACTTTCTCTACCACTGAGAACCAGGCATAATTGTGGACCTCTTTGAAGCCTGGAGGAAACAGATATCATATTTAATTGTATTGCTGTGACACATTTACTAAGTGGCTCATCAGACTGCCAGTTTTTAGTTGGACTGAAAGCAAGAAAAGGCTTTCCAGCTGGCTCAGACTTGATCTACTAAAAGACAGTTTCCACCCAGCCCTTATTAGCCGCTGAATGTGGTGATGCTAAAAACGCCTGCCTGATCAGGATGATTCATGACGCCTATCACAGGCTTAGTAGACAAGTGAGAGGAGCGACTTCTTAGATTTCAGAGCAATGCTAAACTCTCTTTCAAGTGACCAGAAATTATTCTTCACTTGTTATTGTGTGAAGTGGATTCTGAACACCAGACAATGGAACAAATGACAAGTCTTGAACTTTCCATTATAAATTTGGTGTAAGTCAGAAACAGGAAACCAAACACCTCATGTTCTCACTCATAAATGAGAATTGAATAATGAGAATACATGGACACAGGGAGGGGAACATCACACACTGAGACCTGTCAGGAGGTGGGGCTAAGGGGATGGAGAGCATTAGGACACATACATAATGCATGCGGGGCTTAAAACCTAGATGACAGATTGACAGGTGCAGTAAACCACCATGGCACATGTATGCCTATGTAACAAACCTGCACGTTTTGCACATGGATCTCAGAACTTAAAGTAAAACAATATATAAATACATAAATTTGGTGTTAGTTCTTCTGAAAGTTATAAAGTCAGTCACTCCTAGAAGAACTGTACAGGAACTGAGTGTGCTATATTCAAGACTCAGCTTGAACAGTTTTTAATGTTCCTGTGTGCTTACTTTTGCCACTTCTTGCCGACCCCGTATTTATAGTCTCATGGGGATTTGCCCATAAAATTTTTTAGCTATACTTAGAATGTTGCAGTTGAACAGGATAGATGAGAAGAGATTGGGAAAGAGAAATCTTGGCAGTAAGTAAAACTGTTACAAATTGTTTTCTACTTATCCTGGAATTAGGGACTACTGCAGGTAAAGATACATGGTGAGTCATGGGCAGTAGCTCATGGTTTATATGAATAATGAGGAATTTGGGAAGAACAAGATTGAAGTATTGATGACAAGACAGCTTGTGAAAGAGGAATGTGGATAGACCTCACTGAATGGGCCTAATGAGTGAGAATACTTACTGCTGACATGAATGTTCTGTAGAGGACACTCTCAATAATTGGATAAACGTGGTACCCTAACTTAAGGATGTCAGTCGCCTTCTTTCCACATCCATCCTAGCTTTTGGTTAATGGGTTTATACACAGTGTGATCATGGTTTCAAGGACAGATTTGCATGGGCTCAATAGCATCAACTTGTTCACATTAAAGCATATCAAATACTAGCAATTAAAAGTGTCAATCAAGAAATTGCAGAGAACTATCACTATGGTGCTATATCCTAGAGGATTCAGTCGACCACCTAATAGCAGAATTACTACATTTGATTTTTCAGGAAGAGTGCAGTAATTCTTCCTGACTCTCATAAACATTTGCTTAGAAAAAATAATATATCTTTTCTGTGAATCATGTTACTGCAAACACATCTTTAATTGATTTATTAAATATTTCTTGTTTCTAAAACTTCTTTCATTGAAATGTAGGAATTACATCCCTTTACCTTGAAACCACCTTTTAGAGACTGTTGAGACTAATAGAATATGTCAGAAGTGATGATGTGTAATTTCTGATACTATTTTTTAAAAAGCAATGGAGCATCTTCCTTGCACACTAGAGCAATTGTGCCTTGAGTCCTGTACTGCCACACCGTGAGGAAGCCAGGCCATATGAAGAAACCACTTAAGGACTTTTAGTCTACAACAGAGGTTCCAAAATCAGCGATACGAGTAGGCCTTCACAGTTATCCGTCTCAGCAGAGTTTTCAGATGACTACAGCTCTAGTCAATATATGAACGAAAATGCATAAAGACTCAAGGCAGAACAATGAAAAAAAAAAAATGGCTGTGTAAAGGTGCTAAGCCTTGGGATGATTTGTTTGTCTGCCCTAGTAACTGGAACAGGATCTGCACTGTGTGATCTGTGCTGAGTATCCAAAGAGGTGGTGAAGGGAGGAGATTGGTGGATACACGTGACACCTGTTCCAATGCCCTCTCCAACCTACTTTAAGCATATGGATTCTGGACTCTATTTGTATTTCCTATATTACCTTACAGCAAGGGCACCAAACATGATTTTGGTTTCCTGTAATTAGATACACTTATCATGAGTTTGTTTAATAATTGACTAATACAACCAGAATACTAAGACTCAAGACTGTTGACTATTGTGATGACTTTTTAAGGTTTTTCAAAGAGCTTCCCAATTTTAGTAGTTGTTGGATTGTCACAGAAAGGAAGTTATTCCAGAGTTTGCATCTCTATGAGCTGCCTCCTGTTTTGAAAGTTCCTGACTTTGTTTATGCAGTGGCTCATGTCTACGATCCTGGAACGTGAGCCTAGCATCTCTTAACCCCTCCTAGTGACTTAGTGACTCTCCACCTCTTAATAAATCCCCTTCTACTTAAACTATATTTGATTCTGTCTCCTAAAACAGAATATTTGAACTGTTAAAACAGTTATTTGAGCTGTGTTAAAATAGTTCAAATACTATTTTGAATTCTTCTTTAGTTTCCTGGAAAGATAAAATGAAAAAAAGAAAGTCAACTGTCTGGAACACACGGCTCACAAAAGATTAATTTTCTTGTCTCCTATTATTTAACCCCTAGGAAGTTTTAGTAATTTTCCATTAATATGTTAGTTTATTTCTGATAAAATATTTATATTTTAAACAAGAAAAGTAGAATTTCTATTATACATTTTATAAAACAAAACAGAAGAATCACAATGCACTAGTTTTGAAAGTTCTACTCTTTAGAAAGTATAATTTATGAGAATAAGACTTATGAATAAATATGCCTATTTCCTCTACTTCTAATAATGTTCTAATAATGCTGGTAACTATAAGATTAGAATCAGAAGAAGTTGCCTTTTCTGTTTAATAAGAATGTCATAACCTCTTTTCATCTTTTATTACTAAGGTTTATCTTTCATAATCATGTTCAATCCTATGGGTACAGGATAAAAAGATTTGAAGTAGCTAGCACAGGAAAAAGTTCATTATAGAAGGGAACTGATTGTCAATATTGGAAAAATAATCTAACAATAGATTATCATCTTGCATTTTAATTTAACTTGGCTAAGTAGACAAACAGGTCTAAGGATCTGCAAATATCTTTAATATTTGAGGAGGAAAAAGAATTTGAAGGTAAAATCATGTCAGCTTTTTGAAGCTGTACACATCCTTTGCCTGTTAAAATTCAGTGATAAAAATCTCCCTTTTATAATAGAAGTTTACTTCTAACTATCCAAAAGAAAGACAAGTGTTACTGGATCTCTTATAAGAATCAAATCTGTCTTTCAATATTCTACATTTTCCCTTTGTTTTTTGAGAATGCAATAAGGAAATGTAATAAAAAGTTCCTGAAATACTTTTTTGAGTTTTTAAATGTATGCTATAAAAACATAAGTATATTTAAGCTATTCATATTACTAGTATTTCTACAGTTTGAAATAATGTTAGTCTCACATTTAGAGTAAAATTACTAATTGTGTTTTGTTTAATTGTACACCAGGTCTAATTTTTTAATGACAATTTATTTTGTAATAAAGGACTTTCTTTTTTAATGTGGAGATATATTATTGAATCTAATTATATTTCTTATATAATGGATCTGTTTATCCCTAAAGAGAAGCAATATTTCCAACTGCTTTCTAAGCTTTTATTTGTTTAATATATACACAATCACACAGGGAGACCTCTGTAAAAACCTAAATATGTCAACATTATAGAACTATGCAAAATAATATAGCATCTGATGTCAGATGCTGTAAGTCACTGCTTGATAAGAAAATAAGATATTTTGCGAGAAAATTAATATTGTATCTAAATATTTTATGTGAATAAACCACCCAGTGTTCAGTGATGGAAACAGAATATTTTATTCCTTTTTATTGCTGAAATATGAATAACTTTAATTTTTTTTCATATTTACTTTGCTGAAATAAAGGTTGGCTTTCTGGAAAGCAATGCTGGGTAATAGTACCCTAAGCCCCCAAGACTGGTAACCATCAAATCAGCAGTAAGCTAAATCTTTTTTTCTGAAGAAAGAAAAATTTTATTTCAGATATAAATTTGGCCATCATATCAAAACTGAAAGTGTTCAATAAATTCATAAATGCTGTCACATTGGCAGTAAAATTGGCAGGGGACAAGGAAAAGCCAACGTGAGCAAGAGTGGAATACATCCATAAGAAGGGCCAGCCAGCACTAATCGCAATTACTATATTATACTTAACAAGTTGCTTGTATTATTATATTTCAAAAATTTTAATGTATCTTACCAGTTTATTAGGAATAATTTAGTACATACCGATAGCTACTTAGGTACAATTTTTTAATGAAGCATAAAAATAAGTCTTTATATATACAAAATTGTCATATTCATTAATTCACTTGCAATAAGCTGGCTTATCAATCTTGTGTTTGCTATTGTTGGATAGGAAAATCCTAGAGGCAATTCCATTAAAATGAGTATGAAAATAACACTGCCATCTGTAATGGTTTTAAAAGATATCAGCCAATTATTTGACAGTCTTTCCATTAAAAACTAGAGTCTAATATCTCTCTCCTTGAATATGAACCAGGCTTAGTCACATGTTTTGATGAATAGAATTGGACAGAAGTGACACTGCATGACTTCTGAGACCATATGATAAAATGCAGTATACCTTTTTACTGTCTGCCTCTTTTCTATATTGTACGTATCTTAGTTGGAAGCCTGCCATCATACTGTACTTAAGCCAAGCAGCCCCCCCATCATATGGGCATATGTATGGATTCTTCCCTCAAACCAAGCTAATGTCCAAGCTGACAATCAATACCAACAGCCAGAGACACGAGAGTGAGCCTTTAGACTGCCCCAGCCCGTGGGATATAAGCTGCCTCAGCTGATGCCAGGTGGTGCAGAGATGACCTTTCTGGGTCCTGCCCAAATTCCTGATTTGTAATGTTTTAAGCCACTAGGTTTTCGTGGATTTGGTTATACAGCAATAAATAATAAACACAAGCTATTACTAGTATTGTTAAATGTTGTTCAGGACATTTTCATACGTTCATTCTTGCATTAGTTTATTCATTCAACAAATACTTGTTGAATACTTACCCTATACAAGGTATAGTTTTAAGCATTCCAGAGGGTACAGCAGTGAACATTAAAAAAAATACTATCCCCATGGAAGTCATGTCTTAGAGGCAGAGACAGAAAATATATAATGTTTATCAGAGGTAAGTATTATCAGAAAAAATAAAGATGAGTAAGTAGGGAGAGAGTGTGACAGAGTGATGCTTTTCAAAAATATTTTTAAAGGCATATCTTTTTTGTAATGCTGTTTTAGATCAATGTTCAAAAAAGTCATCTCTCAGGCTATGACATTTCAGAGGAGACAAGGAAAAAAGGAGGAAGCAAGTGATTTTAATATCTGGAGTAAAACATTGCAGGTAGAGGAAAGAGAGAATATGAACAAATAAGGAAACCAGAGTGGCTGGAACAGAGTGAACAAGTGGTCAGAGACAAGGTCTTGACCAGATAACATAGGGCTTTATTGATTACCTTAATGGATAATCTACATCCAAATTAATATATAAATTTGTACTTATAAGTTTAAAGGAAAGACATTAGAAAGTTTTGAGAAAGCACCTTATATATTATTACACATTTGAAAATTAAAACTCTCCTCTCTGTGCGAAAAAGAGACTCAGAGTGCAGGAATGAAAGTACAGACCCACAGTGAGACGACTGTGATACCACAGGCAAGAGAGAGCAGTAGGTAGGGAGGATGGTAGCTAACTATGCAGGTGGGGATAGTCAATGAAAGAAAGACATTTTTTTATTTGGGACAGTGTCTCACTCTGTTGTCCAGGCTGAAGTGTAGTGGTATAAACACAGAGCACTACAGCCTCAAACTCCTGGAATAAAGTGATCCTCCCACCTCAGCCTCCCAGGTAGCTGGGATCACAGGTGTGTGCCAACATGCCTGGCTACTTTTTTAGATTTTTGTAGAGATGCAGTCTCTCATCATCTTGTCCAGGCCAGTCTACAACTCCTGGGCTCAAGCAATCGTCTCTCCTCAGCTCCTCAAAGTTTTGGGATTACAGGCATGAGCCACACTGCCCAGCCAGAATATAGATTCTGTAAAACAGAGAATGATTCCTCACTTGTGGAGGCATCAATGAAAATATTTTTTAAAAATATGTGATATAAATAAACAATATAACAAAGATGCAGGTGTGATAATTTGAAAATGACACAATTGCTTATAAAAACAACTTAAAATTAATGATCACAAAAGTTTAATGAGATGCATAGTTTTTAATTTTATAAATTGAGGTATTGAGGTTTGGAAAATGTAGGAACTTTAAGGTCACATAGGTAATAGATGATTTGGGACTTAAATACAAGTTGACATCAAGAGGATACAATTATTGTCCAATTCTAATATTACTATAAATAATATTTTGGTATTTGTCCTCCAGTCAATAAATTGTGAACAAAAATGATAATCATAGAGAAATAAAAAAGACTATCAACTTTGTCAGAATATTCAAGAGTCTTAACGTTGTTTACCATAAAGTCCATTATTCTGTATCTCGTGGCCTAATCTAAGTAAATTATTGGAAAAAGAAGCTTTATATATGTAAATATTTGACTCAACATTATTATTATTAATCATATTTAAATTAAATATGTATTAACACGAGGGTTAAGTAATAATAAAAATAAAACAAAGCTGGAAGTTCTTGATGTTGAATTTACTAAACAATTATGCTAGTGTCATAAATGTACCTGACCACAGCAATCATTTCCTAAAATAAAATCATTGTAAATGTCATATATTTTTAAAATGAAAAAATAATATGCCATTTTGGAAGTTCTTAAACTGATACTTTTTTTTTTTTTTTCTGAAAATGACAGCTCTTATTTTATACCTATTGCTTTCAACATCAAAGTAGGATTCCTTTGAATTTCTAACGGATATTTTATATTTTATTGCTTTTCCTCGTTAGCTTCATTTTCTGATGTTTTTAGATAGTATGTATCTAAAACTTTAGTATGTATTTATTACCTTTTTAAAAATGTCTGTCTTACTATAGACTACATACCACAATATAATATACATAGTCTATGAGTGGCTCTCAACATTAGTTACAGTTGGAATTCCCTGAGGAATTTCAAAAATACTGGCATCTAGAGCTCACTCTCAGAAATTCTATGGTCCTGGCATTGGAATGTTTAAAAGACTGTTCAAGTCATTATAATGTATCTTCAGACTTTAACTACTATGATACATTATATAAATGGCTTATTAATGTTTACCTTGACAGTTATTTAACATTGTAATATTTTCTATAGTCAGAAAGACACAATTTAAAGTTTCCAAGCTTCAAAAATACTTCAACAACAAATTAAAAATTTGGTGGTGAAATTCAGGTACTCATTTTCAATATCATCTGAATTATATTGAGGCAGAAACATATTATCAAATTTATGTTTCTAAAATTCATCCTAGTAATCTTTAAAGAAAATGATTGTTTAGTGGAGAAATAAAAATATATATATAATATATTGCAAATATAACATTATTTTTAAGGATAAATTGAATAATTATATCAATTTTATATAAATATAGTCAGGTGGGTAAAAAATAACTTACTTTAACAATAGTTCCATTTTCAGTTTTTGAGAAGATATGAAACTTAAAAAAAGAAAATAAAACATAAAACCTATAATTGTTTCAGGATGCAATGGCTTTAGAGAGAAATATCTAAAGTTATCTTTGAAAATAAAAATAAATAAAATAAAAAGAAATCAGTGATAATGCTATGAAGATTCATGGTGTAGACTACATGCCATAAGAGAATTCCATTGTACTTGGCAACTTTTTCACCCTTATCCATCTGTGCCAAATGTGCCAGTATTATTCAAACTTAAGAGGAACTACACAGTGCCTCTTTTGGAGGAAGATAATGGTACACCAGATACAAGTTTACAATCTCATTCTTTCCCCATGGTGGGCTGGGAGGAGATGATATTACTGGAGTCTCTCACCCAAAGTTTTGGAAATTTCCAAAGCAGTAAAGCAAGAATCTCTGAGAGTTCCTCAGAAATCCAAATATGATGAGATCTGAATTTCTGCAAAAATTTACGGCCAAATACAGACATTTATAACTGACAATTAGGTCTAGTTTTCTCAGAGTCAGTAAGACAAAAGCAACTAGTGCATGAGGAGGCAGAGAATATTTGACCGATATAGTAAACAAAATTGAGATGAGAAACACTAAATCATTACACATACAGAGATGCTAAATTATAATACTAAAAATAAAACTATAAACAATACAAGCTGGTAACAAGAAATGGAGAAATGGAAATTCTGAAGCATCAGAAAATATCATGCATGTACACAAACACACACACACTCAAGGTTATGAGTAAGGTTAAAAGAAAAGTCCTATATTTATTTCCATGCTGGCTATAAAGGCATGTTTAATGTTTGAAAAGTCACCAATCTGCTCATTTCTCATACGTCTACTTTTCTGTATTCATGTCAACTTCAATAAATAAGTTTTAAGTGTTATTCTTTCCAGGTAATTCTAACATTCATTCAAGGGAAAAATATTTCCCAAGAGGTATCAGATTCAAATATACAGATATAAGTTGGGATTTTAAAGCTCTCATAGGAAAAACAATTGAGCACCTTTTTTGCATACAGTAGTATTAGAACTACTTTTCTATATAAACCTGAAAAAATGAAAGATTCTCCTCTCCTAGAAATAGCACTGAAATTATTAGTTCCACCAACCTAGAAACTTGGTGGCAAGAACATTGGTTACCTGCCTGGAATTATAAATGGATGAGAAATGAAAAATCAAAACGTCTATCACTTGTGAGTGCAGATACAGATTTTTACAGCCTAAGAAGAAACCAATATAAAAAAGAGCCTTGAATCAGCAAAACCTGTAGAATCCATGAAGAGAGAATTTTGAAACTATGCCATGTGGAAGATTCTACGACTCGTAGCTTTCTGAGTTGGTTTACCATTTTTGGGGATTTCAAAAGAAAAACCTCAAAACTAAAGATAAGATCACTAAAATATATAAGACATAGAGAGAAATAAACTATGATGAAATATTATGCCCAGTGAGAAAAAGGCAATATTGATTCCTAAGATATAACACAGTATTCAAGCATCTTTAAAATACATATGTTTACAATGTTCACTGAGTGGGGAAAAAAAGAAGCAAGGGAAAAACAAGATATTATAAGAGAAAATAAGGTATGAAAAAGAATTAAATAATTAAATATAAATTCTGTAAATAAGAAATAATAGTCATAGAAATTGATAAATAGGTTAAACAACAGGCAAAAGGAAATTGATGAGTTGGAAAACATTTGAGGGAATCATTTATAATAGAGCTCATAAAGATATTCAGATGAATGTATGAAAAAGAAATAAAGAAGTATGAAGGCTAACTTGAAAGGTTAGCTTGAGCATATCTAATTTATGCCTTTCTAGGATGTCAGAAGAAAAACAATAGAGGGACTAAGAGAGTCAATATTTAAAGGAAAAGTGGCTAAGAATATCCCAGAAGTGAAAGAAAGTATGAATTCTAAGCCTGAATGAAGATACTGAGTCCCTAGTAAGCGTTTATGTCCATATAACTGCATAAATATATATACTTTTATCAAATATTAGTCATAAATGTAAAAAATTCAAAGACAAGAATATTAAACATAACATGGTGAGTAGATTATTTAGTACAAAAGATTATGAATAGCTGAATTAATACTAGAAATAGCAGACGCAGTAACAGGTTGAGTAATATAGTTAACTCATTAGAAAATATATGTCTCAAGTCAGACAGGTATACTGGCTTAACTATCTTTGAAGGGTGATTGTACAATAAAGATGCCTTCAGATAATAAAAACCCAATTGAGTTTACTACTTCTAGATCCTGAGTGAAGGAAAAATATATACTACATAATTAGAATGAAACTGAGCTCAGTCAGAGTGTAATGAAGCAAGAGGCAATCATAACATTGTGGTAACAGTAAATATTGACTATAACATCCTTAAGCAGAGCAGAAAGAGAATTCTGCATAACTAGATCATGTATGTTAGAATAGGAGACATTTATAAGTAAATTTTATTGTCTGAAGTTAACTGCCTTAATGAGAAGGATGATAAAGTTCATCATTAACTTTACGTTTTCTTAGAAAAATGTAAATGTATGTATGTGTGGTGGTTGCCTTCCTTAAAAGTTCTATTACCCAATCACAGCTAGGATTCTTATGGGAAGTAGCTTCTGCTAATTCAACACAATTTTACTTATCTTTGGAATGCGGTAGAGAGGCAGAGTCCATTTTTCTGCATGTTCTAATGGAAAACAGAAAACAAAACGGGACTATAGTCAGATTAACTAAAAATATGTCAGTAATCTTAATACAAGTAAATAGATTATGATATTAACATGCTAAGAATTAAGTTTGTCTTTTAAAATCCCAGCAATATTTAATGGGCTCTTTGAAAAAGCTCAAGTTGAAATACAAGAAATCAACAAAAAATAAGATAGCAGAAGACAAGGTCTGGCACATGTCAGAACACTTAGGTTAGAAATCCTATTAAATCATGTGATAAATAAAAAAAGGCTTAGTTTCAATATAAATTAAAACTGATGCTAGAGAAAATAGTGCCATTGCATAAAGATTTTAAAAATTAGCAGGTGTGTGCTAAAGGAAAAAAAAGATAAATAATCAAAAATAGTAATCTATGTTCCTGTAGCTAAATAATAGATGTATGGAAATGAAAACAAAAAGTATACAACAAAATATAATTTTCTCAGAATAATAACAAATATCATTCTATAAGTTAAAAGGTACATAGTGTTCCAGGAAAATCTGATATTCAATCAGCCTCAGTTAGTTTATCAAACACATACAGAAATGATTGAACAATTATCTTTAAAGAAATTAGTGTTTTGAATATGATATGCCTAGGTATAGAGAGATTAGTTTCTATTTTGCCTGTCTCAGAACTCTGATGAGGCCCAGCATACTCTTGATGCCTGGGACTACTGAGAACAAACAAGAGTTAAGTAGCTTGCTGCTATTCCAGAGGACATAAGGTAGAGCAAACAGAGGCTGATGCAGCTTGGTGGCCTGTCTTTTGGTGTGGGGGATTGTGGGGAGAGTGTGAATAGGCAAGCACTTTGTTCACTGTACTAAGGAACTCAAAATGATAGGCTTTTTGTCACCATTAGCTTCCAGTATCTCTGTTGCATGAGCAGAGATAGAGGATCTTGCACAAACAATTAAATGTTCTATCCATAAGTAGTGTAAGTTATTTCTTCTTGAAATGTACTGCCTATAGCCATGTGGTCACACCTTACTTCCAGAGGCTAGGAACTAGAGTTTTCCCACAGTCTAAGAATGAAAGAGAATTAACCATAGTAATGCATGGCACTCATACCATGGATGACTGGATAATTTTAACAGAACGAAATACGCAAGTTATCAACTTTTTGTATAAATTTTCTGTTCTCATTTATGTTAAAACACATTAATACAAAAATATGTATATTTTTAAATGAAGAATCATTGAACTTCTAGGTGTATTGGGATAATTCAGTTATTAAAGAGAAGAGAAATTGGAAAAGCCTCTTTAAAGCCACATAATAGCATCTTTTGAAAAATCAATGGCTATGAGGCTGAATAAGGTCAGGTAAGTCCACTTTTAATTATGTTTAACCTTTTTCTCGTCTTAGAATAGGTCTTCCGTGGCATTCGGGAGCAATGATGAAGATATGGAAAGTAGCAATCATAAAGAATAAATATGTTATTGTATAAGATACAGTGATATTGGAAGGAGTCTTCATTAGACTTGTGTAAGTGTTCTTGAATTTTTACTCTTTTTCAACAATAATCATTTAAAATAAAAATACAATTGAGTTGAACTAAAAACAAAGACATTACCGTGTCACTGAGCCACCATTTCATCCCCACACTGACCGTTTCTAGGAATGTTTATTATGTGAGACAAATAGGCAATTTAATTGTTTCAGCCACTGTTGATATTTTGTTATTTCCAGCTGAACACCTCTACTGTTTTGTATACGTCGAATTAATATGTCAAATGAATAAACTTAGGAAATGTAATATTACTTAGTAAATAACATTTATTTATCAAATATACAATTTCATCATGACTTCATGTAAAAAATGAAATAAATGTCATTTTGCTAAGAATTGAGAAAACCGATTCACTATTTCTAAAGTTGAGCTAGCTTTCTTACAAATTACTTGCCAAATGAGGTCCAAATATACCTCCTGATCTTCAGAAGTCATTAATCTCGTGACCTGAACACAAAAGTTCTAACTGAAATGTTTAATTCAGTTACACGCTATCAGCATGACAGAGGTAGACAACTTAGTACAATTAAGTTTTAAAGTGTAAGACCAGCAATTTTTCTCTAACCAGAGATGTTTTTGATTGGGGAGCAAATTATCATTTTATGAATTTATGGCAGCTCAGATTTTGGGAAAATGCACCAGGCCCACCTAACTTAAACTTTTATAAATAGCATGCTCTTAGTTGTAAATCCATGTGAGCTAGAATAAAATGATATGATACAAAGGCAGAGAATTGATAGTTGTTTCAAATTTGGAAATTAAAAATAATTGTCAATCATAAGCGCATATTAGTATTTGTGAAATATCACAGTTAAAACTGTACTATTTTGTCTTCCCTAGTCTAACCAGTTCCCTAGCTAAACAGTTACAACTTTTCTAACTAGTCTTATGACCACTTTGCCTAAAAATTTAATTCTTATCACCCCTTCTGATTTGGAAAACCAAATAATTTTTTTCATAAAGCAGTTACCATATACATAGCATCTACGTCTGAGTTGCAAAGAGCAAGCAGACAAAAAGGCAATATTTTTTTCTTCTAATACTTCCTTACTGTGTGTATTTTAATGTTTAGTGAACTGCTTTTTTTTTTCTTTTTTTCTGGAAGTGGAGTAGAGCTCATGTCAACAGAGTAGCAATACATCCTATACAGTCTATGAAAAGATTTTGATGTTCAGTTATTGCAAAACGAGGGAGACAGAAGGTCTGGAGGTGTGGGAATGACACATCCAAAAGTAAGGAACAAAGATGAAAATTAACATGCAATATGAAGTCGTTGGAAAGAGTTTACACATAAGAAGCCACAACAGTTAAATAAATAATAAATGAAAGCCAAACTCCCTATGAAATATTTTTGGACTCTCAATATGCTAACAACAGATCAAAAAAAAAAAAAAAAAAAAAAGCTTTCTTTCAGCACCACCCTTCAGTTTAATTGTTGGTATAGAACTGCTACTGGGGTAGTTGCTTCATTTCTAAGTCATTTGCACTATTCTACTAAAAGGAATGCTTAAAATTTTGTTTCTTTTATGACCTTTAACAACCATTATCTAGTTCTCAAAATTAATTATTTATAGCAATGAAAGTTGGGATTCCCAAAGAAATGAAACATTTATTTGTGACCTGGGTGGCATGCAAACATTAACCTTTAACTACATCCCATCTATTCTGATCCCTCTGTTGGCACAGTGACAGAAATTATTATGGAAGTTCAATACCTCATGTTTAAATTTTGTAAATTAAAGGGTCCTGAAATTGTGACGCAATCTTCTAAAACATATGTTACTTTCTGGGGATATTCTGGGTATTTTAAGAATCTACTTCCATGCTTTCTGTGTTCTGATCTATTAATGAACAAAAATATTCTCATGACACTTTTGTTGTACTTACAAATGATGGTAAGCTGTAGTATTGATAAGCAAAATATATGATCTCATTAAAGACTTGAAAAGTACACACAGAAATGGTTTGAAAGGTCTCGTCACCTTACAAACTGATTTTACAAGGAAATGTGGATGCTTAATTAAAAAGGGATTAGGGTTTTTCCCAGAGTCTTGTGGATTTCAGCATCATAGACAGAAGAATATGAGCATAAGGGATGATGTTTGAACCCTTTTGTGTGTAAAAGAAGGTAGAAATCGGGAAAAAAATTAGGAGTTGAAACATGGTACAAGTAGTATAATACAAATATATTAAGAGAGTGTATGAATTTCTTTATACTCAATTTTTACATGCGACAAAATAGTGAACGCACTTATGTTAAGGATCAAGGGAAGAAAATGAAAGATGGAGAAAGTACTTACTGGTGTACAACAGAAAAAAGGGAGTGGGAAAATTTTAATATTTAACAACAAGAGAAGAAATTAGAAACATTAAAGATTATGAGCTCAGTTACTTACATCAAAATGCCCACAAAATGGTTCATAAGTTAATAATAAGCAAAATACTGTTATATTTAGAACCATTGTTTCTCTATTGTGATGCTCCACATAAATTTAATAACTTGTTATTAATCTTACAAGCATCTGCCTGGTATTCTATTTAAGGTATCTAATTTTTAATATTCTTTTGAATTTATTATCTTATTTCTGGCCTTTGGTACTTGACAGCTATGAATAAAATTAAATTACAACTCTACCTTTTGAAAAGTTTAGTGCATGTGTTGATTATTAAACTGTTTCATAGTCTTCAAAATGCTGTACCTACTTGTCTGATGCACATTCAAATTTACTCTGCACCCAATGTTTCATTGTGGAAAATAAACTTTAGGAAAATAAGTTTACTCAGAATAACATGCATTTTCCACTGCTCCTTGGGCACATACCTATTTTTGAAGATGACAGAAATATGTCATTAATGTCTCTATTTACATAACTAGTTGCAAGTGTAGTTATGCACAAATTAAAGAATAGAAAATACATGATAAACATAATTAGGTCAGATTACATATACAAATAAAATAGTAAGCTTGTTTGGATTACAGACACAGGGCTAAGCTTTCAACTCACTACTTGGGTGGCATAGGGCAAGTTATTTACGTGCTCTGGACCCATGCTCTATCCATAAAATAGAGGAAATGTTGCTGAAGATTATTATTGGAAAAGTGCTCTGCACAATAACTGTCACACAATAATAAGTTATTAAATAAACTAATTGAAAATTGCCATAATTTTGAAAAGATGTTAGTGGTATGTAATTGCAATATTTTACATTACATAATATAGGATAATCAATAATGTGTGATATATGACATAACATATAATCATCATATATTCACATATACAATTACTAGTTGACTTACACAATTTACTAAGCTTCACAAAATACGTTCATATCTCAATGCATATACCATTTCCAGTTTTTACAATTTTTTTCCTATTTTATCTCATCATACAAATTCCAATAATTTTATAATATTTATTGTAAATGGTACTTTATTATTTTTTAAATTTTTAAATTATTACTATACTTTAACTTCTAGGGTACATGTGCATAACATGCAGGTTTGTTACATATGTATACTTGTGCCATGTTGGCGTGCTGCACCCATCAACTCGTCAGCACCCATCAACTCGTCATTTACATCAGGTATAACTCCCAATGCAATCTGTCCCTCCTCCCCCTCCCCATGATAGGCCCCAGTGTGTGATGTTCCCCTTCCCGAGTCCAAGTGATCTCATTGTTCAGTTCCCACCTATGAGTGAGAACATGCAGTGTTTGGTTTTCTGTTCTTGTGAAAGTTTGCTGAGAATGATGGTTTCCAGCTGCATCCATGTCCCTACAAAGGACACAAACTCATCCTTTTTTATGGCTGCATAGTATTCCATGGTATATATATGTCACATTTTCTTAATCCAGTCTGTCACTGCTGGACATTTGGGTTGATTCCAAGTCTTTGCTATTGTGAATAGTGCCGCAATAAACATACGTGTGTATGGGTCTTTATAGCAGCATGATTTATAATCCTTTGGGTATATACCCAGTAACGGGATGGCTGGGTCATATGGTACTTCTAGTTCTAGATCCTTGAGGAAGTAAATGGTACTTTAAAATGCTTCTCTGATTTATTCCTCCTTTCAGATATCTCCTTCTACTTGCTTTTAAACATGCTGTGTTTATATTTAGCACATAGTATTATAGTTTTCATATGTATTAGTTGATTTATTTTTATTTGCACATCATGACTTCTTTAAAGATATGGACCCTATCTTATTGTAAGGTTTTAAAATTCTATTGTTCAATAAATATCCCCGTTTCATATTGTAAATTTTTAAAGAACTGACGAATGATTAATACATAATATTTACTCTTTTACTACCTACATAAGCCCTAAGGCCAAAGCGGTATTTCATAAATATACATTTTATTAAGAAAGAAAGGAAAACTATATTTCATCTTACCTGGTTTCCAGTGCATTGCCCAGGGGAATAATTGCCCATGGAAAAATGAGTGAATCTCTATGGCTACTCACTTTGCAGCACACTGAGGAGATCTTCTGTTGAAGCAGCAGCTGGATTGTGGGTCAAGCTCAGCTGTACAGAACATCTGGCCTTATGACTTTCAATTTGGGGCAGGAATTTAAACTAGAATTTGTGTTCTCCACCTATGGCATTATAACACATACACATGGACCCTGCTTATCAGCAAACATCCTACTTGTTCTGTTTCACTTTCTGCTACTCTGGAGCAGAAATATGCAAACTCTTTTTTACCACAACCCACAGAAAAAAGAAAATATATATTAAAACTATGAAAAACACCACACATGCACACATGTACACACATATAATTTAAACACAAGTGTAGGAAATAAAATTGATTTTGCAGCCTGTGATGTACTTTGATTTGTGTTTTTCATTGTACTAGTCTCGTTTTGTCTACTTCTCTTTCATATTCTTTTCTATTTTATCTCATTTTATTTTTGAAGTTGTTTGTTCTGATTGAAACAGAATGCATCTGGTGCTTTGTAAAACTTTCCTTGAAGGATGACATCCTATATCAGGAATATCACACAACACTCCTTCCCCTCTCTGCCCAAGTGAAAATTTTATATGCTTAATAGTCTGTGTTCTTAATCAAATCATCTATAACACACCCTCAAATGTTTAATAAAATCTCTTCAACCATTTCATATAGTGCTCAAACTCACTGAAAAGCATGAGGTTAAATTGAAATAGTTACAATAACAGATTTTTTTTTTTTTTTTAGAACAGAGCTCTCTCTTAACTTTTGAAGCCTGGTATCAGAGATTTATGTTTACATCACGCACATTTGAACATCCTCAGTATTTTATATGTTGCTTTTTACTCATATGCTTCATAGAAACTCATTAAGCGGGAATTGAGTTCTCTTCCTAAATTTTACTGTATAGGAAATTATCCTTTTCCATCTTAACAAGAAAGGTGCTGCAATTGTTCTTTACACAAAAGTGAAGGGGATTGAACATCCCTACCTCTATTTCCAGCTAGGCTGCTAAATGAAACAAAAGTCTTTCTCATTATGATGAACGCAAAAAACCTGGCTATCCCTAAGAAGCTAACCACTGGAGGGTAAATAGCTAAAGCTCCTTTTTAAGAAAATATGATTTCTCCATAGGAGAACAATGTGACAGGGAAGTTTCTGGGCAGTGGCTGCTGTTCTGTCCCCAATTTGTCCCAGGCTGTGCTTGATTTGATGCTCTGCCTCCCATGGAGGACATAGATATAGAAGCTAGCTTATCCTGTGCCTTTAGCATCTAATGCACATGGTAGGAATTGGTTTTCCTTCCTCAAATGAGCATTCAACCTCTATTTAGTTAATTTCAACAAAACTTGCATTTTCTGTGCTAGGAAAAAAAAATAGTCACATGAATCATTTAAATGCCACATTATATTAATTATGATTTTGTGCATTCAAAATTGCTAATATTATGAAAGCTATGATTTAAAGCAATTTTCCTAAAATGTATCAAGTTGCTATGATTCCGGAGTAACAGACACACACAAAGTAATTACAAAATGTAAGTGTTACCTTTTTGTAATACACTATTTGCCCCACATAAAAGCATCTAAACCAATGCATTGATTTTTAATCTTTTACTTAGTATTATATAGAATAACATTCATAATAAAAGTTAATAGGAGCTGCAAGCACAGAGAAAATTAGATCACCAAATATGGCATATTTTACTAGTGAGGTCAGCATTTTATACATTTACGAGTTTAATTACTCTAAGCTAAGTTTTTATTAAAAGCCTTTGTAAAAACACTCCTTTCATTTTCTGTAGTTAACATTTCAGCAAATAGAAGTTTATTTGTGATAATAGTGTACTTAAAAATGGCTAACAGCTGCCTATGTTCAAAAATTATTTCAGACTCTTTAAGTTTAAGAAATTACAACTTGTAATGCTAATTATCTATATGACAGCTCTTTATTCTAAATGAGTATGGAAGCAGCTAAATTTATTTGTACATTAATAAATTTCAATAACTTCTAAAAAGATTGTATCTTATCTTCATTTAATAATTACTCAGACCAATATTTGATAACTTTATACACATCGAATGGCATAAATCCTAGCTCAAAATATGTCTCTTCGTCATTAGCGAAAATAAATACAACTCTTAGGATAAACCAGGTAAGTATGCCCTGTTATCTGAGTAAAGCAAAGAAGCAGTGACCTACTTTCCTTTCACATTTTGCCTACCAGCAGTATTAAATCAAATGGAACACATTAAAACCATCACGAAAGGCAGACAATAGTTTCCCTCTGATTGCCTGCCTCAGCCTGGTAGCAGTGTGAAAGTTACAAAAGTCATTTGTATCAACTCATTACCATGTCACCTCATTTCATGCCCCCGCTGGATAAGTGGCAATAAGCCCCGTGTTAGCGTATTCCACATTGTCACCATTAGAACAAATCCTAATAGCACCCAGCTGTGGAAGATTACCCCAGACAGTTATTGAGATTTAGGAGGGGCAGCTTGCTACTGATTTAGGACATATTCTTTTGAATGCCCTATCATTTATTCTAGAATAGAGAAATAAAGCAAATTTTATGAAGAGTGCTCATGAATTATTTTCTTCATGTCGGATACTATAATGCTCCCAACAGAGTGTTCTTCTTGCACTTTCATTCAAGGTAATGATGTTGTTGCATCTTACGCAGGCACTTAAAATGCAGTTTAATGCCACAACCACTGCCAGAGCCCCTGTGTGAGTTCTTAGGACATTAAATTAACTAAAAAACTGAACAGTAAAATGAAGAGCTTTAATGTATTAAAACTTTTCTTTCTTCTTTCAGAATGACAGTGAACAAAGAATTGGCCCTCTGAAATGGTAAGGAAAGTGGTTTATTCTAGTAATTCAGTGGTCTTAGAGAGGCACATGAGATAGACACAATTACAGAAGTGCATTTTCATAGTCCCTTCATGACATTTCTAAGAACTGATCTTCTAGAATAAGACTTTCAGCACTCTCTGCAATCTGCCCATTGTACAGACAGTTTGTGGAAAGAGTAACTACTCTTTTAAGATATATTTTTATAGCACAACATTCATTTTACTGTGTTAATGATTATAGATCTTACAATTTATCCCACTTTCTAGATACACGTTTTATATTCATTTATTAAATTGGAGAGAGAAAACTCAATAAAACAATCTGCTTAAGTAATTAAACTTGCCTTCAAATTTACCTTCTGCTAAATCACTACTCACGTAATACGTAAACACACAAATGGTTTATCTGCTTGTGTAGCATGTAGAACACTAAAACTGAAGTGAGACATTATGTAATGTAAAATTTTTACTGTAACTTTCTTTTGCACACCAAAATATTACTTATAATGATCTGCCTTTGAAGATGTTTATAATGGCAATGGTTAGGGCTGTTCTTTAATCAATACAAAAACTTCAGGAAACTCAGGAAATGAGAAGTAGAGAGAGAAAGAGAGATTAAGTCACTTTTATACATGTGAAAAATTATGATAAAGATAAGATTTAACTCACAGAGTCCTTGTGATAATTACATTACACAATAAAATCTTATTAAAAATGAGCTCGTATAGGAATACTGTATAAAATTTTATACACTCTTAACTTTTGAATTGAAGCAAATATGCATTTATTTATTTATTTATTTATTTATTTATTTATTTATTTATTTATTTTTTGAGACGGAGTCTCGCTGTGTCGCCCAGGCTGGAGTGCAGTGGCGCGATCTCGGCTCACTGCAAGCTCCGCCTCCCGGGTTCACGCCATTCTCCTGCCTCAGCCTCCAAGTAGCTGGGACTACAGGCGCCCGCCACCTCGCCCGGCTAGTTTTTTGTATTTTTAGTAGAGACGGGGTTTCACCATGTTAGCCAGGATGGTCTCGATCTCCTGACCTCGTGATCCACCCGCCTCGGCCTCCCAAAGTGCTGGGATTACAGGCTTGAGCCACCGCGCCCGGCCACAAATATGCATTTAATTACTGAGTAACATGATTAAATTACTTCTCATTTCTATTTGTGCTTATATATTTGCAAAGCAAACCGCATTTGATTAATTGTAATGCCCAATTTTGCAAAATACCCAGTTTGGTCTTTTGGGTTTTTGCTTTTCAGGGAACTAAATGTTTCCATAACATTCAAATAATTGATGACCTTAAATTTATATAGACATATTTGCTTTTTATCAAATATAAGGGACCAAGCCGGTACATGAAAATAAGGACCAAAGTTTAAGTTAGGGCAACAAACTTCAGGTTTTCCGGATAGGTACATTTTAAAAATTAGAAAAAAAAAAAAAAAAAGGAGATGTAGGACACTGAGAATATTTTCTGACAAATATATAATTACATAAGAAAAACACTTTATATTCACATATTTATTTTTTCAACCATTTAATAAAAAGTATAATACATACCAGCTATGTGTTAAGTATACACAATGAGGATCCAGGAGTGCTGGAAATTCACTGAGGTCCCTCTCCCCACCATGTATTTACAAATGAATCTGTCTTCTGAAGATTAAACTATGAAAATCATGATCAGGATAGATCACATTAAAAGCAGTCAATATCTTCTCAAAATTGGCTTTGATTTCAGGTCAGAGTAAGTTTTGTGGCAAAGGTAAAACTCCCATATTTTGAGTTGATATTTATAAAGTGAGAATTATAATTTGATTTCTACTATCTATAATTTACCTATGGAGAAATCATTCACTTTCCAGAGAACTTGTCTTTAAATCTCTTTGGCATTATAGTCCAAACTGAAAATTAATTAAGTATCATTTATATCTAATGGGTGACAAATCTATTCTAAAAAGAATAATCCAGCATTAGTGGGTAGACGAATCAGATTCCTAGCATGGAGATATTTATACTATTGTTGAATTCAACAACTGAATCTGACCCTCTCAAAGTTCCTGATAAACAGACTATTAGCCTCTGTAGTGAAGCTCAGATTTTGCAATATCTGCGAATGTGTGTGTATCCATAGATGCACACCATCTAAAATGTTCACCACACATCGTCAAGTTTCTCCACTGTATGATAATTCCTCCTACCATTGTTAGATTTTAATATTATTTTCCTTTTGTTAATTCAACAAAAATTTGTTATTATCCCTTTTTTTTTTTTTTTTTTTTTTTTTTTGAGACTGAGTCTGGCTCTGTCGCCCAGGCTGGAGTGCAGTGGCCGGATCTCAGCTCACTGCAAGCTCCGCCTCCCAGGTTCACACCATTCTCCTGCCTCAGCCTCTGGAGTAGCTGGGACCACAGGCGCCCGCCACCTCGCCCGGCTAGTTTTTTGTATTTTTTAGTAGAGACGGGGTTTCACCGTGTTAGCCAGGATGGTCTCGATCTCCTGACCTTGTGATCCGCCCGTTTCAGCCTCCCAAAGTGCTGGGATTACAGGCTTGAGCCACCGCGCCCGGCTATTATCCCATTTTGTAATATGCATTAAAAAAAATGGAGAAATACAATGTGTACATTTTCTTAAAACTGCATATGTATATATCCAAAATAATTATGTATCACGATATTCATTTTGAGAAGCACTAAAAAATTATTGAAGTCATAAAAACTACTTTTTTTTGAGGAATTTATATATGCCATGTCAATAATTTATTTATTGGTTGCATAATGGTTGCATATCACACACTTTGCAAACCTTCTGATAACAAATGTGGTGACCAGTGGTGATCAGAGTGTGTTCTAATAAGTAAACCACTCTCCAGAAGTAGAATCTCAATATAACATTGGGAAATTAAAGGCAGCAGTCTTTAAGTGTCTTTAAAAATATTGTTATTACTACTAGTAAACATTTTCAAAATTCTCTAAAAGCTTGCTATCTGGAGCTATGAAAATCACAAATATGGCTATTTCTAGGGTCATCTGGTTCTTCTTTCTGTTGAATCATAAGTGTAAAATCACACTGTTTAAATACCTGCTAAATCCTTTAAGTGCCATCTATATACCAATAGAACTCTAATACAAGAGTCTTTCTCTGAAAAAAGAAAAAAAAAGGGGGGGGATTTATTTTGTTGATGATTTATGTATGAAAAAATATAAATTACTCTTGCAGTGAACTTTTAGATTTTGTGACTACTATTAAGCATGTATAATTTATGATTCATCTCAAAGAATACCATTAAGAGCCCTGAGCTTTTCTATCTTTATTTCTTTTTTGCAACTAACATATAAAAGAGAAATTGAGGCTCAACCACAATCCCATCTTTTTCTCACATGATGGAATGTGAAATATATATTAATCATCGTCTGATGACTATGTCAGGAATAAGCATGTCAGTTTCTATGTAATTTAAAGTAGAGTCTGCAGCCTTAGCATAGATTTACTGTCAGAAGACTGTTTCTTAGTATTCTCAGCTATATTTATATCCAAAGTTACAGGTTTTCTTGTAGACTTCAATATATACATAGCATTCACAAAAGGTTTTCTCATGCATGCATTCTGTCATAAATATTACAAACAAATTTAATGAGAATTCACATTGCTGCTGAGCTTAGAAAAGGGCAATTTTAAAACCACATTTGGCAATTGGTATCTCTGACTACCTGAAAAAATAGAAGGTCAAATAACTGTCAACAGTGAATTGTTTTATGATCAGATAGTTTTAAAGTTATTCCAAAGCTAGAAATACACATAGTTGTGAGAAAACAAGTCAGACAAGAAGTAGTATAGGATTGTAATTATGTAAACTCATACTATGGCTATAAGAAAAAAATATCAATTAGTTGGGAAGCCTGACTTTTCACTTTGTATGCAGACAGGTTGTCAAGGATCCAGGTTCATATAAGAAGGGACTCCTTTTTCAAATATTCACTTTTGAGGAAATTGCATTTATCACTTTAGAAAACTGGGCTTCAATTCCATTTTAGCAACTCAAGAGTCTGAGGCAGGAGAATGGCATGAACCCAGGAGGCGGAGTTTGCAGTCAGCCGAGATTGCGCCACTGCACGCCAGCCTGGGCAAAACAGGGCAACACTCTGTCTCAAAAAAAAAAAAAAAAAAAAAAAAAAATCTTAATCTTACCTTTATCTTCTCTAAGGCATCTCATCCAATATCAGAAGCATATACTTCACCATTTCTTTGTTCTTCTTTACCCTCTTTAGATTTTCAATGCCAAAAAATAATTTTACATTTAATATATCAAGCAAAATTGGTAGAAGTAATCACCAGTAGCATACTAAATATTCATTAACAATGAATCCTATAAATTGCTTTGAGTTGTGGTCATGAACAAAGTAGATGATTCAAAAATATGTAAGAAGTAAAATTAGAAAGAAAGAATGTTTAGGATATATATGGAGTAAAATCAGAAAGAAAATTTGGAATGAAGGAAGTATTTCACTGAGGAATTTTGTAAAATTCCTTAGCTTTATTAAGAGATCATTCAAAATGAGAACAGAAATAAAAGTTTTAACAGAAAAGAGTCACTAATATTCTTTCAGTAGAGCTGTATTCTTAGAGGGACAGGGGCAGAAGACATATAAATCTATGTGGACTGAAGATGGAATCTGTGATTGTGAAATATTCAGAATGTGTGATGAAAACTGTTTTGAGAATGTTTTTGTAATGGAATATATATTATATATGCTATATACATATATCTTCCATATATTATATATATTCCATATATATTCTATGTATTCCATAGTATTTCATATATATTATATGTATTCCATATATATTATCATGTATATATAAGATATATATTATAATACAAATGTATATAATCATTGGAAAAGATATGAAAGTTTATATCAGGTTTTATGTTGTCAATGTTTGGTTTTCTGTTATATTTTTAGGTTTCTTCTTTCAATAGGAAACATTTTAGCATGGTTGCTTCAGCTATTTACTGCTACATAAGTAGCCACCTCAAAATAAAGTCTATTAAAACAGCAATGATTTGTTATTTTTCATGTGTCTGTGGGTCTATAAACTGGACAAGATTTGGCTGAGTAATATATGTGCTCCACATGATAAATCAGTGTAGTCATTCACAGTTAGAATCTGTTGCTTATTTGGCCTAGCTGAAAGGTTCCCGGTTTTACTTCATGAGACTGATGTTTCAGTACTCCTCCACCTGACTTCTGTCTTACTATAGGATTTAACTCTGATTTTCTTACGGTTTAACAGCTGGATTCCAAGGAGTGTTCAAAAAGAAACAGTTCAAAAGTGCAAGTGCTTATCAAACCTCTGCTTGTCTCATGCTTGCTAATAGACCATTGACCAAAATAAATCACTTGTTTAAGCCCAAATCCAATGAGAGAAGACTAGAAAAGAGTTTGGCCATCTTATTCAGAGGCATGATTCATTGGTAGAATGCTAACATTACAGTCAGCCACAGCGTTTAAAAATCAATACAAATGGTTCAGGCGCATGTCTGTAATCCCAGCATTTTGGGAGGCCGAAGCGGGTGGATCACGAGGTCAGGAGATCAAGACCATCCTGGCCAACATGGTGAAACTCCGTCTCTACTAAAAACACAAAAATTAACTGGGTGGGGTGGCACACACCTATAGTTCCAGCTACTCAGGAGGCTGAGGCAAGAGAATCACTTGAACCTAGGACGCGGAGGTTGCAGTGAGCCAAGATCACACCACTGCTTTCCAGTTTGGTGACAGAGCAAGACTCGGTCTCAAAAAAAAAAAAAAAAGAAAAAAGAAAAGAAAAAAGTCAATACAAATTAATCAATTGAGAGATTGAATATCTGAGAGAGAGGTTTCAATTTTTCAACATTTCACCGAATGTGGGAAGATCTGAGTAGATTTTATTTAGACAAGAACAGGCAGAGCTTCTTTGTGGCATATCAGAAAGAAAGAGTGTGAAGATAGATGTACATATGTAAGTACGTTTGTATCTTTAATCCTAGAAGACATTTTTCTTAGATAGCTTTATTATTATTTTTTTTAATCCAAAGCAGGAAACAGAATTGTCAGTTACGTATGATGAAGAAGAAAAGGGGCTGGACTTCCTAGGAGAAGAAAAGGGGCTTAAAACGGTGACAAAAATTCAGAGAGGGAGTAGGAGTGATAAATGTATTTGAATTATCAGAGAATACTACAGGATTATTAGCGTTTCGTGATAATAAATTTTAGCAGAACTGTCAGTTTTTGTATCACGTAGTGTATTTTGCTAAGAATTTTGCTAATGATAAACTAAAAATAAAGCCAAAATTGAAGAAAGTGCTGATCATATAACATCTCTATTGTTATACCTTTACAACTCTGTGAGACATTATCTCCACTTTATTGAAGCACCGTGAATTCCAAATCCTCACGGATTGCCAAAAGTTGCATGCCTGGCAGGAGGAAAAAGTCACTCATTGCTCTTTACATTACAAGTATTTCCCAGAAATTCAGTGAAAAATTTGCTGAATAGAACTCCTATTTGCTTTACTAAATAGAAGCTGTGTAGCTTGGTGAATAAGAGGGAAATTCCCAGAAGTGATCATGGTAGTAGGGTAGCAATGTTTGGGTTTGCTTCACATTTGGCAGCTTCACATTTACTAATTATTTAACTTTGGAAAAGCAATGTAATCTGCATATCTCCTTTTGTCTTTGTCCCTTTATCCATCTCTCTCTCTCTCTCTCTCTCTCTCTCTCTGTCTCTTGCACTGGGACCATCCACTATTTGATGTTTTCTCGAAGAAGTGTCCCTTCATCTCTTGAATCAGAATTTTCAGAGTATACAATGCAAGGATTTAATTTAATAAGATATCACTGTAAGACACTTAACTTAGTGCCTGACACATAGTACACATTCAGTAAATGATAGACATATTGTGGTGATTGTTAGTAAGTTTCCAAGTTTAGTACCAATCCACATATATTTATCATTTTAAGAAGAATAAAATGTTAGAGACTACAAAATAATAACTGTCAATATTTCTACTTGAAGCAACGATCATTTTCCTATAATCATTTATAAGTACCTGTGATGTATCAGTCAGCCTATTAAGTATTAGAATCTGCTTATTAAATTAATGAAATGAGACATTCCTATATGGTATGTTTTCAAGTTTATTTTACTAGTTTGGCTTTTCCTGCCTTCTACTGTATTCAGGAATTCAAAATTGATTTGATGTAACTGAAGCAGAAAAATCATTAGTAAAGTATGTAAGTAAATCTGGCAAACAATTTTCCATTCAGACAGGCACAAATGGAAAACGGATCCACAAGTAATCAGTCCCTTCGTTCCTGAGCCTAGTAAAAACCATAGCCAACAAGAAAAAATAATTAGAGACGCTAAAATTCTCCAAGGCATTACAAAATGAAATCTCAGTTAATTTGAAATTATTATTAATTTTCAATTATCTACAAAATCCTTGCATCCTTTGCAGTGTATGTGTGTGAATAAACCATATCTAATGGAAATCTTGATCGACTAGTTAGTAGATGTTTGATATGACATATGCATATCCATATTGCATATACTGACTACACATTAATATGAAATAGTAAATATATTTTAATTATGATAATAAAGAAACAGTATTCTTTCATTTACGATGTTTTTTTTTTTTTCTTTTTTTTTTTTTTTTTTTTTTTTTACCTGATTGCCTGTGAAAGAAGAAAACTAGCTCTATACACAGAGAATGTGTTCTTTAATTCAGGGTTTGGTTTGGGGAGTTAAATGTGAGAGAGCTGGCAAAGGAATCAGAAAGAACAGCAAGCTCAATGGTTAGGAGAGAGGAAACCATAGCATATATTCATGTGATATGCCTCAGGCGTACATAACAATGTGTCTGAAAGCCATTAATTCAAAATTAGATTTTAGAGGTTAGTAGTAACTTCATGCATGTGTTTTATACTTAATTTGGATCACTTAGATATGTGTCCTTATAAATCAGCATTTGTAATACGGAACCTAAATAAATAGCCATTACAATTTATTTTAGAGGAAATTACGGCTAATCAGTCATAATTTTATGTGGCCAAATTTTGACTTGAGCAGATTTACACTAGGGAACTGTGGTTTGTCATAACCATTGAGTTATATTCACAAGGAAATTCAAATTAATATTTAATTATGTAGTTTCTATAGTTGTTAAGAAAAGATATAATGATCATACCAGAGCAGTGATAAACATGGAGTAAAACGACCTCTTCTCATAAATTACTTTTTATATTTTCCAAAAATACCAGGGAAAAATATCAAAACTGTTTTAAAATATATATTGCTTAAATAACAATGAAATAAACAACAATGCATCAAAGGTATTCTACGTTTGTGAAATATACTCTTGAGTGCCAGAGTAATCACCAAGCAACACATTGTTGGAAAGCATCACGGCCTCACACTCCAAGGCAACCGCGAGCTTTCTAGGAGGGTTACATTATGCAATCACCGGGAGCTGCCTTGCTTTGAATCTCAGCTCCACCACGTACCAGCTGTTCTACTTTGGGCAAGTTACTTAATCTTGTAAGTCTGAATTTTATTCTTTGCAAATTGAAGAAAATAATGTCACCTTTGTTCACAGAATATGGGCATTTAATAATAAAAATAATAAATTTAAAACTAAATTTGTTATATGCAAACTGTAGAGTCTGGCACTACTTCAGGTGTCTTACATATATGATGTTACATAATCTACTGAACAATTACACAAATAAGACGTTATTATCAGTATTTCAAGAATGGGAAACTGAAGCCTGGAGGGAATTAGCGATTCATCCAACACACAACTTAGAGAACACTTAGAGATCACCTGGCTGTCCCATTCCCTCTCCCGCAACCTGATATTTTTCCTTCTGAGATTTTAGTGTCTACTAAATTTCCTTTGCAGCCAATCTTTGGAAATCCAAACTGCTTTCTCATTTATAAATAACTTTAGCATTTTCCCCTTTACAGAAAAACGCAAGTCCTCCTCTCCAACATGCAAAGTAAAGTGAATTATTGTAAGAAACTAAACAATAGAAACTTAAGCCTTAGGTGTGTGTCATTCAGAAATGGATGCAACAGTTATGTATTGAGCTCCCACATAGTGAGAATTAAATGTTAAAATCACTTAAACATGAGAATGATTAATTTTTGAAGACTAGGATCACAGAAACTGAAAGGCAGGCATCTCCATTTAGAGTATCTGAGTTGCATCCACCATTCTCAGGGAGTGTGGAGGAAGTGAGTAGTAGGCCAGGAGTAGAAAGAATTCAGTGGCATGTTTCTGATTCATAAAGTGAGCATGCAGATAAAAGTAAACATTCGCATATTATTTAGTATTTTTTGGTTACTTTCAGATAGATAGCTGAGGTCAGTGCCTCTTATAAGCCGTTGGTTCTACATTTCACATTAGAGATCCTAAGTTTTACAATCTCTGTCCTGCGTCAAACATGTTCTCCAGTTTACATTCAACACAGACTCCACCACTTATGACTTGAACACACTGTTTACTTTCTTTAAGCCTCATTTTAGCGACATAATACTTGGTGATGATAATATTTAAATTACAAGTTAGCCAAATTTTAATAAAATATATTTAAAGCACTTCCCATAGTGTCTAATATATAGTAAACACAAGTAATCACTATTATCTATTAAGAAGATGATAGACCAGGACTTAGGAAGCACCAAGACTTAGGAAACCAAATCTTTTGTATTGGATAGGAAGCTTGCCTGTCCTTTCTTCTCTCTTCAAAGGCTACTCACTACAAAAATATCTTTGCTGGGACAGATCAAAATAAAAGTCCCTCAGTTTTTCTGCTGGCAACATATGCTGACATGGTAGAGTCATGAAGAGTTATCTCCAAACCGATATCAGCAGTATCAAGAATGGTTCCTTATTTGGCGTCAAGGTCAATATCATTTTAAGTCAGCATTTACATCAGAACATGCAAACTCAAATGCCTTCAGAAGTCAGAAAAGTTACAAGGAAAAGAAGCTCACGTATATGTGGTATAAAACAGAATAGTTATTTTTATTTAAAATATTGTGGAGGACCAGATGCTATAGAAATATTAGCTCATTTAATTTTCAGAATAAATGTAGGAAAGAGGTACTATTATTGTTGTTTCTGTCTAACAGGAGAGGAAGCTGACACCTAGAGAGGGTAGGTAAGTTGTGCCAGGTCACATTTCTAATAAGCAGTAGAGCCAGGTTTTGAGCACAGGCAGTTGGGCTCCAGGTTCATTAGTCTTAACTGCAATCTCTCTCTGCCTGTATTGCAGTGAGTGACTCAGGCAATCTAATGAATCAACATCTGTTAAAAATTACTCCCTACCCTTGCCCTCTTTTATTCTTAACTGCACTTTGGAGAGAAAAACATGCATATATTCTGAACCAGCTTCGTATCAATTCTTGACTTAATTAAATTTAAGCTTTGATGGTGAAAATCATATGCAAAATAAACTATCTCCTTTTATCTTAAAGGAAAATAACTGGCTGTTTTGAGTTATGTTTGGCGATGCACGTATGTGTGGTAGGAAGACACTGCAAGTAAGGAAATTTCTAAGGGTTTATACAAGTTGGATTTTCTGAATAACATAAAACAAAATATTTTGTTTACAAAGCCTCCAGGATAGGAGACAGAATGCACTTATTTGAATCGAGCATTTCAGTGGATTACCTTTTCTGTAACAAGTGTGGAATACAGCAGTAAAACCAATTAATACTCAGTCATATTTCTGTAAACTTATCGCTAAAGTATAGAGGAAGAAGGAAGAAATATAACAAGAAAGGTTTTCAATCTCAACCAAATTGTGTGGCCTCCATACACCTCATAAGCTCTGCTCCTAGCCAAGCAAATGATCGAATATTAATATCTGTCATACAGAAAGGCAATCTTGTCTTTTAATGATGCCCTTTCTAGCTCTAGAGTTCAATTCTTCCTTCACACATTAAGACAGTGTCAAAAAATTATAATGACTAATGCAAAGTTGAATTTTAGCACTCCTTGTTAAATCCAAGTTTCTGAAGCATGTAGTTTCATTCTCATTTTATAGCAGCTCCCTTCAGTTACAGAAAAAAAAAAAAAAAATAGTATCCAGGTTTTAGTGGTTTAAAAATTAAAATTATCTGATATTCTTCTCGGAAACGTATATTCAGTTATATAAAACCTTAGTCTTAATATATCACATTGCTTTCTAATGAAAAATAATTCAGACATGTTATTTGGTCTAAATGATGTGTTACAAAATTCACTTTTCTTTGCTATTTGCAAAATAAAAATCAACTTCATCAGATTGGCTGCTGAAGACAGAAAAATAAAGACATTATCTCATCAAGGACAAGTGTACCTCTTCCCCTCCTTGAAGAGCCTAAAGAGAACACTGAAGGTGTAGAGCCTGATTAAGATATAACTTGCAAGTACAACATTTGATTTTAGATTTCTTAAGCTATGTTACCTACCTCATTGCAGGTGCTTTCATGCTTCTTTTTCTACCTCTGTTACTAAAATTAATTTTCAGAGAAGTTTTCATTAAATCAGAGAGCTTTATAGATTGAATGAGATTTAGAAATTAACTTTCCTCTCTCCTAATATGATCTTTACAATTTTACAGTTGTAATTACGTTGAATTGAATTGAAACTGAAATGGTATTTAAGAATGGATGGTTCAAACATATCAGGTTCTGATTGACCATTAATGTAGTCTTCTACATCTGACACACATCATATGTAGAGAACTTAGCTTGATTGCTAGCACTTAAAGTTTTCTTTAAATTTTGGACAAAATAAATAGTACTTTTACAGAGACAGTAATCTTGAGAGAACAGAAATAAAACTTCCTTGAAGAGTGGAATATAGATATTGGCAGGACCTTAAATTACACACATGAACTTTTAGTCTCCTATAACTATGAATAACACCAACTCATTTAGGTGGCTATCACTGCTGTGAGTCCATTGGTCATGGTAGCCATGTCTTAGAAAATGGCACATATTCAAAATGTCTAGCAAAGTGTGGATACTGCAAGGCTGGAACAGTCCAGAACTATAGTTTTCCTGTCTTTTATAGAGTTCTAGGCTGGTGGGGGAAGTGGGGCTAGGATTGACTGGTGACATGTCAACCTTGATACCTATATTGATAAAAAGAAATTTCCAGCCATCCTGTAATAACATATTTCTGAGTTTCATTGTTGATTAAGTCAGATGGGCCCACGGCTTCTCATATTGAATCTTTAATAGAGTGAAAAAAACTAAGATAAACAGAAAGGCCACATGTTCAAAAAAAGAAGAGATTGAAGTCCTTATAGAAATGAAATATTTTGTTATGATTAATATTCCAAATGTGTTTCTGTGGCTACTACAAATAGAAAGCAACCCCTTTTGGAAGTTTAAAATGAAAAAATATGGAAAATGAGCCTAACAAAAATATTATACTAAACTATAATTTTCAATTTTAAAATTCCAACACAATTTGTTCTGATGTGTTCATAAAACATGTAGTATCATTAGAAAATATGTTAACATATAAATTGGAAAATTGTATATGCTGTGCTGATAAACACTGAGCATTTGAGAGTCTTTGATTTCCTTACCTTTGTCAGGTATCATTTTTTTTTCTTCATCTTTAAGTCTTTCTGTCAAGGCTGTGCGGGGGATTTAACAGCAGGAAAATAAGGAAGTAGAAGCAGATTCAGGAGGGAAGAAGGATGAAAAAGGCCTTGTTAAGATAATGAAAATTAATTATGCAAAATGCATTTATTTGCCAAATAAATTAAAATTATTGAATATTAGTATCAGTCATATTAGAAGTTACTGTAAATTATTCCTTGTAAATTTCTAATTGGACCCATTTCAGATCCTTCCTTCGATCTACAAAGGAGATGATATTAGTTATCTAAATGTATAATGTTCCTCAGTGAGGAGAATATATGATATGACTATAAAATAATGAGCCAGATATTTCCATAAGAAATATAGAAAAACAGACCTGTCTTTTAACATTAGGCATTAGAGATTCAAAGTAATGCTTTACTCCTGTCCATGACATCAAGTTTTGTTGCCTGTTACCACTGCTATCGCACTATTAGAAGAGTCTCATAATGAGACCTCTGCAGGTCTCTCTCCCCCATAGATTCACAGTGTGACAGCTTGTGGAGTTAAATATATCTCCAATGCCTTCTCACTGCAGGAAACTCTCACAGTCGGAGAGATATTCCAAGATTCTTCCCTGTACGGGGGTATAAGGAACCCTCAAGTGGAAGAAGGTTACAAGAACTTCTGCATACTGAGCAAAAATATCTTTGGATGTTTTGCTAGTAGGGCAAGAGGGAATATTTTGAGACATGCTGCTGAGTCCACTTAGATTTATCAAGAGCACTCATTTAGAAACGTTTCTCAGCTACTTGAAAGGTAAAATAATATGAGAATACCAAAGTAAAACACATTGTAGTGGTTTCTACTACACAACAGAGCAAATATCATTTAATTCCATACATTGTGTATATACAGACTTGATGTTTGAAGTATATTACTGTGAATCTTCTCTTAAACACAATGTAACCTATGACTTATATCCTGCCCTGGCAGAGTCTAAATTCAAAATTACTTTTAGAAGTGACTAATGAACACAAAATCTTTGTTCTGTGTCTAGTCACTAAATGAAAGTGTTAAGAATTCACAGAATGCTAAAACTTGATTTCACAGTACATACATTTCTGACATAGAGAGAGTGAAAAGAAAATAGAGTTCAAATCTATGAAAATAAAGATTCATCTTCTTCAATCAGAGAATAAAAGTGGATTCATGCAGAAGGATAACTAATTCTACCTGAAAAAGGGAGCAATTATCTTCACGAATGAAGAAGGATCTTCATAACTATCACCTTTACACTTTCAAAAGTTATTAACTAGATATTCCTATACAAACGGGTGAAGTTGTTAACGATTAGTTTAGACATATCTGAATAATGTTACTGAAGTATACCTTAAAATAATTCATTCTATTAAGTTTTATTCTACCTTGTATTCACTTTTTCCTCTCAAATATATATTTTTATTTTAGCAAAACTGTTTAATGTATCTAATCTTACTAATGCATACAATGAAACACTTTAGCTGGTGTAGCATACATTTCACATAATGTTTAGAAAAGTAAAGTTGTCCATTTCTGTTTATATGTGTGATCACAAATGCATTAACCTAAAAGTAGTTCCTTCCTCTTTTAGACATTTCTGTGCATCTAGTGGAGCTTTAAGTATTCAGATGTTAAAATAATTTACTTGCCAAGTATAGCCAAGGAACCCAGAATTCCATGGCCCATATCCATAACCCTGACTGAGAGGCTATGAGTAGCAGCCAATAATGCTATAAAACACAATTTTTACTTCTTTTCTTTCATTATCACCTATCATTGCTAAATACAAAATGCTAGTTTCTATTAAGTTTGCTACCAAAGCTTTTATCTCTGCTCTCTGCTTCATAATAGCAGATGCTGCTGTGATATTCTATAGTGTCTTTATGTGGTTGTCTATACTACAAAGCATCGTACATCATTTTATTACAGAGAGTGGATCAAGAGCCAGGTAGGATAAATTAATCAGTTATCAACAAATGCATGAAACACATCAAAGTTTTATAACTTATCCTGTTGCTAGAGCAATATCCATCTTTAGGACACCTATTCACTTAGAAAGAAACATGACAGACGAAGGCAAGTTTTGCTATTTAAAATCTGCTAAAGGTTATATACAATGTCATGATCTCGGTGGGAAATTCAGAAAAAACGTTATGCTTGTTTGTAAATTTACAGATGTTCAAATTTCCTTATTATTATGTTACCTGGTAATATTAAAACTAGATTTTTGTTTCACTTCTAACCTTACCAAATGTGCTAAAAATATTTTACTTGCTTAGAGTCTCTCTAGAGAATTGGAAGAGAGTGTTATTTTCATTTTACAAAATCAAACACTGATTTCCAGAGAGCTTATATATTTAAGTTCAGGAGTTGATCACAGCCTTTTTCATTCTCTGTACATACTTGCAAAATTTACATGAAGCCCAAAACTAATTTTACAGATCCATCTTCTAGCAACCACTATGTTTGTTTTATGTTCTATAATACTACACTAAGCCAAAAATTAATGTAATGTAATCTCTGAATAAACTGTAGATTTCTCTCTTCTTCTGAAGAACAAAGGTTACAGCCTTATATATTACATTTCAGTTCATCTTGGTTACTCATAAAATAAAAGCATTTTATGTTATTAATTATTAAAAGCAGCTCCTAAAATATATATTCCAATCTGAATTTTCTTTTTCTACCTATAAATCTAGGCTTGTGTGAATATAATTATCCTTAATAGCCAACAATTAATATACAAATAAAATCTTACAAATTCAGAGTTGTCTAATAATAACGCTGAAGTGGAATGAATCTGTGGATCAGTGCTGTTCTTCTTTATGTTTGTTCCAAGTTGAAACACAAATATTATAGGCTAAATATCACAACTATGATTAGACAAATTTGCTTTTGTTTGCATAAATATATGCTGTTTGGTAGCCGTGTTTCCCTATAACATATGAACTTAATGGTTTTCTTTTGTTAATTATTTTGATAATGAAAATATAATTGTTGGCAATGAAAATTAGGTAAATTATTTATTAATGGTCATTTTAGGTTAATATATTATATGCCTGAGCTTGTTTAATCATCGAAAAAACATGTGAGGTAGACACTATTTATATACCCCTAAAACAACGAGAAAATTGAGACAAAAATTATATGTTAGATACAATACATAAAATTAACAATTAGATAAAAAAAGTCACAAAACTAGTTGATTAAAAAGCAAAAGGTGAACTGAACTCAGGTTTATGTGGCGAGACAGCTTCTACTTTAAGCAACATAATATTCTGCATCCATATTTTCAGTTTATTAAGTAATATACTGTCTCCTAGAATTAAATTGTTTAATACTTACACATCACAGTCAATAAATTATGTGTATCTCCTTCATTCTCATGAGGGAGGCACACATACTTTAAAAATTGAGGAATACCAATTAATATAGGGAGGGCTAAGTCTCCAACTTCCATTAAACTCATTGAATGGTACAGATTTATATCGTTTTTAATTTTTTTAATTCAATGGTAATATGAGGATGAAAAACGCTGAAGTCATTCCCAAGGTATAATAATAACAAAATCCAGAGCAGATGACTTTTAACACCCATCTCCTCTGTAAACAAAATTATTGTTGTTATTATAAAAGTAAGCAGATGATATTAGTAACAGCACAAAGCTTGTGGAGTTAAATATATCTCCAATGCCTTCTCACTGCAGGAAACTCTCACAGTCGGAGAGATATTCCAAGATTCTTCCCTGTACGGGGAATATTTTTGTTGGGTGTGTTTATGACAGAGCCAATGGATTTAAGTAAAAATAAGACATAAAACAAATTTCATTATTCAAATGGAAAAAGTTATCAAATAATACTTTTAATTATGTTAGTATATTTCTAAAAATGTATATATATACATTGCACCCTTCACCATTTTAAATATTAAACATTAATAAAATGATAATTGATAAAAAATATTAAAATTTCAAGTGGTCACAAATAAGAGTATTGAAGCATTGCATATTCTTTGACTGTATGCTCACAATCTCTGTGTTTATTTCAAGTCTACAAAAGCACTGTAAAGTTTGGAGACATAATGGGTACTCAAAATTATTAGTGAAATATTACAAATTTGAAGCTTTTTAAAGACTGCACACACTTATTGTCAGCACCAGGAAGATGGCTCCTGTTACTTCACCCTTGGTAGCCAAGTGCTTACACCTAATTGTAATTATGCAAAATTATTTAATGAATGTCTCCTTTGTGTCAGGCAAGAACATGAAGTCTGGAGACATGGTGGTAGACATAGTTCCTGACAGGAACTTTCTGAAGAGATGGTTTTTAAAATTAATATTTGAATGATGGACATTTGTGTTCCATGGAAAGACAGAGAAAAAATACGTTACAGATAAAGGTGTAAAGCACATGTACAAGAGCTCTGAGCTTGAGATGTCTGGAAATTTTTTTTTAAAGGCTATAATAAAGAATTTAAAGGTATCAAAGAGTTTGTTATTTCAAATAGAAGACTGTGATATTATTTATATTTCCAGCCTATTTGGAGCAAGAAATTGTGTGGATCAAGTGAGACAGTAGAGTTGGGAGCCAAGTCTCAGAATGCTTACTCAAATATTTTTAACATGTCATGCAAGGCATGAAAATAAGACAATTAAATAGGACCACGTAAAATAGTTCTAAATATTTTGCAACTAACTTAAAGCTAAGTGATATTTCATGGTTTCTGAGATTAGTAGCACAAATATGTCTTAAAACTAAATACTTTATGCCATTTACTTTATCAAAAGCCTTTATTCAATTTTCTAATACTATATTTGATGTTAGTTTGAAAGCTACTAACTCCTTTTTAAATATTCATACAATAAATGTTTTATAGCATAGACAACATTCTTACTCATTTCAAGTAGATTTTTGAAAAAGACCAAAAACTAATAAATGAGAGCTCTAACCAAGACATAGACACTATATGAATGCCTATTTTCTGACTGAAAGATTTCCTATTTTAACAAAATCATATATGAAAGTAAGTCTATGAAAATGATCCTATCTTATCTTGTTTCTTGTATTTTTATATACTGAAAATTCGCAATTTGAGTGCTAACTTTTATAGATTTAGGTTAAAGTCTACAAAATTATTTAGTAAGCGTATCTACACATTTGAAGTAAGTTGATGTCAAGTTCAAAAGGAAATGTAATTGCTTCTATATCTGTCTTTGTCTGTATTTTGAGACCAATGTAATGTGATGTTCTTTTAATACAATGCTAAAATAACTAAATACAAAAACTTAACTAATGACATAATTGTTTAATGCTCTTAATTTACATTTATTTATAATTTATTCTCATATAAATATATGTATATACGTGTGTGTGTGTGTGTGTGTGTATACACACACACATATATATACATATAAAGATGAGAAAAAGATCTTTGGATTATGGGACTGACTTTCCAAGAAGAGGATACTGTCACTGTTACCTTCTTTCCAGTCATTAGACAGATGTTTCCTGGAATTGCATAAACTTATCCTATTTGATAAACAGGATTTTAGAAATCTGGTAATATTTCAAGGAAAACAGAAAACCTTTTTTTGGCTGCATAGTATTCCATGGTGTATATGTGCCACATTTTCTTTATCCAGTCTATCATTGATTGGATTCCTTTGTCAGTAGAGTATTTCATAGCAGCTCTAAAAATTTGAAATTAACATCCTAGAATTTAAACAAGGTAAATATGGCTTTACATGAAAGACCATATCTATCATTCATTCATATATTTATGGACATCTACTAAGCTCTTTCTATGTGCTAAGACCTAAGGATGTAGAATACTAAGCAAGATGAGGTTCCTGCTCACAAACAGGTTAAAATTGGCATTTAGAAACAATTATACAGGCATTTAGAATTCACAATGTTAGGTCAAGAAAAAAATAATGTAAATATTACTTTTGGGAAGAAATAAAATTCCATGAGGAAGTGATAATAGCTAAGATCAAATTTTTACAGGAAGTAGAAATAAATCACTGAAAGCAGGGGAGACTATACCAGAGAGATGGAGAAAAATGGGCAAAGGACAGCAACAATAAAAATGAAAGCACTTAATTGGCATAATCTATGGAGGAAGTTGTGTATGAAGGAGTTCAGAGTGTGAAAGGAGCCTAGGAGGGTTACTGAAGCAATTTAAGAAAGACCATGTAGACTACATTAAGTAGTTTACATTTTATCTTCACAGCAATGAGAAAGCATTGTCGGTTTTATAAACAGGGTATCAAAATAATCAGCTATGAGTTTTAGAAAAATCACTGTCAATGTAGTTTCAGTTTTGGGAATAGAATCTATTTTGTTTCTCTTTAAAAGCAACATTAACAATTTTTTGACCTATGACACTGAATTTTAAAAGCCTATATAAAAGGTAGTTTGTTAGAAGCAGTAGATAAAAAGAACACCTTCCTGTACTTAGTTGTGTACTTGTGACTAAGTTCTAGCCAATGGTATCAACATGCTACTTCCAAACCTGGGTCGTAAAAATTTTAATCACTCTTCCTCTTCCTCCATTTGTTTAGTAGAGAGGACTGTGAGGAGAAACAAGGTAGAGGAAGGCTGAATTGTATATGATTGCATTTAGCAGAACTCCTCCAACCAACTAATCCACATTGTGCCTCAATATGAATAAAATATTCATTTTCTATTTAATTATACTACTTAAAATTTAGGAATACTTTATTTCAGGACTAATCCTATTCTAAATTATATAAAAATTATATGTTAAATGAGGTTATGCCATGCAAAATTATAATAAAAATAATAGCAATAGTAACAGAAAGAAGGAAGGAGGGTAATATGGTTTAGCTCTGTGTCCCCACCCAAATCTCATCTCAAATTGTAATCCCTATGTGTTGAGCAAGCGACCTGGTAGGAGGTGATTGGATAATGGGGGGGCAGTTTTCCCCCATGCTGTTCTCATGACAGTGAGGGAGTTCTCATGAAATCTGGTAGTTTTAAAAATGGCAGTTTCTCCTGAACTCTGTCTTTTCTGCTGCCATGTAGGATGTGCCTTGCTTCCTCTTCACCTTCTGCAATGATTGTAAGTTTCCTGAGGCCTCTCCAGAACTGTGGGGTTAATTATAAATCTTTCTTCTCGGTGTCCTCAGGTATTGCTTGAGTGTGAACCGGGTAAATTTAGAGGGAGGGAGGGAGGGAGGAGGGAGGAGGGGAAGGAAGGAAGGAAGGAAGGAAGGGAAGGAAGGAAGGAAAGAAGGAGGAGATGGAAGATGGTAACAGCATTTAATAACAAAGCAGATGACAGATCCTTTATTCGAAGTGAAAACTGTAAAACATTGCTCGGTGAAGAATTAAATGGTAAAGGCAATTATCTGTCTTTAGATAAAGGTGGCTATTGTCAAAGTCAAGAATGAATTTGAAGAAAATTGTGGTCTTTAAAAGGCATGGAAATACGTGTTTTGAAAATCAGAAATCTGTTTTTTTATTGAGGCCATGGAGGTTCCTGAAATCATCCAAAAATAGTATGCTAAGAGAGACAAAAAGACAGTTTTGGATGGGAAAGCAAAGATGTTCTAGAAAACCCTAAACTTTGATTATGTGGCAATTGTGTAATGAAAACCTATAGCGAGTTTTTGCTCGAGTTTTGTGTTAGTTTGGTTCTACTGAAGGCATGTTATTGAGAGCTGCATTTGGGGTTTGTGAAGACAACATAGTATCTTTTCTTTGGCATATCCTCATAGATTTGAATATTGTGGAGACAGACAGAGAAGTTAAAACTCCTACTGTCTGTGATATTTACTAAGAAATATCTTCTTCAAGAAAACACATAAAGTGAGAAATTTTCCCCATTTTTCATTAAGCAAAGAGTAACTTTAGATCAACGAAGACTGCAGCATTATTTTAACATTATAAGGTTCTCAGCTTTAGGACAATACTGTAACTAATCCAGCATAAACACAGTGTTGTAATAGTGCAGAGAGAAAGTTCTGGGGAAGTATCACCCTTAAATCTACTCTTCAAAGAAGTATTTGGAATGGAACTTTTTCTGTCATTTCTGATTAAAATCCTAAACCATTATGTCTAGAAAAAAAATTTACCTTTTCCCTCCAGAAGCAGCCTTCCCCCTTCCCTCCTGCCTTCTTGAATGTTCTGTTGTTCAAAAGGCCCTACCTTTTCCACTTCAGAAATAGTCACTGGGAAAAAATACCCTATTCTCCAGAGATAGTTATTGATACAGGGCAAAGGATCAGGATTTATACACCCTGACATAGATTATCTGTTTCCCTCTAGTCAATCCTGGCACTCCTTAAGAGCTTTCTCTTCTTTATGAACAAGATTTAAATCTTCTTTTCTACAGAAACTATCGTCAACTGAAATAGTATATATGTCACCCATTTATTTATTGTTTCTTTGTCTTCCCTTACTAGAATTTTAGCTCTTCTGTAGAATAAGTTATTCCTGGCACTCTCTATGAACATTCTCTCCTCTACAGATAATTTTTCCCACTGAATTTATCACCATCTGAGATATTACATATGCTAAACAATCATTTGTTATTGTTGGTCCTGCCTCTCTAGAATCTAAGTACCTCTGGGTCATGGATTTTTATCTTTCTGATCTTGCTGAATTATCAGTGCCTAATCAGAGCTCTGCCACTTTGTGGAACCCCAGGATCAACATTCCCTTATTATCATCTGCCTGAATCAATGTCTGGCTTGGAAAAAAATTGTTCATCTTAACCACCAGGTGCAGAAAAGCTACCTGCAAATAAAGCCAACATGTAAGGAAATTGCAAGTATAAGAGAAAGATTTAAAAAGGCATTTCTGGAAGCAACGAGAACAGCACAGCTAATTCAACTTCATGATATCCAATTAAAGAAACAAATATAATTCACCTTTCGGTTAAAGCTAGCTAGCTATAGACTTTTGTCACTTGCACCCAGAAGAATCATGATAGGCAGAAAAATTATAAAGTATTAAAATTATTGTATGTGAAAATTTCCAAACTGTAAGATTGGCTGAGTCACAGTGGGATTGCAGCGTAGTGATTATAACCCAACCCTTACCTCAGAGGATGGCAACCTTTATTCTGAGATGGCAAAACACCTTGTTAGGAAAGATATTTTTCTATTTAGGAACTCAAAGAACAAGCATATTGAAATTGAAATTAAAAGTGAATTGATTGAAAATATAATGATGTTGAATTTTCTTGGCTACTGCTTATGGTCACACTACAAACATGACCTAAGTCTCAGTTCAAAAAATAATAATAATAATAATAATAATTATCCCTGCTAGGTAAGGCCCTAATTGGTAGAAAACCACATACCAGGAAGGAGTCACTGGATAATCCTGTCCTTTGAAAATGTGTAAAAATTACCTTCTTTGCTCAAATATAAGGCCAGCATAAGAAGAGCTAGAGGAGCAAGAAGCCTAGCTAGAGAGGAAACCAGAACACAAACTCCATCTTCCTGGCGAAAGTGATAATTACACATGTCTCCCCACACCTCGCCCTAGTGAATCAGCTCAGGGAAGCAGGATCTGACGCTCTCTCTTAACCCATGCCATTCTTCCCCTAGGAAGAAGCTAACTGGAGGGTAAGCCCTGAAACTTGCTGGCCAGACCTAGAATCTTCAAGGGCAAGGTTTAATTTCAAAGGTCATGATATTTAAATAAATATTTGATGCTCTTAGTTCAAAGAAATGTTGGAAGACTTCAGCTTAAAGGAGGTCCATTGTCACAGTTCTAAATTAATACATTTATGTTAACCTTTGCAAGTGCTTGAGGTAATTCATAAGCTAAAGAAAAATTCTCTCAATAGCCATTGCACATTTGCCCTTGGACAAGATTAATCTCTCAGGAAAAAGCTCAAAGAACATAGATTGACTTAGCAATTAACTCCCCGCACTGTCACATTAGAATTTCTTGGAGTTTTGTATTTGTTTGTTTTGTTGTTGTTTTAGTTAAAAGGCTAATGTTTATTACTCCATCTCTGAAATAGATGTAGTATTTTTCAGTAATTATATTCCCTGTAGCATTATATAGAGAGTGTTTTTGGTAGACGTGTAGTGTACCACTTAGGATGAGTAGTAGAATAATAAGAGGCTATATCCAAGCCTGAACAACATCTCCAGATCTTGGACTTCAAGCAAGGTGTAGTGATTAGGTAAGTCTTTGGGTTGCCCTACACACATAAAATCACATATTTGTGCATATTTCATGTGGGATAGTGACATTTTATTTGGCAGAATTCAAAAAAAATTATAATAAAGCTGTGAATAAATGCTGAGCAATGAAAAGAGATTGAATTTATTGTAAAACCATTCTTTTGGCTGTCAAGACTCATATTCTTTTTCACTTTCTACTTACCAAGTTTCCCTTTCCCCCTCTGCCCCCAGCTCTCTTTCTCTTTCTCTCTCTCCTCTCAACTATCTTTTACTTTCCAAAGAACTAGAAATGGGTACAATGACAGATTCAGCCTGGTCAATCAAGGACATCCATGAACACACATTTCCCTGAATTTAATGACTGATCAAAGACTGGATGAACACCTGTCCCAAGTAGCAGTATTAAACATTTTTAAAGCATTTATATAAATTCTGAGAAATTATAAGACCTTGTATGCTTGAGACTATTAGTATCCATTTTTCCATCAATAGTAACATAGTGAGAATAAAAATATAAAACACACCAGGGAGGCAAAACTAAAAGATGAATAGAAATATAGTCAAAATGGCAATATTCTAATGATGTATGAATATCTAGATCCACCTGAATCTGTTTCCAATATAACCATCAGGTTTTTCATTCATATAAGCCAATTTACTTATTTTCTCTTCGTATAAACTACTTTAAACTAGAGTCCCTTCATTGATTAATAGAGTTTGTTAGCCAGGAATACTAATGCAGCTGTATTTCTGTGATTTTATTTTTACATACAGACCCTTATGGCCTGGAAATACCTTGCTAACTTTAGAGACCTGGAGAGACAGAGAAGCAACATACACATGAAAGTCTCAATCATCTTCCAGAAATTTGATAAGAAATCCAGGACCATTTATAACATTAGCAAACCTAAGATAAGACATGTTTAGGAAAGCAGGCAACATCCTCTTTTTAAATATTGTAGAGGCTCTAATAGGATTCAGAAGCATATATGAACTGGATTTAGTAATAATGAGTTTGTTGAGAGGGCAATTTTAGTGAAATCAACATATGAACAGTGCTACTTATATCCAGATTAAGTTATATGTTCATTTCGTATATACTTTAAAACAATTTTCAGAAATTCCTTACCTTTGGAGACCAAAGTTATCAGTGAATTGAGTTTGTTTCATTCACACTGTGACACCTGCCCATTTCTCAGGCTGAAAAGTGTAATGTTATTAGTGTAAGGGAAGAATATCAAGTATTTCTATGCTGTTGTGTTTAGAAGACCAACAGCTTCTCCTAAATCTCTCTTCAGTAGTGTCAAATACAAAACTAAGTCTGAGATAAAATTGAAAAACCAGTTTATTTGTAAACATAAAACAAGGACATTCATCTGCAATCACTTATGTTTCAGCAGGAGTTAAAAGAGTTTGAAAGGAGACTATACTCTAGAGAGTAAAAAGAAAAAATACTGGAAAAATTTTTGTTTGGAAACCTTTCTATTAGGTAGATATTTTAGAAGTGAATGAGACGTCCTAATTAGTTCTCAGGTATATTTGAAAGTCCTCGGGCAACTGAAAAGGGACGTGTGAGACAGTTTGGGGGCATTTCAAAAGAGAAAGGATTATTTAATGTCAGGAGTGGAAAGTGTAGAAAGTTTATTCATTCATTCTCATTTAACGAATGTGTTTTGGCTACTATAATATGTCACGTATGTTCTCTGAAATACAGTAGTGAACAAAGTGTTTTACCTAATAGAGTCACATGCTACTGAAACTGGTAGATGACAGAACAAAAACAAAGATAATTTTAGAATATGGTAAGTGTTATATCAGGAAAGAGACTGGAGAGAGAACCTGTTTTTGAAAAGATATTTAGAGTAGCGGTTTCTGAGGATGTGACATTTGAGCCAAGACCTGAATGTTATGAAGGAATGATCTGAATGTTGAGAAAGAATGAGCCATGCACACATTCCAAAAAATAATGTAAAAGCAGAGGAAACAGTTAATATAGAGATCCTAAGTCAAGAACAAATTTCGAATTAGGAAAGAACACCAAAATATGAAGTGTTGTTTTTATGTCATTATAGAGGAAAGGAACAATGGTAGACAGGAAAGTGGAAAGATGATAGTACTTGATCATGTGATATCTTGCAGACGCTTAGAGGAGGGTCTAGATTTTATTATAAATATAAGGAGCATCAGGTGGAATATATTACGGCAAGAGGGTGTTGTGTTCCAACTTTAAAAACTTTTTGTTTTTAAATATTGTTTTGACTACTGTGTGAATGAAGAAATGAATATAAACTGGAAAGCATGGATGTAGAATGACCAAATACAAGTTTACTATCAAAATACAGGCAAGAGACATTGGAAAAGTGAATAAATGTTAGAATAACGAAGCTAATGGGATGAGTTCATATTGGTATATGCTTTGAAACTAGAAAAATGAAGATTGATGATGGATTGGATATAGTGTGTTGGAGAAATAAAGTATGTCTTCAATATGCAGCAGCAATGATACCGTTATGAGGCTGAGATTTACTGGAATGAGGAACACCAAGGCAGAAGAAAATTTGGTACAGTTGTGATTATGAGCTCCTTTTGACATATTGACTTTGAGATGTATACACCCGAGTAGTGATGCTGAGTAGAGAGCTGGATACAGAAGCAGGATCATAGAAGAAAGGAAAAGACTATGATGGAAAATTTGAAGCCATCAGTATAAAAATCATAATTTAAGTCATTGGATTACCTACCAAAAAATTAAAGTTGGAAAATACATGAATATTGAGAATCAAGCTGATATAAGGATTACGTTGAGGAAAGAAGATTAAAAACCAGATTTGGCAAGATGGAAGTTTTCATTGTTCTTGAAAAAAGCAATTTTAATCATATGTTTAAAAGAATGTTTAACATTTAAGAAGTCAGAATTGATTCAATGATTGTTTGAACTTCAAGAATGCTGAATTATAATGGAAAATCTGAATTTTCATGCACAATGTTTTTAAGGTACAGAAAAAAATAATTTGCATTATTGCATTTAAATTGTTTCAAGTATTATCTCTGTGCTTTCTTTCATGCTTTCATTTATTAATGTTTATAGAGAGGTCTACTCTGGATCAAGTAAAATGTTGGTCATGAAATATAAAATTAAGTAGCAATTGTGTGATAAGCCCTCATATGTTTATTGTATTGATCTATTCACTTTTTAAATTAAGAAACTATAGATTAATGGGAACGTTTTAAGTAAAATTTAATAATCAAAGCCACATGTCTGTTATATGAATATCTTAGAAATGCACAAGGAATTTCAATACATGTTTTAGTTTTTGTACTCAGATCAAATGTCATCTTTAAAATATGTATACTTTAAGATTAAAAGCTTTTCAATTTTGTATTAAAATGACCTCAGATATCTGTACAGCAGTCCATCAATTCATGTATGCATATTTATTATTAAAATCTACATATAATATGGAAATATTAATGTAATATTTAAAAGTTGTACAAGTTTACATTTTTCCATTTACATTATGAATTAAAAGATTACATTTATGTAAACACCAAATTGAATAACCAATTTTTTGATTCACATTTTCAGGATAGATAGAGGCTTATCAACATTACCTTAAATTACAGCAACAGGAAAATGACCAGTACTTTATTACTGACAAATAATGACTGATATGTACCGAGTACATTTTTTTTTTTTTTTTACTTTTTACTTAAATAGGCATTTTAAAATTACAAGTGAATATGGAAATTTTATTTCTGGTTCTTAATACGCTTTCTCTGAAACACTCTTCGTTTTCACCTCTGAAAAGGCAATGTTCTACTGTTTATCTCATTTCCAGCTTTCTTCTTTACAAATCAGCAAAAGAGAAAAACAAATTGGATATAAAATGACTACACAATTTGTAATTCTGGAAAAAATAAATGTACTGATTTTAAGACTTAAAATTTCCCATATTAGTTTTTTATAGATGAGGAAGTATATAAGCTTTCCAAAGCATATGTGCCAATCAAACTGATTCCTGACTTAAAATACATTTGCCAGGGCCCAGACTGGCAATCACATTAAACTGCTATAAATAAAGAATGCTGTTTTTTCTTGTATTATAATTTTCAGAAAATTCTATACATATTATTCCACATTTTATTCTTTGCTATTTAATATGTGACTGTAATAGCCATTTGTAGAATTAATACTATCAAATATAAAATTATATTTTCTTTGTAGGAAGGTTAAATTGCTAAAATACTCATTTTCTATTGAATGTCTATTCCAACGATTTTCAAAAATGAAAAAGAATAATTAAATTCGTAGCACCCAAACATTTAGTGGGCTGGGTGCAACTGGCGAAAACGTCAACGTGGCTTTCCAGTCCCTTATTTCTCAAATGCTAGTCTCACTCTAATAGGGACCTCCTGATCTGTCACTATACAGAGTAAGACTCATAGTATTTGAATAGTTCATTTTCCTGTAGATTCCTTTGCCATATTTTAGTCTTTAGAGGAGAATACATTGAAGTCACATCTGTGACAGGAAGAAAGTGACTAGTCATTATTTTATGGATTACTTAATAATCATTGGTAAGTGGAAAACAAATACAAATGATAGAAATTGTAATTTGTGCCTACACATGGCATATAAATTTTATTTGAGGTAATCTTATAAATCTCTTGCAAAATACATTAATCATATTTTGCTATTGCTCATTTGTAAAAGAGTTTCCAACTTGATTTGAAAAATAAAGTGTGGCTGCTTGTGCTCTTGAGCCAAGAAATATTAATATTTTATTCTTCTTTATGAGAAAAGAAAATAATTAAACAATATTTCCTATGCAAAATTACAATAATTCTCTATGATATGAAGCACATCAGATTGAAATGATATTACTGCATTAAATGAATGTCCAAAAAGTCAAATAAAAATACACAGTATTTTATCAAAAGCAATTAATCCTTTTTCATCCAAAGGATGACATTTCACTATGTAATTGCACAGGAAATTAAAACTCTTTTCATAGGTTTAATAATGGATGAGATATGGGCTTTGGAATAATTGTTTCTATTGAACTTTGTCATCCTAAGGCACGGCATGCAAGCTGTGACTTGCAACTTGCACCTCTGTCAGCTGCAAGATGGATTAAAGAAAAACAATAAGAGGCTCCATTTGGAGCCCACCAGGACACAAGCAGGTGCTAAAAATTCAAGCAAATTTATAACATTTTTATTTTTCCTTTCAAATCAATTTCTTTGCCTGGCACAGTGTGCGATGCTGCTCTAATACCCAACATGACAAGTTTACATATCAACCTTCTTTTATAAACTATATTATCATACACGATGGCTATTTTCCTCATACCTTTCTATGCACTGAATGTTTAAAAATACTTAAAAACCTGCATTTCAATGACCGCATGTTGAAATTTAAACCAACACGAAAATCTCGTTAAGTACTAAAAGTGCTTTTATAAATATGTATCAGTGTCAAAGATTTACACATTACATATTTAAGTGGCTAAATTTTATAGATACATGGATAGATATGCATTATATAAAATATATGATTATACATAGAAATAACCTAAAGACAGAGAAGCTTCATTTATTATTCAATTTTGAAAGAATATCTGTTTTTTTCCTCATCCTTCCTAAACTAATTTTTATTATGAATCAAATATATAGGGAATGTTTATTAACCGATATTGGGAATAAATGAATTGCAGTGCCGTTTTGAGAAAAAATAACCTAAATTTAGCAAAATGCTGAGAGGCAAGACATAGCAATGTTCAGTTTCAAAGCTTTATACTCAGCTTAAATCCAGACATTCTGGTAATAAGAAAACAAAGACTGCTTTAAGTTAAATTTATTTCAAATGCTATACAAAATTTAAGAGCAAAGAACCTTACATCATTTATTCCATCTATGACAGTTATTTTGTATGTAGTAGCTATTCAATTAATGTTTCTAAAACAAACTGAAGTCAGCATAATTTTTCCTGGAAAATTAGTTTTACATTTTGTACCAAACATATTGAAATTATACATAATTTGGAAATTTCTCAATTGTATGTTGAAAGCCAATAAAGGAAACTTCTCTTGTATGTACCTGAGGGGAAAAAAAAATAGTGTTATTTTCAAGAGAAACTATGCTGTCGTGTTGCTCTATTTTTGAGATAAGAGTTAAAATGTTATTTTTTGTGTTTCCAATAAATGATACAGCTGCATTCCACAATATGCTTTAAAAACTCTTAATATTTTTATATGTAAATTATGAATAGAAAATGAATTATGCAGAAACTTCTCAGATCACTAATTCCAGTAAAGACATGGAACAAATTCCAGTTTTCAGAAGAAGAGAAAGTAGAAAGTGAAGGATAAGAAGAAAGAAGGAAACAAAAAGAAGAAATAAAAAGGAGAGAGAGGAGGAGGAACAGTAGAGGAGAAGAGAAAAATGAAGGAAAGGAAGAAGAAGAGAAATGGGGAGTACAAGGATGAATAGAGAGAGAGTTGCAAAGGGAGATGAAAGCCAGGTCACTTGTAAAATAATAAATTTTTGATATTTACTTAAGAGCCAATTAAAATTAATTGACAATGATAAATTAAATTAAAACTCTTCTGTCAATAAAATAATTTTATTCAAGAAGAGATGGTAACACATCATCACTAAAACCAAGGGCCCTGGGGTCTTAATTCTACTGGTCTTGGACAGTTTATTAAGCTTCACTGTGATTCTGCTTCTCTAACTGGATAAATGTCCATAAAAATATCTGCTCTAGGGTTTCTGTGGGGATAAAATGAGAAAATTAACTATTTATTATGTTAGTCCGTACACAGTAAATGCCTGAATAAAAAGGGGGAAGAATCACAAAGAAAATATCTATGAATATCTGTATATTAAAATGGAGCATGGTATAGTAGAAAGACACAACTGAGAGTTAATATTAAATTTTATTTAATTTTAGCATACACTCTTGTTAAAACTAATGTTTTCCATTAAGTGATTTATTGAATTATTTGAGAAATCAGTTTCCACATCTATAAATAGAAGGAATTGTTTTATCATCTAAAATCATTATGTTAATTTTCATTGTATAATTAAATAGACATTTATCAGCAGATACAAAAATAAGTATATTCTTTGTACTATTCTTTGTACTATTCTTTATAATCTGAAATTACTTTGATAATTTTTATTTATCTTGTATTCTATTCCTTTCATCATTCTCAATTTATGCTCATAATTAGCTTTAATTAGAACCTTAAAGTAAAACTGATGTTGAAATCCTTTTTGAACTTGTTATGGAATATTAGAACAATCGTTTTACTTTCAATGCCTCAATTCTTTTACTTTTAAAATGTAGTAAAAACGTAAAGTTTTTTTAAAAAAATATATTACTGGATTTGAATGGTGCCCAGAATATAGTAAATACTTGGTAAATGTTTGCTTTTTTACTCAGTTATTATTGCTAATGTCGATGTCTGTACTATTGCTCCTTTGTGATTATGATGGAAATAATTGAGTAGAGTCAGAGAAGCTAAGATGTTAAAAATATTGTTGAAAATTAAAGAAAGCTCATTGCATGATAGAGTGGCCATGTTTGGAAAGGAAAGCGTGACAAAGGGGTATTGAGAAGCAATGCTGACGAGCACATGGGCCTTTTAGGACTGGGCACACTTGTATTCTAATTCTGACTCTACCATTTCTAAACAATTATTCTTGAATCTTACTTAAGCTTTCTGGACTTCAGATTCCACTGATGTAAAATGAGCATATTTTTATCTCAAAACTTCTGTGTGAATCTTAAAGGAAATAATATACCAAAAGTGTCTATTATTTAATAATTAATCTTTTTAATTTCCATTCTCAAAAAAAAAAAAATTCTTTCTGACCACATATTCACAGGATACCAACTTACTCTCTCGCTGACAATGATTATAAACCTAAGTAATATATGAAACAAATAATTTCAGGAATCAAAAATCTTGCAATGCTGGTCTGTGGTTCTTGAGATAAAAGAAATGCAGGTAAACGCCACATCCACATGATATTTGCAACAATTTCCAGACGTTTACAAGCAAAGGTAAATGCCGCTTAAACTGAGAGCAAGGGTCTAGCTGGGCAGAATAAGCAGGAACTGAAGGTTAAGTCTAATGAGGTGTTTGAAATTTGTAGGCCAGAGTGCCAGAAGTAGAGAATTGATCAGAGAAGGAGACCTAGAAATGTACCTAGTGGTCTCTTTGAGTCATTAGGCAAATCCTAAACTGTACATCCATAGGGCTAGACTCCTAAGGGTTTTTTCCTAAAGGTGGCAATGTGTTAAAGTCATTAAAGTAGAGAAAATCTTGCTGAACACTCTGGGCATTTACATGAATCTCTGTAGGGCCTTGTCTTAGAAATAGGGCCACTCTAGGCTAAAATTATGAATTACTCTCATTAAAACCGAGTGAAGTTTAAACTGATGCCTTTGTAGAATAAACCTGAGATGCCAGAATAGGAATTCGTGCCAGAACAAAATACTACACTGTTTTTTTTTTTTTTTTTTAAAAAAAAAAAAAACATAATTAAGACTTTGAAAAATATCCAGCCTAAAATAACACAACTATTATACACATGAGGAAGCATGTACATAGATCCATAGCCTGGATATAAAGCAGTAAATGGAAACTAACACAGAGATAAGTCAGATAATGTATCAGATGAGGACATTAAAACAACTGTTATGAAAAGAAACGTATGTATTGAGATTTCATCAAAAGATAAATAGAAGCTATAAAAGTAAGAAATATAGAACAGAAAAAACGGTATCTGAAATATTCTGTAAGAGCTGAGCAAACTAGGACACCTAAAAACAGTGGATATAACTGTAAAAGGTATACAGTAACTTTGAAATAATTAAAAATGTTTAAATTAGAGAATGAAACTTTTATAGAGAAATTTAAGATATTTTACACATTTGAAGGTTTATTAGGAATAAAAAAGGCTTGGTAAAAATAATGAATTCTACTGGTTATGGATGTGTCATATTTTTAAAGTCGTATTTTATTCAATTTTAAAATATTTTGTTTATATTTCTGACACATTGATGAATATTAACTGGGATGCTCATTTTTTAAAATAAAGGTTTTTGTTATGTCTATGACTATTTATTAGTGATGTAAAAATAGTTCATTTTAATGATAGTTTCTTAGTTAGAATTTGCCAATTTAGAACTCACTAACTTTTCAAAGTAAATAGTATTCAACTTTCACTATTCAGCTGAAGTTTAGGAAACTTGAACACATTGAAAAACAAACTATTCCTAAATGAAGTTGGTCTTCCTTTAATTACAAAATCTTAGCTGAGAACACTGATGAAACAAATTGGAAACCTTAGGGTCTTATAAGGAAGCTGGTATTCTTTCTTCTATTCATCATGATCAGGCATTCTTCTTGATCCATCTCTCACAAAATCATATTATTTAATCTCCCTTGATCTAAGCTTTATGACCATGCATCTCAATTTCAACAACTGATCTCAACTTTTTGTATTTGAATATAGTAGCCTTGATATTTCCCAAACATTTCATCATGAGGTCATTATATATTTATAAATTCAGAAATAAAAAACAGATACAGTATTCTTTGAAATTGTTAAGTGTATGTAAATAAAAATAATGCTTTACTTTATGTGATTGACATTACCTGTTCTCAATGACAAAAGGTTTTCTAAAATTGTCACATTTATCCTCAAATATCTAAAAATGCTAAAGATACATTATCTGGGTTAGATATATAGAACACATTAGACGTATTATTATAGGACTTATATTTCTGCATGAAATATAAGATATAAGATTCCTAAAGGCATACATTTTGAATTTGAGAGCAAGACTTATAGATGCAATATCATTAGTTGGATGAAAAGTACTAATTCTTGGGGATAAAGTCATCTTTATTATTACTATTTTTTTCTAATCCAAAGCCAATGGACACCAGTATACTCGTTTTTGTTGATAAAATCTGGATTGTTTCCAGCAGGCTTCTTTCCTTCATATATTAGGAGAAGCTTACCTATACATATGATCAAGACTCTTTTTTAATCTAAAAGCCTTTGCATTAAGCTTTTCCTATAAGTTGGACATAATATTCTCATTTTATGGTGACAAAAAGCATTTCCAAATTATCAGAATAGATTAATACATGTGTCATAAATAAAATGTTTATTTTGTAGGTGTACTATTTGTATCATTCTGATTTTATTTTTATAGGAAACCAGGATTGGATTTATTATTTAATTAATTTTAAAACAAATTAGTGTTTGTCATAATTTTATAAAGTTCAGCCCAGAAAAAATGGAATTTTCATGATAAAAGATAAATTGTGGCATATTCTTTTCAAATATGTTCATATTATCCTATGAAATTAAATATAACAAATGTCAACTATATTTAATCCTCGGTTTTTATTCAACATTAATCTTTGAAGCTTCTGCTAAATTATTTTAGCAATTTAAATTTTGACATGGATTTATTTTTCTCAGCTAGAAGCTATTCATAACGTAATAGGGTGTTATAGACAAATATATTTAACAAGCAAAGTAATCATAGTTGAAAGAAATGCAAAAACTTACTCTATACTTATTTACTGATTATGTGGTATTTATGATTAAGTCAGAAAATATAAATTTTAAAGTAATTATGAAACTGAGCTTTCAACTGTAAAGATTTTCTGAGGTGTGGGTAACCATCTAATTGATCGTCATCATTTATTTTTTATTTATAAAATGTAAATGTTTATACTAATATAGATGAATAAACATGAATATTAAAAGTTCAACATTTTCTAATCCAATGTATGCAGTCACAAAGAAATATGTGCACACGTAAGTGCAATATTTGATGCATACATCCTATAAAATTCAGGTGGTTATTATTTACTATAAATCTGTATAATTAAAAATATTTAACCATAAATTTAGCACAACACATTGCAAATAATCAGTGAGCAGTATAATAATTCCATATCAATGAGCAAAGTGGTTTTATGGAAATATTTTCCCTTAGAATCCATAAAATCTTAACAAAATAAAAAAAATAAAATTGTACAATATATTCTAAATAAGTAGTAAAGGAAAAATATTTATGCTTAAAACATGGAGATTCCTTAGTTACTTAATGTACACCAGTTTTAGTAATAAAATCAATTTTTAAAATTCTCACATAATTTATATCAATTTCAGAAATACATGTTATTTAGGTATTTTTGTTTCATTTACTTCTTAAGCTATATAGATGGTCTCATTAATAATCACAAACATTTCAATTACAAATCTTAAGAAGCTACACTTCAATTTTAGAACTGAAAAGTTCATAGCAATCAGATTTATTTCATTCTTTAGGACAGTAACAGGGTTGGTAAAAATTAAAATTAAATGTTAATAGAGCCAGGAATATTTTCTTTCATATTCTTTTAAGCTATGAGAAATATATGTCTACTTTATTATTATTATTATTATTATACTTTAAGTTCTAGGGTACATGTGCATAACGTGCAGGTTTGTTACATATGTATACTTGTGCCATGTTGCTGTGCTGCACCCATCAACTCGTCAGCACCCATCAACTCGTCATTTACATCAGGTATAACTCCCAATGCAATCCCTCCCCCCTCCCCCCTCCCCATGATAGGCCCCAGTGTGTGATGTTCCCCTTCCCAAGTCCAAGTGATCTCATTGTTCAGTTCCCACCTATGAGTGAGAACATGATATATGTCTACTTTTAAAGTAAGTCAAAATAAGCATAAACATAAGTTTTTCTAGCTTTTAATACGCTTGAAGACAATAAAAATGTTTTACACATGAATAATTGTGATACAGAAAGCACAGTATTTCACTTGCCTTATATGTGTGCATAAAAGATAGTAGCAACATATATTAGATTTAAAAACAATTTCATATTTAAATAAATTCAAATGATAATTCATATGTGACAGACCTACACTCATCAAAATTCATGAAAAAATTTTTTCTGTACTGATAAGTCTTATAAATTATGTAATCAGCTTGATAATAAGAAAGTTCTCATTTAACAGAAAAGCTCTCTCTTAACAAAAGGGCAAAGATTTCAAACATTTGGAAATTTTAAAAAAATTGATGAGAGAGAGAGAGGGAGGGAGATGCAGCATTGAGCAATACAAAAATTAGTAGCAGTATTATTGTAATTTACACAGGAAACTACGTAGATTATTTTCCACTGATTAGCAATGAACATAAAGGTCAAACTTTTCCCTAGTTTGTCACAGAGAATGATTCTAGGATAGAATAAAAATGTCTGTGGTACTGGGTAGGCAGACAATTAAGAACTGAGATTTTCTTGGTTTTTACAGAATTTTAGTCAGGTTATATTTATTTGAGCATATATCAAAAAAAAAATAACCTGGTGTATAAGGTTGGTTGAGATTCAGTAATTACATGAAAATTAAAGTTAAAAGTAAGTGGGGGTTGTGTTCTTTCTAAACCAGTTTGATATGCAGATATAAAGAGTATATAGAAGGCATTAAAGAGAAACACTATGGAGAACGGAATTGTGGGCAGAGGGCATAGTTGAGATAAAGATTCTAGGAGGCAAATATAATAAATCACCTTTCATTTTATAAAACAGACAGAGAGATATAAATATAATGAAGGTCACATCAAAACAAAATCTGGAGGCTTTGGTGGGTGTCTAGCAATAATAGATTATGCCATCTGCTCAGAGTGGATATTTAGTTCTAAGAATGGAGAAAGGACAACAGAGCTGGAACATGTTAGAAACTAATGTGAAATGATCAAAGTTTTTGTGAGACATGGGGAAAGAAGTGTGTGTTTTCTCGGATATATATTAACACAGATAATTTATTAGAAATTCTATTCAAAATCCAATCATTCAATCAAAAGAATTAAGAAATATGTTTGAGAATGATATCACATTTAGTTAAAAAAAGTTCTAAGATATGTATAGGTATTGTGCTAATGATGTTGTTTGTGTGTCAAGAAAGGGTTAAACAAACTCACGGATTTACTCTCAAAAGAAGACTTCAAAATAAAGGAAAATAAAGCAAGTGAACTTTTGTTTACTATTTGTTCCATGGAAGCATTTTTTATCAAAAAGTGTTTCTCATGGAGGAGAAAACATTGTCAGGAGATTAAACAGTGGTAACTGGACTATGTCTTACCTAAGAATTAAGCAGAAAACCTTTTCACAAGTAGAATTTTAGAAAATGTTCTTAGAGACAAACATTTGTAGTATTGTTTCAGCAATGACTTTCAAATGGCGTGGTCCTTAAAAAATAAAAATCTTCATGCTACAACCTGTAAGTGTTTATTAATGTAAATGCTGAGAGTAACTAATGATCTTTAAGAAGTGATCCAACAAAGTGTCAATCTCTACAGTAGGATTTTCACATTTTTGTTTGTTTGTTTGGAAAGTAAAAATCCTGTGACCCATGGGACAAACTTTAGGCAGTCCACAATATTCTGAAATGGTATAGGGAAAATATCAATTAGGTACACTGTGGGAAGTTAATTTCCTTAACCCCATTGGATACGCAATAAGTTGTGCAACCCCAAATAGTTAAGATCCCCTGTTCTATAGTAGAATTGTAGCTATTGGTAGGCTAGTTTCCTTACGGAGTATCGAGCCTAATTTACTAATAGGAATATAGCTTTTATGGGACTATAGGTCTATGTATTCATAGTTTAGATGCTCAGATTTTACAAAGTCTCTCCCAAAGCCCAAAACTAAAAGTATTCATAGTGTAATCCAAATACGTAGTTCAGACAGATCTAACATGAGAGCATTCTGTTTTTTAATTGAGGTGAAGTAAATCACCTAACAAAGTGTCTGGTGTGTAATAGTTTTTAAAATGTGTATTAATATCTGCCTTTTTTACAGAATTTTATATTCATGATATACTGAACTTAATTATTCTCTTTGACAGATAATTCAACTATTATAGAACCGTACAACTGAATATCTGATGTTAAGGCAGTTTTTGAGCATGTATTTTCCAAGACTCGCTCTTTCAAAAGATTAGTTTAATACACAAAGCATGGATTCTGTATTATGCTTCAAATCTAGTGTCCTGAAGTGAGGGAAAAACTTGGCATGTTCTAATCACAGAGGAAAGCTACTATGAGTATGCACAGTATAGAGAATTCAAGAGAGTAAGGGCAAATAAAGTGATACAGGTGGACTGATTCTAAACTGTTTAGGATATATCAGACCACAATACAATTATGTTTTCCTACTTGCAATGGAAAATCATTGGTAGGTTTTAAGTAGACTACTTCATGTGTGATTTAATTTTTAGAATACACCCTGGTTGCTTTAAAAAGAGTGGATTATAGGGAAGCGGATAGGAAGCAAAATAGACTAGTTAGGTCTAATCTGTATATTATAATAATTCATGTAAATTGTTTAGATATTTGGGGCAGGTAGGAATTTGAATTGCACTTAGAAATACAGCCAGCAAGGATAGCTCATGATTTGAAGGTAGAATGTACAGAATATTTTTCTGAGCAACATGGTATATGGTGATGCTAATTACTCATATAGAAAAATATTAATGGAGAATTTATTGCTGAGAAAAAAAAATCAAGAGTTCTCTTTGCATCTGTTAAGCTTCAAAAGTCTTTTGAATGCTAAGATAAAAATGTAAAATACGCAGTTAAGTATATGAGTTCAGAGTTCAATGGAGAAAATGTTACAAAATATATTTTAGTATTTTGGGTCTGCAGGATGTTGGCAGGTAATACATTCTCTTGCAGAGGAGAAACTGCAAACTACAAGATGCTGGAGGTTTGCATTGTATTTTTTTAAAATGAAGAAGAAAATCAATAACTGCAAGAGCTGGAAATTACTTGAAAGAATGCATGCATCTATATTTAACTTCTATATATATCTATACATAAAATACTATAATAACATTTGAAGAATAGGTGGTTATATTAATTATTATAAGCAGGTACACAAAAATTAGGAATTTTAAATAATATTTTTATGTTTATTTGTCTTTCTAGCATTCAAAGCTTTCTACACAAGCATAGAGTTCAATTGAATTTGTATAACTATCAATAGGCATTTATAAATTTGTATATAATGAGTACATTAACAAATTTTTCAATGTGTATGAGTTTCATGGTCTCATCAATGATTTGATACATTACTATCTTACAGAGGGCAGATAGATGTAGTGTTCACTGAATCTCTTCATCACCATTTTGATGAAGATTGTCAGTCCCCAAAAAGGTTAAAGATTCACATAAAGCATGCATGTTTCTCTTCCTTACTCTAAATTATCTTATCTTTTAGCTACTAGCATTGAAATATTTAAAATATAATTATTCATCAACAAGATAATTATCAGGCATTAAATATGTGTTAGGTAAATAAGAATTATTTCAGTGCATTTAGTAAATCTTTAATTTAGACACCAACATCTTTTTTCTATATTCCACTCTAGATCTCCAATTAGCACATCTAGAAAAAAGATAAAAAGTGTATCCTCAAAGAAAGGTCCAAACTGCAGTCAGAAACCCTCCTTCAACCCCACCATGGCAGCTTCATGACCTGAGTTAGTGAGCCACAAAATGAGAAGACTTCAAAGAGCTGCAAAGGTTGTGCTACAGAAAAGGGTTTACAGATGTAAAGGGTAAAACAGCATGAGGAACTACGGAGGTGAAGCTCACATTAGCTGTAGACTATGACACAAAAAGAACATTTAATCTACCAAGGATAGAGAGTAGAATTGTAACAATGAAAAGAAATACTACCTGCTGACTAAGAAAACTAGAGAGGAAAGCAAAATGAAATCTCTCAGGAAAGGTTCTGCGGCTATTAGCCGACAAAGTAAATTGAGAATGCCTTTTTATATTACTTGTAATCATAATGCATAGGAAAGAAAAGAAAAAAAAGAAAAGTAGTATAATTTGCAAGATTGACAACCATCTTGGCAAAAAAAGAGAGTATAATGAGATCATAAAGGTAGGGTGATTTCACTTTTTTTTTTCTCTTCTTTTTTTTTTTTTTTTAAATTTAATTCTGAGTTCTACATTTTTTGGAGATAACTATAATGGTTGAGGACGTCAAATCTAAGGTTGAGCTGATTAGCAAGCATAATGAACAAAGTCAATTTCAAAAGAAGCTGAGGAATATTTCTGGTTCTCAAAAATAAATCACCTGTCAAAATTTGATAGCAAAGAAGATCAAATGCCACTTATATGTAGTGAAAAAGCAGGCAAAAAGATAAAAAGTAAGCAACTCCAATAAAGTGAGAACTCGGCTTAGGGAAAAACCTTGAGTAGACTGACACAATAAGAAGGAGGTAAACAGGATAACTTTAATGCAAAACAAGACGTTTTACATATCCTTAATGGCAAGTATGTTAATAAATTGCATAAAGATGACAATAGTGAGAATCCCACGAATATTAGGTCTCCAATTGTGTCATTGCGAATCAGTTATATTGTTTTCTTAAATCAGTTTCATGTGCTGTCTGTGGTTATTGTGTCACAGATTTTTACTTTAGAAAATACTGACAGTAGTAGTGAGTGGACTACATTTGAGGAGAGTGACCACTAAGAAACAAAACGAGGGTCAGAAATTTGAACTTAATAATCTGTATTAATTTATACACAACAGTGAGCAAAATCCTAGCACAAGTGGGCATTATATAAATTTGTTTAAAGATATAAAAATGATATAAATTTACTCACTATCTTCTCAGTTGAATACTAAAGAGATGTTCACAGATATAAAATAATATACACAACAAACTGCACTTTGCTCTAATATAAACATCTATACTCTCAGTAATTATGAGAACTGGAGATTACTGATCTGTTTACAGATATGTTTTGCCTTTCGCCTTGTAATGACTATTACTGCTCTGGTCCAATTTACTGGAGAAATTAATTGAAGTAAATTTTACCTAAAATAAACCTAAAAAAAAAAAAGTAATTATCCTGAAAGATATTTTATAATATTGATAATTGAGAATAAAATTCTAATGGACTGATTTCAAATATGTATATATATGCAAAACAAATTTAAAAAGAAAAGAGCAAATCTTCTGTTCATTTTAGTTTTTGCTCATTCTAATCCCTCTGCATGATTGCTTATTTTTTAAGTTTTAAAAATTTTTTTCACTTCCATGCACCTAAAGTATGACGTAAATGAATGTTGAGAAGTGTTGCTGGGCCAGTGAATTTTTGTAGCATGAGTTCACTGCTACACTTCTTTTTTATAAAATTTGTTCTTTGGAAACATATACAGAATATCGTTAACAGTGAGAAAAGTATTCAATAAGGTCATAGACGGTAATGCTAGCAGAATCCTTGCCATAAGGGCATAAAAATTCTTATTAGAACAGATTTCTATAGCAGGGAGGACAAATTGTCAGTTCTTCCGTGGTAGAAGACATCCAATAGAAAGAATTCAATATAATCAATCTGCCAGAAGCTGGTTAGGTGAGTGATCCTCACTGGGCAATGGTGCCATAGAGGAGCACAGACTTAGCTTCTGCTTTTTGCAACTCTGGTATTTAACAGTAGCAATAAACCACTGATAAGGCCAAATTTTGTTTGTTGAGCTTCTGCATACCCTCAAATTCTGCTACCATGCCCGCCTTGTACATGGGCCCATTGTATAAGCACCTGAGAGGTTGATCTGAAAAAAAGAAAAGAAAAGAAAAGAAAAAGAAAGAAAAGAAAGGAAAACAAGAAAAGAAAAGAAAAGCAGACTAACATTCAAAGAATGAACATTATTCTCCCCAATTATTGATAGATTTATCTGCAATGAAGAAATGTAAGTAACCATGTACCTTTTCATTATATATTCTTGTTGAATCCTACAATCAATCATTTTCTTTCTAGCCTCTTACCAACTGGCCAAAGCAATAGGTTTTGCACATGATTTAGCATAAATCTTAAACTCTTATCATTTCTCTTTCCATAAAAAAGCCACAACCAGGCATCCTGCCAAAATTCTGCCCAAAGAAGTATTCCTTTCACCATTGTCTTTTAGGGCTAGCCACTAGAGGGACTGAAGGGCAGAAGGAGCCCAATTATGCCCAATGACAGAACTTCATATTGACCTGTGAAATATTCTGTTCCTCTTTTAACTGTTCATATAAACTGTTAGTGAGGTCCTAAGTCTGGTAAAGGCAAGAGCAGCTACATACCTGTAGTAGGTGTTGTGAAAGTCTGAGTCATCTGCTCATACAACTTGCTTAAGTCCTACTTGTGTGAAATCTCACTTCTTTTTCATAATGTAGAGCTGCTACTCATCCCCAACTTCGTGGAAAAAGAAAGAAAACACTTCATAAGAGCCTGCTTTGATCAAATATTATTTGGAGTTGCAGTTAAAGTGTAAAGTCTCTAAAGAGGCCCAGGAATGATACCTAAGCTATCAATAATTTTCTAAAGGTTATTTAACAACAAAAGAAGTCATTGTTTGAAAACTCCCAGGGTATGTGCTATGATTCTCTTCTTGGGGATTCATTTCCAGAGGTCCCTACTGTGTACTCACCAGAGACTCCTGGAACACCATTAAAGATGCTGTGCCTAAGGCTTAAGTGACAGGTAAGCATGCATTGCAGCTTTGTTCTGCTGCACCTAAACCTAATTTTTTTTAGTTTTAGGAAACCTTGGAAATTAGAAAACACACAAGTTACTTGACATATGATTTGAAGGCCACCTAAATAGTACAATTTTCCTCCTAAAATCCAAATAAGCTTACATAGCATTGATTGTACCTCTTTCTAATTGGTAAGTGATTCAAGATGCAGCAATTTGTTTTTAAATACAGAACCTTAGCCCCTTCCTCTTTAAAGTGTGGTTCGCTCAAAAATGCATCAGTATTACCTGGTAGTTTGTGAATAATGTAAAAATGCAGGCCCATCCCCAGACCTAATAAATCAGAGTAGGCCTTGCAAGAAAATCCCTAAATGATTTGTGTACATGCATGTTTAGGTTTGAGAAGTTCTGCCCTTGAACACGAGATGAAATTCTACTGTTGTAGAAAAGTTTTAGATTTTGAGGTTTTGTCTTTTACTCCCGGGCAAATACATGTTTCAGTAAAGTATCTAGCCTGCGTGTCACCTTCTTCTCACCACATCAAAATAGTATAATGTCATTAATGTAGTAGACAAGAGTGACATTTAAAAGTATATGTATGCAATTGATAACTCCGTATACCATATTTTGACAGAAAGTAGAATCGTTGGTATAATCCTCAATTACCATTATGAAAATCTACTGCTTTTCCTCCCAATAAATATGAGCTACTCCTGGACATCCTTGTTTATTTATATGGAAAAAAATTCAATCACCAAATCAATAACTACGTAATAATTTGTTCCAGGAAGTTACCAAAATTGGAGTAGCAGGTGCAACTGGAGTTACCGTTTGACTATGTTTAAGATAATCCTTACTGTTTCCAGCTAATCAGGACTACAGTTGATATCACAATCTTCACATATTAAAAATAATATTGCTTTGCCTTTACTCTTTTGAAAGAAAGTTCAGGACCAGGGTTTTAAAACTGGCTCTTTCTAACAAAAACAATAAAAAACACTACTCAAGGTGCTGGGGATTATACGTATTGTCATACATTGCCTGAATTAGGAACTAGATTATAATCACACTGATGTGTGAATCTAATGAATCCCCTCTTATCATAAGAACTTTAAAGTAAAACTCCATGGATCACCACATGTTCACTGGGCTGTATACTGACTTATGGGCCACCCAGGGCCAACCCAGAATCAGTGTCTAATATTCCCCCAAGAGCATGAGTATTTCTCCAGTGCACAGTTAACTGGTATTCCTCTGCCAAGTCCTTTTAAGGAAGTCTATAAGAAAGATTTACATTATATACTTATGACAGTAGACCCAGGGTTCTTCTTTAGTTGAAACTAGGCTATCTCACAAAGAGCTCTGGGCCTTTGAACACCTTGGAATCTGGAGACTTTTGCAGCACCTACACTTTCAATTGTAATCATTCAAATCAGATGCCTACTGACCCACTCTAGAAAAAAAAAAAAAAATTATAAAGAGTAAACTATGTTTTATTACACCAAATAATTGCTTATCTATATCCCTGTAAAATATATCTTCAAGATCATGAAACATATTTATTTTATTCACTCTCTCCAGGCATCCCTTGCAATTCTTACCTTACCTCCAGTCACATAGACTCTGACTTCTAGTTCTAGGCCTGGAGGCAATGAGAGAATGGAGTGAATATTGAGAAGAATGGGTGGTTCATTGCCAACCAACTGCCTTAGGCAAGGCAATCCAGGTTTTCAAACAAGAAAATGCTAGTATCTTAAAAATGAATGATGACGCCAGACTGGAGGATAGGAGCAAAACCCCAAATACTTTCACTGGAAACGTATTGAGCGATAATTTTGAACTACTCTATTGATAGATTAAATGATTTTGTAGAGTGAAAAGAGAATGTGTCAGACCTATGCATTTGTTGTTTCTTCTCTTAGGAATGAGATAGCCAGAAATTTAGAAGTGATATTAAAAAAAAAAAAAAGAAAGAAAGAAAGAATCCTTCGGTTTTTTAAAGACATTTCTGTTTTTAAAAACGACAATTATATCTGCAGAAATAATAAAACAGACATGATTATAATATACCATATTAGATTTACTTATTGATAAAGTAAGAGAGAAGCTATATATTTAAATCTTTCTTTGCTAGATGATAGATGATTTAAAAATGAACTTAACAAAGAGTGAAAAATAAATGGATGCCCAAAAGTATAAAAACAAATTCAAGCAATAAAAATGTGAGATTTGGATCCTGTTATGGAAAAGGATAGCAACATTTGAATTAGTAAAAAAGTTTTTGATGGGATAAATGCACAACTTTTAATGCTGAAGGTCACAATCTACAAAAAAAAAAGTCATAATATTTACAAATACCTATGCACCAAACAACACAGTATCTACCTTCTTTAATAAGAAACTCCCTTAAAAAGGAAACATTATTTACCCTCAGGTGAGAAAAAGAAAAATAGACAAAAATGGCCACATAGATAAGCACATGCCATCAGTTCTAAAATGATGAACAGATTTGTGTCAGAGTCTTAGAGGAGGAACAGAAGAAACTAAAACATGTACAGTATAAGGTCAAGCCATTCTGACAAAATAATCTGATAAGTGATTTTCTTTTTCTAATCATGAACTATTTGTATGCTGTTCAAAACAAATTGCTACTATGTCAGTGGGCAAGTTTTTACATGGCAGAAGTTGTCTATTGCCATCATATGCTATGCGTTGTCTGGGGTCCCAAATGACCACCCTCATTTTCAATATTTCACTAGAAAAACTCATAGAACAAAGAAAATCAGTTATACTCATGGATATAATTTATTATAGCAGAAAGATAAAGATTAAAATCAGCTAATGAAATAGAAATATAGGGCAGAATTCAGGAGAAACAAAACACAAGTTTTCAGTTGTCCCCTCCCATTGGAATTAAGATAAGCCTTAACTTCTCCCAATAATGATAATCAACAATACATATTAATTACTACCAACCATGGAAGGCTTGTGTCCAGAGTTTTTATAGGGTGTCAGACATGTAAGCATGAAAAACTTGCAATAGCTATTCTTAGTAACTTAGTCTCCACCCCTCCAGAGGTCAAATTGGTACTGTTTACCCCAATCCCCCATACCATAAATCACATTTTAGTGTAAACTACCTGGCATGGCCCAAGGCCCCAGGTGAACAAAGATAGGATCAGGTAGGATATTCCAATGGTTTAGAGGCTATCTCCCAGGAGGAGGTCAAGGGCCAAAACTTTCTTTGGAATGCACAAGGTTTGAATAATCAAGTCCTGCTACATTAACCCTTTACATTAATGCAAATCCTTTAACACTCTGTAAAAGCCAACCTAAAACTTAGTGGCTTAGAACAATACACACAAATTTAACTCAAGTGTCTGCATGTTCCCAAATTAAGGTGGATTTGATTGGACAGTCTTCTGATCTCACATATATTGGGGGATAGGCTGCAGATCAGCTGATCTAGGATGTTGCAGACTGGGACTCTGCTCGTTACGCCTCCATCAGGCTAGTTTAGGCAAAATCTTGTGGATAAGGCACACAAGCAAGAGTGTTTAAAATGCAGTAGACCTTTTGAAAGCTACTTGATGTATCACTCCTAATAACATCTCATTGACTAAGGCTAGTCATATGATCAAACTGGAAACAAGGGCAGAGACATAGAATTCTGTCTCCTCAGTGAAAGAAACTGTAAAATTACATGGTAAGTCTTGGATACAGGAAGGAGTAAAGAACTAGGTTCTGTGTTGCAATCTGCAGCACAAAATTTGAGAAAAGTTTTTAAAGATTTTTAAAATGGCAAATCTTCTATGGATTGACTGTATTTAATCATCACAAGGTTACAAATTAAAAACAGATTAAAAAATTCTCAAGAACGCATGAATTGTTTTCAAGTCTACTTCGGAAAAACTTTATTCTTACATGTTTAGCTTTGCATTGTAAGAAATAAATAAATCGTTCATTAACTTATGTATTAGTAACTGAAATTAAAGAACACATTTCTCGTGTTTTGCGATTATTGCCTTACATTAAATTTTAAAATAAAGTTTTAATTCCATTACAAATAAATTATATTTTCTTAAATTTAAATGATCAATTCTTTGACAGAATGTTTTTGCTCAAGACAATTATTTTGAAGATCAGACCATAGAAGTCTACTGCTACTTGTTTTTATTGACATAGCTAAACAATATGCCCTTGAATCTAATATATAATAAAGACAACTAATAAAATATTTCAGACAAAATATACTTGCTTTCCTTTTCTTTATATCTAGATTTTTAGGGCAAGTCTTTATTTATTTGGCTGTTTAGATGAGAGTGAATATTATCAATATATTTGTTAAGCCATATATCTTGTTATATATTGTTAAGCAAATATATTTGTGAACTCCTATATTACTTCAGTATTTTCCTGGATTTGCTTCCTTTCTTATTTGAATACTTCCTCCAAGAGTAGTTTAGTAACAATGTTTTTATAGCAGAATTTCTGTGGCCTCACATGCTCAAGAATTGAATGTTTGTGTGTGTGTGTGTGTGTGTGTGTGTGTGTGTGTGTGTTTAAAGAGAAAGAGAGAGATAAGAGATCTATATCCTATGATTTATGATTTATGTATCCAGATTTCAGGATATCCTGACAGTGAGTGGTATAGTCTGAATGTTGTCTAAGCAATAACATCAGAATAATGATAATGTTCAAAAAATGTACGTGAGTTAAAATTTTAACTCATTATTAATTACAGAGCCAGACAGATGTTACAACAAGATCAAAGGAAAAATCAAAGAAGCATACTTTTATATGTAGTAGTAACGCAATGTTGAAATAAATTTGCACATGGATGCAAAACTGGCTTTCTTCCTATCGAGAGGGGTGTCAGTTGAAACCCCACTGGACAAAATTCATTTGCATCTGTTATAAACAAGAATTATTTTGTATTGTTATCAGTAATCTACAGCTCATTAGAATTATAAAATTGCTCAAAGGCAGCTGAATAATCAGCTAGTCGAAAGGCTAAGATCTATCAATACATAATTTTTCATTTCAGATACTCCATAATCTTTTTTGTTCCAACTTTACTTATCGTATTTTGTCCTTTTAATCAAAGCAACTTCAAAGAAATCTTATTTCTGATTACAAAATAAGGAGGGTTTTATTATGTATGTTCTGTGTCTTAGTCTATTCAAGGTACTATAACAAAATACCATGAACTACGTACCTTATAAACAACAGAAATCTCTTTCTCACAGTTTTGGAGGCTGGAAAGTCCAAGGTCAGGGTGTTGGCTGATTTGGCACCTGGTGAGGGCCTATTTCCTTGTTTAAAAATCGTGCTTTCTCACTGTGTCCTTAATGGAGGAAGGGGCAAGGCAGCTCACTGGTGCCTCTCATAAAGGGCACTAATCCCAATTGAAAGAGCTCTGCCCCCATGACCTACTCACTTAAGTCTCCATCTTCTAATATCATCACTTTGGGGGTTACAATTTCAACATATGAATTCTTGGGGAGACAAGCATTCAGGCCATAACAGCTTGGTTATTTATCTAGGTATACCAAAACCATTATTTTCTTAATGCGCCTTTCTATGTTTGCTATACTGAAAATTTTCATAAGGAATATCAGATTGGACTTTTATAAAGTGCAACTGTTTCTAATGGAAGAACAAGAAGAAAAATTCAATAAATCCTTCTCCAGATTTTACCTTCAGTGTTCATGATCTGTATGAATACCTCTTCTTTGAATTCTCTACAATGTGTTAATGATCTTTGACCTACCAGAAAGTCATCTTTCTTATCAGCTGTGAAGGTGAGAACCCTGTATGCCAGATAGTGACCCACTTTGATGCAGCTCAGTGAGCTTAGATCTATAAAGTCCACCTTAGTTTTCTAGAAAAGGTTTATCATCTCTGTAAAATAATCATTATTGTCAAACATGATGTTCTGGACAAAGTTTTAATTGCCTTATCTTCCCCATTTATCCTAGTAAAAAGGAGAATGGATTACTATTGAACAGCTATGGTTATTGAACAACCATTGCCATAAAAAGTAAGGAAATTCCATAGAAATTTTCTGAATTGTGGATAGTAGGGTGTCAGTGACAATCAGATATAATTTTTAAATGCTTCATTTCAGTTTTCAAAAGAAGTCTACTAAACAGTTATCTGTTAGAGATAAAGAAGACAGAAAAAATTACTTATTTATATATTCACAAAATAGAACATTAAAACAATGTCAACACAATTCCAAATTACATAATTAAATTTCCCTCATCAGTTCATTAGGTTTCATGTAATTAATTCTTGTTCTCCTGTATCTTGGATTAGCATTAACTCTAAAAAGGTTTTTGGATATCCTGATAGCCAGTGGTATGGACTGAATGCTGTCTAAGCAATGACATCAGAAGCCTGTCAACAAAAATATATTTTCGACATATCTGTGGTTTAAAATCCTTACTCACAAGGCTCTAAGACAGTCTTTCCTTCTTCTTTTATTTTCTCTTTTTTTTTGAGAGGGAGTCTCTCTCTGTCATCTAGGCTGGAGTACAGTGGCCTGATCTCAGCTCCCTGCAACCTCTGCCTCCCAGGCTCAAGTGATCCTCCCACCTGAGCCTCCAGAGTAGCTGGGATTACAGCCGCGCACCACCAAGCCTGGTTAATTTTTGTATTTTAGTAGAGACGGGATTTTACCATGTTGGCCAGGCTGGTCTCGATCTGCTGACCTCTAGTGATCCACCTGCTTTGGCCTCCCAAAGTGTTGGGATTACAGGCATGAGCCACGTCACCCGTACAACAGTCTTTCTTTAATGAAGAAAGGAAGTATGAACTGTAGGTTATTGCAGGGCCTTTAGGCAAGCATCACAGTAAACCAAAATCTACATATAAATGACAGATACTTAACACAGTCATGGTTAATTTATTACTAACATTTTCAAGGTGAAAGATATGGTGAGCGTTTGTAACAAGAATTACAGAGCTGACAAGGAAATGGGTATCTCTGTAGCATGCAAAATAAGAAAAAACAGCCATTTCTGAAAAAATTAAACAAGATGCCATTAAGGACAATGATTAAGCCTATTTTCAAATAAGTCTGTGAATGTCAAAACTGATTAAAATTGATAAACAAAATTTTTGTAGAGAAAAAAACCTTTATACAACAAAATAATCCTGAGACACCATATGTATAATATCCTAAGATCACACCAAAAATATACAAAAAACAAACCAAGAAAATACAAAGAATATTGGAAGAATCAAACAAAGTGATTCACAAGTCTGGAGTAGAACCCAAACATCTGTATTTTTATAAAACTTTATAGATAAATTAGATATGTATTGCCTGATTTTAAAAAAAAATGATTCAGAAGATGCTAACTTTAGAGAAGTAAGGTTGAAGTCAAGTAAACATTTTAAATAATAACTGACGTTATATCTGGTAGCATTGTTTAATAATCTACAAACCACCACTGGAACCAAGCTAAACAGAAGGATTATGAACACCAGGACATTTCTAGAAAATTTTACGTTTTATCAAGCGTGGTGAAGACCACAAGATGTTACACCACACACAGTTATGGTCAGGGAAAGGAGTTCTTTAGTCATACAACAAGATCAATAGACAAAGTAATATTACAGCATCATCCCTCAGTCCAGAAATGATGTGATGGGAGTATTACATCCTGATGATGAAGAAAAAGAACAGAAGATTATTTCGTTTTTATACTAAAGTGATAGCTGTCTCCTTTTAGTCCCCCAAAATGAAAAACAAACAAACAAACAAACAAAAAACACACAATAATTTTAATGTTTTGAGCCTGATGAGAAACGATTTTCACCCTAATCTATTTAGAAAAATAAATAAGTATTTATAAGAGTCAGATGACCCCTGAATGTCTCCAGTTATAAGAAGCTAGACCTGTCTCCCAATTCTTGGCTTCAGTTTGATGTGTTTCAGTGCTCCTGGAACTTAGCATTTAACACAGGGATCTAGTCTAAGCTGTCACCATTTGGTTCTCTAGGGGACATAATGGAAGTTGAATATACTTTCATATCAGAGCAATTAACTAGATAAATGATTACAGGTCTAATTCCTCATATATAAAAACCAAAATATTTCTGGGGAACTGAAGGCAAATATTATCTAGCTTTATATGATATATATGATAGATCACATATATCATATATATCATATATCACATATATCACATATCACATATATCATATATATGCTTCAGGAGGCTAGGGCATTTGCAAGAGCACTGGGAAATGCAGAGAAGTTTTATTTCCCCATAAAACAGATAGTTTATGAAATACTTATATTAGTAGTATTTTATTTATACAAATGTAACCTAGGGAAGGCTGAGCACCTCTTCTAATTTTAAAACAATGTTCATGCTACTCATAAATAATAACATATCAAATAAAACCTAATTATTTTTAGCACCTCTAGAGAACATAGTATATTTTTCTCTGCCACTGTTGCTCCTAGTATAGTATCAACCACTTATATTAACTACAACTCTTAATCAAAGTAACTAACTTTTATTTCACAGAGAGAACTGAGGAAAGTAGGGGAGAGGAGGACAAATAATTGAGAGGTGTTTGTGTTTGTCATCCACCAACATTTTAGCAGATAAATATGAGTTCCAAATACACATAATTTTCTATAGACACAAACACCCCTCTTAAAACTTTTCAAAGTGACAAAACATAAATTTTTAAATTAACATGGAACTAAGCTGTAGCCTTTTTGTAACATATAAACATAAAAATAAAAATTATGTAAATTTAAAATTATGACAAAGAGTCAATATTTGGTTCTTGTTTCAGAATTATATGGATAGCCACTGACTATCCAATACCTAACTAAATTAACTCATTCTAAGATTTTAAGCCATGTAAAGATCTTGAAAATTTTCTTCAAAACTTCCTATAAAACCTAATTAATGTTAAGTTGATCAGAATCCATTTTGTTAAATGTACATTTACATTTTTTTATAATCTTAAACATCACATAAGAGTAATGTTATCTTCTTGATCAGTAAATGTGTATAAATTTGGAAAAAAAGTCATACCCAAGTAGAATAACAAGTCATACTACCATTCTACTTCCACATGCAAATAAGTGAAGGTACAACTATTTTTATTAAACCATAATAAGTAAATTTGTTTCTGACCAAAGTTTTATCTAATTTACATTTCCTTGGATTCTTTAAAGTTTCTGGGTTAGTTTATATAAAATATTATTTTTATCTTTTAATTACAGATTATTTAAATTATTATGAGTTCAATTTTATTATTACTTGTAAATTTTAAAAATTGAATATTTGTTAAGTGCTTATTTTTCTGTATAAACCCATTAGAACTTACTTTAAGAGACTAAATACACTAATTTCAAAATACTCTCTAGAGGTACAAAAATGTTTCATACTTACAGGTAAAGACCTTTGTGAAACACAGATAGACATACTGGCATAAAGATAACTTATAGCTTCAATTTTATAAGTTCAGCCTTGAGCCAATAGTGAGCACAAAACCACAAAAGCTCACTGATTTAAGATAAAAAAGAGATGTTTTCCTTACTAGTGGTCATAATTTTCTACAGAATTTGAGCTCAAAGTGACAAATAAACAAATAAAAAGGTTGTTCAACCACATTCTCTAACACTTCTCATCTACCAGGTAATAGATCTCTATAAATCATTAGTCCTTTTATAGAGATCATAAAATGACTTGGCCATAGCTCCACTTTCCTAATCATTTTTATCACTTATTAGTGATTAAAAAAATACATAGAAAAGAAAACTGAAATTGGAAAAAGAGAGAGTCAGCAAAATTCGACTAATATTTGGATTCACCTCAGGGAGTCAAGAAAAGATGCTCCTAGGCTCCATCAGCCCATATAGGGAGCACTTCCTGACAACAATGTCCATTCTTCTAGCTCTGTCAGGTGAATCAATCCACTGTGAGTCTCAGTGGAAAACTTCCAAAATTGTTAAGGAAGTCTTTTCAAAAAAGTACAATTATAACTGTCCTGGAGATAGTAGATGAACTCTTGTTAGATATTTGACTCAGCATTAATGAGAGAGCAAGGGAGATCTTACAACCAGTTCAAAAAAGATTTGAAAGAAACAAACTTATTTTGAGTTTGAAAATGTTGAAGTGAATTTGCAGAGTACTCAAAAGTAGCTTTAAAAAAACAGTAGTGGAGGAAAGGAAGTGAAGAAAGTCCACCGAATCCCCACTGTAGATAATTCATTTGCATGGCCATAGACAAGACTTATTTTACATAACTTTCACTTATCTACAATTCTCAGAGTTATAAATTAGCTTTAAGGCAATACAAGTCTGAAATCAGTTAATCTGAAAGGGTGTCCTCTAAAGAATTTGTACTATTTCATTTTAGACGTCTATTTTCTTTTTTTTTTCAAAATTTCATTTTAATCTACATAAATAAATGAAAAATTGTATTTTTGCATGTATCTAGTGATGCTGTTAAGCAGTCTAATGCTAATTTGATTCTTAAAACTTTGCAAATGATACGGTTTTGCTCCAAGGTAGTTTAGTTTTGTTTTTAAAATTCTTCTTTAAGAAATACATTTCTTGTTTTTGTTGTTTTTAGGTTTCAGTATAATGGATCTAGTTGCAGGGTTTCACTTATTCCCCTCACTGAGATTTCTCTGAGGTATTTCAAACTGAGGCTTTTATTTTTTTGTTTGTTTGTTTTTGTCTTCTTTTTTCTTTAAATATATATTTTTTTCTTTCTATGGTGTATTATCAAGAGGCTTATTATATGATTCTTAGTTTTTAAACTTCTAAACTTTACTTTTCTATTTACTACTTCTCTTTTCTTTCCTTTGGATATTTTGGTGAGTTGCTTGATCTTTTCTTCCACTGAGTAATTTGTTCTTCAGCTATGTCCATTCAGTAATTTATTCCATCCATTTTCCCCATTATTTATTTCAAGTATATTTTGCATACCAAATATTTTGTTTTGGTTCTTTTGAAATTATTTTGTGTCTTTCTTCAAATTATTGATACCTCAAGTTCTATAATCAAATATATTATGCTAATTTTAAATTCTTGTTTAATTGAATCCTCTTTAATTCCACCCCATCTCAAAGGAATTTGCCCCACTAATCATCCTTTCATTTCTAATAATGTTAATGCCATTTTCCATTTTCTTATGAATATAATGCTGTAGTCATCCTTGACTTTTTTGTCTTCTAATAATTTTTTTTTCAAAAAATTCGGCCAGATATTTAAAATAAATTCAGAATCTAACCATTTTCTAATCTTTCTGTTACTTTCTCTGAATCAAGATACCATCATCTTTCACCAAGATAACTGTAGTAGCCTCTGAACTTGTGCCTGTTTTTACCATATATCCCATCAATTTTTTTCCCAATGTGATTGTTTAAGGAAGCCTATGAAAAATATAACCAGGTTGATTCAGTCCTCAAATTAAACAATTTCCTATTTGTCTCAGAGAAAACCCCCAAACTCTCACAACTGCCTATGAGGCCTTGCAAACCTCTGTATTTCTGTGAACTCATTTCCTACTATCCTTCTCATTGCTCACATCAGTCTATCCATACTGACAAAGAATTGCTCCCTGTAGTGGGTTGAAATGTTGCCTCCAAAAAAGATATATCCAGATCCTGGAAATTGGGAATGTGACCTTATTTAGACAAAGTATCTTCACAGATATAGCTAAGGCTCTCAAGATGAGACCATCCTGGATTATCATGGTGGACCCAAAGTCCAATAACAAATGTTCTTATAAAAGATAGAAGAGTTATATGAAGATAAAGGCACAGACTGGAGTAATGCGGTCTTAAGACAAGAAAATCCTAGAATAGTCAGAATCTATAAGAGGCAATAAAGACAGTATCTCCTTAGAACCCGGGGGAAAGGTCCCTCTTGCTGTCACCTTAATTTCAAATTTCTGCACTCCAGAACTACAAGATAATAGAGATGTCTTTTGTTTTAATCATTGTTATAGCAGCCCTGGGAAATGAATACAGTACCAAGGAAGTCAGCCAGACTTTGTCCTCAGCTCTTGCACTGGCTTTCCCTAATGCCTCAAATCATTTTAACCCATATAATTGTATTGCTTATATACCCACTTCATTTAAATTTTTACTCAAAAGTCTCCTTCAGAGTGTGTCATAACATGACCACTTTATTTAAAATTGCAACTCCACCCTCCTAACATTTCTTACCCTATGTTTTAGGCTGTTGTTGCATTGCTTTAAAGAAATACCCAAAGCTGGGTAATTAATAAAGAAAAGAGGTTTAATAGACTAATGGCTCTTCAGGATGTACAAGCATGGTGCCAGTATTTGCTCAGCATCTGAGGAGGCATCAGGGAGCTTGTACTCATGGCAGGAGAAGGTGGATCATGCATGTCACATGGTGAGAGTTGAGCACAAGAGTGGTAGGAGGTGCCACTCACTTTTAAACAACCAGACCTCATGAGAGCTCACTATGAAGAGGACAGAACCAAGCTATAATGGATTTGCCCCCATGACCCAAACACCTCCTATCAGGCCCTACCTCCTGGGGATTATATTTCAACATGGGATTTAGGGTGGCAAATAAAAAACTATATCATTCTGCCCCTGGTCTCCCAAGTATCATATCCTTTCATACTGCAAAATACAATCATGCCTCCCCAACAGTCCTCCAAAGTCTTAACTAACTCCAACATCAAATCACTCAAAAGTCCCACTTTCAAAGTTTCATCTGGAAATGAGTTTCTTCCACCTATAAAATCAAAACAAATTATTTACTTCCAAGACACAATGGAGGTAGAGTCATTGGGTAAACATTTTCTTTCCAAAAGGGAGAAATCAGCCAAAAGAAGGAGGCTACAGGCCCCATGCAAGCCTGAAAGCCAGTCAAGAAGTCATTATATCCTAAAGCTCCAAAATAATATTATTTGACTCCAAATCCCCACTTCCAGGGCACATTACTACAAAGGATGGGCTCCAAGGCATGGGGCAGCTTTCCCTGGGTGCCTTTTCTAGGGCCAGGATACAGATTGCTGATGGTTCTACCATTCTGGGTCTGGAGGGCAGTGGCCCCCATCCCACAGCTCCACTAGGGCATGCTTCTGTGGGGACTCTGCATAGGACCTTCAACCCCACATTTCCCCTCTGCCCTGCTCTAGTAGAGGTTCTCTGTGAGGGCTCTGCCCCTGAAGCATGCTTCTGCCTGGGCACCTATGCTTTATTATGCATCCTCTGAAATCTAGGTGGAGGCTGCCAAGTCTCCTTCATTCTGGCACTCTGTGTGACACAAGGCTTAACACCTTGTGGAAACCTCCAAGGCTTACAGTGGCTTGCACCCTCCAGAGGAGCAGCCTGAGCTGTTCCTGAGGCCTTTTGAGCCATGGCTATAGCTGGAGCAGCAAGGATGCAGGGAGCAGCCTCTCTAGGTGGCAAGGGGGCTTTGGAGTTCGAGGGCTGGCCCCTGAAACCATTCTCCTCCTAGGTCTCTGGGTCTGTTTTGGGAGGCTGCCTCAAAGATCTCTAAAATGCCTTCAAAGCCTCTTTCCCATTATACTGGCTATCAGTACCTGACTCAATTTCCATCATACAAATCTCTCTAACAAGTGATTGCTCTGTAGCCCACTTAAATTCCTATCCTAATAATGCTTTTTCTTTCTCTGCCACATGGCAAGTCTGAAAAGTTTCCAAACATTTATGCTCCACTTCTCTTTTAAGAATAAGTTCCAATGTTAAGTTATTTAAGCAGCCACCCTCCTCCTGGTACCAATTTTCTGAAATACCCTATTCTTACATTGCTATAAAGAAATATCTAAGACTGGACAATTTATAACAAAAAGAGGTTTAATTGGCTAACAATTCTTCAGGCTGTACAAACATGGCACTGACATCAACTCAGCTTCTGGGGAGGATTCAGGGAGCTATTACTCATGGCAGAAGGTGAAGGGGAAGCAAGCACATCACAGGCGAAAGAGGGAGAGAGTAGGGAATGGATACCATACACTTTTAAACAACCACATATCATAAGAACTCACTATCAAGAGGACAGCATTTCCCACCAAGCCCCACCTTCAACATTGGAAATTACATTTTAACATGAGATTTTGGAGGAACAAATATCCAAGCTATATCACCCTGTTTTATTTTTCCATAGTACTATCATTTCCTCAAATAAATGTATGTATTTTACATGTATGGTTTTCCTCTCCCTAATAAAATGTAGTCTCTGGAAGAATATAAATATTTATCTTTTTGTTTAAAGCTAATGTATTTGAGTTATGTATTCCTTGGCACCTAAAAGAGTTTCTGGAATGTAGCACAAACTAAATTAATATTTGTTGGCTGAATAAATTAGTCACTTAGTTAGTCTTTTTTTTTTTTTTTTTTTTGCAGTAGTAATATTCCTCTGTGGTCGGGTTAATTTGGATATGTTCCCATGGGGTTCCTGTTACCTCCTTAATTGGATTCACTGTCTCCACAGATTAATTCAGTGGTTGGGGAGGAAACATGGTTTATCATTCCCACTCTTCCTGGCTCTCAAGCAAGACATTTTTCTAATCAATTTTTTTCTTTTAAACTCTTAAGAAGCAGCAGCTGCCTTTCAAGAGGCAGTCTCTGTAAGTTTTAATCAGTCAGTGGGTCCAGGAGAGAAAAAGCTTATAGACTGTCCCTACATATTGCAGGAAGACTTTTGTGCAGACCTAATATCATTTCCACTTTGGAACAAAGACTAGTTCTCCTGCTACTAAATTTTTGTGGTGAAAAGGCAGAAAATTATTTGCCCGAGGGACAGGGGAAAGCCTGGAACAGGACTTGGACACTTACTCCCGTGTGAAAGAGTAATGCTGGCTCTCTCATCCTACAGCTGACCTGAAACTATCAAGCCTTGCTCTTCTCCAGTTGATACCAAAAATTTCATGGAACATTAACATCAAATAAGGTCACTCTTGACTATGATGAATCAAGATAAAAACAAGATCACTCCATAATTATGGGTGAACACAGACAAAACAAGAACATCGCCAAGATCACAGAACACTGAACATTCTCCTCTCCCAGACACAACCGAGACTGCTGCTGCTTTACTACATTTAGCTTTAGCCCCAAGTTTTCTCTCCTTCTAGATATGATGTATTAAAGTATCCAATCACTCCACTCCTTTAAAACATGCAATCCAGAGCAACACACTCTTCCTTACACTCTGCCCTAAATCATCTAACACAAACTCAAATCTTATACTAACTACTTTTTAACACCTGTGTGCTGAGAAGCCCTCAGTCCTCCATAGCATATGTTGGCTCTTGCTGAGGTTTTCCAACCTGTATAACTGTGGGTGTCCTCTTGGTGGTCTTTGGCTAGAAATAATTGACACCCACCTGTCTTCATCCTGAAGCTTCAGATAGTTCTCTAGTCAGTAAAGTGCTAGAAAATATTTAACAAAGGGCTCTCAAATAATTAATAATAATAATAATAATAATAATAATGAAGAAGAAACAGCAGAAGAAGATGAGGAGGAGGAAAAAAAGGGAGAAGGAGAAGGAGAAGAAGGAGAAGAAGAAGACATAGTCCTGAAATGTAGTGTTTCCTAATTTCCATGATATAATTACTTCCACCGGGGATTATATTCAAAGATACCATATATTTATTTAGCTCTTAAAATCCTGGGTTTCCCTAAATCAGCTATTGTTGGACGGCCTGACTGGCTACAAGACACTACATCCTTTAGCTGTCAGATACTCACAGACCACATGTTCGCTTCCTAAAATCTATGCCACCTTCCCTGTCAATTCTGCAGTTTCTCCAGGGTCACTCTGGGGTTAAGGAAGCAGCTTACTCTTCCAACACTAACTAGAAAGCCTGAAACGTAGTTGTTATTCAAGCAGCCATGTGTACACGAGTTTGTAAAGGGAAAATTAGTCATTGGCTTAAGATATATATTGACAATTCTTTGAGGAAAAGGAAAGAATTTTTCACTTAATGAAATATAACTTCTGTAAATAGAACTCAATTTCCTTTTAAGCTTCAGCACACCAATTGGCACAAATCACCCCACGTGATAGCAAAGGGAAATATTTTAAATCTATTTTGACATTGACTTTCACTATACTACTTAAGAGTTGTTCTTAAAGGAAAATAATTTTCTCCTAAAGCATGTGCATAATGATACTTGGAATGTCACTTGTAAAATAAAAAGTTAATATTACTTGAAGCATTTATAATTTTAGTATTTACAATGTTAGTATTTAAATATGCTATACACTGTAGGATCTGAACTAAAATGTAAAACTTTTTACCACAAACTGCCTTCTTTCAGTGTTTCTATACCATCTGAACCATAAGATTTGAAGCCAACTGTCTGCTTTTGAATGGCATGTGTGCTGTTGATGACCTTGGTAAAGTCATACAAGTTTTGTTCCTCACTTTCCTAGTCTGTAAAATGAGTGTGATATTAATAGAACCTAATTTATTAAGTGGTGTCAAAGATTAAATAAGTTACTGTATGCAAAATGTTTAGAAAAAAAGCCTGGCACATATTATGTGCTATCAACAAGAATATTCTTATTATTCTATTACTTGAGCATACATTATAATTAGCCATTCAAATATGTGTGCTTTATGCAAACACACATTGTACAATAAGAACAATTTTTAGGGGCCAGCTTATATGCGTAGTATTGCAAATCTGCTCCTACATGTACACATTTTCAACATAGAAAATTTTTGAAATAAAGGGTTATGAGATAATAACATACACAGAGCTGTATGAGTGCTAGTTATTTGGGAGGAGAAAGTTATATTATTCAATATGTTTTAAAATGGAAATCATAAAAAAATCATAACTGTGTTTCAATATTGGTGTATGTTGTTTAAGTTGAAATAAAAGCTATTTAAAACTTTAAAAGTGTGAAATTATCCTTGCCCTTTGAAGTGGTAGTTTAATGTAAATGTAAGAATTAAAAGGTGACTAACCATTTATTACTTTTTCACACTTGTCAGCTTAATCCAGTCGGGTAGTTTAGAAATTCTGTCACAGATGTCTGAAATTGTTAAAATTAGCATGTTTTATCTGCAGAATGCAGAATGTTCATTTACATAAAATTGGTTCATTTCTAACACAATGTAGCTATAAAAATATGTTTTCATAAAATACATTTAAAGTAGTTGAAATACTTTCTGGAAATTTTATTTGAGGGGAAAACTTGTAGCATTTATGATGAACTCACCATGATTTATCCTGGCAAGGCAAAGTCCACACTCTTACTAGTTGATAGTTATTGAACCTTGTTTTAAAGAAAAAGATTATTATAACCACAAAAATGGGGTGAAATAATAAGATTTATCAACAATCGTTAAGTAATTAGGATAAGCTGTTTTCATAAAACCTTTCTCAAAAATAAAAAATAAAAAATCCTTTCCCTTTCTAGCTATCTATCTATCCCAAATTCTAGGATATTCATTGTATAACGTACCATGGGCACTTACTATGTGAGAGAGTACTAAGAATTTTGAGCAATGCAGTGTTCAGTAATCTGATGAGTAATTTTGTAGCGTCATGTATTTTTAAGATAAAATTCATTAAATAAAAATGATCAAAAAGCAAAAAAGAAATAATAGATTGATGAAAAAGAAACAGAGAGAGAACTTGAAAAAAAAAGCAGACAGAGTGAAAGAGAAGGGGAAATCAATTTTAATTTAAATAATTAATAAGTGGAAATACAGATATTACATTTAAAAATGGCTTGATTTTACTTTTTAATGCCAAAAATCAGAACCCAGATACAGATAAACATATAAATTTATCTTTTGATGAAAGCATGGGTTATACCCCAAACCTAAGATTTTCTGCTTTCAACACATTTTCATCTGAATCTGTACATGAATATCATGCTGTCATGTTCACCCATTCTCCAACGGCTTGAATAGGCTTGGTTTAAACTTTGCCAGAACGATGACCAGCAGGGACATTTTGAATGATGCCCTTAAAAATCTGAATGGGTAAATATGGGAAATAGTACATATTTAGCTGCAGAAATTAAAACTATTATGCCATAAAGTATTCAAAACGGTATAAGGAACACATTTCCAAAGCACTGAGTAAGCCCTATTTGAAGAAACAAAAGTAGTTACATAAAAGAAATACACACCAGGTTAAGATCACATTAGTAGCCCAAAAATATACATACAGATAGAAATAATATATGAGGGGCAGTTTTGATAATGCTAGAAACTACTGTGGAAAATCACAAACTTCTTGACTGTAGTATTGGCCTATATCTTTCTTCCACCTCTGCTTTGGTTTCATTCTTTCTACTTACCTTCACTAAAATACAATGTATTTTACATATATGTATGTAAATATATATTACATATATGATTTGTGTGTATGTATATATGATTAGATAGATGATAGATAGATAGATAGATAGATAGATAGATAGATAGATAGATAGATAGACAGACATATGATTTGTCTTTTTTCCCCTAGAATTTAAGTTCCATGATGGCAAGTTTGTTTTTTTCTTCTTTCTGTAAAATTCAGAATAGCGTCTGGCATATCATCAATGCTCAATAAATATTATAAAGCTGTTAAGTGGATGAATGAATGTAATTATGATATTGATGGTTCTAGACGTTTCTTTTCATTTGTTTGTGTTTATTTCTATGGGTCTAGTTTAAGAATGTTCCTGAATTTGCCCAGGTGCAGTAGCACAGGCCTATAATTGCCACTACATTGGAGGCTGAGGTGGGAGAATTATTTGAGTCCAGAAATTTGAGACCAACCTGGGCAACATAGCAAGACTCTGTCTCAAATAATATAGTAAAATAATATTTCTCAGTTAAATAATTTCCACACGAACTCTTAAGAACACACACACACACACTCACACATACACACACACACGCGTACTACCTGATTTATTTCCACCTCTCAGAAGAAATTATCACAAAACTTTTATCAGATTACTAGCTAAATAATACTACTGTTTAGCTAAATAATACTAAATGATGTCTCATAATGGTGCTTTTTTGGTTTTTCAATTTTAGTATCATTTATTGACTTCCAGCAAGGAATTATCTTTTCTACTACCCCAAATTTATTTATTTTGCTGCTTCCTGTGGAGCAAAGAATTTCATTTTTCAACTCTTCTATTGAAGTTTAAGTAAATTATGTTTTTTTTCCCCAAGAGTTGTTTCTGTTCTCTGAATACTCCTTTAAAAACAAGTATGCTAAAAAAAAAAATGGGAAAATGATACGTAGATTAGAATTAAAAAGAAAAAGTTACAAATTAGAACACTAGAGATAAGATGTAAACTAAAACAAACATCCCAGTGATTTCCAAACTGAACAGGTTGGAATGGCAGTACGGATGTGGGAGTATACTCAGACTTCCCCGTTTCTCTATTAATGCTCATCAAAACGTTTGTGTGAAACCTTAGTGACTTCACTTAAAATTTTTACTTGAAAATTAAGATTCTGAAAACATAATTATATAATTATCCACCTATTCGAATAATCTTTTGTAGAGCAGTTGAATAAAAATTGCCTTTCTTTAGTAATAAACTTAGGTTGTTTTGTTAAGAGGTAAATACAAGCGCAAAATAGTAAATTCCCATATGAAAATGTGGTCCATGTTTTAGAAACATCAAATTTTAAAAAGTATGAGAACAATATTTTAATGAAAATTAATTTTATAATAATTGCAGTAAAGTTGCAATACAATCACAGAGTTTTTAGACATTTTTCAAAACATGGGATTGTTTTTGTAACTGTTAATAGCTCTTCACTCCATGTGCAGCTTTTTTCATACTCATGACATTTTAGTATTACCTCCAAGACATCAAAGCTCAGTTTTCAAGTCTTGACCTTCTACAGTTGATGTAGGAAGATAGTAAGAGAATTTTTCATACAAGTGGAAAGATTTCTGTTCCAAACTCATCTAAACTCATACTACTTTAGGCAGCTGATTTTCTCAACCACTCCCCATCACAAATCATTAATAAAGAAGGACAGATAAACATACACTCTTTTCATTTTTTTTTCCAAAATACTTTCCTATGCAGAACTTTAACTGACTTTCCACTGAGTCCTTTTTTAAAAAAAAAAATTGAACCTAATTTTGTAACTAACATTTAATAATTTAGGGATTATATTTAATTAAGATATCTGAATTATCTTAGAAATTCAGAGATTCTCTCTACATTGAATACGCATTTTCAAATGTAAACAATTGGCTGGGCCTGAGTACTAGTTTCCTCTGCAATCTCAATGGCAGGCATGAACTGTACAGTCACTACCACCGACAACACATAGGCACATATTGTACCTGCCTGAGGTGGCTTCATTGTATACACATTTGGCAAACCTAGGAATCTGACCATTCTAGTTGTAGTCATGCTTCCCCCTTTCCCAATTGGAAGAAATTTTCCATTCTCCAAACATTTAAATTTCACAGACTTCTGCATTTTGGTATACACTTGAATATACAATTCCTCATCCTTTTTCCTCATTTTCAATGCTAAATATAAGCCAGAATAAGTATTTTTGTTTCATATTTATGGAGAACATACTGAAAGTTACATAAAAGGGTTATTTTCCTTTCTTTTTTGTGTGTGTGTCTCCTATTTTTTTAATGCAGTAGTACAGTGAGATTATCACTTGAAATTAAAGTTATCAGATAAAATTTTACGTGAATATTTAATCTTCATATAAAGGTCAAATAACATTAAAATCTTTATGTATGACTTTCACAATATACTGATATCTCTAAGTTTTCAATTTTTCAGTAAATTTAAAGTATTAATAATATCCACAGAAATAAATCTCTAAGAATTATTTTAAAATTTAATAGTAACCTAATAGTACTTGATTCCCATTATCATTGCAGTACTTTTTTTGGAAAGAGTATTTTAATGAGATGCTAATGGAAAATACTACTCTCTCCTCTTAAACCTGACCTACATTTCACTATGCTCATATAAAGAGTTACTGTAAAAATTTAAGTAACTTGACTGAAAACAGAATAAGTAAATAAAAAAAATTAAGTTATGTAAATGTGTACTGATAAATTATAATAAATAATACATATTTCAAGATTATAGAATTGAACTTTTTATGGAATATTTCTTTTCAGTTTTAACTTAAGATACTTGATGTAATATCTGATCAGGTTTTTTTAACCTAATCAAATCTCTAAAATCTTTGGGAAAGTGATATACATTCAATGTCTATTTTATTTAACACTACAGCTATTGAATCAACCTCACAATTGTATTAAGGTCAAATACATTCAAATGGATCAGAAAATTTTTTAAAAATTAAAAATTAAAGTAATAGTCCTAGTGTTCTTGATTGAAATATATTTAGAAAGATACAGTTTGTATTTCACTTCCTTCTCCTGTATATATTTACAGGATATTACTTTAGTAACTGCGTACTTTCTAAATTAACTAAATTAGAACGTCATAAGGGTGGAATAAGAAATATGATTTAAGTAACCAATTGATATTTTTAATCCTGTGTTTCTTCCAAAGAGGGATTGAGAACTTCAATATGCAAAAGGGAGAGCAAGCAAAAGAGGAAGGAAAAAAAGAGAAGGGTGGGCAGGCAATGAGGCAAGTGGTTACATTCTTGTGAGGCTCTGAAAAGTGTTCCTTGAATCTATATTTTACATATGAAAAGAAAGGAGTGGGAGAAACAGTCAACTATGCATTCATCTCACACTCAGTAATCTACTTTTTACATGTAATAAAGCATTTGAAAGTACAGCTATGACTGGGCACAGTGGCACACATCTGTAATCTCAGCACTTTGAGAGCCCAAGGGAGGAGGGTCACTTGAGCTTGGAAATTCGTGACCAGCCAGGGCAATAACATGAGACTTCATCTTTACAAAAAGACAAAAACTTCAGCCAGGTACAGTGGACATCTCTGTGGTCCCAGCTACTAAGAAGGCTGAGGTGGAAGAATGGCTTGAGCCTTGTAGATGGAGGCTGCAAAGAAGGATGATCATGCCATTTCACTCCAGCTTGACAACAATAAGAAGTAAAATGAAATAAAAATAAATTTTAAAAAATTACAGCTCTCTGGGAACAAAAGGAAGATCGTTTTTTGCATGACTCAGTTCCCAATCTTAATTTTCTCTTTGGCATAGTCAGTTTTTTGTCTCAAGGTTTTATTTTTATTTCATCCTTTCCTCTATTCTTAAAAATCTTTCAGAAGAAGCATTGTAAAAAGAAAATGAGTCTCTGGTCACAGGTTTGGTCTGAACCTTCATCACCAGGATGGTTTATTCCTAGAAGGTTAGGTCCCATGTTGCTAAGAAGGCTCATTTCTAAGAGGTCATGTCTCAGTGAGATAGTCAAATGCCTAGGCAGGTAAAAGGGGACCTCCAGAGAAACTCTGACATGCCCCACAAGTGTTTACATCAGATGCATTTGGCATTTGTAGAGATGAGGGAATCTGCCCAGGGTCTTGTCTGAGCATGCTCAGATGTGCACTAGGGGAACAGGGTGGAGTCATAGGCAGGGGGAGGAATCTGGCCTGTTCAGTTCCTTTGTGATGGCCTGGGATTCAATCTCAGAGGTGGTGGGGGAAGGTGGGGGAGGGTGGTTAGCAGAACTCCATCTCGTTTTGTTAAGGTTTCTTTTTGTTTGTTTTTTGTTTTTCCCCTTTTCACCCAGTAAAATCTTGCTCTACTCACCCTTCAGTGTTTCCATGTTCCTACATTTTCCTGATAGTATGAAAAGAACCCAGTTTTTGCTGAACTAAGGGGCAAAATTCTGCAACATTTTGGCACCCAGACGTGGTACTTGAGGAAGAGTGAATAAGGTGTGAACCAAAAAGTCTTCTTCATTTTTGCCTCTAAACCTTTTTGTCCTCAGACCTTTTCTGAGGGTAGAAGAAATTGTGCCTCCCTTCTGCCCTGACCCCCATCACTTTCAGGGGTTGTGAATGTCAATCTTTTCTTTCTTTTTTGGAGATGGACAGGCAAACAGCAGCTGCCTCCCTTTCCAACGGGGGCTGGGGTTTATGGCTCAAGGATACCCAGTGACTGACCTGCCTTCCCCACCATGCATCCATGGAATCTTCCCCTTTTCCATCCAAGAAGTCCAGTTCTTTCTGACAGCTATTAAGTTTCTCTCTCAGTGGGAAGAACCCATTTGCATAAGAATAAGAGGTTCTTCCCCAGACTCAACCCTGCACCTTAAACTTTTTTTTTTTCCCTTTTCTCTACCCTGTCTGCAGTTAATACGGTCCTGCACTTTGAACTTTTTTCTTTTCTTCACTAGTGTTACAGGAAGTCAGGGACCCCAAATGGAGGGACTGGCTGGGGCCACGGCAGAGGAACATAAATTGTGTGATTTCATCTTAATATGGACATTTATCAATTCTCAAATAATATTTTTATAATTTCATATGCCTGTCTTTAATCTCGTAATCCTATTATCTTCATAAACTGAGGATGTACGTCACTTCAGGACCACTGTGATAATTGTGTTAACTGTACAAATTGATTGTAAAACATGTGTGTTTGAATAATATGAAATCAGTGCACCTTGAAAAAGAACAGAATAATAGTGATTTTTATGGAACAACAGAAGACAACCATAAGGTCTGACTGCCTGCGGGGTCAGGCAAAAACAACCATATTTTTCTCCTTGCAGAGAACCTATAAATGGATGTAAAAGTAGGAAAAATTTCACTAAATTATTTTCCTATCAAGGAATATTAATATTAATACCCTGGGAAAAGAATGCATACCCTGGGAAAAGAAGATTTATAAACGGCTGCTCCGGGAAGTCTGTTTTGAGCAGTTGAGATAAGGACTGAGATAAGCCCTGGTCTCCTGCAGAACCCTCAGGCTTACTAGGGCTGGGAAAACTCAGCCCTGGTAAGTTTGTGCTCATACCAGTTCTCTGCTCTTGAACCCTGTTTTCTGTTGTTTAAGATGTTTATCAAGACAATATGTGCACCACTGAACATAGACCCTAATCAGTGGTTCTGCTTTTGCCCTTTGCCCTGTGATCTTTGTTGGACTCTTATCATTGGTTCTGCTTTTGCTCTTTGTCCTGTTCCCTCAGAAGCATGTGATCGCTGTTAGACCCTTATTAGTGGTTCTGCTTTTTTACCCTTTGAAGCATGTGATCTTTGTACCTACTCCCTGTTCTTACACCCTCTCCCCTTTTGAAACCCTTAATAAAAACTTACTGGTCTGAGACTCAGGCAGGCATCATGGTCCTACCAATATGTGATGTCACCCCTGTTGGCGAACACTTATGGAAAATAGAAAGAACCTATGTTGAAATATTGGGGGAAGGTTCCCCCAATACTCCAGGTTAGAAGTTACTTTTTAAGTGAGAGGTTTTTTTGTTTGTTTGTTTGTTTTTTCTTTTTAGAAGATATTTTACTAAGCTAGGAATGATAAGGATCACTGTACTTTCTCTATAAAGTTTTGATTATGAAAAATGTTTCGTGAGTTTTTGTCTTAAGCTGTAGCCAATCTGGTGTGTTTTGCATGTGTTTCTGTATGGTCAATAGAAAGCTTTGCTGTAGGCCTCCATCTTGTTTTACATTCTTGGGTGCATGACCTATAACCACATGGCAATGCTGCTTTTAGTCTCTGCCATTTTACAATGGCAGCTGGGTTTAATCCTGGCTTAGGAAATGAGGTTTTTTTTTTCTGGTTTGATGTCTGCTTGACCTTTTGCTTCTTGATGATTCTCTTCCCCTTCACAAGCAGTCTTGGATTTTCCGTTCTCTGAGTCTTTACTAAAGTTTGAAAGCCAGAAATGTTGGTCACTTTGTGTCTGTAATCAGTTCCTTCCAGTGGGTTCTTGGCCTCGCTGACTTCAGGAATGAAGCCACGGACCCTCAACGTGAGTGCTACAGTTCTTAAAGATGGTGCGTCCAGAGTTTGTTCCTTCAGATGTTCAGATGTCTCCAGAGTTTCTTCCTTCCGGTGCATTCCTGGTCTCGCTGAATTCAAGAGTGAAGCTGCAGACCTTCAGAGTGAGTGTTACAGCTCTTAAAGGTGGTGCATCCAGAGTTGTTTGTTCCTCCTGGTGGGTTTGTGGTCTCGCTGACTTCAGGAATGAAGCTGCAGACTCTCACAGTGAGAGCTACAGCTCATAAAGGTAGTGTGGTCCCAAAGAGTAAGCAGCAGCAAGATTTATTGTGGAGACCAAAAGAACAAAGCTTCCACAGTGTTGAAGGGGACCTGAGCTGGTTGCTGCTGCTGGCTCAGGTGCCAGCCTTTATTTCCTTATTTGGCCCTGCCCATGTCCTGCAGATTGGTCCATTTTACAGAGTGCTCATTGATGCATTTACAAAGCATTAGCTAGACACAGAGCGCTGATTGGCGCATTTTTACAGAGTACTGATTGGTGCATTCAAAATCCTCTAGCTAGACAGAAAAGTTCTCCAAGTCCCCAGTTGACCCAGAAAGTCCAGCTGGCTTTACCTCTCAGCTTGGCAGGCCTAAAGTCAGGTAATAAGAGAGTTAAAAGGATTTTCTTAAAGAGTATTCAGCTTAATTAAAAGTGGATATCAAAGTTATATGTATATTTAAAAGACCTTTATGCTTTCTTGGATCTTGTTATGCTGGAAAAGTTTTTATCCAGTCGGCTCAATTTTTCTTTCTCCATTTGGTCTTGCTACTTTTAATGCATACATGAGAAGTCAATAATCTAAGTAAGAGGTTGGCAAATGAAAAATCTTATAGTCAATGGATTTTTTTCTGCCTGTCTACATAGTTTTATATGTGCTGTGTGTGTGATGTCTATAAAAAGAGTGCTAATTAATTGGCCTAAATGAAAATAAGTGCTTAGATCAAATATTATTTAAAAGGGAAGATAAAAGCTGTGGTTTTATCTTGCTGCTTTATTTATCTTGCTGCTTTATTTATCACAATGAACCTTGCTGCTGCTTACTCTTTGGGTCCACACTACCTTTATGAAATCAAAACAGACTTAAAGATTATTGATGAAATGCAGGTGTTGTCAAAATGTCAATATGTGAACTAAATTATGCAGGTCAGACACTAGGCTTGCTAAATATTTTAAGGTTATAAACTACTTTTTTGGTTTTTAGAACTGATTGACTTGCCTTTTTCACAGTAGGTAAGGCCTGATGACATATGAAATTAATCAAGCCTTTATTATTCCAGAAGAAGTCAAACCTTGGCTACACCTTGTACACAATAAAAACAACTTGCCACATTTATGTTAAAGTTAAAATTTGCTAGGGGTTATAACATTTAACATTATAATATTATATAACATTATGATATGTAATTCAGACTACTGGAAATAGATTTACATGGGTGATTTGTAAGAACAGTAAAATGTGATTTTAGTAAAAGATTATAAAAAGGCATGGAAATGTACATTTTTGCCTAGGGTTGAAGGATTGTTTTGAATTAGATAAGATAAAGCTGAAGGTTTAAACAAATGATGGGAAGATTCTAAAAATTAATCTTGAAAAAACTGTATGTGTGAACATATTTACTAAATTCAAAGGGGTATTATAGGATTTTTATCTAACTTGAGTATTGAAATAAAAGTACAATAAATGCTTGTTGGCACTAATCTGCTCTTTAGCAAAATTTGTAAAGAGTTATAAAAGGTTTTCACCCTTTTACACTTCTGAGTCATTATTTTGGCAAAATTAATAACTTATGGTAAACTGGAATTCTGCTTTATAATATCAATTGTTTTAAACCTCCAACATATTTAAGAGGCTTCCCAAAATCCACTTCAAAATTCTTTCCACTTCAAAATTATTTCCTAATGCCTGGCTTTTGTATGTTACAGAGGGCCTCTGGAGTATCCAAAAGAGAGTTAAATGGGAAGTTTTTATATGGTTAGTTGTATGAAATAACCAAAATGATGTTCAATCTTCTTTAGGTTGTATTCGGTGAATAATAGTAATATATTTTCCAAAATTGCATGGGGTTTCTATAATTCTAATGTCTAAAGAATATGCTATCAGTCATAATTAAGGTTTTTATGTTAAGTTATTGTAAACCACAGTGATAACAAAACTTATCTGTCAATTGTGTTTCTGACTGTAACTACCCTGAACATTTTGTTATTCACAGACAATTGTTGTCTTGTTTTGATCCTTTTCAATGGATAGTCTATAATAAGCTATAGGACTCTGACAGTTGCTCTCAAATACAGGTTTCTCATAACCATGCAGATCATGACATTGGAATAAAGGAAAAATGTACTGGACAATTAAGAGCTGAAATGTTCACAAATATCAAGCAAAACAAGAGCAAACTAAATACACTGAACTAATAGAAAGCTGAAGTAATCTTTTCGACTTTTGGTTGAAACATTGCTAATTTTTGTTTTGTTTTTGAGAGCCAAGGAAACTTATTTTGAGTTGTTTATGGTCTTTAATAACTGAAAAAGCTATACTTCTGTGAACAAAATTTGAATCATGCTTGTTTCTCTCTGCCAGGTTCCCCTAGGATTTGGAAACCATCTGTGAGTATTCTTAACTTGTGGAAATATAGTTGTTTGCATCAGCATAGTAAGAATTTATTTGCTTTTGCAACAGGATGCAATTGAAGAAACTGGTGTTTTACCAAGGCTCTGACTGGAAAGGTATGCTTCCCTTCAAGTAGTCAAGGTCAACTTGCAGAGCCAATAAAAACCTCATGGGAAAACTGGCCTCATACCCTTGTCTACACAGTCCCTGTACAGGGTTCCTAACCTGCCCTGAGTAAAGAATGTCACTTTCAACAGGTCCAGGAACCACAGGCTCTTGGGACCTCAAGAAGAGAGGAGTTTACCCAACTCACAAGTATTTGAGGGTACAAACCCATGGCTGGGCTCAGCTTTAAGGTCTTATCTGAGATTCTTTGTGGAACAAAGTTCCATCAAAGCCAATCTAAAAAGCCTATGTAGAAATAATTATTCTTGCTGCACTTTATGCAAATAATCAGGCCAAGTATAAGACTAAAGTCTGTTTTGCAAATAAAGAAGCCCCATCATGATTTGTTTTTAAAAGAAATGAGGACTAGAGAGAGAGAAATCATGTTTCAAAACTTACCATCATTAGATTCTAGATTCACTAGTTTTTCATGTTTTGTTTTGTTTTGTTTGCCTACATGTTAGACTAACTCTGTTCCTGTGAACCAACCAGCAATCTCCAGCTACAGCTCAGAAAGAACAACAGGAATGGGTGATGTAAAAATCTGGATCAATATTCTAATTCTGAGCAAATATCCTGCAAATCCTGGCAGGTGATGGGGATAAACAGGATGGCCATCACCCTGAGCATTCCTTTTTGGGAAAGCAAGACCAAAGCCAAGCCACATGCACCCAAATCTTAGCAAGCATAACTATAGCCACCAGTTATTTGGGTTGTCACAAGACATCCTTTTCTCTCCCTTGTTGGAGGAGGACTCAATTCCACAGCTTCACCTTAGCATTCGGCTTATGATAAGGAGTCCATGCAATCCCCACCCTGAGACACATTTTTGTCCCAAACCCAATTCGAAGTTTCAGGTCAAAGCCCTAGGAAAGAAAACTAGATCTGGGGAATACAGATGCAGATTATAACAACAACAACAACAAAATTCATGGATAAAGGCCATGCTGCTATCCACCGCGTAAATGAGGTCTAGGGAATTCAAAGGCTACTGAGAGTGGGGGAGATAAGGTATATGTGGGTAAGAGCAGGTATTCACACCCATTAGACCCCTCTGTTAACATGGGTGAAAGCCACGTTTACACCCATCAATAGCATGCTGTTGTGTTCAGCAGGGCTGGGGCATACAAGGATGGAGGAAAGAAAGACGAATGCTTCACTGCACTGTCCCCCACTCACTTACCCTGTATATTTGCTTGGAAGAGAAAAGAACCAGGGATGTTTGCTCCCCTCTTTCTAAATGAGTAGTCATTCATCTTTAGGCTGTACCCTTTTTGAATGCATCCTGAACATCTGTGATTGCTCAGAAAAAAAACAAAAAAAAACAAAAAAAACTTTCTTTTCTCTTTCTCTGTCTTCTCTTCACTGATAAGAAATTGTGTCTCTGTACTATGCAACATCCCCCTCATATGCATCCTTCAAACTGGGAAGAGTTAATTTCCCAAAGCTTAGACTGGTTGGCTTCCAACTGGGCTTAGGGAAAGGGAACCCAGAATTCTGACACGGCAGCAAAAGGGTAAAACTTTTTTTTTTTAACAAGCCAGGCTTTTGTTCTCCTCATCTTTGTGGAAATTGGTAAAAGGCCTTGGGATTTTCAGCTGTCATTACCCACTCTTTGTTTCATTGTGATACATGTTTTCTAACAACATGGTTTGTCTCTTCTCACCTTCAGGTCATCAAAATCCAAACCTCACAATGCAACCAGAGCCTGAAATGCAACCAGAGCCTCCCTTTTGTTGGGAACCCTTAGAAAGGCCTCTGAAGGAGCTCTGACTGCCTTTTATCTAAAACAGCACCCCCTGTCAGAAGAAACGAGTTACAGCAATCTTCCTCCTTATCCTTATTTTAATGGCAGTTAGATGTACTTCTTTAGAGGGGGAATGAAACAGCCAAATGCTAGGCAGATAAAAGGGGTCCCCTGAGAATCTCAGACCCACCGGACAAGAGTTTACATCAGATGCTTTTGTGCAGATGAGGGAACCTATCCAGGACTTTTGTCTGAGCATGCCCACATGTGCACTGAGGAAACAGGGTGGAGCCACAGGCAGGGTGAGGAGCCTGGCCTCTTCAGTTCCTGTGTGGTGGCCTGGGATTCAACCTGGAATGTTGGCGGGGGGCGGTGGGGCGGGGGTAGGGGCCGGGGAGGGGCGGTAGGGCGGGGGCGCGGGGGCACGGGGGCGGGGGAGGGGCGGTAGGGCGGGGGAAGGGCGGTAGGGCGGGGGCGCGGGGGCGGGGGAGGGGAGCAGTTAGCAGGGCTCCATCTTGCTTTGCTGAGTATTTTTTTCTTTTCTTCCCTTTTTGGCCAATGAAATCCTGCTCTACTAGACTTTCAATGTGTGTGTATGCCTAAATTTTCCTGGTTGTGTGACAAGAACCTGGTTTTAGCTGAACTACTGGTTTTGCTGCAACACCTAACATTGCTAGGAAGTTTTATTCTTAGGAGGTTGCGAAGAATCATGTTCCGTGGAAATATGGGGAGGAATAGAGAAGAAACAAAAATAAAAAAGGAGGGAAAAAGGGACCAAGGCCAGATTATGACAACAAAGGGAAAGCAATGCTGCAAAACTGATTCAAGCTATATTATGAAGAATTACAAACATCGATAGATAGGCACAAAGGTAGTGTGTGTGTGTGTGTCTGTGTGTGTCTGTGTGTTTGCCATTCTTTCTCTCAAAGGTTAAGTTGTCTAGCTTCAGTGTTCAGGGCTTTGAGAAAAGCACAGTTTTAATTTCTAGTGATAGGATTTATAAAAATGAAAAGTCAGAAAAATTGAATTAAAAAAAATGAAAACCATTGGTTTGAAAACTTGTAGCCAGGGAAGAATTCAGGATCCAGCCTAAATTGTAGACAAATAATAAAAACTGAAAATCAATGGACAAGGTTAGAATCTAATAGCAGGTGCTATAGTTTCTTTTGAAATATAATTTTTCATTCTCTAGTCCCCCATTTGTACCAAAGACAAATCATAGTAAGACCAATTTATTTGTACAATAAGTTTTAGTCTTCTTATACTTGGCCTGATTATTTGCATAAAGTGAAGCAAGAATAATTATTGACCAACGGACTCCTTTTGAATTGAATTTGCTGAAGCTTTTTCATAAAGAATCTCAGATTAGACTTTTAAAGGCTTCTTCAGCTCAGCTAAAAGTTTATCTGTGTCTGCAAATACTTGTGTGATTTGTGTGCATTCCTTTCTACTCAAGGTTCCCAAATAACTTGAGGTTTCTAGGCCTGTTGGAAAGTGGCATTCTTTACTTACCACAGATCAGGAACTCTGTGAAGAAACTGTACAGACAAGATATAAAGGCAGCATTTCCAAGGGACTTTTATTAGATCTATACAGTTAATTTCAATTCCTCAAAGCAGTCTATTCATATTTGAAAATATGCCATTCCAGTTAAAGCCTTTATAAAATTACCAGTGTCTCCAACTGGGTCTTATTACAAGAGAAAACAGATTCTTCTAGAAATTATGCAAAAATTTTGCATATTTTGCCACATTTCCAAAATCTGGCAAAATCAGGTAGGGAGAAATATGTTTTAAATTTTGCTCAGAAGAGTATATTTTACTGAATTGTTAAAAAGCTGTTAAATAGCTTAATAGAAAAAAAGTTTTCTTGACTCTGAAAAACAACCTGAAAAGAGTCATCAATGTTTCAAACAAAAAACAGTCATGAATAGTATGTCATTCCTCTATTCAGTCCATAGCAATTAATTCATTCCATTTGATATTGGTAACCTTGCGATGTTAGTAACCTTGTGAACACATCAGCTCTTCAACAAGACACTTGGAAGTTTTATTTCTACTTATTTTATTTTTCTCTAGTCTAATGACACAATCTCCAAGGTTATCAGAAACCTGCATTTGAGAGCACCTGTCAGAGTCCTTTCAGTGACCTTTCCTAATGAACCACGTTTTAGCTAACAGCTGATTATAAACTGTTTTTTGAGAAGTATCAAAGTAAAACAGTAATTGTCTGTGGATGACAAAAGTCTTAAGATAGCCATGGTCAAAGACACAATTGACCAAAAAATTTGGCCATAAGATAAGATTTCCATAAATTTCTTACAATCTTTTACAATTTTTTTCACCTTTCTGTCTCCATTAAGTTTTACCCATTATTTTTAGTCATTTCTTCAATTTAAAACAATCCTTAAAGGCCACTAAAGTAGATTAAATTATTTTCTCTTTAAGAAAGACTATATCTGCATGTCTTTTTACAAACCCTTTACTAAAACACATCCTACTTTTTTTTACATTTTGTGTATAGAATTCTTTGTCTTATATCTAGTAGGTTTTTGTTTTGCTTTGTTTAAGACAGAGTCTCACTCTCACTCAGGCTAGAATGTAGTGGTATGATCTAGGCTCACTGCAACCCTTGCCTCCTGGGCTCAAGCAATCCTTCCACCTCAGCCTCCCAAGTAGCTGGAACTACAGGTTCACACCACACCCAACTACTTTTTGTAGTTTTTGTAGAGGCACCATTGTGCCATGTTGCCCAAGCTGATCTGGAACTCCCGAGCTCAAGCAATCTGCCTACCTTGGCTTCCCAAAGTGCTAGGACTATAGGCATGAAAGAGTTCAGTAGGATAGTAGTTCTAAATATAAATATTAATTATTTATTATAGTAATAATAACCTTTATTTTTAGTAAAAAAAAAAAAAAAAATCTTTAAACAAGTAATTTTAATTAGATATCATATGTAAGGTCCAGAACAAAGGAAAATCCCTGAAGTTAGGCCTCATCATGACCCCAAGAGGCTCAAATCTAACAATAAAAGTTTATAGACAAGCAAGTATCAAAAGTACTACAGAAGCAAACTTTCAAGTCTGAAAACATCTATAAGAGGCAGCATCTGACCAATAAACCAATGGACTCAGACAAAATGTCAAGATTAAATTTGAAAATGTTTCTGTTTTATTACACCAATAATTTTGAAGTGTCTTTGTTTCTGAAAGATTGCTAAAGTTAGGTCAACTAAAACATTTGAGTTGAAGTTTCTATGTTTTTGATAAAATGTAAAACTGACTTTTAAAGCCATTTAATACGTTGTTTTATTTATCGTGGTGTCAAATATCACATAAACATGACACGTATAAACACATAGAGATACAGACTGAGAAGCAGATCTTACAGATTATAAAATTCTTCATTTACCAATTTTCAAAGTTTATCTCTCCACTTTATCAGTCTCTTCCAATTACCTGCTTTATTGCTCTAGGTGATTGTTAGCTTGGCAATCCTAAATTTGCATTTCTAAAGGGATAACTCTTAGGTAAAACTTAATAGAAAATTTTCATCTAAAAGTACAGAGATAGAGAATTTAAGCTTTTCTTTTTTAAAAATTTTGGGTGTGTCAGAGAAAGATTTAAAAAATGGATGGAAAGGTAACCAAAAACCATATAAATTTATTATAGGATTTTTCAAGGAGATCAATTTTATTTAGATAAGTGCTTTTAATTCAGTCTATCTTTTAACTGGACAATTGACCTCAGAGTAGAGCTCATACTGAAACTTGTGTCAGAGGAGTTCAAACCAGAGATATTGCATCTTGAGTGAAGGCTAAGAAAATGAGGCTGGGACTTGCTGGGCTGCATTCCAAGAAAGTTAGGTATTCATAGCCTCTAGATGTTTATGGTTAAGGGCCTGAATTGGAGTGTCCAGATATCCTGATATCTGGTGAACAAAGACATTCCTAATTTTGCTTTAAAGATAATAATATTGATTCTTTCAAAATATAGTAATTAAGACAATTAATCCTTCATCACAAACCCTTGTAGCAGAACATGTCTCCCCATATATACAAGCATTGTAGCTAATGTGGACACGTTCCTCCACTTTATTTCATGAACGTCCTACTCTGTCTATGGAGTAGTTTTACTTTCCCCACTTTATTTTCTTAATAAACTCGCTTTTGCTTTGCACTGCAGACTCACTCTGAAGTTTTTCTTGTGTGAGATCCAAGAACCCTCTCTTGGGGTCTGGTTTGGGATCCCTTTCCTGTAACACTTGAGTTCTCAAAATAAGAAATGCCATGAAGACTGGGCCACACAACATTTTCACAGTTTATTTAGCTACAAAGATATTCCCCTGGGGCTGGTGGGAAACCGGACACCAATCAGCCCACCGTGTGATCAGCCTACTCTCCACTCATTATACACACCAAAATCAATTTTCTTACAACGCAAACTCACTTCTAGTACCCTCTCCCCCTCATCCCCCACAAAGCTACAAAGATTAGACAGTGGAATGCAAAAGAGAGGAGAGTTTTAGATCTGAGAGGACACTGTCCATTTGCAACCCTTGAGATTCCTTGAGGTAAACAAAGAAATGGCTTCCAAAAAGGAGTCTGTGATGCCTTCTCTGATTTTTCTTTAGGGATTTCAGGCTGTTAGAATATCTGTTGTTTCCTAATGTGGCACAGAGAGTAGCAAATGGAAGGAGAGTGGCCAATAGAAATAAATAAGAAAACAGTGAGAGCACATGTGGCTAACAGGAACTTAAAAAGAGTTAAATTTAGTTTTAGAGACAGAGAGTGAGTATAAGGCCTCTGTTCTCTCTCTGTAAACATTTCAATAAATTTGATATTTAGACTATATAGCCTAAATATCAATTTTTATGAAGCCAACTTTTGAGTATAGAGCTCTTAAAAAGTACTTTCAAGTCTCTTATTAGATTTTTTGCTGGGATAAAGACAATTGAAAGATTACTAAAGTTATGTGAGCTAAAAGATATTTGAGTTGAAGTTTCTGTGTTTCTGATAAAATATTTAATTGTTAACTTTTAAAACCGATTAAGAATCAAACCCATGCCATGAAAGTGAAAGTGCAGAATTTTAACTATTAGATCATAAGGTGGAGTGGACTTTGTGTTCCCTAATCAGGTAGCAAACGTAAGCCATGACAGAAATTTTAATTACCAGAGCTGTTTTAGGTTATATTTTTGCTCTTAATTTAGTCAAGAGAATTTTTAAGGCTAGTTATTGCACTATTGTGTGTCCTTTTAAAATGTGCTATTTTCATTAATTGTTCAGAATAAGAGATCTCTAAAATATTTAAATTAATAGCACAGAGAGAAAGTCTAGGAAGGTCATCTGGTTATGTAAGTAAAACCCCTCAGATAGTCAAATTCTTTTTCTTTCTCAATCAGCCAGGGTTTTTTAGGTGGAACTTGACTTCCTGCAGCTGCAAGTTTTCCAGAAGATATCAGAGGGGCCAAAAGTTGGTCAAATCTAACAGAAGATGAACTAAACCAAAAAAGCAAAAGGAATGATCATGTACTTTACATATGGCCAACATCTCTCAGAAGTTATAACCAGCTGAAAGTAAATCTTGACTTTCAGCTATCCAATCCCCAAACAATGCCCCAAACCTGCTCCTTACCTGTAAATAAGGCCCAAGTTGAAGACTGCTCTCCACCTTTAAAGATACTCCCAGAAAAGGAGTTCTGCAGCAGAATGAACCTCAGATCTCAACCAAAAAATAATTGGAAGATTAATACTCTCTGGAGGGAGAAGTTCCTGGCCCTCAGCCCGCCATCGAGTCAGATTGATAAAGAGCTCCACCTGGTACCAGGACCCAATAGGAAAATTACTGCAGACCAAGGGCCAAACTAAACTCTGAGAATCTCTTTGCAGTTACCAAAATGTAAATTAAAAGGTGACAGAGACAGATTTCAATTGATTAGAGGTTTATTTTGCCAAGATTAAGGATGCACCCAGGAAGAAAGAAACACAAAGTGCAGTGGAATCTCTAACCTGTGCTTTTTCCAAAGAGGGCTTGGAAACTTCAATGCTTAAAGGGAAAATAACAAGCAGAAAAGGAAGAAAACAAAAGGAGAGAGGGTAGGCAATGAGACTAGTGGTTGCATTCTCATGAAGGAACTGATTAGTGCTCATTGAATCTACATTTTACATGTGAAAAGAAGGGAGTAGTATGGGAGTCAATTATGCTTTCATCTAACTCTGTATGTTACAGAAGATAAAGTAAGTATCTGAAATTATAGCTATCCGTTCAAGAGCAAAAGCAAGGTAGTTTTTTTTGTATCCAAGCTTAAATTTCCCTTTAGCACAGTGAGTTTAGAGTTTATTTTTCTTTTATACCTTCAAAGGAACATAAACACTGCTTTATCTCTCTCTCTCTACATATATAATAAATATATTATTGAAATATTTATATATGGTTCATGCCTGTAATTTCAGCACTTTGGGAGGTGGGGGCAGGAGGATTGCTTGAACTCAGGAGTTGGGTATCTGTCTGGACAACATAGTGATATATTGTCTCCACAAAAAATTAAAAAAATTATCAAGACATGGTGGCATGTGTCTGTAGTCCCAGCTACTTGGAGGTTGAGGTGGGAGGATCACTTGAGCTATGAGATTGCGCCTGAAGTGAGCCATAATCAAACCACTGCACTCCAGCCTAAGCAACAGAGCAAGATTCTGTCTTAAAGTATATATATATACATTTGCGTATGTGTGTTTGAGTGTATTATGTTTCATACTAAAAATGTGAATATGATGGGTTTTTTTTTTTACTTGAATACCTGTAGAGGTTTTGCTTTTGCATGTGTGGCCCAGGACTTTAATTTGGGATTCATGTATATAGAGACGTGTGAATTGCTGGTCATAATCAGATGGGCTCATGAGAGAAAGAGATGCTAGCCTGTAGACCACTATAAATATCTCTTACTTTCTACTTTATATTTTAGGACTTGTTACAGGTGTCTCACGCGTCTGTGTGAAGAGACCACCAAACAGGCTTTGTGTGAGCCACAAGGCTGTTTATTTCACCTGAGTGCAGAGGGCTGAATCCAAAAAAAAAGAGTCAGCAAGGGTGGTGGGATTATCATTAGTTCTTATAGGTTTTGGGATAGGTGGTGGAGTTAGGAGCAATGTTTTGTGGGCAGGGGGTGGATCTCACAAAGTACATTCTCAAGGGTGGGGAGAATTACAAAGAACCTTCTTAAAGGTGGGGAAGATTATAAAGAAACTTCTTAAGGGTAGGGGAGATTACAAAGTACATTGATCAGTTAGGGTGGGGCAGAAACAAATCACAATGGTGGAATGTCATCAGTTACGGCTATTTTCACTTCTTTTGTGGATCTTCAGTTGCTTCACGCCATCTGAATGTATACATACAGTTCACAGGGGATATGATAGCTTAGCTTGGGCTCAGAGGCCTGACAACAGGATTGCTGGATACATATATCTAGAGTCCCTTAAACACTACAGCATTCTCCTATGGCACGCCTGTTACCACTTCATCTCATTGTTATTACATGTATCAGTATCTTTACGTATGTGAAAATAATGTTCACACTTTTTTATTTCTGATAATTAGACAAGAAAAAAGTGATTATGCAACATAAAAATTGATGATAGTGTGTTAAGCTAAGAATTAAAATATGATAAAATTTAGAATTTAATAAAGCCCTGATTGTAAAGTAAGATTGCCAAATAAGAATAAATGACATCCAATTATAAGGTAACTTCTGGTAGAGACATCTACAACTTCTTTAATAATGGGTCATGAAATCAGAAATAATTCAGCTAAGGAGAGTCATCTGAATGTTAGTAATTAATGAAAGCAGCTAAGTGAAACTTGTTAGCTACTTAGCTGTACTGCACAGCAATGCAAAAACTAAAGTTTTGGGAGGCCGAGGCGGGCAGATAACCTGAAATCAGGAGTTTGAGACCAGTCTTCCCAACATGGTGAAACCCCATTTCCACTAAAAATACAAAAAATTAGTCAGGCATGGTGGCATGCACCTGTAATCGTAGCTACTCGGGAGGCTGAGGCAGGAGAATTGCTTGAACCCGGGAGGTGGAGGTTTCAGTGAGCTGAGATTGTGCCACTGCACTTGGGGGGCAAGAGAAAAACTCCATCTAAAAACAACAACAACAACAACAACAAAACTACTTATAAGGTAGTTTTTTACTTATAAGGCATGCAGTTAGGTAGGCTTAGCTCTTTCACATATGCAAAAATTACTTACTGGCTATCATTTCCCTGTCAATGTTCTAGGAACTGAGGAAACAGATCAACCACACACACTGTCTTTGTTCTAATGGAGCTAGCATTGTTGTGCAGAGTGAAAGAAACCAAATGGAAACAGTTTTGTAAAACAAATGATTTATATAGTAATAACTGCTCAAAACGAGTAAGCTATGCCTCATTATAGTGGGTGTTAGAAATCATAAACAAGGTGTACAGGGAAGTTCCCCAAAGATGCAGCATTTACTGAATGTTTACACATGCGGAAGCTGAAAGAAATCCAAATTCTGAGGGAAGGGAACTAAGTTCTGTGAAAGTTCATTTATTTATTTCTTTTTTCTGCAGATGATTCTCAGACATTGTGTGTGTGTATTTTCATGCAGATGCATTTGCACAAATGTGCACAGTGTGCCAAGCACTGCTTAGAACAGAGCAGATATGGCAATGAGCAAAATAAATAAAATGTCTACCTTATTCTTACCTTCTAGTGGTGAGAAAATAATAAACAAGAAAAATAAATATCTAATATGTTAAATGCTGATACATGTAAAGATAACAGTAAAGCTGGTCAAGGGAGAGGGAGTCATGGGAGTGGGCAGGATTGCAATTTTAAAGGACAGCCCAGAAAGAGTGACATGAATCAAGTTGTGAAAGATGTGAGACCACAGACACACAATTCTAGGGGAAGGGCAGGACTCATAGGTATTAGTAACATCAACTAAAAATGCTCTACTGTGAAAGTTTGCCTGAAGAATTGAACGGACAGTCAGAAGGTCAGTGAGATAAAGCAGATTGGGGAAGGTGAGACTAGTAGTGAAAGAGGGCAGACAGGTAACGAGGGATCCACCTTCTAAGCCTTCTAAGCCATTGTTAGGACTTTGGCTTTTCAAAATAAAATGTGCGTACATTGGAGAGTCTTATGCAGAATAATAATATGTTCAAATAAGTTAAAATAAAAATCAGTCAGGCTGCTGGCTGAGAACAGGCAGCCTGAAGGGAAACAAAGGCCAACTGGGGAAGATGGGTTAGGCTATAGTCATTATCTAGGTAAAAAGATGTCAATAGCTTTGTTTTGGTAACAGTGATGGTGGTGAGAAGTGGCAGGATCTACATAAATATAGAAGGTCCAAAGGAAAAGATTTCTTGCTTAGTTGATTTAAAATGTTAATTCAGGTGTACAATAACTCGAAACACATTTTTTAAATTATGGGGTGCCGTTGTTCAGGAAAGCATTATAATTTGAAATCCAGAGTTGTACTACAGATGATTTCTGTCTGCTAATTTTATTCCTTAGTTTATCCAATAATTTCTGTGCATTTAGTACACGTCAGGTACTTTTGTAGGAGCCAAGTGCATAGCGTAAATAAAATATGTTTTAAAAATAGCTATTCAAAGGTTTTTATCCCAGAGGAGGTAAAAGTAGTGTAAAACTCTGTAGACTTAATAACTGTTTGGAGATTAGAAACATAACTACAAACTTAGGAAAAAAAGCCTAGAATTCTCATGGATTTATTTAAACATTACAGAGAAAGAATGACATGTTCACGGGGATAAATCATTTCCAGCTTCATCTATTCCTCTTTAAAATAAGCTATACCAAAAGGGCAGAAACTGAATAACTTAAAGATGTCCTAAGTTTGACTTAAAAGAAAGTCACAGAACATTAGACATGATCCAGTTAAAAATACTATGGAAATCTGAAAAAAAAAAAAAAAAAGACTTTATTTCTACTCAAAAGCTTTACAGTCCTCTGAAACATGTGAGTTCATTGATCTCAGAATCCTTTATCAATGGGAGAAAATTTCAATGCACCTGTCAAGAGTGAATCTAAAACCTTGTAAATCCACGAAAAAAAAAAAAAAAAATCAAGTTTGCTCTTTTCTTTTCCATAGTTTTAAGGTCAGAATGTTTAGATGTCTCTGAATCAAATGTATGTCTTTGTGAGCTGTGAGAACTCAGTTGGTTTTTGTAGTGTCTTTAAATACAAAAGTAATCCATCCAGCTAATCTTCCATCCATCCATCCAATATCCTTATGCCCACTTTACGCCAAACTATTCTGAGTTAGCATCCAGGAAAACTTTTAAATTTATACCATAATCTAGACATCAGATTGCATTAAAATAACCAAATTCTGGATACTTATTCAAATCCCTTCATTCCTGCTTTAAACCGTACTGTTTAAACAGTCACTTAAACAAACTGTGTCCCTTTACAAGTCACAAATTTAACATTAGCAAAAATATTCCAGAAGCATATTGTCACCCATATTCACTAGTTTTCCCCTGGCCAAAGAAACATTTAGCATTTTTCATATGTAGAAATTATGAGAGGGTTACTACTTAAATAGTTTTCCAATATAAAAAATATTATGTACAATATAAATTTACATAAACTTTTCAGAGAACTATTTGGCATTATATAACAAAAATGTGTAAGAAATTCATGATTGCACTCAATAAAATTATTTGAAAGAATATATGCATTAGTTTTCTGGGGCTGTCATAACAAAATACCATAGGCAAGATGGCTTAAACAATACAAATTTATTGGCTCAAAGTTCTGGGGATTAAGGTGCTGCCAGGGTTGTTTTTTTCTGAGCACTGTGAGGGAATAATCTGTTCTAGGCCTCTCTGCTTAGCTTGAAACTGGTTGGCTTCTGCCTATATCTCATCACATTCTCGATCACCTTCCCGCTATGCCTGTCTCTGTGTTCAAATGTCCCCATCTTATAAGAGTACCAATCATATTGCTTTAGGTCCCACTTTAATAAACTCATTTTAACTTGATTTCTCTATGAAGACCCTATCTGTAAATAAGGCCACATTCTGAGGTACTGGGAGTTAGGACTTCAACATATGCATATTGGGAAGTTATAACTCAACTTATAATAATAATTATATATATATGACCAAATATTAATGTAGTATCTTTTACAAAGCTAAATCTTGTAGGTAAAACAAAATCAAAGTAAATATACATATGCATAATAATAGAGGGTTTAATATAGTATGACATACTTATGCAAAAGATTGCTATGAATTCATTAAGATTTGAATAGGCATGCACATAAATGAATAGATAAATGCAGATATGAAATATGTCAAAATTATTGTTTACATAAAAAGAAACAAATTGCAACATTATAAGTGCATAAGTATGTGTGAGTGCATGTACATATACATATATACAGATATCCCAGAAAGGAAGGATAGTATTAATAGATAACTTTAAAGATAGTACTAATCAGAATTGCCTCTAAAGAGTAGGGCTAGGAATTAAAAGGCTCATAGAAAATTTACATTAATAGCATCAACAGATGTTAAGCAAAATGGTAAATAATTTCTATAAGTACTATCATGGGGAAAAAAAAAAAAACCTGTCAGGAAAAAAACATTGAATGAAAATTTAATTTCTCCAGTTAATCAATATGTATTTCTGAGCAAAGCATTCTCTCTCTGATGTGATTTCTTCATATATAAAATGACAGTAATAATAATGTCTTTTTAATAAAGTTGCTTAGGAGTGAAATGCAATTGCTTATAAACATACACCACACGCAACACGCAGACACACATATGAACGTGTGTGCGTATGCACACACGCACACACACACACACACATACACACGTGCTGAGCTTCCAGGTGCCAAGTTGGTCAATTAGAACAATGAACCAAACTGAAATAACAATCAAGCATCTATTCCCTTACTGTGGCAGTGAAGGTAAGAGACAAAAATAAAAGATGCCAGTCCCCCAGGGTTCCATTTTTCCCTGCATTTGACACCAAGTGAGGGTCACATGACATGCAGACAGATAGAATTGTCCTATTGCTGTAAAGCCCTAAACAAAGGTTCTTGCTTTTTTATGGACCTGGGGGACAAGAGGAAGTACTGGGGGAAGGGTTAGGGGTAGAAAAGTGCCTCAGTCAATGCCCCTGAAAAAGAGGCCTCCACTTGGAGATACCTTGGCTTGGACATAACAATGTGTATAAGCAGGCTGGTGTAGTGGGCCTGAATCTTTGACCGAAATTCCCTCCAGAAAACTGCAATGCATTAACTGTGTATGACATCCAATATGGGTTTGGCTGCTGTTCCCATGAGATCTAGCAGGCAAAGCCACTGGCTGGGCCTGAAGGATCACATATAGGATTTAGGCCTGAAGCTGTAATCTCATGATAGCATATAAATGCAGAGTCATTTCATGCACATGCATGAAAATGACTACAAATGATGGAACCTCAAAGTTTATCTTGCTTTCATAAAATTTGCTTCATAAAAAGAAGTATATAGTTCAGGAGAGAAAGATATTAGAGGGTCATAGATGAAACAAGAAGGCGTTTGAGGAAGTTATAGCAGTTTTGAAAATATTTTTAAACCAAATATTTTAACCCAAATTTTTGGTTTTAAGTATTTGTAAATTGAGATCCAGATAAGTTAAATTTACTTTGTGCCTAGAGAGGTAGATGAGTTAAAAATTAGAGCTGAACTCCAAACTGTAATATTTATTGGATAAAGTTTTATCCTGATGAAAATATAAAAATTGCACTTTATTGAAATTATTACTTTACTCGAATTGTACACATCATGATGTTTAAATAATCATAACAATTAACTCAAAGGATTTCTGCAGAGAATGCCCTTCTATTTAAATGGTATGATCTTTTAAAATTATTTTCTTTAGACCAGCAAATAGAATTCACTAGTTTGTGTACACTCAGTAATCCTCTGTTAAATGTCATACATTTCCCACCTAGAATCAGAGTAATCTAATATTTTGTAAAGTCAATAAAATAAGACAAATATTTATGTTGGTATTGAATTAGGTCCTAAAGTAAATTTTATTATTAATAATATACTAATTATAATAAAAATATCAATAAAAAATCTTACTTTTTTTGATTCTATCTATTTTCAGATTTATTTGCAACACTGAATCAGGTAACATTGATTCTTCTAATTTTCTTTTCATCAAAATTTTTCTGATGCTTTCCATTAGGAAATTCTACTATCTACTTAAAATTTTGAGTAACCAAGTATGTTTTTTGAAACTGTTTTTATTCACTTCTTACTCTATTTCATTATATGACACAAGAGCTAAAATGAATAAAAGGGTAATATGTATTTTGGAACAATATTAATTTAATATTTTTTAGAACAATATTAATTTAATGTTTTTTAGATCCATGAAATCAAACATTGGATAAATAAATGTATATTTTAAACTTAAAGAGCTGGCAAATTTTCTGGAGTGTTGTTCATTAATTTATTTTGATAAATAGCGATGTTCAGCATGCAAACAATAGTTTTCTAAAGATCTCTCAGGTTTATTCAAATAGCTTGTTAATTTAGTTGATTTTTATAGAGTATGCATACTTCTGATACTTTTATTAATCTTAAGAGAAGTTATATAAATATAAACTAATGTACCAATTTTCAAAAGTTCTATTAACAAATACATCATAATTATTCAGTAGCATATTATGCAATTGACATTATGGGAAATTTCAGGCAAATATGCCTGGCATCTTTTCTACATTTTGAGTCTTTCATTATATACATTACAGAACTTCCTTGAGTAGCCAACTTAATAGACAACAGTAAAGACAGTGAAGTGAAATTGCACTGGATGGATGTAAACTAAATATATCACTCTTTGTTTTATTTATTTATTTATTTATTTATTTGAGGTGGAGTCTCACTCTGTCGCCCAGTCTGGAGTGCAGTGGCGTGATCTCGGCCCACTGCAAGCTCCGCCTCCTGGGTTTATGCCATTCTCCTGCCTCAGCCTCCCGAGTAGCTGGGACTACAGGCGCCCGCCACCACGCCCGGCTAATTTTTTTGTATTTTTAGTAGAGACGGGGTTTCACCATGTTAGTCAGGATGGTCTTGATCTCCTGACCTTGTGATACACCTTCCTTGGCCTCCCAAAGTGCTGGGATTACAGGCGTGAGTCACTACGCCTGGCCTTGCTTTATTTTTGAACATTTTCCAAAACAAAGATGTTTATATTATTTACCTTTAAAATACAAATTATATTTTCAAGTATGCTAAATAACTGAATTGTATTTTGTATGCAATATAAAAATGTTTTAAGAAGACATAGAAAAAAATTGACTTGCATTTTAGTAATATCAGAAAGTTTAAAAGATTGCATTTTGTGTCTATACTAAAAGCACAGTCTTATACAAACAATAAAGAATCAGTTTTTTCCTTATACAGTCGTAGTAGATTGTTTGAAACCATTACTTTTGCCTGTGAAAATTAGTTGTACATTGTGTATAAAGCATTTGCCTATTTTTAAAAAACATGTAATTATCCGGATGCCAGATAATATTCATAAGAACACATTTTTAAAAATTGACAAAAATTCCATCAATGTTTACACAGCAAATTACAGAGAACTAGTTTGGTTATCCACATTGTTTTGAGTTTCTATAACAAAAATCCAACAAAGGGTGTTCCTTATTCCTACCCTGTCCATTGTAGAAATGTCTCTGGAATTGGACATGATGACTTTAGATAATTTTATCAGACAAAACTTATAGTTTAAATAAAATGCAATTTCTGGTGTTACCTCCAACATCATAAAACCTTTTATATCAGTAAATGTATTTGTTTTGTATGGGAGGTGGTGCAGAGAGAGTGCCCATGTGTTGTAATTCATTATATTTTTATGTGATGCTGTTTGTGCTAGACAGATCAAGTTTCAAATTTCAAAAAGATCACGTTTCAACTCTGTGACTATCCCTATCCTCTTGAGTCTCTGAAAATCATTTTTTTCTCATTTGTAAAATTATAATAATAGTATCTACTTCTCAAGTTTTCTGAAAATTATTGAAAAATATTTACCTGGAATAGAATGGACATATAATAAATTACATCTTTAACATATGCTAATTTTTATTCTTCTAAGTTATGAAATATCACATTTCCCTCCTTTAAACAATTATCTTAATAGTTAAATGTAGAAACAAACTCTTACATATGTGCTGACCTAAAATAGTTTGCATTTGAAACCTCCTAATTGTTCCTAAGTAATTATAAAACAGGTATTCTGTCTCAGTTATAAAGAAGCTTTTAGATAATTACTTTATACTTTGATTTGACATAAATGTTTATTCCTAAATGTACTACATATACTAAAGGCATTTTACATCAGGCCTTTTTCACATGTTGAAGCCATATTTTCATTTTTAAATGTTTATGTTCATATTCACCTAGTATCTCTTTTCTGCAATCTCTGTAAATACATTATAATTCTTACTAATTTGGGGTCAAGAAACTAAAAAATTGAAGGAACTTTTCTTATTTAATCATGATAGAATTAATAAAGTATATACATATTGGATAACTTGATCTTTCTTAGAACCCATGCACCAAATTCAATTGAAGATTGACACATATGCTATGCAAGCTGTATCAAAGACTACTTTTGAGCAGTTCTACTAGAGGACATTTCCAAGGCAGAAAATTGATCAAAGTATTTATTTTCTCTGGATTCTAACACAAAGCAACATCAAATAAATTTGCTTTGTTGGTTTGGTTTTCTTGCATGCTTTGAACTAGAAGTATAATATACTGACTAAGTCTTTGTGTCCTGAAGTAAAATTATGAATCTTTCCTACAGAATAAACTTAAAGAAACTCATGAATAGTTGAAGAAAACATAGATGAAATAAGCTTCTTTGCTTCTCTACTTAGTGGCATTTTTGTAATATTGAATTTATATAGCACTAGCTAGATTATCAAAATATCTCTGATCTCAATGTATCGAAAGACACAATTTTATGTTTATTTAAACAATGTGAGTTTCACATAAAATAAATGAATTAAATTCACATTAAGTGCTCTTTAATTAGTAGTTTATTATAATAAAAAGATCCACAGTAAAAATCATGTAGATTTAAAAATATATCAGAACTATCCCAGCAATGATCTGAAGTTTTCATTTAACTTTTTATATATGAAGAGATATCTCTTAGGGTTTCATTTTTCTTCTTGCAAAGTATTAATATAATCAGTTATCTGATTTAAGAAATGTTATGATTATGAAAGTTACTGCTACAATGAGTTGTGTTAAGAATGTATGACATTTTAATTTGTTATATTAGCACTTATATTATTTTATTTATATTATTAACATTGTTATAAATATTCATTTGTTACTTTTTAAAAATTATGTATTTGTTTGTAATTGAAAACCCATAGTTATATATATATATGGGGTACAATGTGATATTTTGATCCATTTGTATATTGTAGAAAGAGTCAGTCAAGCTGATTAATATATCTATTACTGTATTTTGTGATGAGAACATTAAAAATCTATTCTTTTAGCAATTTTAAAATATACAATACATTATCATTAATCGTGGTCACCATGTAGCGCAATAGAACACTAAAACTTATTGTCCTAATCTACCTAAAATAATATATTCCTTGATCAATATCATTCCTTTCCCTGCACTTGTCTACCTCTAACCTCCCATAATCACCCTTCTACTCTCTGTTTCTATGAGATCAACTGTCTAAGAGATCAATAACAAAGAAAGAGGTTGAATTAGTAGTAAAATGTCTCCCATCAAAGAAATGCCCAGGAATTGATGGCTACACTGCTAAATTTTACCAAACATTAAAAAATGAATAATAATCCTTCTCATACTCTTCCAAAAAATTTGAAAAGGAGGGAGTACTTTCAAACTTATTGTACAAAACTAGCATTCTCCTGATACCAAAGCCAGAAAAGGACACTACAGGAAAAGGAGACTACAGGTCAATACCCTTGATGAACACAGATGCAAAAATTCTCAACAAAATACTAAAAAAAAAATTCAGTAGCACATTAAAAGAAATCAACAAATGTGATACACTTAATTAATAATGGGCAAAAAACTGTATTAATATCTATTTTTATGAAAGAGTTAAATGTACTTCTCTTATAATAGTGACTACAGAAAGGATTTAAATTGACTCATAAGATTCCGTGTCATTATCCTCCATGCCACTTTTTAATTACTGGGATAATAATATTCAGCAATTAAATGTGCTTCCTCACTTATCACTTAAAAAATAGCCTGAATCTCTATCTTCTTATGTTGGCTATGGGACTTGTATGAGATGACAGATGGTTGGTTGAATTCTAGGCAACACTTTGTGGGGATGATAGAAGACACAAAACTATGTGCATTTCCTATCTTAATTTCAAACTGCAGCTACTTATTTAAGGATTTCATGGTGACAATAGAAATAGCTAAAAAAAAAAAATGCTTTGGAATTGGCTAGGGAGCGTCAAGAGCCTGTCCTCATGTAGAGAGTTATGGCAAGCATGGCTTTTTTTGCTAGAACATATGTTCATCCATCTTGTACCCCTAAAAATTATCCTTCAATTTTATTTATGATCTTTCTAAGAAAAAATCCAAAATATCCCATGAATATATAATGTTATCATTTATATACCACTTTTTGTTAAAAGAATTAACTGCCTTTGTTCATGGTAAACCTGATGAATGACTATATTAAATACAATGATTGGAATCTCTCATGAAGTCAGTATTGAAATGAAAATAACTACTTTTCAATCTGACAATCTGTAGCAATAAAATAGTATTGATCAAGGTTCTATAACTTAGGTGAAAAATACAATCCTCAATACACTTTGTTATGAGATTGTATTGAATATTTATGTATTTCCATTCACAGAAAATTTTCCTAACACTTTTTGAGTCAGGGTCTTACTGTACTGTGCAAAGGCATGATCATTGCTCATGGTAGCCTCAAAATCCTAGGCTCAAGTGATCCTCTTACCTCAGTCACCTGGGTAGCTGGGACTTCAGGCACATGCCACCACATCTGGCGCTATAGATAGATAGATAGATAGATAGATAGATAGATAGATAGATAGATTCAGGGGGTACATGTGCAGCAATTCTACTGCTAGATATTTACCCAAAGGAAAAAAAATATTTATATATATATACACACACACACATATACATACATATATGTATATATTTTACCAAAAAGATACCTGCACTTGCATTTTTATCACAGCACTATTATCAATAGGAAAGACATGGAATCAACCCAGGTGCCCATCAGTGGTGGACTGGATAAGGGCAATGTGGTAGAAATACATCATGGAATACTGCAGAGCCGTAAAAAGAAGGAAGTCATGTCCCCTGCAGCAACACAGATGTAGCTGGCGACCACTATTCTAAGTGAATTAATGCAGAAACAGAAAACCAAATACCACATGGTCTTGCTTGTAAGTGGGAGCTAACATTGAATACATATGGACATAAAGATAGGAAAAATAGACACTGGGAACTCCAAAACAGGGAAGGAATGGCGGTGGTAAGGGTGGAAAAGCTATGTATTTGGTAATAGGTTAACTATTTGGATGATGCGTTCAGTTGAAGCTGGCTAGTTTTTAAATTTTTAGAGATGGAATCTTCTTATGTCGCCCAGGTTGGTCTCAAGCTCCTTGCCTCACGTGATCCTTCTGCCTGGGCCTCCAAAAGCACTGGAATTACAGGTGTGAGCCCCCATGTCCAGCCCATAACACTTTATTATATTTTACATGTATAACCTTAGTGTCTCTGGATAATTTATAAATGCTTGAAAACATTTGACAAATAGAATGTCCATTTGATTGCTATAGTGACATAATTTCCAGTTCTTTTTTAAAAAGTTACAACATTCTACATTTTTACTTTATTATTTCTGATAGACTAAAATGAAGATACTTAATAAATAACTGATAGATTGACTTATCAATCTACACATTCTTCATTCTTTCAACAATAAAGAGGTTATTTCAGGTGTTTTGGCTACAGTAACGAACAGAACAGAGAAAAATTAATCCTAACTTAGACCTTAACCATCTAGAATGAAGAAATAGACATAAAAAAACAAGTAATTTTATACATGGTCGCAAGAGCTTTGGAGGTAGAGGGTTTGCCTACTGCGTGGAACAGGCGGTGGGACTTTGTACTTTATTTCTAATGATCACCAAAAGCAGGATATTTTTAGAGAGAAGTAAACAAGGAGAGGGCTGTTCCTAAAGGCAGCCAGACTAAGAACATTTTGAGAAGATAAAAGCAGACTCAAAGTTTAAGACCGAAAGCAGTAAAGAGTAATGAGCCAGCACATCTGGAGCAGAGTGAGCAAGGACATTTAGGTAGGGGGTGAAAGACACGTAGTGGTGGACAAATCTTGTCAGGTTTGATTGCCATTGAAAAGACAATGGTTTTAACTGTGAAACAATGTGAAAGCTGTGGACAGTTTTAAGCCATTAAGCAACAGTATCTTCTTTCGTTTTTTAAGTATCACTGTCTGCTATATTGTAAGTAGACTGAAGATTGGTATGTCGAGAACAGAAGCAGGATATGCAATTAGTACTTATAAAATTCTATTGAGGACATGATGGTGACTTGGGTTTCGTAAGAGATGAAATGTGGCTGTGTTTGCAGGATTCAGTGTGCATTAGATGTGGGGTCATAGGGGAAAGAATGAAGTCAAGAATGACTTCAAGACTTTTGGGCTGAGCAACCAAGAAATAGAAGTGAGATTTCAGGTTTGAAAGAGGAGGAATCCTCCCTTAGGTTTTGAATATGTTCACATGGGGTGCCTACTACATATTATAAAAGCAGAGTGTTAAGGTAGCATCTGGAGTTACACCAAAAGTCCAGGAGAGAGGTTCAAGCTGGTAATATAAATAAGTTTTCATCAATGTATAGGTGCTATTTAAAATGTATTACTACAACTGATCACTTGGAATGTTAGTGGAACTACAAAAGAAAAGAGAACCAAGGACTTCTCAGGATATAACAAAACTAAGAGACCAGCAAGATGATAAAAAACAGCCAGGGAGACTGTAGGAGTCCCAGAATGAATCTAGGTAACTGAGCCACATTTTACATTAATAAAAAATATTAAATCCCCTGGGTTACCATTTCTTTGTGCATAACAGAAACTAATCTGAAAGCATACTTAGAGAGAATACTGTGAAAACCTGTGTTCCCAGAAAACTGATGGCTTTTTAGAATACATATTGCTCCATTTCAAATAATTATTTTTTGGAAAAAATTCTAAAAATCCTTATAAATAAAGTTAAATAGTTCATTTATGCAAAGAAAAACAAAAACCAACTAGTACTGGGGGATAGTTGGCAACTCACAGAATAAAAACATGACCTAAAAACTTAAATACATAAAAACAACAACAACAACAACAACAACAACAGCAACATGTAAATAGCTTTCCTTGATTCACATACCTAACCCTAACCTAGAGTGGGAGGGCATGTCATACTTACTAAGAGTAATAGTGGATTCTTCAAAGAAAAATCAGGTTAACATGACCAAATGTATATGAATTGGATGTTAATGTTACTCTCAATTGTCTTCGATAATTTTTTCTTTCACATTGTCTTTTTCCTCCCCTTCTAGGACAGCTATAATTAAGAATCAAAACCTCTTAAAACTAGAACCAATTTTTTTGCAAATAATTTGTATCTCACTAATTTTTCAGCTCTATAATCAAAAACAATAAATTTTGTCTTCTAGACGAACTGTTGTCTATAGGAATTCTAATTATTAACGTACTACCTTAAGTTTGCAACAAAAATGTTTACTTTCCTGAAGTTATTTTATATTCAAGGCAAGTCTGTTCCATATTTAGAACTGAAATCTTCTCTACAAATTCTCTGATTGTAATAATAAAATGTTTCCACCATTTTTAGATGTTCTTTTTTTATGTCTTAGCTTTCCTCTTTTCCGCTATTAGCCTCAAATATCTCACAATCTTTGGTTATCTAATCACAATTCTGGATGAAGTTACTTGGAGGTGGTAGTTAAATATTTCCTCTGAATTTGTGTAGTTTCTCGAATTTAGAAATTTGAATATATTTCAATTTGTTGAAATACACTAATTTCTGTTAACATGAAAGTATGTTGAGCAGGAAGAAAGGTTAGCAGCATACAGAATGCATACAAAAGTATTTATAAAATACCTACATATGATATAACTATATAAATAAAATGCACATATATATATACTGAAAATATACTCTTGAAAAAAATATCCAATGCCATTGGCATCTTCTGGGTGCGACTTCTAAATGTAATTACTTTATTCTCTTCACAGGTAAGCTGTACATTAAAGTTTATTTTTGTCATTCATGTGCCTTCTTAATAGTTATAATCTATATGTATGAAACCCTACATATGGTTTGGTTTACATATTTTTGAATTATAAATATAATACAATATTTATTCTGCCATCATTTGCCTGCTTTTTGTCTTCTCCAAGATGTATATTTGTGAAATTCATAATGTTTACATTTGTATACCTAGTTCAGCAGTTCACAAACTATGGCCAATGGACCAAATCAGATCAGCAAACGCTTTTGTTTTACAATCTTTTAGTTCATGTTTTAAATCTCAAAGTTTTGTTTTGTTTTATATATTTATTTTTTAAATAAGTATATATGAAAGAGAACATGCATGATGCTCAAAGACTAAAATAGATGCTATCTGGCACTTTAGTAGAAAAGCTTGCCAACCCCTGCTTTACTTCATTCTTACCTACTTCCTCCTTACCCATGAGATCTTTACTGACCTCCCAATTTCATTTGTAAAACCTCCATAAACATTCTCTATTTCCTGCCGCAAATCTTTCTCTACAGCAATGATTATCATTCTGTATGTGTATATGACTGCAGCTTAGTAATCCATCTTATCAAATCATATAATTTATATATTGATTCTGTGGCCTTAGTGGAAATTTCATTATTTACAGGTTATTTTGCTTTGTTTCATTTTGTTGTTGCTTTGCTGTTGCAAAATCTTATGTATTTACTGACAAATCTATAAAATAATATTACTTAAAAATAAAATATGGGGTATTTACATAATACGCATTTTCATTTTTATTAGACTCCAACATGATTACGCCAATTACACTCCATTAAAATGTATAAGTATTTTCATTCCTACATATCCCAGCCATCATTTAGAATACAGTTGCAGTAAACATGTATTTCATCGTGGTTCTTATTTTCACTTCCCAGATTAATAATGAGATCAAACATCTCTTCATATCTATTGGATGTCATGCTCTCATGTCTCTACAATGCCTGTTCATTTCTCTTGTCTATAAGTCTATTAATTTTTTTCATTGTTTTTTGCTTCTTTATACATTTTGGAATATTAATCCTCTGTAAGCTATTTTTATTGCAAATATCTCCTTCATTTTCTGACATCTCTTACAACTTTATTGTGTTTTCTCGCTAAACCTATATTGTTAACTTGAATGTTGTAAAATTAATCAATAATTTCCTTTATGATTTTATATTTTTATATTTTTTATATCTTAATTTAAAAATCATTTCCCAATCTCAGTAAAGAGCTATTTGCCTATTAAGCTGTTCTTACATGAGTTCTAATTGAGTTTTGCATCTGGTATGAGGTGGGAATCTAATTTAATATTTTTTTCTCTGGGCAAACAACCCATCTATTGGAATATTTTCCTATTCTTCTGGCAATAGCACATTATATTGATATCTGTAATTTTTTACTGTCTTGATATCATAAAATGTACTTTGCCTTTTGTCTACCCATACCTGTCTAACTATATCTTTGCTGGTTATTTGTTTTTCCATATAAATTTTAAAATTAGCTTGTTAATTTTCTTATAAATCTCTGTTAAAATTTTTGATATAATTAAATTGAATGTGTTAACTTAATCTTATATATAGTTGGTTTTATTGTTACTTTTCCTATCTATATCTCTAAACTTTATTTCCTTTTATACTACCTTATGCCTTTTTCTTCACCATCAAGCACCCTAAAGACACTTTCATATCAAAGTTACCTTTTTCTCCCAAAATAATGCTTCCCCCAACTGCCACCACATCCACTTAGTCAGGGCATTATGTTGGATATACTGTAATATAATTGAAAAATGTCCAGAATCTGACTCTTTCTCACTATCTTTGTTGCTACAATCACATCGAAATTGTTGCAAATTGTTGCCATTTAAACTATCTCCCTCTTCCGCCTTTGAATCTATATGTTAAAATTACCTCCGATCATGGCCACTCCATTAATCTAAATCTCTTAATGGCTTCTCTTCTCACCCAAAATAAGACTCAGAGACATTAAAATGAACGACATTGTCCTATAGCATTACAAGCTATTACCATTCTGATCTTTTATCTACTTCTCTTCTCTTCTTTCAGTGTGTTCCAGCACTCTAGCCTCCTTGTACAATTCTGCCTCAGGACCTTTGCTTATGCATGTCTCTCTGCCTTGGATGGTCTTGCTTTTACATCCTTCAACCTTATTTCACCTTTTACATTAGGTCTTTACTGACCACCCCATTTCATTTGTAAAACCTCCACAAATATTTTCTATTTCTTGCCACCAACCTATCTTTCTCCACAGCACTTATTATCATTTTATTTACTACATATTGATTGATTGATTTTATTAAATAGAATATGAAAAAGTAAAGCCAGAAATGTTTATCTTTTTTTTTTACTGTTCACCATCAACTCCAGCTCAATTCTGAGCATATAAGAGGAGCCCCATGAATATTTGTTGAATGTATGAATGAATAAATGAGCTCACAAAGACAGAAGTAAATATATGAATATATGAATATTCTAAACACTTTGAAATCTTATCGATAAGTATTATCCTGGCAAAGACATAAAATGTGGCATTTACCTTTCATCAACATTTGTGCATAGAGTCAATAACAAATATATTTTAAATGAACAGAAAAACTTTAGTACAACTTATACAGTAAATTGAATTTCAGGAGGAGTGTGATAGTGTGGTGACAAAGTGCATCCTCCACTATTGTATTTTAACATCTCTTTTCACTTAATTTACTAAAGTAACTAGGTGTTTCTGGCTATAGAATATGTTTATGCTTATGTAGAGAGAGCTTTACCTTTTTCTTTTCTTTTGTCTTTTAATTTCCCCTTGTTTTTTAAGTCTCATGTTTCTCCTCTGAGGTAATGAACCTAATCTGTTTATCTTACAGTACAGGAGTGAGTTCTATTGATTAAAAAATATTATTTTTATTATACAAGTTAATCCAAATCTGAATCTGCCTTCATCTTTCTAAATTTCATATTTTCTAATAGTTATTCTGAAACGTACATTTGTTTTTTTCACAAATTATTTTAAAACAATTGAGTGTTTCATTAAACACAAAACTATTGCAGGGTACCCATTATTCTAATAAAACAACAAAACCCTTGAGGAATAATTCTAGACACACATAAAATAGTCAAGTCACTGACTTTGGCCTAGCTGATACAATTTTAAGTCTTTACCATTCTAAAAGTTTTCTTCCTGAAAAAAGGCAATATATGAGAGCATATTCTAGTCAAAAATATATAATTTCAACCTACCTTTTTCACAAAGTTCATTGGAAGAAAAGGCACAGCTTAAGAGCTACCACAGCAGACACCTGTACTATAAAATGATATAGCAGCTAGAACTATAGATGGCTTGGTATGTCAGCAAGTGGACTTAAAGTGAAACTGAAAACTTCTGTTTGTTTGTATAAACATTTGTACAATAAGAATGGCTATGATAATGAGCTAACAATTACAGAACACTTGCTTTGTTCAAGCACTGTCCTAAGCACCTTAAATATATTTGCTTTTTATTACATACTTTTAAAATCAAACTAATATTATCCCATTTTTCATAAATGAGAAGCCTGAAGCTTAAGAGGGTAAATGAATGACTGATCATTGTCGAGCTAGTAAATGCTAGAGCCAGAAATTGAAGCGAAGTATTTCTGCTCATCGTAACCACTATATATTGTTGGTTCTCTGATAAAAGGATTCCACCATTAGCAAAAGAAAAAGATGGGGAGTGAAATCCCAAATGTCCAACAATAATATAATACTGTACTTAGAAAATAAAAGGAAAGTCTAGAAATGATCAGAATTGTAACATTTCTCTTATTTTCACCATACTAATGTTTTTGGGTTTTTTTGTTTGTTTGTTTTTGTTTTTTTCCCAGTATCTCAAGGAGAGAGATTGGAGTTAATAATACTAAAAATACATAGTGTATTATTTAAAGGCAAATGTTTGAAAACCTGTTTTCATAATGTGACCTAGTTATACTTTATAAACACTTGCATCAAATAAACTTTCTCTAGTATTTTAATTACAAACTAAATTCATATTTTGTCAAGAGTACGCAGGTTAGAAAAGAACATCTTTAAGCCAGACACAACGGTGCATGCCTGTAGTTCCAGCTACTCAGGAGGCTGAGGCAAGAGGATCCCTGGGGCCCAGGACTTTGAGGCTACAGTATACTATGATCACACCGTGAATACCCACTGAACTCCAGCCTGGGCAACACAGTGAGATTCCGTTTATGATTTTTTTTTTTTTTAAGAAAATGTAAAGAAACAGGTTTTAGAGCATTTTTCCAGAAAGTCAATCTTAATTTTGTTATATCATTTTGAATTATTTTGATCAAACAAAAAGAAAACACTGGGCTAGTAAAAAGCTGCCATTTTACACTAAAATCACATATTGCTTAAAAAGTCACAAATTTGAACATAAACATAAAGAAATATTATGTAGATTATTATAAATTCTTAAATAGTTTAATTTATGAATGCAAAAGCCATGTATTAGTATAGAAAATTTTTCTAAGGTTTGTGAGTGTTTATTGTCTAGTTTAGTGGTAATAGTAAGAGATGATTTAACTCTTAGAGTCTGGGGAGATGCTTGGATGCTACTCACACCTAGTAGGTAGAGGCCAGGCATGATGCTAAATATTCTACACTACACAGGATAGACTCCCACATTAAATAATTGTCCGGCCAAAATTTTAGTAGTTCTGAGCTGTAAAAAGCCCTAGTCTAGTTGCATAAAACAACATTTTTCTTGCAATATGAGTCATCTGAGTTGAGTGAATCTTGTAAAAAGAGGTCTGAAGTGAAATTTTGTAATAACATTGTATCTTATAGAGAAAGATTCCATTTGCAGAAGCAGAACAGAATCACAAAAGGTTTATATGTCTAACACTCTTATGTTTAAATATTAAAAAAAAAACATTTATAGTCAAGATAAATACATTATTTTATAACACAGGCAATAATATAATTTGTTTTGAATAATATATGCTTTCTTAAGTTAACTTTTAAAAATTGACATAAAGACCAAAGCAATTCAAAAAGAGAAGCAGCTGCCATAAATCATTAGCATCTTAATTTTTATGCATTAATTTCTATACAACAATTTCAACTTTTACCTTGTTTAAAACTTATGTCATAATGAATTCAGCTGTACTACATTGTTTTGTCTCATAAATAATTCTGTTATTTTAAAGGGCAGAAAGACAATTTTCAGTGTTTTGTTGCCAGCAATGGAAAGAACTATGCAAGAAAATTAGCATTAATATACTAAAGGCACATTATTGTTGAAGTTTTATTAAATACTAGGTGCTAAGACATATTGTTCTGTACATCATTTCCTATAATAATGATGACTTATTAATTAAAGGATTGGATGAGCTTCAAATATCATGAGAGCAAACAGTGGAAAATGGACTTTTGTCTTGTTATCAACATTTATCCGTAGAGACTGTGCACATACAAGTAGCAAATATTTTGAAAACTATTAAATGAGTCATCTATCTAATCCTGAAGTTTTTGAACAGTTGATCAGAGAGCTCAGTGGGTCACCACATTGAAGAAGTGAATGGGGACTAAGTAGAAAAGCTTGGGGCCCTCCAATCCTGCCCAACTAGGGATGATTTTTTTTTTTTTTTTTTTTTTTTTTGAGAGAAGTCTCACTCTTGTCCCCCAGGCTTGAGTGCAACGGCTTGATCTAGGCTCACTTCAACCTCCACCTCCCGGGTTCAAAAGATTCTTCTGTCTCTGCCTCCCAAGCAGATTTGCTTTTTATCTGTTGAAATACTAATTCATTCAAAGACACAGTGTGGAAATTCTAGGCTCTGGAAAATCAGTACTAGCAAACATTTTGTAAATAAAAGAAATTTCGAATTTGCTGTATTCATCCAAATGTTAGAATTGTGTTCAAGATGACATAATAAGGTGAGTCTGGTATTAGAACCCAGGCTTTTGACTCTTATTCCTGCTCTTTTGAAATTCATTCAAATCTACCACGAATAGAAGTGATTTCATCATTGCGACTCTTTAAAACTAAATGCAAAACAAATATTACCTAATTTATTGATTGATTTCCTACTTTTTGCAGGGCATTTTTCTAGATATAAAGACATAAATCATTGTGTCTATGTATATATATTGTGTACATCTTGCATGGGAGATAAGGCAAGCATACAACATATGTAGTGCAAAAAAAGGAATAAATAATGCTATGAGGTAAATGCACAGAATATATCACATAAAGGAATAATATAAGGTTATAGGATGTCGGCATTATTTAGTTAGATTTGATACATATACCCACAATATTTGAACCAAATCTTAAATGATGGTTAATTTTTGGCAATAAGTTGAGGAAAATGTCCTTCATTAAAAATTCAAAAATTTAAAAAAAAGTATTTAAAGTACAGTAAGCAGACAAAACCACTGAAAATGAGTATTACCTTGAAAATTACATTTTCAGTAGTTTGGAAATAAAAATGTTAAAAGAAGGAATTAAAGACTTGAAAGCCGTGTTGCTTAGGTATGATTTTTGAAATTATTAATATTTTAGGATTCCATTAACTAGGTACGTTGGGAGTCAATATGTTATATGGGTGCTCACTTTAATGATTACCTAAAACAATGTTCTTATGAAACATATGTTATGGGACTTATGGATGATTGAATTATATGATGTTTTCTATCTTAGAAATTTCAGAAAGATATATGCTATGCTTAACATTGACAATAGCCTGCATTAGGGAGCATTAACGTTGTGCCACAAAAGTTTTCACAAATGAAGAGGGCAGACTATATACCAGGGGAACTACTGCTAAATTGAACATTAAAGAGTGTGTTCTAAATAGTACACACTTAGGCCCATACATTTTTTAAATCTCGCTTTTCTAAATTTGAGAAATTATGAACATTGGTAGAGGAGGAGTCAACATTCAGTATTGTTTTATTCAAATTCAGCAGCTAATGCTCTTGTTTGTTTGTTTGTTGGTTGGTCTTCCCAAGACAAATATCTCGTTCCATTTGTTACAGACTCTGTATCTGCAGCATATGCACCCGAGGCATAAAGAAAGCTGGGAAATTTCTAGAATCTCTCTTTCACGGGCACTCTTTCTTGGCTACAAAAAGAAAAAGCTAGTACATTGGAATCTTTCTCTTGAACTTTTCAAATTGTTTTTGGAGTAGATGTGTCCCTCTCCTCCTGTTTGCAACGCATGAAATGAGTGACCGAAGATGTCTGTACTTTAAGGAGAAAACGGTTGAAGGTAAATAAAGCCACCTGCAGAGTGAAAAGGAAAGACACAGATGTGGAGAGATTCCTAGGCAATTCTAGTTTCCAACTATCTCTGCTCTTCTTTATGTTTTGTTTGTTTGTTTCAGTGACTCATTTGAGTCTACAATATATGCAGTATACATATTAAGAATCGGTTGTTTGGATTAAGCTTTTGCAAGGGTTGTTTCTTCATCTTGTGCTTCTCTTCAATCAAATAATTTTTTTGGACATTTTTTGACTTTTCATAGCTGTGAGTCTCCCTTAACATGGGAATTACACAGGTAGAAAATTATGAAACCAGCAAAGAGGGTAAATTACTAAGGTAAGGAAAAAAGTGATTCGTTATTGTTCCGTTTTATTAGGTTGTATATCCATGCATGCATTTTGTGAAGTTATGCAAATGAATACTCAGATTGTAGAATCGCAGAATCAAGGAATATTAAAACCAAAGACAACATATGGAACATGTATTCTAAGTCCACAATTTTACCAGAAAGAAAAAGATAAAATATTTAAACAAGATTTCCTAAGCTAAATCACACAGAGAAAATGGAAAAATCAAATAACATAAAAAAATAGTAACCTCTGAAGAGATTAATGAGTTGGTGAATTAATATCTTTTGGATTAAGGAAGAAGGAGGTACACATGGTACCTTGCAGATCTAAACATATTTAAAAACAATATTCATTGGTCTTTTAATATAAGTAAAACTAATTTCTTAGCATCACATATATTCAAAATTTATTTTCCAGGTTCTTTCATTTGATATTTTCACAAATATAATTTAGTACCTTATTCTTCAATATTTAAGCTCTAAAAATTAGTTGATTTTGATAAATCACATTTTGAATTATTAACTGCTGAACAATAATTTGTGTATTTATGTTTGCATTTTTGAAATTTTCACCCTAATGAAAATCTATTATTTCTTTACATTTATTTATTATAACTTTTCTTAATATAAATATATCTTGGACTATAATGTTTTATAAGCAAAAATGATACATTACTTAACATTTTTATAATCTTAAACTTCTTTTGAAAATAAGAGAAATGTGAATGTTTCATGTTGAAAACTGACAGCAAACATTTTAAAAATCCCTGGAATATGGGGGCAAATATGCTTAATGTACACTAACAAAAATAAAGAGGGTTGTAAATATATTTTACATGGAGGAGCTGGTAATCTTTTCTTGTTCTCCAAAACATCTGGGATAGCCTAGTCTTGGGTCTATGTTCTAAAAATATATTAAAATCGGCAATACTTATGTATATAGATTATAGAATCTAAAGTTTTCAAAGTAGTTTTATTTTAGGAAGTGGGCATCAGCATGATGATTTATCTTCTTTAATCATTCATTTATTGATTTACCCAGCTATTGTGTGTCTAGTACTATTTTGAGCCCCAGCTATGGAAGCAAAGAGAGGACATACCCTTATTGCTTTATTTTTTATCAAGCTTAAAAGCTGGCATCACAAAGGGAAGTATATTAAGCACGGGTAATGCATAAAAGTGGCAGCAGTCTGGTCTCGAATGGATCAGGCAAGACCGTCTGTGAAGGTGATCACTAAATTCATAATTCAAGGAAAGTAGTTTGGCAAGCAAGAGTGGAGGAGGAGAACTAATAGAAGACAGAGGAGTTATACAAATAATGGTCCATTTAGAAACACCTTGTTGGAAATTGATTTAAAATGTAATGTGAGACAGCTGAGAAACTAGAACATATACAAACTGAAGTAGCTAACAGAGAAGTAATAGGTCTGTAAAAATAAATACTCTGGTAAGCAAGACAGTCAGGGACCACATACTGAAGGTTCTGTAAACAATAAAGAAGAAATATAGACTAATCTAGGATTGTAGAATGATTACGTTTGTGTTCTGAGAAAAATAATGAACATGCATCTGAAGTTTATATTCATAACTCACACAATAGCTCCCTCTTTTATCATAAATTATTTGTTTCTGTGTCAGTTCACAATTTTGAATTGTGCCTAACACAGTTTGCATATTATGTGTGAGTTTTAAAATTGTGTCTAAATCCTATAGAGGACATGGGAGTTTGGTCTAAATCCTTTGGAGAATTCTATAGGGGAATTTCTTCTGCAAGATTTATTCTATACTTTTGAATTCGATGGAGCTTCTCTTTTTGGTCTTTTGTTTAGAAAGTTGGGTCTTTAGTTATCCCAGTCTTCTGCACAATTCCACAACTGTGTTCACTGCTGAGTACAAGCAACGGGAGGACAAATCATATATGGACCAGGCTGACCCTTCCCTATTGGACCTACAGCTGCACAGAGCATAGAGAAAGCAGCCCCTTCAGCAGAAGTCTGACTTACGAGAACTTCCGTCGCCAGTTTCTGCCATGACTATCACTAGATGTTTGAGTAGTGAAGTACAGGGGATGAGAGAAGAAAAAAAAAAAAAAAAAAAAAAAAAAAGACAAAAGAATAGCATGGAATTTCCACCCTACCTCTGAACTTTATGTATTACTTTTCTGTATAACAGGCAAGATAGGGGTATTCCTTCAGAGTTTCCAAGGTCTGTGCTTCAGTGCTCAATTCCTGGTTTCCTGTGCAATGATTTCAGGATGGAGTTGGGGGAAGGTGTGACTGTGGTAAATTCATATAACTTGCTCTGTTAATTGAGTTCTGCTCTTCTTCCCCATCAACCTGCTACAATTTCGGAGCTCATGAATAACTGTTCCATGCATTCATTTCATGTTCTATAGCTGTAAGATTTGTGTCTTATGTACATTATTATCCACATGGAATTGGATACAGATATCCAATGATAATGGCAACATTTGTTGAAAGACCATTCTTCCTTGATTTAAAAGCCTTTGCTCCTTTGTCAAAGATCTGGTTTGCCTTTCTTACATAATTGTATGTATGTATTTCTGGGTTCTCTCTCTGCTCTATTGATCAATGTGTCTATTCTTTTGCAAAAATAACTCCATCTTCATTGCTGTGGCTTTATAATAGGTCTTGTACTCAGGTAGTGTTAGCTCTTCAGCTTTGTTCTTCTTCAGTATTGTGTTTGCTACTCTCCCTCTCCATATAAGCTTTTGAAAAGATTTGTTTATTTCCACAAAATTACTTCCTGGGATTTTTATCAACATTGCGCTAAAGGAATAGATGAATTTTGGAATAATTGGCAACTTAAAATTTATTTTTCAACCCATGCATGCAGAATTTCTTTTTATTTAGATTGTCTTTGATTTCTCTCATCAGAGTTTTATAGTTTTTTTTTTTTTACATATTTACCCAGTATATATTTTGTGAGATTTGTACACCTATTTTATCTTTTAGTGCTATTTCAAGTGACATCATGCTTTTAATTTCAAATTACAATTGTCTAATACTGATACATGCAAAATAATTTTTATAATTTAGTGTTTAGTAGAGAAAACAAATCACAAACAATGTGTATGGTACAAGGATAAATGCCTCTTAGACATGTGAAATGTGAAAAAATATTTCTTACAAAATAACATTTGTTTCACGTGACATATCAGTAGGCATTCAGCATTGTTCAAGAGTCACTCACTTCAGTTTCTTACCTTTGGCGGCAAGTGGATATAGAACCGTAGTCTTTCACGTTTCACAATCTTGAAGAAGTGTATGAGAGGGAAGGGGTGCATAGTTCACAAGGAATTTTTAAAAATTCAAGAGAAGAGTGTCAAAATCATTTCAGGGTACTATAAATTACCATAAATTGGGTAACTTAAACAACAAGTATTTCTTTTTTATTGTTCTGGAGACTGGAAAATCAAAGATGAAGGTGCCAGGATATCTGTTGTTTGGTGATGACTTGCTTCATGGTTAGGGAATTGCTATCTTCCTGTTATACCCTTACATGGTAGGAAAAGAGATAGTTCTCTGATATCTTATAAGGACACTAATACTATTAGTAAGGGCACCACCCTCATGATGCAATTACTTTCCAAAGGCCCCACTCCCAAATACCATGACACTGGGATTAGTGTTTCAACATATGAATCTGCAGGAAAGGGGTAGGGGGGACACCAACTCCAAGCCATTGCCTTCTGCCCTGGCCCCTCAAAACTCATGTTCTTCTCACATGCAAAATACAATTATTCTATTTTAATAATTTTCAAAGTCTTAACTTGTTCCAGCATCAGCTGTAAGGTCAAAGTCCAACATCTCATCTAAATACCATCTAAATCAGATATGGTTGAAACATGAGATTTGACTCATCCTGAGGCAAAATTTCTTTCTAGTTGTGAACCTGTGGATCCAAGCAAGTTAGGATCTTCCAAAAAATGATGGTAGGACAGGCATAGGATAGACATTCTCTTTCTAAAAGGGAGAAACAAAAAAAAAAGAAAAAAAAAAAAAAAAAAAAAAAAGGAATAACAAGTCCCAAGCAAGTCTAACACCTAACAAGGCAAACTCCATGAGATCTTTTGCCTCAGGAATATCCATCTTTGGCTAGATTCTCTGCCTCCTATGCCACTGGCATGGTGGGTCCACCTTCCAGATTCCCTAGGGCAGAATTTCCACCTTGTAAACTCACTGAGGTGAGATTCTGCCCCTAGCACTCTGATAGACAGGGTTTTAGCCCTGACAGCTTTGGGTGATCCCGCCCTGTGCCATTGGGTGGTGGTTCTGGCCCCTTGAAAGCAGGGTTATTCTCTTCCCTCCTTTGTGAAATCTAAGAGGCAACCTGATTATCTCTGAATTGCCTTCAAGATCCTTTTTACCTTATCATGAAAAATAGAGTCTACTTCCAACTAAATAGCTTTACAGCCCTCTTATAAAATCTAAGGCAGACAACATTCTTTCATTCCTACCCTCTTTTCCCTTTAGGTCAAACTAACAATTTTCCTGCTGGGGTGCTGATTAAGTCTATGATTCACACCACACCAATCTTCTTATCAAAGGGATGCTTTCTTACTTTTTACAATATAGACAGGCTGAGAATTTTCTGAATCTTTTAAGTTCTAGTTTATTTTGGCTTAGCGATTTTATATTCAAGTCATATCTCTCTTTTTGTGTTTTACTTTAAGCAGTCAAGAAGAACAAAGACAGTTTTTCAACACTTCGCTTAGTAGTTTCTTCAGCAGAATATCCACTTTCATTGCTCACAATCTCTACCTTCACAGAACACTAGAACATGAACACATTTCAGCCAATTTCTTTGCCACTTAACAAAGTTTGCCTTTCTTACAGTTTCCAATACCATGTTTCTCAATTCTATCGGAGACCTAATCAGAATGACCTTTATTATTCATATATTTACCAACATTCTGTTCATTATTACTTAGGTATTCTCTGAGAAGATGGAGGCCTTCTCTCCAACTATCCTCCTTTTTCTCTGAGCCTTCTCTGGAATTAGTTTTAAAAATCCCTTCACAGCAATCTTGGCTTCTTTTTGAATATACTTCAGAACACTTTCCACCTCTACCTAACACCCAGCTCCAAAGCTACTTCCACATTTTTACATGTTTGTTACAGCAGCATACTCACTTCTTGGTATGCTTCCGTCTTAGTTTGGGTTGCTATAACTAATTACCATGAACTAAGTATAATAGCTTAAGCAACAAATATTTATTTCTTATAGTTCTGGAGCGTGGAAGTTCAAGATCCAGTTGCTGGTACATGCAGTGTCTGGTGAAGGCTCATGTACTGGATTGTAAATGGTGGTCATCCCATTGTATTATCACATGGCAGAAAGAGACTGAGCTAGCTCTCTGGAATCTTACAAGTACACTAGAAACATTCATAAAAGCTTTGTCCTCATGACGTAATTACTTCACAAAGATCCTCCCTCCAAATGCTATCACATTGGTGTTAGGATTTCAACACATGAGATTATTTGTACGGCGACTGAAAGTAGTTCTTTATAAATGTTACTGAAATGGTAGTTACATGTCAGTGTACGTTTATCAAATCCCATAGAATTTCACAGCATAAAGAGTGAACCTCTGAAGGTACTGCAAATGTGTGGAGGCAGTACAGCCTTTCAGGAGATTCAGGAGTATCTCTAGGAAAAATTGCAGTGTCTATTACAAATACTTAGCCTTCAACTTTATTAGCAACTTGTATGGATCAGTCTCATTAAAATGTGTGGCAGGAAGTCACTGACCTAAATCATTTTGGAAATGGGTATAGTCTGTAAGACTAAAAGCAAAAAATAAAAATAAAAGCTGTAAATGCATGGTGTAGTGTGAGAGCCAATTTTCTCACTGTTAGCATGGAAAGTTGCAGATGAGCAAAGAGAGAATAGAATGATCCACGTTAGTTAATGATACTTGAGACTTGTCAGCTATGCACATCAAGTTTATCTCACATTTAGCTTGTTTTAGCTCAATATAGACATGGATGGTTACACGTAAAAATATTTACAGACATATGTATATACATGAGTTAATTCATATACATGAATTTCCTTGCTCTGTCAGCTGAGAGGGCCTAAAAGAATCACACCTCAGTAGCATCAAGTACTCCTAGATCTTGGTTGATAATACCAGTCACCAATAAAAGAAAATAGGGTTCCTGGGAGAAGTGGCTGATTCTAGTACTGGAGAAGAAAATATACTAGACGATTCCAGAGTGTCTTTTATCCCAAAATGTAAGGAAATACCCCTTCAGCCCCCCAAAACCCCACATAATGGTTTTATGTGGAAAGGACATAGCCAACTGACAGAGCTCCAAATGTCTAAAGTAGTAACAATTTGAGCAAGAAAATGAAGTAATATTGGACTATAACAAAAAGGATAAAATAAGTATTCATGAGTCCATTAATATAAACAGATAATTAAATCAGTACACAAATGGGAGAGAGGAGACAAATGCTCCTGTGCAGAAAAGTTCCAAAATATTCAGGTAATTATTCTGCTCTCAGCGAGGGAGTATAACTCCCTACTCTTTAATGTTGGCTGCACATAATGACTTCCTTCCAAAGAGAAAGAAAGTGGGGAGAAAAATGCTGTTTTTGCCATGGTTTAACCTGAGAAAAACTATCTCAGTCAGATGATCACGGATAACATCAGCAGTAATAGATCATGTTAATAATTTGTGCTCTCCATATGAGGTGATGACAAAGGCAATCTACTTCCATGATCTTCCTCCCAAAAACAAAATCCCCAGTCTAATCATACAAAAACATTTAAAAAACCAATCAAGGCACATTTTACAAAATATCTGAACAATACTCCTCAAAACTCTCAAGATCATAAAAAACAAGGAAAAATCTAAGAAACTGACACAGTCAAGGGTAACCTAAGAAGGCATAAATATGAACCGCATTATGTTTTTCTGGACTATATCCTGGAACAGAAAAAATTAGTTAAAACTAGGTAAATACGAATGGATTTCAGCGTGCATTTTGGTTAATAATGTATCAACATTAGCATATTAATTGCAACAGTGATACCAGACCATGTAATATATTAATATCGGGGGAAACTGGATGTGAGGTAAGAGGGCATTCTAGTGCCAAAAGTTTTTGCTAAACTTATAATTGTTATAAAATTAGAAATATATTTAATTTTGCTTACATGGAAATACACTAGAAGCAAAGATAGATACCGGTTAGGCCATACTATCATTTCATCTTTATTTTTATTATTAGAGGATTGTTGTGAATAGTAGTGCTGATAAACACTCCAATCACATTTTTACTTAACAATAAACAATCATGTCGTTCTTCATTACCAATATGAGGAGCGTATGTGTGGGTGTGTGACTGTATGTGTGCATATGTCATAATTATAAAAAATGGAATAGAAAATTACCATAACATTGATAATTCTAGAGACTGCTTATAATTTTTTTAGATATTTTACCTAGAAATAAATGCGACACACATGCACATGCATACTATATACGTGTGTGTGTATATATATGTATATATGTTTCACATATACATGTTAACAGTAATTGTTTAAATTTTTCTCAGCACATAATACAGTACCTGGCTGATAACTACTGTTCAATAAACATTTGTTTGTTGCCATATAGATCTTTATAATAGTTTGCACCTTCATTCTGTTTTTTTATAAATCTATGTTGTCATTTATACATTTATTAGATCTGAACAGCTAACACTACTGATTTGTGAAAAGTAATGCTAAAAAATATGCTTAATCAAATAAATGCCGGTTTGGGAAAGTTTCATCCCACATAAAAACTGCAATGCAACATGTATGACTTATTGTTTCATTTATTTATTTAAACATGCTTTCCATCAACAATTTGTATACCAAAATCTACTAATGTATTATGAAACTGATGATTATGCATTTTGTCTATAGGCAGAATCTTTTTCTTTTCTTGGAATCATTGCCAGAAAAAAATCTATCTCAAGAGACTAAGAGGAAGTTCTTGAGATTTCTTCTTCCTCCTAGATTTGTATGGGTTATTATTTATATCTGGTTGCAAAGAGGAAAATTGAACTGATTTTCACCCCAATGCTACTGATAGTGAAATATTCTGAAATGAGTATTTGTTGTGATGATTGACAGCCTAATTATATGAGCTCTTAAGTAACCATGATTACATTCTGAATTCTCATGTTTAAGTTTCTAAGTGTTTTGAACTGCTCATAGCCTTCAAAATTAAACACCCCCCAAAAGGCAGTGGAACAAATATATAAAGTTGAAAGGCTCTCCAGATATATTTTCCAGAAAATATCACATTTCTGTAAATTATTGTGTTATGCTTACCTGCTAAAGTCCTTCTAGAAAGAATATTTCTCTATTATATTTTAGTGCTTTTAATAGAAAAACATGTAAGTTCCATTATCTTTGAACAACTCTGACGTGTTATTTAATGCAACATAAAACCTTAAATAGCTAAGAGAACACATTTTTTAAAGTGAATATTTTAAAAAATTATATAACTATTATTTTCAAAATTGTGATTTTTTTAAACTAAACAGTGACTTTATCATAATCAAAACCAAAGACTTATGAATTCATCTTGCTACCTGTTTTCTTATATTTAAGATGCATTCTCACTTTAAAAAATATGAAACTTTTGATTTAATGAAGAAAAAATGTATGTGCATGTGTGTATGTATGTGCATATATATGTAGTTTTATATTAGTATTATATATATATATATGCTTATGCACACATACACAAACACATAGTTTTTCAGAACTACTAATGCCTGTTGCAGAAATTCAGGAAACCATTTTGACTTGGCCAAAATAAATGATTTACTGGACTAAAGATCAACTTCAAGACATCCTGGCACCACTGAAAGTTCAGAACCTGACAACAGTGACTCAGATTTTCCAACAAAAATGAATTAAATATCATTGTGGTTAGTATTTGTGGTTTGTCTTGGATCCTTTAACTTTTTAAAGGTTCTCTGCATTTTCTCCCTTGTATTTTTCTGCCTATTTAAATAAACATTGTTTCCTTCTTTTCTTCTCTGTTGCTTTCACAATTGTAAATGTTAGGTACAGTTCTTTCTTTTTTTTCTTATTTGGGATACATTAGAAATAACACATATAAGCACAACTGCATGTTTCTAATAATTCTATATTATTCAGACTGAATGTTTTAATTTTAGGTGTCTATTAATCTAATTTTTATTAATTGCTTAGATATGTATTTATTGAATATATTATTTTGTTCTTAGAATCACAGACAGATTTGCTGAAAACAGGAAATATAAGTGCATCCACACTAGTCTCTGCTTCTGCTGTTTTTCACTTATTAATATCTATATTAATGCTTTTCAGTGATTTCTTGAAGAATTTATTTGCCTTGCTTTGCATGTAATTATTCCTTTTCTTTTTTTTCCTTACCAATTTAATTTTATCAGGTTGTTATTTGCTGGCTTTGAGAATCATGAATAAGGCAACATTCGAGTACTGTCTGAAAAGATAAGCAATATCTAAACATGCAGAGGTGAGATAGGGAGACAATCCCAAGTAGTGGGGAAAGCAAAAGCAAAACACAGAGGAATATTCAGATCTCAGAGCATAGAGAGGTGCTGACCAATTATTTGGATATTCTTGAATGTGTATGGCTAGATTAAAGCTGTCTTCAGAGGAGTTTAAATACCTTTTACTTATTCTGTAACCAATTATGAGCTCATCAAAATTTTTGAATGTGAGAAATGTAATCAGATTCATGCTTTAAAGTTACTAATGTAAATATGGACTATAAAATATATATCAGGGTGAAATTCAAACATGTCAATAAGTTAGCTAGATGGAATGTTTCTAAGGAAATGTAAAAATGCTGGAACTGGAATAGTAAGAAAATAATGAAGAGAGAATTACAGATGACTGAACTATCAGATCTAGATTAGTTGGAGAAAAAAAAAATTCTAGAATTCCATGCTCCTATCATTAATTCAGTTATGAACAATCAGTTTCAAAATCCCATCAGCAGGCCAGTGGCACACACTTGTAATCCCAGCACTTTTGGAAGTCAAGGTGGGTGGATCACTTGAGTCCAGGATTTTGAGAACTGACTGGGCAACATGGTAAAAAACCATGTCTACTAAAAAAAAAAAAAAAAAATTAAAAATTAACACATCATGGTGGTGCACACCTGTGCTTCCAGACTTGGGAGGCTGAGGCAGGAGGATCACTTGAGCCTGGGAGGTCAAGGCTGCAGTGAGCCAAGATCATGCCACGGCACTTCAGCCTCGGTGAATTCTCATCACTTCCTAGAAATGAAAATGCGATGCAGAACTAGAGCAAAGAAGATAATTGAGGCAAACATGATTCTTCAAGTTTATTTTTAATTGAATTTTTTTAATAACATGGAGTCTTGCTATGTTGACCAGGCTGATCTCAAACTCCTGGCCTCAAGTGATTCTCCTACCTTGGCTTCCCAAATTGCTAGGATTACAAGTGTGAGCTAACATACCTGGCTCACATGAATTTTGGGGGTTTTTGTTTTGTTTTTCTCTTAAATCATTTGCTTTTTAAGTTTAACAACTTTAATGACTGCTTTTTGTGCTGCAGGCACTACACTGGAGATGGAGATGAAGCAGTCATCATCCTAGTTCTTGCAGTGCCCAGTGTAGGAAGATCACATTCAATGAAACCAAACTAATTTTGAGGTAAGTATAAGAAATTGAGCGTTTTTTTTTAATCTAAGATGACTGCCCTCTTAAGGATCAAAACAGAGTCTTGATTCTATATATGGGCTCCAGAACTGTTAAGTAACATTTGTAAAAATAATCATATGTACATTATTCTGATATGTAGAGCCATAAATTTTATCAGCTAATGATACTGGTATATATTCCCATAAAAATTAAAATCAATTAGAGTAGAATGAATAGAATGAAATAAATCTTTGAAAAGAGTACATCATGAATATCTACAGATAAATATATATATTATTATTATTATATTTTATTTGTTTGTTTTTGAGACAGAGTTTCATTCTTGTAGCCCAGGCTGGAGTGCAATGAGCAATCTCAGCTCACTGCAATGTCCTCTTCCCAGGTTCAAGCAATTCTCCAGCCTCAGCCTCCCGAATAACTAGGACCACAGCCATCCTCACACCCGGCTAATTTTTTGTATTTTTAGTAGAGACAGGGTTTCACCATGTTGGCCAGACTGGTTCTCAAACTGTTGACCTCAAGTGATCCACCTGCCTCGGCCTCCCAAAGTGCTGGGATTACAGGGGTGAGGCACTGCACACGGCTTATATGGTTTTTCTTTAAAAAAAATTAAAAATAAAACAAGAACTAGAGAAATTATAATCAGAGTTAAAATAATTAAAACAATTCATTAACACAGAATACAAAAGAAGGAGAAAGTTTCAAGAAGGAAGGGACTGACAAATGCTGCAGACAGGTCCATAGTTTTGAAGACAGAGCAATTGCAACTACAAAAACACATTATCTTCTGTAGACAGAAGAAAGGACAGTGGTTTATTAGAGTAAAAAATAAAAGTAGTAAATACGTTCAAGAAGTCAGTATCGGTTCACTTTTGACCTTCAAACTGTGCTACTACCAAATTATAAATAATACGTGTTTTCTTTTAATTTCTGTCATAAGGAATTTTGTTTGTTTTATTGTGGTAGAAAGTTTATCCTGTATCAAAATGAGTACCACCTGAGGATAACTTTACTGACTTACAATACATAGTTGAGGGTTTCTTTTTATATTTTGTCTTTATTGTAAGAATTTGAACCATAGAGTCTGGTCAACTTAGGCTCAAAATTCAAATTTTGTCATGATCTGGTTATGTAAACTTAGAAAAATTACTCTAAAATCATTTTTCTCATATGAAGACAAAAATATGCCTATTTATTTTGCTGTTTATTGAAATTAAATGATACAATGCTTGTAGGATTATATTTTTCAATATATAATTGCTATACTTTTACCAGTTTCTAATTACTAATTATTTTTGAGATATTAATATTATAAAATTAATTAGCAATATATATATATAAAATACATATAAAATGTATGTGTATGAGGGAAAATAATAAGAGGCATCTCACGGCCTGATGGGAGGTTAGAAAAGGAGCCCAGAGTGAGTGACAAAAAGTCATTCATCAGTAAAAATGGACAAATAATGGAGATGCTGGAGCAGCAAAATATTGATTTACATTAAAGCATATTTCAATATGGTTTGTAAAATCAAGTGCACTGGAAGTTTTTTTTTTTTTTTTTTTTTTTTGAGATGGAGTCTCACTCTGTCTGCCAGGCTGGCGTGCAGTGGCGCAATCTCGGCTCACTGCAATCTCCGTCTCCCAGGTTCAAGTGATTCTCCCGCCTTATTTTGGGTTTTGGTTGTATTAGTAGCTGGGACTAACAGGCAAGCGCAACCACGCCCAGCTAAGTTTTGTATTTTTGGTAGAGACGGGGTTTCACCATGTTGGCCAGGATGGTCTTGATCTCCTGACCTCATGATCTGCCCACCTTGGCCTCCCAAAGTGTTGGGATTACAGGCATGAGCCACCACCCCCAGCCTGGAATTCTTTATCTGTTTGGTTTTATAAGTGGTGAAAGAATATGGTGTCATGCTTTCCATAACACAACAAATTTCAAGTTATTTATTACTTTAAAATGATATCAATGTTAGTAGGATCCCATCTAGTCTAAAGGGTTTTGAAAGGGGCACTCAATGTATTTTGATTTTCATGATCTCTTTCTGGGTACTACAGTAGCCATTACAACTTGTTATGTGTATAGTCTGCAGCGCGGAAAGGCAAACACCTACTGAATTTGAAATGGTTGATCTAAATGTAATATTTACAGATGGTGATTGCTTAATCTTGTTAGCCTGGACAATAGTTCTTACTGTGCTTTCAAAGTTTATATCAGATATTAGAGAAATATTTTAATTATTTGTGGCAAATAATTAACTTATAATATTGAAGTTAAGTTGCTAAGCAACTAAGTTGTCAAGTTGCTAAGTAAGCAAATAATACATATTGTAGACCTCCTATAAATTGAGGAAGAACAAAAATGATAGTGATTACCAAGAAAAAGATAGTAATAGTAATAATAATTAATAATAATTGTTACAATTATTAATAAGCCATGTGTCAGGTCTTGTTTTAAGTGATATGCAAGGACCACATTGGATCCAAAAGCACGATGAAATAAATAGCTTTCTAACATCCCTTTTTTATGTAGAAAGACAGTGAGATACAAAATGTTTAAGCAACTTGGCATAAATCTCTGAGACATAGAGTGTAGGAGAAATGAGAAAGTGGTAAGTAATCTCCAAATATAACCACTAATTCCTTCTATGGCCATGTGAGCATATTGTTCCTCACATCAAGAGATAAATTCTATTTCCTGTTCTCTTGAATGTGAGTTATTCTTGTGACTTTTTTTTTTATATTAAATGCAGTGCAAATGACATACTTGGGCTTCTTGAGCCCAGAACATAGTGGATTCTGCTTCTTCCTTTTGAATTCAGTCTCCTTTGTATAAGGAAAACCAGGCTAGACCTTGAATGATTAGAAGCCATATATGTGGGATCCTGGAAGATGAAAGCCACCTTGCATATTTTCACCCCAGCTGAGTTGCCAGCTGAATGGAGCTTCATAAGGGACTGACCTCCAGCAAATCTACAGAAGAATTACCCAGTTGAGCCCAAGAGAATCCACAAAAATCTGAAAAAAATCATAAACCATTATATTAAAGCACCAAATTAGTAGATGATTGTTAGGCAATTGACAACTAACGCAGGTATTGAAACCTATAGTTAACATGCCAATATAACCAAAATTCAAAACATCTTTCAGTGATTTAGAGGAGAGTTATTCCTGCTGGAAGTGTTAATTGTAAAATGCGTCTCCGCTTGGCAAAAAAGCAGACCTTGCTCTGAGCTGATGCAACCTCATGCCAATGCACAAATTACAAGAAGCTTGCAATCCTTGTTTTATTCGGTACAAGCAACTCTTCCTGTCTTCTTACCGAGGTAAAACTTACACAACTTTAAATGCTGAGAAAAATGTCAGAATTTGTAAATGGGGAAAATACTGTGACAAATATTCAGTCTTCTGTGATTGTAAGAGCTGAAATTCTGAAAGCAGGTGAAGAATACAGATGACGAGGGTTATGTATGATGGGTAGCCATGACTTAAGCTTCAAAAAAATTTTTCCAGAGTCACAAGAGGATGTGAGAGGAATGATCTGCAAGCAGCAGGAGCAAGATCTTGAGATGTGTCCATCAATGCTACATGAGTAGCTGCACGTGTTTTCTTTCTTTCTTTTTTTTTTTTTTTTTTTTTTTTTGAGATGGAGTTTCACTCTCGTTGCCCAGGCTGGAGTGCACTGGTGTGATCTCGGCTCACTGCAACCTGGGCCTCCCAGGTTCAAGCGATTCTCCTGCCTCAGCCTCTCAAGTAACTGGGATTACAGGCATGTGTCACCATGCCAGCTATTTTTTGTAATTTTAGTAGAGACAGTGTTTCTCCATGTTGGTCAAGCTGGTCTCGAACTCCTGACCTTAGGTGATCCGCCCGCCTCGGCCTCCCAAAGTGCTGGGATTACAGGCATGAGCCACCGTGCCCGGCTTTTGCATGTGTTTTCTTATCACTCTGACTCCAAACCATTTCCATACACATTCAGTCTTGATCAATAATTTTACTTCCTAACATTTTTAACAATTTATCAATTGTTTTAGAATAAAGTGCCACCACTCTATTTTAATTCTGAGGTATTGCTCCTCACAAGAGGGTGTTAGCTGCAGGGGTCTGCCCGCAGACCCTGACCCAAATGATGGATGAATAAAACGTACACTGACACACAGATATTCTACTTTGCCAGTCCTGCTGAGTGTCTGACCACCTGCACACAAAGAGAGGTTTGTCACTGTGCCACCGGCCCTAAGCAGCTTGCACTCCAGGCATTTATTTGGTATACAATTAACAACAGAAGATTTGAGTAAACACACTTGTGAATAATTAACATGGTTAAGAGAGTAGTTCTAGGAATGATTAAAGCTCAGGTACCATAGTCTAAGGTAAATACCATTAGGGGGCAATATTCTTGGTTGACCTCCCCCCGCCCAGAGAGCCATCTGGCTCAAAGGTTAGTTAATGGAGGTAGGGTAAACAGACGTTAACTGGGGAAGTCTATTGTCCCTAGTATTTACCCTATGACCTAATGCTTGAAGGTAAGAACTGGCTGCCTTCAGCCTGTTCAATTATTGCAAGTTATGTAACCTTTTAGCCTTCTGAAAAGTTTGTGACTATACCCTATAACTTTCCCTAATATTTCCCTTTAATATTTCTGCCACCCTCCTGAGTGAATCCCAACATAATTATCTAAATATACTAAACTAACCCTCATTTGAAGGTATTTTCATAGGTCTTGTATACCTATTACATTTTACTACATCTTCTTTCCAACATATCCCTCACATCTCACCCTAAACATTTAAGAGGCAGTATTTGACTTTAACAAGATGAGTTTCACATATTATGTTATGTTTGTACTTCCCTTACTCTACCCCTTATCACACTTTATGAATGTTACTAGCTTAACATTACTTTTTTCTCCAATGAACTCTAAACTCTATAAGAAAAGGGATCATGGAAGTCTTGTTTAATGTGTACAGGAATTGATGCACAGGAACTGATGCAGAGAAGTGGAATAAATATTTGTGAAAGAATAAATGAGGGCTGGGTGTGGTGGCTGATCCCTGTAATCCCAGCACTTTGATAGGACGAGGTGGGTGGGTCACATGAGGTCAGGAGTTCCAGACCAACCTGGCCAAAATGGCGAAACCATGTCTCTATTAAAAATACCAAAAAATTAGCTGGGCATGGTGGTGGGCATGTGTAATCCCAGGTATTTGGGAGGCTGAGGCAATAGAATCACTTGAACCTGGGAGTCGGAGGTTGCAGTGAACTGAGATTGTGCCATTGCACTCCAGCCTGGGTGACAGAATGGGACTCCTTCTCAAAAGAAAAAAAAAAAAAAAATACAAGAATAAATGAGTTTCTGATGCTGACTTAACAGAATGAGATATCAGAATGATTTCTACCGAAGAGAGGAATAATTTAAGCATAAAAATAAGAAAAACAAGGTAAACATTATGAGGTAACCAGAACGAGGAAAATAAAGGATTGAGTGCTGAGACCCAAAATGCTGGTGACTCAAGTTACCAAAATGAAAAGAGAATCAAATGCCTCTACTAACCTGGTTCATAAAATGACCTGGATCTCTTCTTTTTCTTCTTCTGTCTCTCTCTCTTTTCTTTTCTTTTTTTTTTTTTTTAAACGTAGTCTTGCTCTGTCGCTGGGCTGGAATGCAGTGGCACAATCTAGGCTCGCTGCAACCTCCACCTCCCGGGTTCAAGCAATTCTCCTGCCTCAGCTTCCCCTAGTATCTGGAACTATAGGCATGCACCACCACTCCCGACTGATTTTTGTGTTTTTAGAAAAGACAGGGTTTTGCCATGTTGACCAGGCTGGTTTTGAACTCTGACCTCAGGTAATCCACCTGACTCGGCCTCCCAAAATGCTGAGATTACAGGTGTGAGCCACCACGACCAACCGGATCTCTTCTTTAATGGAGAATAAAAGCGGAAAGGATTATAAATCATGCTGCTATAAAGACACATGCACACGTATGTTCATTGCGGCACTATTCACAATAGCAAAGACTTGGAATCAACCCAAATGTCCATCAGTGACAGACTGGATTAAGAAAATGTGGCACATATACACCATGGAATACTATGCAGCCATAAAAAAGGATGAGTTTGTGTCCTTTGTAGAGACATGGATGCAGCTGGAAACCATCTTTCTCAGCAAACTATCACAAGAACAGAAAACCAAACACTGCATGTTCTCACTCATAGGTGGGAATTGAACAATGAGACTACTTGGACACAGGAAGGGGAACATCACACACCGGGGCCTATTGTGGGGAGGGGGGAGGGAGGAGGGATAGCATTAGGAGATATACCTAATTTAATGACGAGTTAATGGGTGCAGTACACCAACATGGCACATGTATACATATGTAACAAACCTGCACGTTGTGCACATGTACCCTAGAACTTAAGTATAATACTAATTAAAAAAAAAAAAATAGAAAGCCTTATCAGTACAGTGGTCCGACATCTATCAGTTTGTAAGCAAGTTTCAGTAGTTTAAAAGACAAAAACTGCATAAATGCATAGTAGAGAGAGAGAAATAAAAGAACAAATACAGAGAGTCCCTGACTTATGATGGCTTGACTTACAGTTTTCTAACATTAGGATGGGAAAGTGAAAGACATTCTACAGAAATTATACTTTGAATTTGGATCTTTTCCCAGGCTAGCAATATGCAATGCAATTATTTCTAGTGATGTTGAGCAGTGGTAGTGAGCTTCAGTTCATGAGGGTAAATAACTGACACTGTTCTGTACAGTGCAGTGTGTCAATGAAGTCTATCAGATAATCAATTCTTTATTATGAAACCGGCTTTCTATTAGATTATTTTTCCCAAATATGGGTTAATGTAAGTGTTCTAAGCACATTTAAGGTAGGTTAGGCTAAGCTGTGACATTCAGTAGGTTAGATGTGTTAAATGAATTTTCAACTTAATGATATTTTCAGTTTACGACGGGTTTATCCATTTATAACTTCATGGGAAGTTGAAGAGCATCTGTAGATCAAAAATAAATAAATAACCGAGCAGACAGTTAATTAACCTTAGGGTCATTTATTGATCATATGATGATTAAAACAGAAAAACGGACTAGGTTTCTTCAAGCCTACCAATGTAACAGTTATACATTAAAGTAAGTACAGAAGTTAAAAACAAAAACTTGGGTGATTCTTGACTTTCCTAAATGTTTGATTCTGTATTTCTGATGTGTGAGAATCATAATGGATATCTTATGGGAAAACTGAAGGGTGGAAGGTGCTACTAGATTTTAAAATTTGGGGCTCTGATTCCTAGAGACTGACTTTTGAAACCAGGTCCTGAAACATTACCATCCCACCACATCGATAGAATCATTTCAAATTACTACTGTGTAGGCATAGTTGGGCAGAATCAAATTCAGAATATACACAATATAACATTTCTGTGTGAAAGTACTAAACAATATTAGGACTTACACTGCCTTAAGCAAATAAGTCAAATAAATATAAAGCCCTTAAATAATTTTTGCTTTTAAAAACTATAGATTCATAGCATTTGTAAGCTATACACAATCTTGTAAAAGTTGGGTTTAACTCTTAATAGATGGAACATTACAGATTATGTCTTTGGCAGTTTGAGACGTGAAAGGCTCTGATACTCGACCATCTAATTCTTGCTTTTAAAAATAATTATTCACAAAGCATTTGACAACAAATAAAAAAAGAGAGAGAGAGAGAGAGCACCTAGCAAAGTATTCTTACAGGGGCTGGGACTGTCCCTCCAACCACAGTTTTTTCATGTGTAAAGTGGAAATAGTATTGGTTCTTCTACAAAGGTGAGATTTAAATGAAATTATGAACTCAAAAGAAATTTACACAATACCAGAACATAATAATTGTTCCTAAAATAATAACTTTAAAAATAATAAAAAATAGTTGTTAATGGTAATAATTTAGCAATTAATATAAAAAATATTCACATTCCTTTCATTATAGATGCCTCTCCCAACCTCCAAGCAATATTCTCAACTCTTTTATACAAACTCGTCATTTAACACTTTTATCTTGGATTCCTAGTCTTTGTACTTTTATGTCTTCTTCATGAAGCATGAAAACTTTTCGCAGAATCTACTACCCACATTCATTTTAGCAAATAATGTTCCTTCGCGCTTGCAAGATCAGAGTACATAACTTACATATTAATCACATATTTGACTCCCTGGACATTTTTTTTTTTTTGAACCATTTGTATTATTTATCCATCAAGAGTCAAAAACAGGCTGATTGGCCATGGCTAATGGCAATACCATGGATGAAAATCACCATGAAACTTATTAACAGAAATTAATTTATTATTGGATATCATTATTTTGAGGAAGAAATTTAAGATATCTAGAAAGTTAGCCTTGGATGATAACTATGTTTAGGGGCAAGGGATATTTAGAAAATAATAGGAAAAAGGAGCAAAAATATCAAAAAGAAATGATAAAAAGCATGTAAATTGTTAAAGGGTTCAAAGTGGAGTGGTAATGTTTGAAAAGATAATGATATTAAGCACTATTAAATGCTATGGAGATAAAGAAAAGAACTAAAATTTCTATGGATCATTTTTGTACATTTTTGAATCTATTATCACATGGACGTGTTCATATTTTGTCAGCTTCTAAGTCCAGATTTTCTTTACTTGAGTTTCATGTTTACCTTCTCATTTCTGTCCTCCCTTGTATGTTTGGCCAATAGATGGTTGTTTCTGAGATAAAATTTCACGCATTTTATCTTCCTGAAGTTCTAAATGCTTTAGTGGAGTGTTTCTCAAAATGCACCTCCGAGCACACTTGGGTCAGAATCCCCCAAGCTGTAGTGCTTGCTTTAAAAAAATAAATAAATAAATAAATAAATAAAATAAAAAAATAAAAAAAAATAAAAATCAGGTATCAGGCTCTGTCCTTTATCTAATCTATTAGACTAAGGGACATATCCTCCTGCCTCCTTTTCGTGATAACTTTTTACATACTTTTCTCCTGGGTTTCACCACCGCAATATGTGTAACCCATTTCATCTTTTCCTGGGGTCAGTTTCAATAATGCTGGAAAGACGGAAGCTCCAGTGAATCCATGCTTCTTTGCTCCTTAGATCCAATTCAATTAATGTCTCACCCGAGGCTTTAAATGCTTGGAGTTTGGAGGCAGATAGCAAGCCTCCTGGCAAAGCTGTGTCCCAGAGGAAGCTTTTCACCTAGAAACTCTTTCTTTCATAATTGCAAATACAAATTTTAAAAAAAGAGGCTTAATTCTCTTGACTGAAAGTAGCAGAGGACACTCCATCCTACTTAATTTTCTTACAGCATTTATTTTAGAAAACTTTTGTAGCTGCAATTCCTTTACGTTTTCTCTTTGAAATGTATGGAAATTTTCATGAAAGCTAAATAATCCTCTTGCCAAATTTACGCATGGGAATTTCTTTCTCAAGGAATTTTGTTCTATTTAATGTAATGAAGGAAGGAAGATGAAGCCTCTATCTCCTAGTTTCTACAGAAGGGTAGGAGACTAAATTCCATTGGCACCTTCCTCCAAGTTGCAAAACTACCTTTTGTCAAAATATATAAAATATAAGTTATATAAGAAATTTATTTTTCTTTTGGATAAAGCTAATTAGGCAATCAGCTAATACAGATCATCATTATGAAAGAAGAAATACCTGAGTATTTATCTTAATAAACTTGACCAAAAAGAAAAATATAACAACAAAGAAAACCAAAAAGTAAGAAAAGGGAAAAATACAAATAAAATTTGAAATTAATAAAATAGAAAATCAGTAAATTCATTTGAAAGGCAAATACAATTTGAAAGCTTATTTTATTTGATGTGAAGAATATTATAGATAAATGTCTTTTGAGGTTGACTAAGAAAAACAAACAAACATTAGTTTCAATTAAGAAAGATAACATTCAAATATATGGAAGACTATAAAATAATTAAAAGAAAATGTAGCTTTTTACTGTGGAAAAATACACTTGGAAATTTCAAGGATGTTGATGATTTCCCTAAATATTTTTACACTTGCATTGTATCTTCCAAAACCAAAGATATTTAAGCAGTAGCTTTTTTCTTCACAATTCAATTAGCTTTCTTAAATTAAGATTTAGGCATTAATTTAATAGAACATTCCACCTCGTAGATGCATTTATAACTCTAACATTTCTGAGACAGTCATCTAAAATGATACTTGCCTGGGAGACCCAAGGCAAAATAGTTTACCTTCAGGCCTCTTAGGCTTCACTCTGTAGGCCTAATGCAAATTAGAATTATGACTCTAGTTTAGATTGGAATTTTGATTAGCCTGAGGGAATAAGGCAAAACGGGAAAGATGGAAGTATTTATTGAATATCAACTATATATCAGAAAGTTTTTTATGTATGCTTTCATGTAAATGAATTAATTTGAATTTCACTGCTGAAAAAGATATTGTTGTATAATTTTCCTTTTTCTGATGAAAGACAGAGTTTCAAAAAGCATAACTTTTTCAAATCACCCAGCAGGCAGAGGTGAAGTTCAAACATAGTATGATTAATGTCAAAGGCCATCCCCTTTTCTGCTGTGTAATACCTCACATTGTTCAGGAAAAGGTACAGAATGAGTTCATCAGTTTCATATTTGGTTTATTTGTCTTCTTAGATTTGTTTCCTACAAAACTGTATTCAAGCTGATAGTCTTACCAAACATGTATTTTGGAAAGTAGGAAATTTTTAATGTTATGCACAGGGCTGGGAAGTGGAGAATTCATGGAAAAAAAAAAAATGGTGGAGTGAATGTGCAGATATATAGACATTAAACACTTTTTATTGAGTAACTATGTATTATATGCTGTTAACATTATTAGTAACAAACACGAAATGAAACTTTAATTCTTTGGTGATAGATATAATAAACTAGTAACAACTGAATAAGAAAAATAATTTCTAATGTTCTGATGTTTTGTTTTTTTAAAAAAAATAATAGTATAGAGTGCAACTGGGGTAGAAGGAGTAGGTGATTATTTGTGGTGGTTTGTTAAGGAAGATCTCTAAGATGAGGTGACTTGAATTGAGAGTTGAGTGAAGAGAAAAAGCTTGTTTTGCAAATAAATGTGAAGCCCAGAATTCAAAGATAAATCAGAAAGCAAATATAAAATCCTGAAGCATGATCCAACAAATAAAAAAGCCTGTGCATGGATTTTATTCTATCTTGTGAAGGTGATTAATTGATGCAGATGTGAAATTCTGGAGAGAAAGAGAAAGGGACTGCAGAAGTAACAGTAACTCTTGTTACAATGCAAGTTTCAGTAGAGATGGGGAAAGATGTACTCAGTGTGAATTATACCAGCTTTATATGAGCTTCATAGGCATATTTGCTAAATGTGCTGATCTTCAAGCATTATGTATGATTAGGCATTTGCCTAAATAATTAATTCAGTGACTACATCTTTCAGAAGTTGTCACAGCTTCTTCAGCCAAAAAGAAAATTAAAAAAGTACACATATACTGGAATGCCATAGATTTGCATTTGTATATATCTTACTGTTGTCTTTTTCCATTGTGTTTTAAAATTATTCAAATAAATCTTAAGTCACTTTTATTCTACTGCTTTTAGGTTTTCAAGAGTTTACAACTTACTCATTTTATGAGTTTAATGTTCATTAAATGAATAAATGAATGTTATGGTGTCATAAAATACTTGTTATTTTTCACTGATTGAAATTTTACTCTTCAATATGAAAACTTCTACTTTGCCTCCCTAGTATTATACTATTGAAAGACTCCATTCAAGGTAAGAATACTGAAAACTGTAAAGTCTAAAATGGACAGAAAAAACTAAGAATTTTATCATTGGAACTGGATAGCTCAGCCTGTAGGGCAATTTTTTTTCTTTTGATTGAGATTTTAGAATTGCACTTTGCATAACAGAATCTACCTTCATAAGTCAAACTCCCAGAGTTACAAATTTTCATCTAGTACAAATATTTGCATGGAACCAAGTGCACTCAGGACAATTCTTTATTAGTATGGTCTGTTATGAAAAGGATGCACAAAGTAGAAAGTCTCAGCATTACATTGATGTAGATGAGTCTCTTATTTTCATGATAGTATACCAAATCTCAAAAATCTTCCAATTGCTCTGATGTTATCCCTTGAAGGCAAGCAAGTCCTCAGGGCAAAGCTTATATCATTAGATATGGACTTTGATGTGAACTCTTTTATTTCTGTTCACTTTGTCAACCTTTTCAGTACCTGAGTCTGTAAAATTGCACATTGGGAATGGCTAAAATTAGGCTCCAGAGAGATGCAGCAAAATTAAAGTATCATGCTTATTGCCTCCAGGATAGATTCTGCTTTGCAGATCAACATGCTGTATATCACAATAATAATGGGACTCACGGCGTGGGGGATGGACAGAGGAGCTTTCTCCTGGAGTGGTATTTCTGCAATTTCTAGTGTCAGGTAAAGTTCACAGCATGCTCTGTAGATTCACTGTTATCACAAGCTGTGGTTCAATACAGAATAAGGAGTGTTATTTATTATGAAGACCACCACAAGTCATCTTGCAGCAGACCATTCCAAAGTACTGGTCAAGATAGTCATTGGCTTATTCCCCTTTATAGCCTTGAAGACTCCTGAACAGCCAGAATACATTTAATTTATATTATCTCTCTTAAAAAATCCAAATAAAAATTTTCCCGTTCTTAAATTAATCCCAACTGGATACCTCCGTGTGCATCTTCCTTAGAACATAAATTTCACATTGCTGCAACACATGAAACATGTATCTCTTGGCAAGTCATAGTGTTACTTTTTTTGACAGTCTGTGCCAGCTTGCAATTTGATGTTGCTACTAAAAATTAGAGATGGGCATGTCTGTTATTAACACTGCCTCAAATGTGAAAGTGAAATTATGACTGTATGTTGTCACTGCCAAATTATCTTATGCCAAGAGGTATTATAAAAGGGGATAGAATACACTATAATAATACATTGGTGAAAAAGGCGAAGATTATGGTGAAATATTTGTGTTTACCTTCTTAAAATGGAAGGAACACAATTGTCTGGATTGTCTAGATCTTTGATAAAGAAAACATTCTAGTGCAGTGTACCAAAACAAATGCAATAATGTCATACATGTAATAATGTGATATAACAATATTTTAAAGAAAAGGCAATAAACTCAGGCCAAACTTGAAGACTTTTGTTATTGTGAAATTTCTGCCCAGATGAGCTGTTTCACTATTTTCCTACATGTTTTAAGCCCTTTGCCAGTTTGTTCACTCTACTATAGACTCACAAGCCTTTTATCTGTTGGATCATGTCCCAAGACTTTTTTAGTTTCTTCATTATTTATTTTTAAACTCTCTACTACCCATATATTTACAAGACCAGCCTCTTCTTTTTATTCAAGTCTCATCCAGAAATCTTTAGTTCATCTAGGAAATCCACAAAAATCTGTCATCCCTCTTCTCACCCTAGATGCACTCTATTTATATTTATGGCAATGAACAAGGCAGGCAGAACTCCACAACCCATGGAGTTTTTGTTACATTGGGTAGAGACAATACACTAGTAAGCAAATGCATGAAGAGAATAATTTCAGATTTCTGTGTGAACTTTAAAAAGCATAAAACAGACCGGGCGCGGTGGCTCAAGCCTGTAATCCCAGCACTTTGGGAGGCCGAGGCGGGTGGATCACGAGGTCAGGCGATCGAGACTATCCTGGCTAACATGGTGAAACCCCGTCTCTACTAAAAATACAAAAAACTAGCCGGGCCTGGTGGCAGGCTCCTGTAGTCCCAGCTACTTGGGAGGCTGAGGCGGGAGAATGGCGTGAACCCGGGAGGCGGAGCTTGCAGTGAGCCGAGATCAGGCCACTGCACTTCAGCCTGGGAGACACAGCGAGACTCCGTCTCAAAAAAAAAAAAAAAAAAAAAAAAAAAAAAAAAAAAAAAAGCATAAAACAAGATATTGTGGGTCAACAGAGGTGGGAGAAGAGGATGGTTATTTAATATGTATTATAACTTATAGATGAAAACTTTAAATATGAATATGCAAGTAGAATAATCTCTACATAATCACAAAGTTATATTTACAACTCCTGAATGGAAGAATGATCAGATAGCAATCGGGTAATTTTGTTGTATGTGTCCCATTCTCCTCAAATGTAAATATTTGAATATCTTTTTACCGGTTCTACTTAATATCTCTCACAAGAAAAGAAGAAATGCCTCTGCCTTTTAATGTTCTGGGAATAGAATAAAGAAGACAGAGGTGGACCCAGCAAGGAGTATAGCAATTTCTAAGTGTCTCCTTAATAGTCCAACACTTCACTCACACAACAATGTTATGTAGTTTCATTAAATGATGAGTCCAGCCCCTTTCTTCTGCAGAAAATGTCAGTTCACTGTTCCTTGCCTATAAAACAGAAATTAGAGAGATACCAGCTTTTCTAGCCAGACTACAAAATTACTTTAACTAAATCCCTAAAAAATCAGCCTCACTACCAGTTTCCACAATACCTCTGGACTGGTAACTTTAAGCTCTGTTTGTACTTTTCAGGAATCCAATGAGCAAACAACTATTTCTCTAAGGCAACTCTCCCTTCAGCCCATGGTGTTGTAGGTCCTTTCAGTCTGCTAAGAAAGTCATCATTCCTCTAGCTGACGTCCATCTTCCCCAACATGGATTAACATTTATTATTTACACGTGTTTCCTTTCTCATTCACTTTATTCCTATGGGATTATGCCCTCCTTCCTTTGTTTTCTTACAGATAAAAATCCCCTTACTTTTATTTCAGTGATGTTGGGAAAGTGTCATAAATACAGGTAGTCAATGTGCTCTGCTCCTTGAACTTTTAAATCAATGATTAAAAACAGCATCATGATAAATTATAAGAAAATAATATATTCAGATGATATTATTTCCTTTGGCATAATGATTGTGATTTGCACTTAAAAATGATTACTTGTGGAAAGATTTTCATATGCCTTACAAATGATCTAGAGCTTATGTGAAAAATTTTATGTGTACAGTTAAAAATAATTTTGTGTATATCGACTTAAGGACATGTATTAATTTAGATACCTGAGTGTCTATTTGCATATAACAATTCAATTTATTTGCAGAAATAAAACATTTAAGGAATGAAGCTCAATAGCTTTCCTTTATAAAAATGAACTATATTTCAAACTCTGAATGAATATTAACTTTTAAAATTTCAACATAATCATCATGCTTTGTTTTTAATATTGCTCTCTAATTTACAGTTATCTCCTTTCAGTGAAGTGACACAAATTCAATTAAGGAATTGAGTACTTTTATCAAATGACAAGATTTTTAGATTTGAAAAACAGGACTGCCAGTGTGTTATTCGGGGAAATAAAAAATAGGTGTCATTTTATCATCATTCATTATTAAACTGTTAATTAAAAATGTTTTTTTTTTTCCTAAAGCATATTTGCATTTAACCCTGTTACATTAATTTTGAATTTGAGAAATAGCTGAACATTGTTATGCATGGTGGTAACTCTCAAAAGTTTTGTGACCTAGTTTGCCTAAAAGTCACATATTCAGGATTGAGTAGAAGTCTTAGAATCTATGGACAGAAATTCAAGAAAGAAACAAACTTAGAAATGTCATTTCTCAGCACAGAAAGAACTAATTTTATGGAAGTCAATAATACTAAGATTTCTAAAATCAGTATTTTTAGGAATGTGATAAGAAGGTAGTAATTACTCTCCGTAATACTGTTCACATTTATATTAACCTCAATGTGAATCAATCAAACACCCAAATAACCAAAATAGAATTACTGATAGATCATTTGTTTTGACTTTTCAAAACAAAGCTTGATTAATGGAAACAATCAGTGAATAAGAATTGAAGTCATTGATATGACATCACATCTTTAAACTGCTTTATTTATTGATTTAATGTATTGTCTCTACTATGTGCCAGACACATTTTTAGGCACAAAAAAAACAGTTATTAAGGTTAGCAGCTTCCCTGATCTCACATAGGTTACAAGTTTATACAAGTAGGTTATGATCATAAAAGAAACATCCATATTACTCATTTGAATATTTAAAGATTCTTGTCTACAGTGAATATAATTTCTTTTACTACTTCACACAAGAATTATAATAAAATGATTATTGATGTTTTTTGAAAGCTAGAAAGGCTGCTTGAAATACGCAATTGTAGTTTGATACAATTATATAGGTGTGTGTGTGTGGCTACAAAGCAGGGGTGCTTTTTTAAAATAAAAGAATCAAGAATTTTAAATTGTAAGGCAGTATTTTACTTCAAAGCAGTCATTTTTAAGAAATGTAGAAATATTCTGATTATCTGCCTTTGTTAGTCTGAATTCCTAAGAAAACAGGTAAGAGTGAGAAGAAAGTGAACTAGGAAAAGAAAAAAAAAAATATATATATATATATATATATGTATAATGACACACTAATGAGCTGGTCATAGCTTCACAAAACCCTGCTAATGATAGATCATGTGGGACATCTCCAGTGAGACCACATGGAATCCCTGCATCTCCAAACACGAGAGAGGAGGGGCAATCAGTTTAACTTTCATATCTTTCTGGAATGCAGCCTCTCACTAGTCAGTGTCTCCTAGGGGATCTTAACTTCCCTAAATTTCTAGGTTCTTGAACTGACCTTTCCTGGCAGCCATTAGGGAAGCCAATGTATCATCCTCAATGCACCCCTCCCGCAGTAGAGTACACGCTGAGTTTGCTTGTTATTGAACATAACTAAGAATCCTAGGTCTGCAGAACCACTGTGGCATCGGTGGCCGGGTCTTCACAGCTCTGGAAATGAGCCATTCTGCCAGGAAACAGAACAAGTTGCCTAGAGAAGGAAAGGTGGAGGGGTGTGCAGGGCCCTAGTAGTATACATAAACAAAGTCCACTACTGCTTCTGTATTTCTCTCTCACTAGACTGTGAGAGAGATATAGTTGGATTCTTGATATATTATTCTCTGCATTTAACTGCAAAGTATTTTGTGTATTTTCAAAATTAAACCACTTATCATACTGAAAAATTAACATTTATAATGACATTAAAAACATTAATTAAAGCTGAAGATGGAAAATACAAAAAATTACACTGTAAAGAGCAATCAGTTAATTGGTTATATCACTATCAGTATTTTAAAATAACCTCACTTTCTAATTTTAAAACACACACATGTGTATTTATAAACAAAGGAAAGTTATAATTTGATAGTATATACCAAGTTAGCTTTTATTCCTTAGCTTGTTATTTTTGTTTTTACCTCTAACAAGCTAAAGTATCACATTGATTTTTTTTCAACAGTCTTCTTGCCCAAAAGATATTTCAGTCCCTTACACAAATTTGTAATAAGACTCTTTGGCTACTGTAGAGTCACATGTGAAATTATGCTAGTGCTTTCTTAAAAAAATATTTGTCCACTTCTCTGAACAAAAAGTAATAATACCATTCCCAGATTGTAACTTTTAATTTTTTCCTTCATATACTATGTAAATTGACTAATATCACAGTTCATCTAGTCAATGTACAATCTACATCAGTTGTTTATTGTTCAGAAACTCTCTACTTAGACACCTGAGACTTGATAAATAGAAAACAGATGGAAACAAAATAACATTTTAAGAATGCTTTTTATATTTGTGTACTGATCACTATCTTTATACTTTTTAAAAAGATAAATCAGCAAAAGTAATATACACCAATACTTAATGCAGTTTTTTAATACCAATAAGGAAAAAAATCCAATATTCCTCACCACCTCACTTAACTGGAGTTCATGAATAAAGGATTTTTAAATAGATTAGGTAGGTACATTATAGTAATTGATACCACAATTAGTATGATAGACTGAGAAATACTAATTTTTGAACCTATAAATCTTACTTTATGTTTTGAATTATATGTATTCTGAAAAAAGATGTTGCACTTTTAATACCTGCTGCCTTAGTTTATTATTACCTTTTCAATCATAATTGCTGAGTATTTGATAGAGTAGCACTTCTGTCTCTTTAGAAAAATTATGTAGTAGATATGTTCTGAATGGTGTACATGTGGTGGGCTGCAAGTACTTATTTCAGGAGTCAATAACTTATTACCACAGTTGACGGTAGTGTTTCTGGCAGATAACCCTTGGCTTCATTCTTCAACTAGCAGTAGCAAAAAATATTTGAATTAATCCATTTTCACACTGCTATAAAGGACTACCTGAGACTAGGTAATTTATAAACAAAGGGGGTTTAATCGACTCACAGTTCTGCATGGCTGGTGAGGCCTCAGGAAACTTACAGTCATGGCGGAAGGTAAAGGAAAAGCAAGCACCTTCTTCACAAGATGACAGGAGAGGGGTGCGGGGTAACTGCCACACTCTTTTAAACCATCAGTTCTTGTGAGAATTCACTCACTCACTCATCAGTTCTTGTGAGAATTCATGAGAACAGCATGGGGAGAACCATCCCCATGATCCACTCACCTCCCACTAGGTCCCTTCCTTGACACATGGAGATTACAATTTGAGATGAGATTTGGGTAGGGACACAGAACCAAACCATATCAAGATTCAAACCATTTTCTGAACTCTGAAGGGTTATCTGAAGCATTGGTTGATATTGTATCACAGTTCAACTTCTCCCTCCACTACTTTTTGCTTCCTTCTTTTCCTTTCCACAGATGTTTATTTCAAAAACACTTCTTAATAATCCTTCTGCCTTCACCTCAGAGTCTGATTCCTGGGGGTCCTATCCAGTGACAGAATATTTGAAGAACAATTAAGGAGTCTGATTTTTTTTGAATTCATACTTTACATTGTAAAGTAAATATGGTAGTAAATTTGTATGATTTGTTGTGTTGAGATATGGATTCTGTAAAGTCTTAAGTGAACTGTAAGTAAAAATGGATATCTTAAGGAGACTGTTAGTGGAAGAAGAAAAGTTATGAGACTACTGGAAATGTTGACAAGGAAAGAAGACAACTGTTGCTGGTAGAAAAAAACAAAATAAAGTTGAACCTTGTTAGGTAGTGGGACCATTTATAGCAATTCTGTCACTTGCAGTAATGTGGTAAATAGAAAATGTAAATAATGAATAATTAGATTTGGCTATGGAGATATCCAAGCAGTTGGTTTAAAATACCAACTGGTTTGTTTTAGCTGTGTAAAATATGTGAAGAAAGAGAGAAGAGATAGAAAATTAAACAGTTCAGCTTTCAAGACAAATTTAGAAGAAAGATAAATAAAAAGACCTTGACTGATTTTATAAGAAAAAATATTTCCAAATTTTTTAGATGCCAATAGGCTCTCAAAATAAGAAGTGGACTAAGGTTAAGATCATATTAAGCGTATTGCTGGGCAATTCTGTATTAAGCCTTAACAAATATTTTGTGGCAATAAACATTATAAATAAAGCAAAAAATATTTTCAGAAGTTTTTAAGGTAATTGTCTCACAATAATCTAATTCTTACACTATGTCAGAGAGAGTCCTGTCTCAAAGCGATTTGTGGACATGTCATCCTCTAACAGAGTGAACCCCAATAAGTTTCAGAGGAACCCCGTGAGTTTTTAAAAGAATCATATTGACAAAAATAACACCAGATTTTATTGAGATAAATAAATTTCAAATTTAAAACACGCATCGGGGGCCCCAAACATCTATGGGTGGGAAGTAACATAAAAAGTCTACTTGATTGGATTATTTCCTTCATGGGTTGTTTCCTTCAGAAAAACAATAAGAAGGTCTCGGGAAAAAGGACAAAGTCTATAGTAGAATCAAGTAACTTGAAGAACCATTCCTAGAGTTTCCTTTAATTGGCAACATGTGCCCCACAGGATTTTAGAATTGCTGCAGATCAATGACTGCCTAGTATTTTCTTACTTTTTAATCTGGTGTTAATGAAAGTTATGCTTATTAGAAATCATTGTATGATGAGGTCAGGTATGCACCCACGAGAAGATTGTAGGTAACTTGTCTCTGAAGATTGAGAATAATTATATTTATCGAACGATACTCATTGATTATCTTTAAATCAGAGAATTTAGAGCCTGAGATATTGGACTTTGAGGAAATGTTGTAATAGGATGAAAGATTCTGAGGACTTATAAAAGAGGAATATTGCATGCAGGAGAAATGTAAATATTAATACTTTGTTCCCAGAGGTATTTGAATAGTAACACAAAATTTCTGGTACAATTTTTACTGAGAGGTGGAGCCTAATTCTTCTCCCCCGACCCTTCAATCTCATTAGGCCTAAATGACTGGCTTTATCAATAAAATGTTGCAGGTGTAATGTTTTGAACTTTAAAGACTAGATCATAAGAAGCTTAGCATATTCTACAGAGGCTTCTTGGCACTCTCATTAATACTTACTTTACAATATAAGATGTCAAATTACCCTGAAATATGTGGGAAAGGGAGTGGTTAGGCACATTGGCTAACAGTTCCATCTGATTTAAGCCTTATAGTCATCCTCAACAAGGCACTATATATATGAGGAAAACAGGCTTAGAACTTTCAGGTTGGACCATCAGGTAGCCAAGGTCCACTGTGTGACTTTCTGTGATGCCACATTGAACAAAGTACTCAGGTAGGGCCCTGCCCACATTCCTGGCTCCTAAATTCAAATTGTGACATGTAATACAATGGCTCTTTTAAAGCACCCAATTTTAAGGAAGGTGAACCTCTAGATATTGTAAGTCAGAACAGCTTAGGATATAACAACCCTGTACTCCTTTTAAAATTTTTAACTGAACTTATAACATATGTAATATGTAATACTATATATATTACCCAAACTATATGTTAAAAGTAATGGCAAAAAACACAATGACTTTTGCACCAACCTAATAAAACTTAATACATCAATCTTACACCTAATTTTAAAACTATAGTAAAATTAGCCTGATAAACTTAAAATATAAAATTGAAAAAATAATGTCTAAACAAAGGAATAAGTAAAAAATTAAGTAGTGATGATCTAATAGGATTATATAGAAATTTGGTTGAGAAATATTTTAAGTCCATAAAAAGACTTAATTCAGCAAATAATAATTACTTACTTTTTCACAGAGTGTCTAATCTATAAATTCTGTTATCATATTGGAAACATTTGTGATAGCTGGAGAATGTATGTTAATGTAGGGGCAAAAGAGTTAATACTCATGTAGAAATGGAGAGCAATTAAAGATTTTTTAGCAAAGAAACATTGGTGAGTGTATGTTTAAGAATATTAATCAGATGATGATCATTAGTGTGATTTTGTGTTGAAAGAAAACAAATAGGGGAGATAAATAATTAAGACATTATTACAATAAGCCAGGCAATTGATTAAAAATATCTCAACTAATGGAAATGGAATGTCAGAAGCTTTTGAAGTAAGCTGTTTGGGTCTAGCTTCAAAAGGTCAAAGTGACTGAATGAAGATAATGAGAGAAAAAAGGGTGTTGATCCTGAGTTATTCAACAAAAGGAGATGCCATTATTAGATTTTGAAAAGCAAAGACAAAAGACAGTTTGGGGAAACACAGAATACTTAACTTATTTTTTTTTCTCTAAAATATAACAACTTTTTTTATCTTAATATGTTTCCTATCATGAAGTTATCTATATACAAGAACTTGAAATGTAAGTTATATTATTTTAATGGTTTAAGAGTAATATTTTTGAAAATTATGAAATTTTTTTATTAAAAATACTTTCCTACTTTTACTTTAAACTTCCTTAGAGTTTTTAAGAATATTTTAAATGTTGTGAAATGTTTTATGAATGTGTTTATCTCTTATTTGCTAACTTTTGCTTGTATTTATAGTGTGCTGACTAGCTGCTGCTCAGGAGTAATAGGAAAACCACGTGTGAAAAGCTATTCATTAAATCCTGTAAGGAATCTGTAGCTTCTCCATACTAATGAGATATTTAGCAAAAATCACTGACAAATTATATCTCTTCTTTCATTTCTTTGTATTTTTATGGTGCCCCATTGATTCAAGCCTACAATATTTACTGCACATCTGTTTTACATTTACAAATATACAGAACACTGCTTCATTTAATGTTTTATTTCTTACTTCCCTTATGCCTGATGCAATTACAGCATTTAGGGAAAGGATAGAAACCTAGCTGAATGAGTAAGAAGAAAACAAGTGTATCCGCAGCTGTATAATACTTAAACTTTATAGTACATACAAAGAGAGTCCTCAAGCTCCTGCAGGATGCCGAAACACCTGGTGGATGAGATGGAAATGCAAAGTAGCTTAAATATTTTAATTCACTTTGCTCAGAGAGTCAGAATATGCAACTATGTAGTCATAAACTGAATACATAGTCTGCATCAGATATTTTCTCCTAACATGTTCTTCAGTAAATGGTCCGCAAACAGCTTTAAATACCTGTCAAGCTAAATTTAGAGTAGCTTAAGAGCTTATCTAGTGATTCCAATCAATACTTGTAGTGGCCGGACACAAAACTTGTTTTTTTCTTCGTTAAAGTCCAAGTATCAAGGACAATATGTGTGATAGAGACTTTGTAGTAAATATACACATATATTACTTGACAGTCTGGTTTTTCAGTATATGTCCTTGGGACCAGTAACTATGTCAATTTTTTTAGCAGAGGGAAGAGAGTGGTAAACATGTAATTAACTTTTTCTCTTTATTTTACCTGAATCAAATATTCAAAAAGCAGATATTGGGTGGGATGTTTTTCTATAATCCCAAACCCTGTGGTTTGCTACACTCATGCAGTTTACCTGAATGTGTCTTCTATTTGTTCTATTTTTCTACAATATATTCCTACATAATCACTTCTTCCATTAAAACCAAACCAAGCAACAAACAAAAAACATTGATAAATACCACAGCCAACCACGTGGTTACATTTAAAAAGCGGGAGTCCTATTATGGTTTTTTGACCTAAGCCCAACGTTAGCCATTGTCATAAGCACTCTAGCTATTACCAATATGACTGCCCTATGATCTCTTAATCCAAGAGTGTATAAATTTCTCTTTTAAAAAAATTTTGTAATGCTATGCACAAACAAAACAAAACAGAAAAGATTAGACCTTTGCAATATTGTAAATATATATATTTTTACAATCTATAGAATTGATTTTGTGTGTTGGTAACATCCATAGAATAAATAGATATCAATATATTTATAGAATAAATAGATATCAATATATTTATAGAATGGATATCAATATATTTATAGAATAAATATATAATTTTTCTATGGATGGTACATCACATACACTATTACACATTATTTATGTACCTAATATACATACATTATACTTAATATATGTTTTTATATAACTTATGCATTATCAAAAACTAGACACTTCAGAATGAAAAATATTCTATGACATTTTTATGCCAATCGAGTAGATTATCATGCACAGGTCACTGGCTTCACCTACCGTAGCTATGATCAATGAAATCATGAGAAATTTATGATCTACTGCCTGGCAGTTGAACAAATCAGAGAAAAAGAAGTTTTGCCCTGTTAATTGCACTCTGAAATGGAAAAAAAAAAAAATTTCCTGCCATCTCAGATTGAATTCTACAATAAAATTATCCATACAAATAATTTTGTTTTCATTTTGAACCATCTGGTGGCTTATTTATTATGCATATTATATTGATGTGGAAATGCATTCAGAAGTTTACATACTAAAATTACAAACACGTATCTGGAACATGATAGTTTTTAATCTGATATTTGTCTGTTAAAAGTAAACATATATCTCATATATTATTATTGTGCAATTCACATCCCTAACTTTTTTTTAGAAAAAACGGACCACAGCAATAAGCAGTAATTTTTTTTTTTTTTTTTTTTTTTGAGATTAAATCTCTCTCTGTCACCCAGACTGGAGTGCAGTGGCAGGATCTTGGCTCACCACAACTTCCACCTCCCAGGTTCAAGCGATTCTCCTGCCTCAGCCTCCTGAGTAGCTGGGCCAAAGGAGCGTGCCACTATGCCCCGCTAATTTTTTTTTTTTTTTTTTTTTTTGTATTTTTGTGTGAGACAGGGTGTCACCATGTTGGCCAGACTGGTCTTGATCTGCTGACCTCGTGATTCGCCTGCCTCGGCCTCTCAAAGTGCTGGGATTACAGGCGTGAGCCACTGCACCTGGCCAAGAGGTAATCTTTAACATTACTTTTATTTTTGAATTGTCAGTCAAAATATTATTAGTTTTGACTACAATTATGCTAAAATGCATGCCACCTTTTCTATTGTCTCAAAGAGCTTTACATATTTTTTATTTTTTAGAGACAATGTCTTTCTCTGTCACCCAGGCTACAGTGCAGTGGCAGAGTATAGCTCACTGCATCCTGGAACTCCTGGGCTCAAGTGACTCTCTCACCTCAGCCTCCTGAGTAGCTAGGACTACAGGCACACATCACCATGCTTGACTAATTATTTTTAAATTTTTTGTAGAGACAGTTTCCCACTATGTTGTCTAGGCTGGGCTTGAACTCCTGGCCTCAAGTGATCCTTCCACCTTGACTTCCCAAAGCACTCGCATTACAGACGTGAGACACTGCACTCAGCCTGGAAGAGTTTTAATGAATATACTCAGCCTGCAAGAATTTTCATGAAGGGTATAATGAATAATATTGATTCAATTACAGCTTTAGAAATTATTGATATACAGGGTTAAATGAAGTAATTTTGCCATTTTGCCTAGTCCTTAAGCAATGAGTTTGCATAAGGTTTCACAAGATCTCTGGTTACTTCGTGCCTGTAATATAATATAAATTGGAAAATATATGAAAAATGAATAAATTAATGAGTGTCAAATGAAAGAATCATTTAATTAATTCTGTTTTGTGGACCCAGAGCCAGTTACAGAGAGCAAAATGCATGAAATAAAGGAAAAATCAGTGAGTCTCTTGGTTAGGACTTGAGTTTACTTCAGTCAGATTTCTGATATTTTCTAATATTTCTAATATTTTCAGTCTTAATCCAGATTAACTAAAACAATTCAAACCATCAAAAATGCCTAAGGAAAATTTTATGAGGTACTGTTATATTTGGAGAAGCAGCACAACCCCAGGAAGCAAAATTAAAAGGGGGAGGAAAATGAGGCAGAGGAATGAGGAACTCTAGTGCAAGATGGCACAGAAGTGGCCTTCCAACTTTTTGAAAAGAGCAAAAACGTTCCCAGAAAGACCATATGAACCCAGGACAGTTTAGAAAAGTTGCTGGGAGAAAGATGAATGAGAACATTTGTTTTCTGGCTCTTCCCCGTCTCCCATCTCCTAAATTTGTCCCAGGGGGCATTAACCCATCAACACAATGATGTTAATAGACCCTTGTAGGCCAACTTTGGCATAGCCAGATTTTTGTTTTTTCTAGGTATGTCAGACTCTGGCTGAGAGCTATGGCCTCACATTGTAACAGGCCCAGTGGATGCCAGGTCTGATCCTTGTTCACATCTCTGGGGAAGGTTAAAAAACCGGCAGTGTGTCAGTGTGTGGTGGTGAGTAACACAGGTGGCAGCCAAGATTTAACAACCACAGGTCAGGCAACTTTACCATCTAGAAAACAGCCACAGGTGGCTGAAACCTTGGTAGGTAATTGGAACTGAGCGCATAGAGAGAGACACATAAATTGGTTCAAGAATATTCTGCCATATCAGATCTTAGAAACCACTCTTCATATTTCTGATATATTTCTGTTGTTTTCATTGTCAACTTTTTGAGTTTGACTTTTGAATTTTCTAGAAAATCAAACAAAATAATAAATATATTTTATTAAAAAAATAATATGTGAGGAATATAATAGCAAGAACTTATGAAATGTTAATTAAATTCTTACCTATTTTTAGTCCCTATTAGGTTGATAGTTGTTACACCATGTTAAAAGGATATAACTAAGATATAAAATTTTAAGTTATATGCTCAAGGTTAGTAGTTTACAATTTTTGACACCAAGATTTATACCTAGAACTTCTGAATACAAGACCAGATCATGTTTTAAATTCAATATCAAGATAATGAAATTCAATATCAGGATAACAAAAACAAAAACTATTTGATGTAAAATTTTTGGATCATTTTAAGTAAGAGAGAAATGGCTTAGACTTGTAAATTTATTAATATATTTACAATTTTAGGCTGTAAATTATATTTAGCCTCAGGTACAATTTTAAAAAGTGATACAGTTTGTTGATTACAATGGCATGATAAAAATATAACAATTATTTTACACATAAAGGTAAGGTGGGGATGGTGCAGATGATAGTAATTGTCTATGTTCCAGTCAACAAGAGGAAGAGCTGCAATTACAAGAGCACTTAATCAATGTTTGGAGTTTGATGTTATCTATATCCTACTCTAACACTATTAATATATTTTTTTGAGAATGATAAGATATATTTTACTTTGGTTCTCGGGGCAATTATAGTATCATTCGATATTATGAATGTCATGTTATTGCCCATTAAAATGATAAAATAATCACGAAAAACACAAAATAATCTGTTTACAAACCTTTGCATGTGTATGTTTGTGTGTGTGTGTTTTAATAGGAAAGAAACCAAATAATAACTTCACTTATAAAATGAGTCATTTGAGTGATAAAGCAGATGTACACTTTGCTCCATCTTGAGACAGATATCTGGAATCAGTAGCCAAGAGTTCTGCGTTGAGAATTTCTAAGGATTTCCAGGGAGCCAATGTGGAAAACAACCTGAAAAATAGTAAATGCCACACCTTCTGTAGTTAACTATATCCAAAGTAATTGCTTAAAATAGATGAAAGTGTCCATCATTGTAAATTTTTGTCTCGCGACTGTTTACATTTTTTTAATTTATTTCATTAAATGGTACAAACATTTCCACTATGTGCCATGGGAAGTAATTGTAGACAATGTGTATTTATGACACAATGATTATTAGAGTTATTAGAAGTTAAAAAGTGCCACAATAATTGTGGCAATAAAAAAAATTAGTTCCTTGATTTACAGTCATTTAAGTAAAAAGGTAAATGTTTTAAACAGTAACAAAGAAGGAATTATGAGCAATAAAATACTTAATTTAAAAAGCTTATCTCTGTATCATTGTGTCTTCTTCATAAATAATTAGAAAAAAATCCACACATCTCTTAGCTTATTTAAGCACTGTACTGAGACTCTATTGGTAATTGAAAACTATTGATATTTTGTTTTATTTTGTTTTAAATTCAAAATGAATTAACTGTATATAACATTAGCAACCTAAGCACATGTTTTAGATTTTTAAAAAGCACGTTTATTTCTTTTATTAAAGTTCATATACAATTTTCATTACCTAACACAATTAAAACAATACTGCCTTCCTCAGAATAAACCCTTGGGAATTAAGGCTGTATTTAATCCTCAAAGCATTCATTGTGTTCATTGCATTCAGTGTTCATTGTGAACTGATTCAATGGTTCCAGCTTCTCACTGAAGTCCATCAACTACCAGCAGAGATGAAAATTACAAACACTCGAAATGATTGCCATAGCCCCTCTCCTGGCACACACATGCAAAAAGCCAGCCAATGGCATCAGGGAATCTTCAGAATGTGCATGCCTCCACGTCATGCAAAGCTAGATCCAGAGTGACTCATGATTTTATCAGACTTTCATCTTAAAGTATTTAGCCAATTCAAGATAGATAATATTTTATGTTTTATGTATGCAGAAAAAAAATATTCGGTACTTTAAGTTCAGGAGTATAACAAAAAAGCCTAAGGAGATGTTGAGGGCTTAATTATAATTAGTAATTATCTTGTGATTACACTTAGATTGTTATACACCTGTTTGAATAAACATTACACAGAATTATTATGGGCTCTTTGATTTTTAAGTAAAGAATATAATAAATGAAACAAAATACAGATTGCCCCCAATGGGTATAATGGTTTTTGGTACAATGGTTTTTAATTTCTAATATAAATTAGAGAAAACATCAGTCTTCAAGTAATGTTCATAAAATAAGATTAAAACATTGTCAGACTATTACTTTGTAGGTTCAGTTTTTCAAAAATAAGTACTTGGAAAGTTTAAAAAAGTCTTGTATGTATTTCAAATTCACTATATTCAACAAGTATATAAAGTGTTTGGAATTTTGTGAAAAAAAGCAAAAGTAATGAAATAGAAAATAAACTGGATTTTTATATATAATGTTAAGAAGTTTTTGACATTTAAATACCAGAAGATATAAGGTGAGTTTACTATGTTTGTGCCTTTTACATATCTACCTGTTCTGTAAAAATAAAATGTACTTTTTTTTTTTTTTACATGAATTTGTGTCTTAACCATTAAAGACAGGAGTTTGAAGAATGATTAGGTCTTTTTTCCTTTACTCAAATTACTTAAATTGTCATTTAAGTATCTATTCAATTAGCCTTGAGTTGTAATAACGTACGCTGTGCCTTGCTTGATTTTATAAGGTGGAACTTGGTTAGAGATACTGTGCTCATGATTAAGTATTTTATTTGCAAAATCTTTGAAATCCTTAAGGCAATGAGAATATTTTAGCAAAGCATACTGTTTTAAAATATGATTTCAGAGTAAATATTAATTTTTAAAGGATGAAATGATAGAGTATAACATATTGATATTTCTCTGTTTTAAAACATACCTGGGAATTTCTAATACCTAAGTCCAGAAACATAAAGGGTTTAGACACTGACTTTTCAATTGTGCGGAAGCATAATAAAAAAGCAGCGATTCATACCAGTAGACTATCTGACGTGATTATTTTGAGGGACTGGGACCAATCTTCTGACTTTTTCTATATAATATGAAGCAACAAGTCCACCTGGAAACTAGCCCTAAATTGCAGATATAAACAGTAAGAGGAAACAACAAGTCTCAAAGGTGAATGCTTCACAAGCTGCATGTGATTTTGGTGATGGCAAATATCATGGAAATATTTTTAAAATAGCACTTCCCAATTCTATATGAATAACAAAATTATCTCATCTTCCTATGGCTGGCAAAATTACTAGAATATAAGAGTCATGACGCCAGAATTTTAAAACGTTTGGGTGGAGGTTTGGATGTTTCATAGATAAATATTAAGAACAGGAGTAATGAGAAAAGTTGTATTGTGAAGTATCGGCTTTACTGGTATTATAAGCATGGGAGTCAGTATAGACTGGAGGCAGGTTTTTGACAGTGCGACATGGGCACATACAATGCATGAGGTGATAACATAATACACTAGGCAAATAGAAAAGCAAACATGGAGAGGTATGCAAAAAACAGCATAGAGAGACAATACAGAATTTGATGTCCTTCTTACCTGAGGATAAACAGTGACAGAAAAGTCAACCCCAGATATTTTCAGCCTACCATTTAAATATCTCCAAATGAATGCTATGCATGCACAAGAAGAGGCTTTACAAATGAGGATGTTTACAGTAGAGTACAATCTGGTGACGGCTCTTCCAAACTCCCAAACCAGGGTTTAGGGAGTGAATGGCAAAACTCAAGTGTCTATGTCCACAGGCAGACCTTGATTAGTGAATTCAAGTTAGTCACACAGTGCCTACCAGCATCTGACCCAGCTGTGAGATAGAGCGGATTAATGCTTATACCGGCCATAAACTTCAGTCAGAATCATCAGTAGGTTAAGCAGCTATCAGGAAAACAAGCAATATTCCCATAATACAACGACAATATAATTGTTTATTCCAAAGACCCCATCTAAGAAAGGTGTAACTCTTAGACAGCTGGACATTCTCACAGGACACATTATGTCACATACTGAACCCTCACCCCATAACCAGATAACATCTTGAAAGGAAGAGCACTTATGCTAGAGATCGGATATCAGGGACACTGAAGATTTTCCTAGAAATTGGATTTCAGTTGTTGCCTAGAAAGCTCATAGTGTTAAAGGCTTCCACGCCACATCATATAGTACTGGAGATTCCACCAAGAAGGTGCTGATATTTGAAAAAGATAAAGTAATTTACAGGGAAAATAAATAGACATATTTCCTCTGCACATGTGAGTTTTACTGGAAATAAATTTGTGACTTTTAGAATTCATTAATAGTTTGAGAGTTAATCTAACAGAAAAATGCCATTTTGTATACAATCTGTTGTGATTACCAATTTTATTAAATTATATACTTAAATAGATTTTAATAATCAAATCTCCACTTTATTTTTTTCTCTGTTTACTTGGTCAAAACTTGAGACTGTTTTAAATATGGGAATCATTTCAAACCAATTGCTTTATTTTTATTTTTTTTGGTCACATTGCTAGGCTACAATGTTTTCTGTGTTAGGATATGTATACAGATACTCCATCCAGCTACTGCCCACTTCCTCTCTTTCAATATTTTTTACACCTGTCCAAATTCTCACATAATTCTATAAGTTGATTTTAAGTCACCAGGTGATAAACCCAACAGTCAATCACAGTTATAAATAAATCAAAAGTTCTCATTTTCTTTCTACTTCAGTAATTGCTTCTTATACTCTTCACTGAACCTTCCATATCCTTGACCTTCAAAGTTTGTTTTTTAAGTTGGGCTTTTTATTATTTTTTACCTCCTACAAGTAACATATAAATCTCATGAGGAAAAAGAGTTATGTGTGTTTTGTTTATTTTCATACTTTATCTTACAGAAGAGTTTGTGGTGCCTTGTATATATTCAAGAAATATTTTTGATGTAATGAATAAATGAAAGTAGTGAATGACTTGGCTTCAGGACATTGTTATATTGAGAAGAAGGCACATGTGATAGCAGGTTATTCCATGCTCCCTTCTATGCTAATAACAATTGGGTTTGTTTTGTTTTCATTTTTGTTTGTTTGAGACAGGGTCTTGATCTGTTGCTTAGTCTTGGAGGGCAGTTGCCGTCATGGCTCATTGCAGCCTCAACCTCCCAGGCTCAAGCAATCCTCCTACCTCAGCCTCCTGAGTAGCTGGGACTACAGGTGTGCACCACCATGCTTGGCTAAATATTACTATTACTATTATTATTTTTGTAGAGACAGGGTCTCAGTATGTGGCCCTGGCTGACCTTGAACTCCTGAACTCAAGTGACCCTCCCGCCTCAGCCTCCCAAAGTGCTGACATTACAGGCATGAACCACCGTGCCCAGTGCAACTATTGCTTTTGTTTGTTTTTTTAAAAACCAGTCTAACATCCCGGTTTTATGTTAGCTGAAAGGATTTACTCAGAAATGAGGAAAATTATAACAGGAAACTTTAGTATATATTCCTGAATTTTCTAAATTATATTTACTCATCATTGAATAAGTAGCATAAACTGAATCCATAATTAAATAGCTGTGTACATCAATTCCAAAGTAAACATCCATGTGCCTTTACCTCACAGAACGTTTGTAGAATGTCAGAACAAGCATGTGACTATTTCATAAGCAAATTTTCTCAACAGTGTCATCATTACTTCATTTGCTGCCATAGTTATAACAGAGAAAATTTCATCTCCACAGTTAATTTCTGAAAAACTTTCAGAAGTAAAACAAATCAAAACAATCTTCTTAATATTATGTATACGCACACACACATTTAATTTGGTTTCACATTCTAGAGAGGTCCTGGAATCTTTATTCCGTGAGCATTATGGGGATTTAAACTGAATCTAATTTGCCTTATGATTATTAGTTTGGTAAAACAACATGAACATGTTCACATATTTCAACTATGTTTGTTATTTCACTTAAACTTGATTTTATTAAATATTAGTCATTCCACAGAACTAAAAAATCAAACAAAACATGTATTTAAAAAAAAAAATAAATACATTTTCTTGTTCATATTGGAAGTCGACAACTTCCCATTTTTTTTCTGTATTTTATATGATACTTAAATACACGTTAATGGTGCACACACAAAACAAAAAATATGTTACATTTAAGAGAGTTACTTTGATTTTCTTAGAATACCAGAATATGTATCAAATCTTGAATTTGAAAAATGCAGTTAAATAATTGATAAAAATGAAAAGAGCATTTGAGAAACTCACCCATAATGAACCTTAGAAATTTAGGAACTGGAAGAAATAATTTTATTGTTGTGTGTTAACTGCAATTAAAATTTAGCCAAGGTTAAATGCCCGCAAAATTCTAGTCCAAATTGGAAGAGTATATTTTTTTCAAAATTTGTTACCTGTAGTTACTTCTAGACTTCCACAGACCAAAGATCAGCTTGACATAAGGTTATAGTTGACTAAGCATAACAATGAACTTGAGTATAAGTGGAATGCCCTTATGGTTACAAGCAAGAATGACCCACCTTTTCTGACATTTACTGCCTTCTATGGTTTTGTAAGCCTTTCTTCTCTGTTGGGTTTCTTTGCAGCAGATACAGAGTAAAATTTCCCAAGTGATTATTTCTTTTTTGAACTGATACTATAAAAGAGCAGCTTTCTTTTTTTTTTTTTTTTTTTTTTTAAGTGCCATGAGTTTTTAGCACACAGGCAATGCTGAAAACATAAATGTCTCTGCAGAAGTCATCGTCTCATGTCCTTTGTTGGTATATATCAGCATCCCAGGAAATGTAAATAATAGAAGGGCAGTAAAGACTTAGACATTCTCAAAGTACAAATGCACCCTGCTAGCAACTTGTTTTCTATGTTACTGAAGAATAAGACTAAGTGGAGAAAAGGCATGTGGAGAATCCGGCACTCTTAGAATTTAAAGTGGAATAAAACATAATAGTAAGACAAGATAATATAATGTCCACTGATATGCTAGAAATTGCCATTTATTTCTGAAATGATATTAATATTTTATAATATATCTTAGTGATAGATAATAAAATATAATTTCTTTTTAAACATCACATGGTGATTGTATATGTATTTCTATAGATGTTCAAATGTCCATAAACCTAATTAGAAATACATTTAATAATAATTTTAAATTTCTTATGTAATAAAAATAAGATATATTTGTTTAAATTGACTATTACAAATAGGTTTCATATTATTTATTTTTCTTTATATACATTTTAAATTATGAAAGTAGTATGCTAATATAATTAAACATTTAGCTCAGAAAGACAAAAGTCTACTCTCTTTATTTTTATTTTATTTTATTTTTTATTATTTAATTTTGTTTTGAGATGGAGTCTAAGTCTGTCACCAGGGCTGGAGTGCAGTGGCACAATCTTGGCTCACTGCAACCTCCGCCTCCCAAGTTCAAGTGATTCTCCTGCCTCAGCCTCCTGAGTAGCTGGGATTATAGGCACCCGCCACTATGCTCAGCTAACTTTTTGTATTTTTAGTGGAAATAGAGTTTCTCCATGTTTGCCAGGCTGATCTCAAACTCCTGACCTCATGATTTGCCCACCTTGGCCTCCCAAAATGCTGGGATTACAGGCATGAGCCACCGGCCCGGGCTATTTTTATTTTTAAGTTCTGGGATACATGTGCAGATCCTATAGGTTTATTATATAGCTATATATGTGTCATGGTGGTTTGCTGCACCTATCAACCGGTCATCTAGGTGTTAAGCCCTGCATGCATTAGGAAAAGTCCCCTCTCTTTACCCATCTTTACTTTTAGTCTCGTTGTTCAGAAACAATCACATTTAATAATATATTTCTGTTCTTAATACTTTTGGTTGTCACATCATTTCCAAATAATATGCAAATTCCATTTTTAAAAATTATCAGATGTAGAATTTTTTCATGTCACCTCTATGTTTACGATATCACTATTTTTGTAATGATTACTTCTGGAATGTAAGACCACATACCAAAAGTTCCATACTTACATTGTCAATAACAGAAACATATAATTTTTCCCCATTTTACAGAATAAAAATAAAAGTACTGCTGCCCTTCTATTTCTTTGATCTCTCACATTTAAACCTCTATCAGTTAAGAAAAAAGTTTATATTGTCAATGGGGATCTATTTACATCTGCTAATGATAAAACTTAAATATTTTGTGATTTATCTTTAAATTTACAAAAGTTGTAAACCAATAAGCAACATCAAATAATTTTGATAGTGCAAATATTGTTTAATGCTTCATCAGGTAGTTTCTTATGACATTTTATATCTGATCCAATCTGCTAATCCACTCAAAAGAAAGATTTCCTAACATCAAGGTGAAATTGATTCTTTTAAAAATTAATTTTCCAACATTCAAAATCATGCTGTGATTTTTGCTTATGTCAGAAACATGTCTTACTTTGCAGGATTTTGAGTTTCTAGAAGCTTTTTCATTCATTCTACACCTTTACAACTCATAATCCTACATCTTTATCATATCCGCATTTTCTTTATCCTTGAAGTCTTCTTCCTCAGGTCACCACTGTTCTGGTCCAAAGTAACCTTTTTATATTCTAGGATTTCCCTCAAGCTGCTTATCTGGAAATTCTCTGTGTTGCTCCTCTGAAACATCCCTCTGTGAGGTTCCCTCAGAACCTTCACGGTTCTGCTGGTTCCTGGATCTATGTATTTCTCCTTTTGGGCTTTGCTCTTCATTTGACTTGCCTAATCTCTAACAGAATATCCTGAAGGAAAAAAAAAAAATTAACAAAACCAACTTTAGAGATAGATAATATTCCTGAAGTTTTTCATACCTGAACTATCTTTTTTCTGTAGTCACACTTGATTGGTAAGTTGGCTAGATAGAGAATGTAAAGTTGGAAACTATATTCTTAAAATCTGAAAGGTTACTATTCACTCTTCTTTCAGCATCCAGAGGTCTCGTAAAAGACTGATTTTTCTTCTTTGTAAGTGACTTCTTTGTAAGTCTTAGGATTTAAGACTCACAATGTTTTGGAGCTTTTTCCTACTAATCCTGAACAGTATTTTTCAGAAATATCAATTTTAAGACTTGTGTTCATTTCAACAGCATGCCATTTTATTTCATTATTTGTTTGATTACTTCTTCCTCTCCAGTTCTCCACTCAATTTGTCTGAACCCTATAACATTTAATGTTGGATTTTGTATATCATTTTTCTATGGCATTTATCTATAATCTGATTTATTTGTTTTATTTTAGTTGTTTATTTTGTTATTGTTAATTTTTATATTTAAAATTTTCAGATTTATTTTTGTTGTTGACAATGATATCCTTTACTTTTTCTCTTCCGGAATTGGTCTTTTTTCCTACTAAAATTAAACATTTTGATTAATATTTGAATTGGTCTGTTTTAGCACAGTTGTTTTCTCCTTCTTTGAATTCAGTCTACTCAAAATTCTTTAAGGACAATAATTAAAATTTATCTTTTGATTTATTTGCTCATGTGGTTAATATTTTCTAAATACCCTAAATCATCACAATAAACTGAAGTTTTATTTTTTTCTCTTTCTTTTTTAAAATATACCTTTCACTGTCATATTGCAGACTTGTCAAGTGTTCAGTAATGCCAATTTACCCAGAGATATTTCTAAATGAAACTCCACAAATTTTCCACAAACACATAAATAATCAGTTTGTCAACTAGATGTCTTTGCCTTTAGAAGAGCAGATGAGGAGCCGGCAATGACAGTGAAGGATGCATATATTGTAGAACACAAAACTTTGTTCTTTGGGCATCTGTGCCGGATCTTTTGTTTGTTCTTCCAACTCTATTCTAGACCCTACAGCTTCTATTTCTGTCTAAATTTGTTGCTAGTTTCTGTATACCCTTGTCTCCCTTTATTTCTTCAGGTTTCCAAGTGACCAAGTGATAATAGTTCCCTACTGTTGTTAGACCCAGATACTTCAGTATGCTTAAATGATTTCCATCTATCCTGTGTGTACCTTTGTAAATAGTACCTTCATTATGCTTTCTTCAATTACTCTGGTGGAATGTGCCACAGGTTTCAAAAGAGCTGCCATAGTTCTACTAAAATAGCTAAGTCAATTTTTGAAGGCAATAATCTTGCTTTTTGTTGTTGTTATTGTATCGTTTTTGGATTTGGGATTAAATATCTGACTACAAGCCATCCTACAATACAGATACTCATCTCATCCTCAATTTGCAACTTCACTTTGTTCCTCTTTTTGTCTATAACACATGCGTTCTTAAAGAATGGACCCTCTGAAGTTGTACAATCAGGTTTGCTCCATCTTGGCATCAGCACCTTCGGAAACTTTTTCTTACCTTGCTCCTACAATGACTTTTTGTAGTCTCAAGAGGAGAAGCCATAATTATTTTTTTTCTATTTTCATTATTGAACTAAAAATTTCTCTTCCTCCAGTTTGATTTAAATAGAAATGTAGAATCAATTCTATTTCTGAATTGATTCAAAAGTTAATTATTTAAAATTTTTACTTAATAAAATATATAAACACTTATGAGTTATGAATCTCCATAAAAATGTATTCTCTGAGAATTATTATTTCTAACTCTTCCTTTTAGTCCTAACCCAGTTACCTCTCATTAGAAACAATTTGTATTAGTTTCTCATTAATTATTACAGTGTTTCTTCTTGCAAACATAAACGAATATTTATTTTACACAAATACAAATATATGTATGGTTTTGCCTTTTCCATTTTTTTACTACAATATCTTTTAAATCACTTTCTATTGGTTTATAGGTTTTATTTGTTGTAATGTATATGTTATAGTTTCAATATTCTCTTATGTAGATATACCATACTGTACTCAACGTTTCACTTATTGGTGGCCAATTAGGTTGTTTACAATGTTTTGTTTTATAAAACAAACTAGAAATATGATTACTGAGTCAAATTACAAATTGTTATATATAGAAAGATAATCTTTTTAGATAATAAATTCATCTCTGCAGGAGTTTTATGATTTTAACTCTCACAAGTTCCTGAACAGAGTGTGTTGTCTAAATTTTGGATTTGTGACAATCTGATAAGTGAGAAATGATATTTTATAAAATTAATTTGAATTTCTCTTATGAGTGATCCTGAACATCTTTCATACTTTAAGGGTCGTGAGAATAACTATCAAGAGAAAAATAAGTAAGAAAGCAAATAATATATAAAATAAATTGTTAAAATTGCTGGTGATATTTAATCATGGAGAAGTTTTTATGATATATTGTTAAACAATAAAATCTTCAGAGTAAAAAATTTCTCAGCCTTTTTTTTAAATTTTTTTATTTTTAAATTTTTTTTCAGAGATGGAGTCTCGCTCTGTCGTCCATGCTGGAGTGCAGTGGCGTCATCTCGGCTCACTGCAAGCTCCGCCTCCCGGGTTCACGCCATTCTCCTGCCTCAGGCTCCCGGGTAGCTGGGACTACAGGCGTCCGCACCACGCCCGGATAATTTTTTGTATTTTTAGTAGAGACGGGGTTTCACCGTGTTAGCCAGGATTGTCTTGATTTCCTAACCTTCGTGATCCGCCCTCCTTGGACTCCCAAAGCACTGGGATTACAGACGTGAGCCACCGTCTCAGCCTTTTCTTGAGTGTCTTTTAAGAATGTGATGATCACTGTAGATCCTTCCCTAGAAATATGAAGATATAAGCAGAAATAATATTATTTGTCATGAATTTTTGTTTGATCTATTAAAATACATTTATAAATGTCTTCTGAATTTAAAAAGCCTATATTATAATGGTATTAAACATACATGTACATATCTGACATACATGTACACATACCTTTTCCTGTGTATGAATTCACAAACAATGAAAAGTTTAAACTAAAATGCTAACTATGATTATCTTTAAGATATTAGGGTCAAAGAGAATTTTCACATTCTACTTACATCTTTATATTTGCTGACAATGAACACCTATTTCTTTTTTAATAAGAAATATAAATTATATTTTGAGAGTAAAACAAAGATTGTAGGAGCTGATATCACTGACCTTAATTATTTTTCTAATCATGTTAACTTTTAAATAACCTGGATTATATTTCAGTGTCCTATTAATTATTTTAAAAATTATCTACTTTGCCTTTTTGGAAAACATGATCGTTAATGTTAACTAAACTTTAGTAAAACGTTTGTTTTATCATTAACCAGAAAAGGGCTAATGTTTATACTCTATACATTCTTGTTATTTTTTTCAAATTTGTTTCTGAGTAAACATTTAGATAGGTAAATCTTCTTCATCAATATTTCTTCAATGTTTTCTGTAAGTTTCTTGAGGACAGGGTCAACCAGTTTCTATTTGTTTCCTCAGAACTTACCTAAATACAACAAAAATGATTGATGTTCAATGAACATACTTACATTACTGAATTAATAAGTATTTAAGTGAAATAATTAGTACCATTAAAAACACATTAAATTGATTATTAAATAATTTCAACTTGTCTTACTAAGTATGAATCTCCAAAGATTGGAGAACTTTCAGATATAAGATTTTTTTAAAAGCTATCTCAATGAATACATGATATAAATGTATTTATTTATTAAAAAAATGTTTGATTAGTTTCCATAGTCTGATTCTGTACTAGAAACTGGATGTATATAATGAACAGAACAGACATAATCTATACCTTTTTCTAGACCTAAAACTATATGTAAAAGGCATATCATGAACAAATAAAAAAAGACTAATTACAAAATTATATTTGCAATAAAGGAAACTAATATTGTGAATTAAAGAAAATAAAAATTCAGATGTTTCAATTGAGGAGATTGTGAGGGATAGTAATTTTTGGATAGTAGGTTATACAACAATAGTTAACTTATACAGACATTATTTTATAAGTTCATCAAGATGGGTACATCTCTTTGGAGCCTGCTTATAGAATAAGTGAACAAAAATATACACATCTAGGAATGAAAACAAGACATAGCTAAACATACAGCAAGTTTTAAATTGTTTGTTATACTATACTGCAGCAATATAAGGACTATATATATATATATATATATATATATTTTTTTTTTTTTTTTTTGAGACGGAGTCTGGCTCTGTTGCCCAGGCTGGAGTGCAGTGGCCCTATCTCAGCTCACTGCAAGCTCCGCCTCCCGGGTTTACGCCATTCTCCTGCCTCAGCCTCCCGAGTAGCGGGGACTACAGGCACCCGCCACCTTGCCCAGCTAGTTTTTTGTATTTTTTAGTAGAGACAGGGTTTCACCATGTTAGCCAGGATGGTCTCGATCTCCTGACCTCGTGATCCACCCGTCTCGGCCTCCCAAAGTGCTGGGATTACAGGCTTGAGCCACTGCGCCCGGCCAGAACAATATATTTTTAAAATTAGATGTAATAATCTTCCAGGAAAATAAAAACTCATCAAAAAATACCCAATAGAGAGAACTTGAAAAATAGACAATAAAAATTATTATTTTTTAAGGATTGAAGATTTCTAGACTTCTACTAAAACGAGTACTAGGAACAGATGATTTTTCTAATTTCCCACTTAATTATAAAAAACAGTCCCAACATTAAACTTTTCTTGATCACAGGGAAGGATCAAAACCTCCTTCTTTCATGTTTTAAGGAAGCATGGCTATAATATTTTCAAGACAAGTATAAGAGAATAAAGGAAAAAAAAATAGGTTGGTTCAACGAATGTATATTGACATAATATTTACATAAAATATAATCTATATGATCTATCAATGAATATAAAGAATGATCCTTAATGAATGAAACATATTTATCCTAGAAATCCAAGATATCTTAGTACCTGGAAACAACAAAGTAATCTATTATGGTAAACATATTCATACACATAGTCATATAAACATTCCGTTTGGGTACGGGGGCTCATGCCTGTAATCCCAGAACTTTTAGGAGGCTGAGGCGGGCAGGTTACCTAAGATCAGGAGTTTGAGATCAGCCTGGCTAACATGGTGAAAACCTGTCTCTACTAAAAATATAAAAAAGTAGTTGGGCATGGAGGAGCATGCCTGTGGTCCCAGCTACTCCTGGCGGGGCTGTGGCAGGAGAGTCTCTCGAACTCAGGAGGCAGAAGTTGCAGGGAACTGAGATGACTCCATTGCACTCCAGCCTGGGCAACAGGGCGAGACTATGTCTCAAAGAAAAAAAAAATGTCAAGATTATTGATAAAATAAACCATTAATAATTCTTTATTCAATAATTCTTTATAGTAGGGAGAACTAAAAATGGTAATGGTAATGAATTATAAAATTAAAGTAAAAAAAATCTATAAAACATCTGGGAGAGTAGGATGATAATTACCAGGGTCAGAGATAGGGGATTGAAGAGATGTTAGTTAAAGGATACAGAAATTCAGTTAGGTAGAAAAAGCAAATTCAAACTGAATTATGTTGCACAATATGATGACTATAGTTATTAATATTGTATCATATTTAACAATCAAGAAAAGTAGATTTTAAGTTTTCTCACAAACACACACAAAAATAATAACAATACTCTATGTCACTCTGCACCAGCCTTAATGGATCCAGGGCCAGGTATTAGACAACCAGGTATTATGACCCCCCATGCTGGGGATCATAATTATTCAAATTAGCCAATTCATAGGGAGGCCTTGAAATCTACTTAACCCCACTGGGCTTGCCGTACATAAGCTGCCGCCAGGGTTCAACCCCCTTTGTGAATGAGTAGCAGTCTCCTCTCCTTCAGGAGCTGTAAGTAGCAAAGAGTTCTAGTTTTCATGTATCTCATGGTATATGTTGTGTCCCACCATTAAAAAGAGTCTTTACATCTTTTAAACCATTTGTCGATGTGAACAGGATGGCTTGGCCGTGACCACTGACTCTTGTATAGCTTGGTGGGGGACTGCTCTTGGCTTACTAATTGGGTCCAGGCCACCATGAGGGCAGCTGGGGACACTGGTGCCTGTTAGTGAACTTGTGCCCAAGCCTTGATGTTTGCTGCTGTGTCCACCTTGGTTGCCACATTTCTCCTTTACCAAGTATCCTTGACTTTGGAATATACGAAGTGAACAAAACCAGCTAACCTCCAGTGGCTAGATATTAACCCAGAAGAAGACAATACAAATGATTGTCCCCTTTAGCTGCACTTTCTCCAGACTCCACTCAGGTGTGTTTCCAGTCAAAGCCTGTGTTGGACAGATTCCATATTCCACGGGCCAGGTCAGGTCTTCAGAGTGGATGTTTCTTTTTTATTATGTGAGGGAGAACTCTAGCTTTTCCATGTGTTTTGAAAGACACATGTGGAAGGAGTTTTTTGTTTTGTTTTGTTTTGTTTTGTTCTGTTTTTTGTATTGCCCACAGTAACCAAGTGGCACCAGTGTCGGCGTACTCATTGCTCAGGTGGGTGTAGCACCCTGTCTTCTTATCTGCTAATACCTTGCTGAGATCACCTGCAAACTTCAATACTCTTTCCCAGACCCTGTTGGGAATGGTGGTTTGCACCATTGAAGGCCAGTATCCTAATGCTTAATCCCAAGGAGACAAGGGAATGAATACATCCTCCTTGAATACATGCCCTTCCTCCAGCGCCTATGGAAGTTATCGAATTGCTTAAATAATGCAACCACCCTGGCCCGTGTGCCTGGGATTTAGCAAGTGTTGTGGCATATCAAAACACTATGAAACTGAAAGTTCAGACAAGGGATCTCACTCAACTGTCCCAAGGAAAGGCTGCTATAGCTCTCTAAGTTCAAAGCTGATTTTTCAGGGGTAGATTGGGAATACTTGGGATGGGAGACAGCTGCTTACAAGGCAGGCCACAAGGGCTCAATGCCCCTTTTTCATTGTTATACAATGGAGACAAATTAAAAATTTTGGCTTTAGACTGACAGAAGCCCCAAAAGGGAGGTAGGGTGGGTGTTGGGAAAGTCCTCAGGGTGGGAAAAGGTGGGACTATAGCAGAGAGTGGGTTCAATATCCAACTTCTTGGTCCCAATGACCTTCTTTTGTGCCCCTGTATAACCCATAACCCATACCCCACAGTTAGAGAGGAAAATGCACAAGTAACCCTCCTGTGGCACAATGAAGGGGATAATTCTAATCCAACTTAAACCTGTTATTCTTAAAGCATACAACCACTGTCAGGGGGAAGTATCTAATCCCAATAATATTAATTTAAGACTATCTAGAAAAATATATATAGAAGTATGACCAGGGTGAAGAGAACAACGTTCTGATGCCTCCTTCAACCAAATATTTCCAGTGACCAAAAAAAAAAAAAAAAAAAAAAAAGAAAGTTTTATAAACACCTAGATGCAGATGCAAATAAAATAATAAATAAATAAATAAATAATGCACACATATTTATTTATATATTCTTGTTTCTAAATTAAAGTAAAGTTTTATAATTTGACCCAGTTAGAAATCTAAAATTTGTTAAAACGATTTATATAAATGGAAAGATTAAAAAGGTGCTGATTAGCTTTTCTGCTGTAATATAGGTCCTAAATTAACTTTAACATTTGCTAAATTGCACCAGGTAGTTAATCAATACTGAGGTTCTAATTATAGTTATACCTGAGATCACACTAAATTAAACATTAAACTCCCTAAAATCCTGGGATACTAATTAAATATAAAATAAAGAAACATATGTAAACCCTACTTTAACTATAACCTGTCTAAATTTTCTATAGTACCCATTGCCCTAAAATATCCTATACTGAGCATAGAAACACTAATACAATGGATAATAAATTAAAATTAAATTAAATATTGGACACTTACAAATGGGCATAACAAAATGAGACCTTGGAAATCCACAAGAAAAAAATGTTAATTTGGCCCAACATAAATTAACATAAAGCCTTCAAAAATCAAAACTTAACAAGACCTAAACTGAATAAATGTATGATTATCTCCAAATATTCTCTGTTTGATAGCCCAATGTTTTCTGTTCTGAAACCTAAAATTAAACAAATAATAAATTGAGCCTCATAGTGGCTTATTACAAACTTAATGTGATGGTCTCATCCATTAAGGGTTCCATAACCCAATACTAAGTATTATTAAAATTACTAGCTCAATCCTATCAATCACTTACAAATATTTTGTCATTATACATTTGGCTAATATGTTCTATGAGCCCCTATTTCAACAGCTGCTTAGCGAGTTTTTCTTCACCTCTGAATAGACATGATGTATCTTTAGTGGACTACCATATTGTAAGCCTTAATCTTTCTTACTTAATTTAAGCTTCCTTGGCGGATTCACACCTTCCATCAACTTTTAAGAGACCTCTCATTGCCATTTCCCATATTTAAAGTGGGGGTATATCTCTATATCTAACCTCCATGTATATACATAATCGTATATAAGGCATTTAAAAAATGTCTTATCCCATCTGTACAGATTTTTGATACTGTCACTAGCCTATATGGGCTAGAGGACAGACCCAGTGTGCATACTTTCCCAAGATCTATTACCCATAAATTGTCTCATAGTCCAGATACCTGCCCATCTGGTATGGAACCCATTTGAGTCTAAATTTCTATCACCCAGGCCACCTTCCTCAGTATTCAGGTTGTAAGGAGTAGATAATAAATCTATGCTCTTCCTGTGATCACCTCCAAAAACTCAAAATTAGTGTTTCAGTGCTATTCTAACTTTCAATGTGGACTACCAAAAAGAAGATTTTAAAACTCTATTCAATAAATTAAAAATCACATTCAGGTACTTAAAATAAATGATTCTATATTCAATAATAATAAACGAGACAACCTATCCTTGGTAATAATACATGCAAGAGAAAAAATCAACATCAGACAGAGGAAACATGTCAAGTGCAGTTGCATCCTATTCTGCTAAATGTTGGTCTTGTTATTATTGACTTGTGTGCTTTCACTGGTTTGCAATTCAGAGACACAAATCTCCAATAAGCCACTGTTTCAACTGAACTTGAGAAATGTTGAGGTGCCCATACCCTTGAGTTTGACTAATGATGCCCTGAAGCCATCACACTTTGTTGGCTTGCCCATCACCGTGTATGAGTATAGAAGAGTGTGGATTAAATGTGGCACTAGAGATATCATTGATAAATGTGACAAGACAAACATCTCTGGGCTTTTAAGGCATAAATAAAATTGCAGTGGGTTGAGTAATAAATGAACATAGTATAAAAAGTCAGCATGTCAGTTTACTCTTTTGAGAATCTTCTTAAGAGAAGGAAATCAGTAAAGTTTTGGAGGATAATTTGAGCTTCAAAAAAGGTTTTCTTAGACAATATTCTATTTAATATAGATATTGTTAGAAATTACTTCATAAATTGTGAGAACTGATTATGTGGGAAAAATCAGGACTAATAGAGGAGCAAGGTCCTTTGGAAAGAGGGAGGGATGACTTCTGGAATGATGATCACCTATGTGGGAATGGCTTTTGAGAAGAAGGTAATTGTGTTTATTCTAAGAGAAGGGAGAACAAGAAGTATATGCGGATGCATGTGTGTAATTAGATTTGACAGTAGGAAAATAAGGAATTTTAATTTACCAACAACAAATAGTAAAATAAATAATTTGCTGGATGTGGTGTGCAGATGGAATTTGGGAAAAAAGAGATAGTAGATAGGGAGAAGCTTAGAAAGCGAAGAAAACACATAAAAATGTTCAAAAACTGCAAGCGTTGTGGAAATTTTTGATATTTTCAATTCTAAATGGAAATGTCACCCAAAATCTATATTATACCCATACAATAATTTAATACAATAGTATAGTGGGATGGAGTGGGAAATGCTTTCAGTGTTAATTACTGCTTATTATTGAAGGAGGCATGTTGTATCTGTATGTGATAAAATTTAAACTTTCATTTTTCACATGCTATAAATGTGGAATCAAAAAGTTAAGAAATATAAATGGGAAGGTTGAATTGTTTTAGGTTGTCAAAGTGTTTAATGTTAAGAAATGTATGTACCATATGTACAACTTAAGTTTTTGAAGTTTGAGTAAAAAAAATTTTAACTATAATAAAATGACATTTTTCCTTTATACATACAGGCAAAAGCTAAAATCTTCAAGTCACTTCCATTGTGAAGATTACTCTGTGCAATTCTTTACTTTAGAAAGTTGAATCTTTGAACATGCAGATTTCATTTGCATTAAAATACCTTTATCTGCATTGCTATTTTTGCCAGTCTAACAGTCAAAAGTGCTTCACAGGGAATGGCTATCTTTTTTTTAATGACAATTTAAGTGCATATGCTTTATTTAATTTAATATAATTACATCCCTTATGCCTCAAATCCCATACTATATTTTATGGCAATAAGGGAGCAATTTATAAAAATACAATTATGCCAGTTGATATACAAATAATTTTATAGGAATTTAGTTTATTGTCAACTGGTACAAAATTTATGGAAAGTTAGGTTTCACTCAAATTTAAATAACACAAAATCATGCATTAGACTGCTTACTAGTAGAAAGTACTTAGCTCACTATAAAGGACTTTGCAAAGCATATTGGCAGCAGTTTGGAATTCATACAGGATTATGCAGCTTGAGAGCATACAAATGTGAATTCATTATGGAGCTGACATGCAATTTATTGAGTTAACAAAAATCATTATTGCATAGAAAATATGTGAAAAACATGGATTAATGGAGACATTTATTCTGCAAAGAGATTTTAAATACTTATGACCCAAAAGGTGAAAACTTTTTTGGAAATATTAATGTAAAGATGATGTGATCCTTTTGATGATCTATTTTAAAACTTTTGTGACTTGAAAATTGGTCATATTTCTTTCAGTATGCAAGCTATTATTCAAATATTTTTTGAGCACCTACTATATGCCAGTCACTATAGGCACTGGGGATACAATGGTAAACAAAACAGACAAATTATCTTTCCTCATGGACCTTCTAATGTCATGTGTCACTCAGAAAAATGAACCAACAAATGCATCTCTCAAGTGATGACAAGCATGATAGGAAGATTGAAGCAGCTACAGGGAATAGAGAGGGACATAGGAGCACATCAATCAAGTGCTTAACATTGTGCCAATGAAATTGCATAGAGCTGCAAACTAATGGCAGCATATCAAGGTTTGCTTTTCTTTGAAACTACTCCATTGCCCCATTAACTGAATGGCTGAGTAGTGAAAAGGAAGTACACCAAAGAAGGAAAATAAATCACCCAACCAGCCTATTGCAATTAAACAATCAATGTTCAAAAATTATTTAATTTGTTCTCTACAGGTAACTTTTTTCCATGACCCTGATACTCTCAATAACTATTATGATTTTTATATTTAAAGAAGTAAAACTACATGTTTTGTGCCTAGGTTAGTTCATGATAGAAGGAACCTTTCTTTTGGTCTCAATGTGACATGCAAAAATGTATAATATTGAAAGCAGTTTTATGGCAATTTTGCTATTCAATGCAGCCCTATGTTTTTAAAATATGACGCTTTAACACAAAAATCTTTCCATTGTTTCAGTTGGGCAAATTAAATTTGATAACCTCACATACATTTAGGAAAAAAAGTTAGGCTTGAAATCAGCTAAATTTATGTTAAAGTGATACGATTTGTAAGAAATTGTCACAAACTAATTTGTCAAACAATGACTTTTTTATATATTTCAAAACACAAATATATTATTTATGAATAGGAATGGATGGATAGATAGATAGATAGATAGATACATACATACATACATTCATACAGAGGAGAAAAAGATATAGAAAGGTAGTAAGAAAGATAAAAGGAAAGAAGGAAGGCAGAAAGGGAGAAAGAGAGAAGGAAGGAAGGAAAGAAGGAGAAAGGAAGAAAGGAAGAAAGAAAGAGAGGGAGGGAGGGAGGGAAGGAAGGAAGGTGAAAGAGAGAAGGAAGGAAGGAAAGAAAAGAGGGAAATTACTCAAATATACCTATTTGTTAAAGTTGAAACAGGCAATGATTATGCATTTAATTCCTAGCTGATAACATATTTTATTTGCCTTTTTAATTTGCTTCTTATTTTAGTGAATATAAAGTCAGTTTTAAGGCAATACTTCTTTGTTTTGTATTGACAATTGACAATTGGCAAAAATTAATTGCCAATTATTTGTTATGCATTGAAATATTTTATATAAAACAGACTAATAATTTTGGGTCCCCCCCCCCCCGCCTTCAATCTATCCACCAAGTGATCATTGGAAATATAATGCACAAGTGAAAGTCATTCTACTGGTAAGTTTGGAAAGGGGAAAGCGAGGATATTTGGATAAACAGAGGGTCCAAGAGTATTGTGATTTGAGGAAGATTTGTCATGAGTCTAGAAGACAGTATGTAATTGACCAAAATACATTTTATATCATTTAAATAGAGATTCTTTGAGCAGATAAACAACAAAAACATTCCAAGGAAGCGAGGTATAAGAAACGTCAAGGGCCACCATGAAAAATATAATAAGCATATACTCATTTATGTGTTGGCAAAATGCAGTTTCAAACTGAAACTGAAAAAGTACACATGGAAATAAGTAAATGAGACAGAAAATCACCATGGATCAATCTGCAGTATGAAAAAAAATGTAAATGTAAAAGCACTAAGTTAAACCTTTCTGGTAAACAAGTTAACCAGCAATTGGTAAATTATGGAGTTATATCAAAGTACTTGTTTTACCTTCTGCATGTGAGTATGTTTTGAAAGCATATGGTGAATAAAGGATTCTGGAGGAAATTTAAGAGGAAAAAAGGCCCCATCAACTGTTATAGTTATGAAACAAAATGTTTAACAGTAATGAATACTCCTGCTCCTAATCTTTTGGAGGCACTTTACTAATTTCTTAATAAAGCATATATTCAGCTATTCATAATAATGCCTCAAAATCTGGTATAAAATGTTTAAATTTCTGTTGATCTTTTATGTTTTACCACAATTCTAGAACTTATTGTTTCAGATTCAGGACTGCTTTTGCAGCTAGGCAAGTGCTCTTTGCCTCTATGTCAGTAGATACTCCAAACTTAACTTGGCTCCATAGAAGAAAGGAACAAAGAGAGAATCTGAGTAGAGACTTTAGTAAAATAGGTTCTCTGTACACAAGTAGAGTATAAATATACAGGAGAATACAAGAAACATAAAAGAAATGTCAAACCAGATAGAACAACTTTTTGATGTAGGTGTTACATATCAAATTTTTGTTGGGAAACATGTTGATGAAATATCTCTGAATCCTCAAGAAAAATACATCTCTTCACTCAGACATTTATTAATAAAAGTTCCTTTGATATTACTGGATATACTCAACAAGCCTTCTATAGTATGACAAACTGCTGGTTTTATAACTTCACTTGAAAATAAATATAAGCACATAAATATTTTTTGGATTTCTTCAAAAGTGTAATTCCTATATAATATCTGAGTCTTTGCGAGATATATTGCATGGAATATTTATTCCACGTTGCTATGTTTAGAAGAAAATATATCATTCCTTCCTTAACCAGATTAGATCAATATAGTCATCCATTTGCACTTCCTCAATATTTTACTGCCCTCGGGGTTTATCATATTTTCCTGAGAGACAATAAAGACCGAAAACAAAGCAATTTAAGTAAACATTCTACTCTGCACCTGACTGGTTTTCCCTTTATTCACGCTGGCTGGATTTACTTTAAATTACTAAATAACATTTCTAGTAGCCCTTTATTGCTACAATTAACACCATTAGCTTCCCCTAGTTTACTTCTCATACTACTAGACAATTGCTTTATACTTTTCCTTCTCTCCTTAAACTTTTAGCACCTCCATCCTCGTTCTTTCCTAATAAATCTCCTTTCATTTTACAGAGAAAACAGAAGCTATCAGAAGAGAACTTCTGACCACTTTTCTGAAAGGCCCGCAACTCCCCAGTATGCTGGAAGTATAATAATTACCTAGTTGTGTTGATGGCACAGAAGTCTATATACATATGAGTCCTTCACTCCAAGGCCTTCTCTTATTTCTTCTCCCATTACTTTCCTTCTCCTTTATCCAGGAGTTCCTTGATGTTTCATGAAAACAACAGGAATTTGACTATGCAGATATCTGTGAGTTTTGTTTGGAAAATATCCAGGTGTCTCCATGGTCAAATGTCCCCTTTTCAGTGAGGACATCCATAGACTTGTTTCAAATATGTATACTTAATTCCTACTAATGTATACTAATTAATTACTATAGTACAAATTATATAGTAATTTAGTTAATTTTTTAATAATCTGCCTTTTCAATTAAAGGACGAACTACTAAAACTACAACATGATGACATGATGACTGAAACATAGAGAGTATTAAGTTATTTTTTGATGAATCAATCACATCTACTTTACATCTATCAATTAATAACTCAGTGAGTCTTTCCTCTGTTTGCGCATATGTGTGTGTATATATATATATACACACACACACATATATAATGTACTAAGAAAGCTTTTAAGATATTTCCTCAGTTTTCATTTGTGTTCTTTATATTTACTTTCCTATGTTAAGTAATTTTTCATTAATAAGAGTTTATTAATACAGAAAATCACTTCATATATGTATTTATTAGTGTGCAGTCTAAATATAAAATTAGAATCATTCATAATGCCATGTCTATGTGTAATATATAGCATATTATATATCCATATTCATATAGACATATATGTACATGTGAGACATATATATGTATATGTGAGATTTTACCTTCATGTATATAAGCAGTTATATTAGTGGGAAAAGCTAAAAATGAACTGTGTATAAAATATACAAAATAAGTTTGTGGTTTTCATTAAAACCATATGTTAATTTCTGGAGGTAATATATGTTTTGAAACATGAGAAAATTTCCCACTAAATCACCAAGGGATGACAATAATGTGAACAAGTATTCTACTGTCCTTCTTTTTTTTTAAATCTTCACTCTACACCCCTTCTGCACATGTGTATAGCTTCCTGCACTTTGTCTCCCATGCTTATAGAGAGCAGTAAGCATGTGAGGCACTACACGGTCCCTTTTATATCATAGAGATGGTTAGAGGAATATGAGGATTTGGGAGGTGGGCCTCTGGCCAGGGCGATGGCTATACCTCAAGTCTTCATTTGCTCTATGTGTGAGTTAATTGTTGGATCCCAGAGGTTCAGAGCCTGCAAGGGAGCATCTGAGTGGCCGAAAGATATTTATGTCTCTCAGCCTCCCACTCAGAAACCTGCAAACTTCCTGGAAAGCAGGCGTCTAGTGAAAACTTCAAAATTTTGCTATAGGCGTATAAAGTTTCCTTGTTGAATTTTTTTCCTGAGACTGAAAAATTGTAATGTTCAATGGAGTGCTGAGGTCAAATTTTGAAGTATTAACATTTCTTCAGAGTATGAAGCAATTCTTCAATTCAGTTCAAAACATATATCCAAATATGCCTCCTTTATCTATGATGGCTTAAACTCCACCAAAGCAGACTGTGATGTCATTTGTTTACAATTGGAATTATTAAATAAACAAAAGGTTTGCTATCACAGGGAATTGTGTGTGTGTGTGTGTGTTTTAATCTAGTTAGATATTTAGAAAATACCAGTGGTATTCTCTAAAGTAGAAAAATCTACTTAAATACATTTTTACACTCGTGAAAAGAAGTGGGATTTCCTTAAGGATGTCACTGCCTATGCAAATTGGCAAAAATAATCTTACATCCAATTTGCTAGTACAATTATAAATCTTTTAGGGTATTCTAAGAGAAAGAATTGTCTCCACTTTCAAATAAACATCTAGTCATAGTTTTTAAAAGGAAAAACAAAAGCGGTCTTTCAAACCTTGAATAATGGATTAATTTCATATCAGCTTACATAGGTAAATCATCTCAAAACTGCTAAAAATTTGTAGTATTTTAGGCTTTCTTTAAATACATTTTACTTTACTGCAGTTGTTTGGGGTATACTTAGAGCACAAACATTATCTCAGCTTTCAGAATCTGCTACCCATCAAAATCCTACACAAGGATTTTGGTTGCCTGTGATGGTGCTGGAACTTACTTCATCTCATATTCTACATTAATGTTCTATTTATTGGTTTCCAGCCACTGAAAATGAAACAAAAATCATTATATGAATCAACAAATACATGTTAAACTAAGTTAATAAAGATATATGCTACGAAAATAATAATAAAAAATAATCTATTTAGATAAAAAGTTGGAACTGTTATTATAAAAGGAAAACATTGAAGTTAGAACAGAGATGTATCTATCCCAATCACTGTAATGGTGGCAGGAGACAGACAGATTCCTAGGCAGACAGGGATGGGTTCCTGGTGAAACCTGACCTTCAAGCCAAAGACAGTTTAAAGGCTGAAAACTGAACTGTCAGTTCCGGATAGAGTCCATGACCAGAGTGCGAACTTCCATCCCCATCTTACCCACTTTCTTTTTCAATTGGTTCCTTCAGAATGATGCTTTCTAACCAGTTGAATGGTGCTTTTTCCAAGAGCACCCATGGAGCAATCAGCACACACTCCCCCATTCTAAGCTCATAGAAACCCTGGACTCAGCCTCACAGATGGCTACCCACTTTCAGGGTCCCCTCTTGCAGCTGAGAGCTGTTTTTCTGTCGCTCAATAAAATTCTTTTCTCTCTCACTCACTCTCCAGTGTCCGCATATATTATTCCTCTTGGTTGTAGGATGAGAACCCAGAACTTGCCGAGCTGCAGGGTGTGAGAGTAAAAAGAGCTGTAATCCTTTCTCATTCTCACTGAAGTGCAGGAGCGAAAAAGCCACTGGACGCCACTCCCTCCCACTCACCAAACTACTGGAGCTGCAGAAACTGTGCATAAGAATGTCTCCCACAGCCTAAAATGGAAAGGATGATTACTTTGGACTGCCCTTGACTACCTGGCTATGGAACAGAAATGAGCAGCTTATACGTAGTAGGACTGTCAACACCGACAACACACTTGTGTGAAGGGTGTAAAAGGGTCACTAACCGGACAAGGTCTCTTCAACTAATGATGTGATCGAGCTAGTAATTTCCTCTGGGTGCATAGGACACAAGTGTTGGCTCCCAAATGTGTGAACGGTATGGTAATTTCTTAAAAATGGTACCTGTTAGGGCACTATGACTCTCCAAAGACAGAAGGACTCCTTTCAGGGTGACAGACTGGTTTCCCCAGTGCTGAGAAGAGAAATCCTCATCTCAGTTCCTCATTGACACTGGGGCATGAAGTCACTGGAAACAGAATTATCCCCTAGCCAGCATTTGGAACAACCACCAGGTGAACTCAGCTCTAACTCTGTATGCTGTTCTTTGTGTCTTTTACAAACATATTCATACTCTGCCTATATTCTTCAGACCTTTCTATGTCCTCCAACTATGGATGTTATCTGCATCTATATCTAAGGTCTTCTCCTGTCTCTGCCTCCACCCCAATCCAGGATCCCTGTAAAACCACTCTGCTTCCCACATAGCAAAGCTTTTGTTTGTTTGTTTGTTTTTTTGTTTTTGTTTTGAGACGGAGTCTTGCTCTGTTGCCCGGGCTGGAGTGCAGTGGCCAGATCTCAGCTCACTGCAAGCTCCGCCTCCCGGGTTTACGCCATTCTCCTGCCTCAGCCTTCCGGGTAGCTGGGACTGCAGACGCCAGCCACCTCGCCCGGCTAGATTTGTATTTTTTAGTAGAGACCAGGTTTCACCGTGTTAGCCAGGATGGTCTCGATCTCCTGACCTCGTGATCCGCCCGTCTCAGCCTCCCAAAGTGCTGGGATTACAGGCTTGAGCCACCGCGCCCAGCCAGCAAAGCTTTTAATACCTGAAAGTCAACTTCCCAGAAGTAGCCTTTAACCAATAAGTATAAATACCCTAGCTCCCTTACTTCTCTTGGAAAGATATTTCTGAAATGTTTTACATGAAGTTTCAGAGTCCACTGTGAGAGTAGTCTGTTTTCCTGTTGTTTTAGCTGGCTTAAAAGTTTGATCTTCACTGGTCACTGGTTGCTTTCCCTTCCCTGTATCACTCCCCCTTCCTTGATGATAATCCCTGTACATCCCAAATAATCTGCTTTACTAAAATCCTTATCTCTGGTCAACTCATGGACAAAGCAATTTAATATACTCTTACCACATTCTGAGGAGTTATTTTATCTTAAACACTATATTGGCTCATTTACTGAGTTTCTCAGATGACTCAATTTTTGTTTCTAAATTGGCAGGAAGTAGGTCTTACTTCTGTGCTTGGGTGTTTGTCATTGAATTAGCTCACTGTCTCTCCTGGAGAATCTACCTCCACATTCACAAATAAATAGCTTAGCTATTGTTAAGAGCAAGCATAACGCCACTAAGAAAAGGATCCTTGTAACTGGTTCCCTTACCACACGGAGGCAAAAAAAAAAAAAAAAAAAAGAACAAAACAAAACAAAGAAACACCTCTATGTTTTCATTAATATTTCATTCTATATTTATTGAGTGCCTATTGTGTCATAAACATTGTAATAAGGTAAGGACTACTACTATTTCCTTCTGACTAGTAGAAAGAAAAAAAAGTCTCATCTGATGAAATTTGTACTCTTGGGGTACTAAAGACATAATCATGTGAGAAATGATTGAATCATTACAAGAGATTTGTAAGTACTCTGGGAAAAAAGAAGAGGACGATACAATAGAATGTCTAAAGTTTGCATTATTCCAGAGAAAGCCTTGCTGAGGATGGAACAACGGTCCTGACACCTGAAAAGAGAGGGAGCCAGGCATGCAACAGTGTAGGCAATGATATTGCAGGCAGAACGAAGAGCAAGTTCAAGGCCCGGTATGTAAAGAAGACTGGAATACTTGGGAGACAAGAAAAAGGCCAAGATGGCTGCAGAGTAATGAGCAAAGAGAAGAAGGGTTCAAGGTAAACTTGAAAAGTTAGATGTAAATTGAGTTATATAGATCCTTGTACCCTCAGGAAAATGTTCAGATGTTATTCTGAGTTAATTAGTGACAGTGGAAGATTTTAGGCAAGGAAGACACATAGCCTGAATTATTTTTTAAATGGTTACTTTAGTTTCCATATAGAAAATATTTGAAGTAGAGAATAGAAAGACAACTTTAGAAGCTATGCAGAATATTAAGCATGTTAAGGCTTTCTTAACCTTTCAGGCTGCTATAACAAGTACATAGACTGAGTGACTTTGAAACAAGAGAAATTTATTCTCACAGTTCTAGAGGCTGGGAAATCCAGGATCACAGTGCCTGCAGATTAGGTGCTTCTTTCCTCATAAACAGCTGTCTTCTGACTCTAACTTCAAATGTTGGAATGGCTTAGGACTCTCTCTGGGGCCTCTTTTATAAGGGCACTAGTTCAATTCATAAGGGCTCTGCCCTCCATGACCTAATCATCTCCCAAAGGCCTCGCCTCCTAATACCATCACCTGGGACTTTAGGATTTTAACATGTGAATTCTGGGGGGACACAAATATTAAGAACATGGCAGTGAACTAAGGAGGTTTTGGTGAACACGAAGAGAAGTAGAGCAATATGGGATATGTTGTAGATGTGTATTCAGTGGGACTTCCTGACCCACTTCTTGATTTATTCCTTTTGTTGGCTATACTCTGAAGACTTATGCAATAAACACTAATGGAAGGCAGGTAAGTGTGATGTCATGAGCATGGGGAATGTCCCTGCACCATGCAGAGCTCCTCTATCATGCTGACTCTACTGCTTATTTCTAATTTCAGTATCACTAGTTGCGCCTGGTCTTTCTTCAGTGCACCATGCCTATCCCACAGGGTCAAAACTGAATATAAGAACAAACAGGCAAAGAAAATGAAAAGTGCCATTTTTAGAGTGAGTGTTCTTTTTAGAGACTTACAGCTTGTGTTCAAAATAAGAGGGCAATTTAAAAAATGTATACAAGTATAATATTTTTCTATAGAGCTTCCACTTCTGAAATGAATAAATCACTGTTAAATGTAGAAAATAGATGGTTTATTTTACTTTCTTGTTTTACATAAAAGAAAGTCAATATTTGAATGTATCTGTTGCATTGGAATAATATAAATAATAGAGGCTATTTTTCTTTTACTTTAAAATATGGGTCATGGCCGGGCGCGGTGGCTCAAGCCTGTAATCCCAGCACTTTGGGAGGCCGAGGCGGGTGGATCACGAGGTCAGGAGATCGAGACCATCCTGGCTAACATGGTGAAACCCCGTCTCTACTAAAAATACAAAAAACTAGCCGGGCGAGGTGGCGGGCGCCTGTAGTCCCAGCTACTCGGAGACTGAGGCGGGAGAATGGCGTGAACCCGGGAGGCGGAGCTTGCAGTGAGCCGAGATCGCGCCACCGCACTCCAGCCTGGGCGACACAGCGAGACTCCGTCTCAAAAAAAATAAATAAATAAAATAAAATAAAATAAAATAAAATAAAATAAAATAAAATAAAATATGGGTCATAAAATAATTTTTGTGCTATCTTTTGAACAGTGGCCAAAGTTTCATCTTACAAGGGGAGAAACTATTTTATAAAATTTCACTGACTTATTTTACATCCAGCACAAACCACTATTTCCAAAAATTCTTGTTCAGGTTCTACAACTTGCAAGAAATTAAACAAGAGGAGAGAAAAGCAAAGATGGCCACATTTAGTGAGGTCTAACTTGCATATTCATTGCAGACAATATATTACCATATTCTCTATAAAGAAAGAATATTGGTGGAGATAAGGAATGTGATTTTGAATACATCATATTATAATTTTTCAAATGGATTGCTTAGGAAAGTTCTCATTCTTTCAGATCAAATCAGAAACCAGAATTTAAATTATTAGCTCAATTATAAATGAATACATTGGTGCATGAAAATAATAAATGCAAACTTATGCTTACTTATTTGTTTTTCATTTTCTGGAGAAATTTACAGCATCCAATACTGATTCTTTAATTTTGTCTTCACACTTATGTGAATTACCTCTTAATGTTTACTGCTCTATAAAGAAAGAGTATCTGCCATTATTTCTAGAATACTGCAATGATCTAATCATTTAACACAATAGAATTTGAAATTGCATTTTAAACACACATAATGGAATCCATAACAGATCATGCATGTTTTATGAGACATAATGATGCAGTCAGAAAATGTAAATCAAAGTAATTTTTCCCCCTAACTTTTCTAAAATTATCAGGCATTAGGCATGACTTAAAACCGTCTTATGACCTGTGTGTTTCTTGTAGTGAAAACCACAATAAATGCCTCTCCCCTCTCTTCCTTATGCTCGAAATTCCATTGTTAAGATTTTACTTTTTCTGTTTTAAACAATGGTAGCTTTTGTGGTTTCTGGTCTTATACTTGTTTTCTAAGTTTATGATCAGGTTTTAATAAAGGGCAAGAGAAAGAACTGACATTCTTGGAGATAAAGTTGACAACAGCAGTGTAGGAGTATAAGAGATGAAAAACAGATCTTCAAATCTTTTGACTCTTTTATTTAAGATTATAACCTCTTTGCTGAGGAAATTCTTTCTTCCTCCACCTCAGGCAGTATTGGCATGTGCCTATATATTATATATGTTTTTTTTTTTTTTTTTCCTAATTTTGTGTCAATGGTAAAGCATGTTTTTAACTGCTTTTGTATTTTTATAGACATATTTTTTTCAGACATAAGCCTGTTTAGTTGGTCTTTTAAGATTTAATTTTGCAATACTTTCATTGAGTTATTTCACTGAAAATATTACAAATATTTGCCATTCAAACCCAAGAATATGCAATAGTACCTTTTACTTCTTATTTGTTAATAATATTTTCTGTTCCTCTGTAGGTGTATCGGTAATTTTGTTTGTTGAAATCTAATTTGATCATTAGAACTTTAAGTAACAGTGAGCTAATGATTGTTCCTGTACACTCCAGCCTAAGTGACAGAGCAAGACCAAGTCTCTAAAAAACACAGAACTGAAGTAATTACCAAACCTAAAACAAGTAAGAGATTGCACATTAAGGGACTGTTTCTTAAAAAGATCTAGACAAATATCAGAAATTTACCCTACTGACAATTGGGAATGGGTGGTGGGGGGGAGCAAAAGAACAATAAGATGTAATTTCAACCAGATGGAATAAATGGTAACTGATTGCCTCTCCCACTGTAGTTGTTTTTGTCTGCTCAGGTTGACATAACAAAGTGCATGATTGGGTGGCTTATTCAATCAAATATTATTTTTTTATAGTTCTGAAGGGTAGAAGTTGAAATCAAGGTGTCAGACAGGTTGCTTTCTGAGGAGGCCTCTCTCCTTGCCTTGCCAATGGTCACCTTCTTGCATTGTCCTCACATGTGTGTGCACACAGTAAGTGAGGGGAGAAAAAGAGCCCTGTTTACTCTTCTTTTTATAAAAACACTAGTCTACTCTATGACCTTATTTAACCTTAATTACCTCCTTAAAAACCATGTTTCAAAGATAGTTATATTGGGGGTCAGGGCTTTAGTCTATGAGTTTAGGGGTGGGGGACAATTCAGTCTATAACAGTCTATAATAGTAATCATTAGAATATTGGACTTTTCATACATTCCAGAATATATATAACAATTGTATTTCACACATTGACAATAGACAAAGAAAACTGAGAGAATTCACTGTCTTGACAATAGACTTACACTATAAGAAAATATTTTTTAAAATGCTGCAGTTTAATGAAATATAATTTTATATGAATTTTAAAAAATGAATAGCACTAAAACTTGCAAATGTTGTAATAAATAAAAGAAAATTTAATAAACCAAAATGATTACATATTATAGGATTTCTAGAATACATAAAATTCAAAAATATTACAGAAATTGCTGAAAGAAAAGGAGAAGAAAAATGAAAGTATTGTTTTAAGTTTCTTAAAGTATCTGTGAAGCAACATAATTTTTGAAAATAGATTAAAACATATTTTAAAATATTTTTAAATGCCAACACTCAGAAAATAAAATAGAGTTATAAGATGAGAAAAGAGGAAAAATAGAGGAATAAAAGTAAATTAAAAATACTGAAAATGATTGGCAAGATGATAGACTTAAACATACCATATAAATAATTACATTAAGTCTAAATGGATTAAACACTCACATTAAAATGCAGATATTTTTAGATTGAATTCAAAAACAACAACTCTTATTTATTTTTCTTTCTCTAAGAGACATACTTTAAATGTAAAGACACAGCTAATAGAAAAATGTCTATCATGAAAACAAAACAGTAACCATAAGAGATCTGTTGTGGCCATTATTATCAGATGAAGTAATACAAAAGTATTACAGGAAATAAAGAGGGAAATTTCCTAATGATAAAAATTTAATGTATCCAGAGGTAAAAATAGTCTAAATAATAACAGCTTCAAACTACATGCAGCAACGACTAACAGATATTTAGATACTAAAGGCAGAAACAGATGAATCAATCATACGTGAATATTTTTCCAGCCTTCTCACAATAACAAATGTATAAATGTTAACAACCATACCAACTACCCTGACGTAATTGATATTTATTGAACATCCTAAAATTACAGAAAACACATTCTTTTCCAAGTGCACATGAAACATTAACCAAGATCATAAGCTAGAATATAAATACAGATAGGAGTTTATTTCAAGAACTAAAACAACAGAAAGATAAAATATCCCCAAATGTTCAGAAATTTTTTTAAATACACACACATGGGGTACAGATCTCATGACTGTAATCACAGCACTTTGGGAGGCCAAGACAGGCAGATAACCTTGAGCTCAGGAATTCAAGATGAGCCTGGACAACATGGTGAACACTTGTCTCTACAAAGAAAAACACAAATAATTAGTGGGGCATGGTGGCCCTTGCCTGTGGTCCTAGCTACTCAGGAGGATAAGGGTGGAGGATCACTTGAGCCCGGGAAGCAGAAGTTGCAGAAAGCCCAGATTATGCCACTGTACTCCAGCCTGGGTGACAGAATGAGACTCTGTCTCAAACACACACACACACACACACACACACTTCTAAGTGGCCAATGGATTCAAGAAATAAGTCATAAAAAATTCTATATTTTAAAGAAAATATTTTTAACTGAATGATAATGAAAACATAAAAATTTGTGAGACACAAATAAAATAACACATAGATGGAATTCTATAACTTTAAATTATTACATGAAAATAAAAACATTTAATCTCAATTATATAGGTTCTACCTTAAGAAGCCAGAAAAAGAAAAAACAAAGTTTAAGCACAAAGTTCTCGAAGGGAGAAAGCAATAATAATAATATATCATGATACTAATTATAATAACAATACCAGAAATGTATGAAATAGAAAAATCACAATAAATTAAATCAGTTCTTTTATGAGATCAATCAAATTGGTGAACTTTTAGATATACTGATCTGATCAAAGGAAAAATATGGTTACAGAGATACAAATTTGGCATTCTGATTTTTTATTTTTATTTTTTTTTTCCTGCCTTACCTGGTCTGGCACTAATGATTTAATTCAGAATTGCACTAATACTGTGTACATGGCAGGACTCAGGTGTTTTCTTTCTTGCAAATTGGATTAAATTAGGCAAAGTATATTTCTAGTCTCAAAACTATCTGTTAAGGACCTGCCTGATCTATTCCACGTAGTTTAGAGCTGGCAAGTCCTGTTATTTGTCAGGCCCTCAAAAGCCATGCGCATGAAGTTGAAACAGGAAATTTTCTCTGACCCCTCTGTGGGACTCTCAAAGGTGGTGACTCATTTCCTCAGACCGCAGATTTCAACCTGTCCAAGGGATGGGAGCATGCAGGTAAGTGGGTGCAGGGGCCAGGATGAGTGCATCTGGGCATCAGCAGGAGCAGAACTCGGTGCAGCCCCACAGCACCATCTAGGAGGGTACTGGCAACTACCAGATCCCCAGAGGGTGTGTGTTACCGTGTGCTCTTTTAGCTTTGACATCCGTAGACAGCTTAGGTGTTTAAAAGTTCAGTGTGACAGCCTTCTGTATCTTGACCTCTTGTTCAGTGTCCAGGAAGAATCAGGTCATATGAGTAAACTGAAGGTGGTAATTGTAGGGGATTTTATTGCCAGTGAAAGTGACGCTCAGCGAGATGGAGAGCTGGAAAAGGGATGAAGTGGGATGCTGGTCTTCCCCTAGAGTTCGGTCATTCCTGGCTGAACTCTTTTCTGAGGTCCCACCGTGAAGCCATCCCTCTGAAGTCAAGCTGCTTCTTTTCTCTCCTTCGCTACCTCTCAATTCCTAGTGGAGCCTGGGGTTTTTACAGGTACAGAATTAGGGGTGGGCATGTACCAATGCTAGTGTGGTTTCGGAAAAGGCAACATTCGAGCAGGAAAACAAGGATGTAAAATTCCCTTGGACTGCAGGTCCAGGCTTGAGGGTGGGGCCCTTGCCAGAGATCAGCCTCTTTTACTCAGTGTTTTTCTGCCTCCTGTCCATATCAGAGTCAGGGGAACCTCAGTTCCCTGCTTGTTAAAGCACCTAAAGCCACTTGGCCCAGCACATTTCCTTCATATGTATTTTACTGTCACATTTGTTTCTTAAGTTTTCTCAAGTTTCCTGAGTCAGTTATCCGACAATGACCTCTTTCTTACATGTGTTTGAATCACTTGGTGAATAAATAGGATATGAATGATGTAGATCAAAATACTAACTTTTCTTCCTCTTTACTAATAAAGTGCAAATTGAAGAAAATGTCTTGGGTACTTAGTGAAATTGATATATGTGAAACATATTATACTTCCTCTAAAACAGACACAACTCATCATTTACTGAAAAACGGTAGACTTAATGTAATAGTAACATTTGAAGACACAAAGAGAAATATACTCTTTGCAGAAATGAGAACAAGAAGAAGGAAGAGGTGAATATCAGAGTCTTACTTTATTTTCAGGTACCTAATCATAGAAAAAAAAAAAAAAAACCTGGTGTAGGAAAGCAGCTGTTCCCTAAGACTGTAGAAATCTGAAAAAGCTTTGTCACACTTCAGAATCTTTCCTTGTTTTAGCAGAAAATTAAGATATACTGTTTTTACACCCCAAATCTGTGTAGCATATTATACAATTTGCTCTATATTTTTAGAAGAAAAAAGATGCCCAGAGATTTCTGCTTTTACTGAGGAATTTGTAAGCTGAATACTTCCAGGGAATTTTGTTGCTTTACAACACAGCACAGACCCTATTGATTCCTGAAATTGTGGTCTTGGCTTAGCTCCATAGTAAAAGTCAAAAAGGGTGGTTCAGGTAATTCAATAAGTAGAGATAAATTCAGAGGTTTAAGTGTGGGTAATAAATTTACTGAAATAACATTCCCTTTGGCTTATAATTTACAACAAATATTATTCCTTTATAAGTAGACGTATCCAAGTAATGGAGCAAGTTAATAAGTATGGCATTATATTAGTATATATGCATGTAATGTCCTTCCAAGCACATGGCTTGTTTTTTTTTGTTTTGTTTTTTTGTTTTTTTGTTTTTTTTTTTTTAATGTCTTCAAAGTAGAGCAATATAAACTTCAGCTTCCAATTTCATTCATAATTCTGGTTCTCACCTATGAGAAGTGAAGATGAATAACTAGTATAACTTCTAAGAATAAATACAACATCTAGTGTTCTTTGATGTTGCTGTCTTCGCACTGTATTTTTAACTTGATTTAGATATTAAGACTTATCTTTCTTGTTTCTTAGCAGTATTTTGTTTCCTACAGTAGTTTCAGAACTTGAACTCTATTTTTTTGTCATCTTAAATCTGTGTCTCAAATCCTTCCTCCTTTGCCCAACGTCCCGTGCCATAAGAAGGAAGCCTCTCTTCATATCCACACAGACTTTTCCTAGAGTTGAACATCCGGTTTTGCATGCTGGTCATTGACATTGAATTTTCATATCTTGCTTCTAGAACTTGTTTCCCACATTATCTTAATAGTCTTCCTAGATATGGACTTAATTTCATTTTTCAGAAACCCTAATTTTTTTCTTCCTTTGAGTATTTCACATGAACCTTCTGCATTTTATTGCCTTTAACTTCTCTTGCAGTCTCTTCCTCCCTTGGCCACACACATCTCATCCTTAAGTAGTTCAATCACAAATTCTACATTATTATTGTGTAGTCTCTGGAGCTTTTAGTAATTTTTCGCCCTCTAGCTGACCTTTTTCTAGCTCTATGAGGCTTTATTTTTTTAATCATTTATTTCATTACATTCACTTGTCCTAGATAAGAGCCCAGTCTCCTGAATTGTGTTCCATAACTAAAGGCACAAATTTTATTTAGCGCTATAATTCCTAGTCTGCATACCAGGGAGGATAAACAATGTCCAAAGGAAATGAAATGTCAAAATAAGACCTTCTTTCAGAGATTAAATATTACAGTGGAGTTCATTCATCATTTTCCAAGTAATGAATGGTCAATTATACATATGAAGAAAATGAGTCTTTATAATGATGATGGCATTGATTCAATAGGAGAAAAACAATGTGGAAAAATAAGCATTTATTCAGATAGCTTATGTTGAAGTATGTTGATACAAATAATCATACCCATTGAAATTGTTAATCTCCATTTGTAATTTGAATATTTGGCCCTATTTGACCTTTATATGTAGAATGTATAAAACTAATGAAATCAAGTTTAATTCTGCAGTATTATAATAATTTCAGTCATAGAATATGAAATTAGCTCAATTTTACATTATATTTATGACTACATTAATAGCTGAATTTATTTCCAGAACTCTAATTCAAGGAAATAGTTATAACTTATATTGTCTATTTTTTAAGGGGCAGGAAAATTCTACAATGCCTTCCATATTTTTATGCAATAGAAAATTAATATAGTTCGTAAATAAATAAGCATTCTTAGTTTCCTTGATCTGAAAAAAGAGCACAGAAATAACTGTCCTTCTCAATTTATAACTCTAGCTTTCGAAGCAGAGAAAGACCTATCCTCCTTATTTTATAACTCTGGTTTTCAAAGTGGAATTACTAGAACAGTAGTATCAGCATTAACTGGGATCTTGATAGATTCCAAGTTATATAGTTCCTTCTCAGACCTAATAATTAGAGACTCTGTGGGTCAGGCCCAGCAATCTGTTTTCTTAAGTACTTCTAGAACCTTCGTTCTCAAACTTAAACTTGTCTGATGCATGTTCAAGTTTGAGAACTAATGGTCTAGAAAAACTGATAAAGTGAAATGGTGAGATCTCAAGAAAAGAAAACATTATAAGAATATATTGTATACATCTTTAAATTTATTAATTCTTGAAAGAAAAATTATGCTTTTGTAATAATCTATATTTTGAGTGCTCTAAAGCATATCTATATTTATACAGATATCTACAATAATGAATGTGAAAAACTTGAACAATTACACAACTATTTTTGCCCTTTATGTTCAGATTATATCATCAAAGATATATTTTATTCCATAATTAAAAGGAATTTTTTGTGATTAATATTTGCAAGATATGATATGAGAGTCTTGCCTTCATTTAAAAATTTTATTTAAAATGCTGGGACTTGTCTACAAAATATAATCAATACATTTAATATTACATGATTTTAATGATTTCATACATTTATGTGACCATAGATGAAAGAAAGAGAGAAGAAAGAAAGAAAGAAAGAAAGAAAGAAAGAAAGAAAGAAAGAAAGAAAGAAAGAAAGAAGGAAAAGAAAGTCAGCCAATGTGAAAACTTGATACTTAGATAACATGTAAATTATAATTGGTCATCTGCTTTCAAGGAATTTTGATTCATAAATCAAGAAACATTAATTTTATTTACATTTGCTTTTCTCTATTTTTTAAGATCTTACCTGAAGATTTGAGTGAACTGAGGAGCATTTAATATATGGAAATGTTTGAGTCTTACTACTAAGAAGTAAATCAAAATATCTCACTTGAGGTAGAGACTGGCTGTCAGTAACAAAACAAAACAAACAAACAAAAACTAGTTAACAGTTCTGACAGGTTTTAGAATGCCTAGTTTGACCCATAAATTGTTTGATTATCTGACTATGGCAAAGTAAAATACATGTAAAGTATTAGAAACACATGTTAACTAAAGATATATCAGAAATATAGGTAATATATTACTGTTATTATCATGTAATTTTTATGGTAAAAAAAAGATCACATTTTTCTACATCTTCTCTGGAGAATATCTGTTGTATAAAGTAAGACAAATGCGAACACTATAAAATCTATTTTCCAAAGAAAAAGCATATTAAATAGTAATAATTACCTTGGTTTGAAGACATCGAAAAATAATAAATGATGTATAAAAAAATAAAGTTTATTACTGTGGAATTATTACTCCTACAAGCATCCAGGTTAACAATAAATTTGGTGGTCCAACAATATTTGGTGGTCCAAATATCTTATATTTGAATATGTAGTACACACTCTTAAAAATTGCTTAAAAACTGATTCATTCTTTTAAAAAATGTTACAGAATATGTTCAGATTTTACTGCATTTTTACTCCTTTCAAAATAAGTAAGAGTTTAGATTGTGAATCAACAATTAGAAAAGTCTCTTTCAACTACATAAATCAGCAGTTTCACTTTACACATGAAAAACAGAACAAAACAAAACAAAACCTATGTCCAAGGTAGCAACAATGTCCAGCATAGACATAGTCAGACGATCCATGGTAAATAAATAATCCATACTTACTTACTCAACTAGTTGAGAGCTCTTCAGGTTATGTTCCACATACAGAACAGTTACTTTTGCTTTGTTGCTGTTTAGTGTAAATACTACTTCTCACTGATCAATTATGTGGCATAAGTGTGGGTCTAAATTAAAAATGGATAGTCATTGTTGAGTAAAACCTTACTATAGCTGGAGAAATTATAGTATGGTCTTGTAAATTTCCTTCTAAATAGGGTACATTATTTGGCAAACCTGTGCTAAATTAATCCTGGTGAAAAAAAAAAAAAAAAAAAACCTTAAGTGCTGTTTCTAACACCTAATCAATCTGCTTGAAACATTCTTGGCAAGTAGGCCTGGCGCAGTGGCTCACGCCTGTAATCCCAGCACTTTCGGAGGCTGAGGCAGGCGGATCACGAGGTCAGGAAATCGAGACCATCCTGGCTAGCACGGTGAAATCCCATTGCTACTAAAAATACAAAAAATCAGCTGGGCGTGGTGGCGGGCGCCTGTAGTCCCAGCTGCTTGGGAGGCTGAGGCAGGAGAATGGCATGAACCTGGGAGGCGGAGCTTGCAGTGAGCAGAGATTGCGCCACTGCACTCCAGCCTAGGGGACAGAGAGAGACTCCGTCTGAAAAACAAACAAAATTTTTGGCAAGTAAACATCTCCCACACATGGTGCATGAAATTGCCAGTTATTTGGAAGCTAACTTCATATATTTGTTTTTCTGAAAAACTTCTATTTTCTCTGTTGGGGTCCGCGTGTTTCCCAAACAAAGGAATGAACACACAAGACAACACAAGACAAGACAAACATGGCGGCCGCCTCGAATGGCGCGCTCTGCTTTATTTTATACAGTCCTTTGTGGAAGGTTACCAAGTCACAAGACACATTGTTGTTTTTCTGACCTTTCCCTGACTTTCTGGATTTTCAAGATGTTTACACATAAACAAGCCCCCAGGATCTGCTGTTAGCAGCTGGCTCCTTAGTCCTGCCTGTAAACAGGGAAGGAACCCCCTGCTTCATTTGCAAGAGCAGGACTTATGGGGAACGCCCTGCTTCCTTTGCGACAGCAGGACTTATGGGGAACACCCTGTTTGTGAGCACGTAGTCCTCTACATTTCTCACTTAAAATCTAACATCAAAAAGGTAGAATATGGAGTTCCTTATATGCCTTTGTAAAAGCATCCTTTTTTCCCTTTGCAATCCCTTCATATCATTCTCATCCAGTCAGTGAAGCACTCTCAATGGATCCAAAATTAGATCTACATACTCAGTTCTTTCATACATTCAATTATAGATGAGACCTATTCTGCGTTGTCTTCTGTCATTTTAAGTTCCAAAGCTAAAATTAATAGATATATCTTAATTCAACTACATCTATATCTATAGCTATATTTTTACAGAATTACATTGAAATAGTACATTACCATTTAGGAACATATTTGATGCATATACTTCAGGTGAAATCATGATTATTCAGAAAGAAACATAAGTAATTTATTCCTTTCTTTTAGGACTGTCTGGTTAATTGGTTGAGTAGAATTTAAATTTGTCATGTGCTGTATATTACGAAAGAGCGTTTACTTTCAAAATATAAGTGAACCTTCTAACTTAAGTGTAAAAAAAAAAAACACCTTTATAAGCAAGCATATAAGGGCACTACAAAATAGCTGTTTGATATAAGGACTATGTAACTTTACTAATTACATGCTAATATATATCTCTTGAAGCAATTGATAACAATGTACCCAAAGTAATTTAAAGGTGGGGGATGGATATGTATATTTGTTAGACTACTAATGACAACATTCACATCTACAAAATAATTTGTTACTGAAGGCATTAAAAGCCCTTAACCCAAATAACAAAATCCCTACCAGATTTCAGATATATTTTTAAACACTTCTTGACACAAACCTTTGCAAGTGTATTTGTATTATAATCACTTTATGGAAAAACAATAATCTGTAAAAATTTCATTAGAGATGGGAATTTGCTAGATCTTGTATTCAGAATGTTCTGCTTCCATATAACCAGAGAAGAAAGTGCTAATGCTGAATAGAATAAAACATTTTTATTACTTCATGGGGGGTAAGGAAGGTCTTGTATTTTTATAGATCTTCTTGAAATTTCTCACAGTAATCAGACTAGGTGATCACATGGTTATTGTCAGGTCTTTTCCTCATTTGCCTAAAATAAAGACTGGCAAGTACTAGCTGGAATGTTGATAATTATAATCACGCTCTTCTTGTACAGCTGAGGATTTCATTTTGGCTTTTATGTTCTATTGCCTATGGGCTGCAACATACCTCACACTCATGGCAATATTAACTTGCTGGCCCTAAAAGCTATTTGTGTTCAAATCTATGGAACAGTTTTAATCACAGAGGCACTGAGGAGATGGAATAAAATGAGCAATTGTTTTCATACAGTGACTGAACATGTCTGAGAATACAAAGAACTATTTTTTCTTTGTTTGTTTGTTTGTTTATCAACGGCTACAACTAGGAAAACTCAGTTCTGAGAGCAGAATAATGTTTATTTCTAGGGGCTAGTTCTGGGAGGAAGGGAGATTAGGAGTAAGACTTAATTATTGATTATGTTGTAATTTTAGGAGAGGTAACAGATGTTCATTTAGTGTTATGTCTTATTATTTAAATAGATGTTCATTTTTCTTTTAACATACTCAACATTTTAAAAGATAATAAAGGAGACCAGGCATGGTGGTGCATGCCTATAATCCCAGCACTTTGGGAGGCAGAGTGGGGACAGATCAGGAGGTTCTGTTCCCACTCTGCCAGGTCAGGAGTTCACAATCATCCTGTCCAACATGGTGAAACCCTGTCTCTACTAAAAATACAAAAAAAAAAAAAAAAAGCCAGGCATGGTGGCTCACACCTGTAATCCAAGTAACTCGGGAGGCTGACAGAGGAGAACCACTTGAACCCAGGAGGCGGAAGTTGGAGTGAGCAGAGATTGCACCACTGAACTCCAGCCTGGGCAACAGAGCAAGACTCTGTCTCAAAAAAAAAAAAAAAAAAAGAAGAAGAAGAAGAAGAAGAAGAAAAAGGAGATTTATGGATTTATGGAAGTTCTCTATGCCAATAGTAAGCTAGAAGAACAACTTTAATTCTAATTATTAAAAGATTATAAAATTGAACAGCTAGCTGCAATACAAATTCAGATACATAAATTTATTCAATCTGTCTGGTATAATGAGAAGTATTCCCCCAGTTAAAGTAAATTGCAGCACTATCAGTCAGACTAAAGTACATGATGGCACAGAATAATACACCAAAGAAAAGGGTATCCACTGTCTGTTACTCACTTCATTAGATCTGTAACAGGCACATCTATGTGTGAAAGAGGTGAAAACGCTCTGTAGTTCCCCTTTAAAATCAGAGCTGTTGACAATGGTTGTGTGCTCATATTTTTATATAAATCATAGCATTCTTTAATAAAATATTCATTACATTCAGATAGATCTGGAGGACAATAGAACATCGTGTTTATAGTCATATAAGTGTGCATGCACACATAAGGTTTTGATGTAGGCATGTAAGATTGGGACTGTAAGGGGTGTCAGGTGTGAGCTCCCACTAAAGGTGTCAAGCTTATTGACTTGTCAGTGCTACTTATGAGCTCATGGTAGAGCTGGACTAGAGTAGACCTGGACTCGATAAGGCCCATGCCCTGTGATTCGGTAAAAACAACTAAAAAATGTAATATTCAAGAACTTCCATGGGGCTATGATTTATATGATGCCATGGAGATTTTTAACATCCTCCATATCTAATTAAATATATCAAAGAACATTTCATATTCAAAGTCATATAGTATGGAAAATATGCCTGTCTTAGTCATTTGTTTGTTTATTCTGGTTGCCATTTCAATATCATAATCAATTTACTTTAACATGTGAAATATCAAAATTATAATTAAAACAATACTTTTTAATTTGTTTTAGTGTAACTTTATTTTAAACTGTTTTATTTAAACTTGAGATTCTAACTTTTTAGAAGTATCTATAAATATTTTCGCTTTAGGGGCCCACATGAATAAATATCTGCCATTATAAGTAAGGAAATTTAAATATTATGAGATTCTCCTCATTATAAATAAGCAAATCAATTGATTTTCTATAAGTTAAGAAACCTTTTAATTGCACTACTTTGTTGGATATTGCTGAGACTTTATTGTTACCAGTTCATGGTGAAAATTATGTTAAATGTTTTGAAGAACATTAGAAAAAACAAAGCTTCAAAAATTGCTTCTTCTGAAACAACAAGGTAGTGTAGCTGTATTCAAGATCAGATGGCTATATTACAGGATAAAATTCTCATTTTCCTGTAACTTATAGTCTTCTGTTTACTGGTTGTCTGACTCTCCAATTATGGGAATTTATTAATCACAGATCAAATGAAGGCATTCATTTCATTTTCTGCTGTCTTTTTCTCTCTCCAGTTGCCAAGTCCAGAGACAGACAGAGAGCAGTCAGCGGCTCTAGCCAGGATGACTGACTGTAACTGTATCTGAACTGGTGGTAGTGCTCAGTGGGGAGTACATGTTTCTACAAACTTTTTGAAATATTAATACACAAATTGTACTGAGGTTTTTGATAGCAGAAGACTGGCTGCTCTGTGGGTTTCTGATTAGCGTTCTATTGGTGATTCCGAGAAGTCAGTGGCGCCTAAATGGGTTAAGTCTAATGAGGTTTTGAAAGCTGATAGCATAATTTAACATGACTTTCAATCTCAGAGCCTCAGACCTGGCTGACCCCAGCAAATTACAATGTTTGTTAATGTTCTGGTATAGACATCTTCTATTCAACCCAAACCAGATATATTAAGTGAAACAATCAAGTTGTGCTTCTCTAAGAAATGTTGTTCCTGGCTACATTTTGACACATCTTCAGATCAGAAATTTTTTAAGGTATCTGACACCCCCCAGTTTTTTAGAAGATGTCTTTAGTACACACACACACACACACACACACACACGGTTGGTTGAGTTCTTGTTGAGAAAATATAATAACCTTAAAATTTTTATCACTGCAATTGCATGCAATACATTTCTCGTGGAAAATCTAAAATCAATTTTAAAAATTGCAATAAAAGGAAAACGCCAAGCCACAAACTTCCTATGGTAAAACAGTTAGAAAAACAAACCTAACAAATGAACAAATAAAAACATTTCAAACAGAATATTTGCAAATGCTGTAAAACTAACATGAGAAGAAAGGTTGTGATTGTAAAATTATTTAAATACATTTTGTAGAGAATCAATGTTAATTTAACAATGATAGTGATAGGCTACTGTTGGTTTAGGAGTGAATTTTTCACATATATTAAATATTAAGATTTAATATTGTATATCTCAAGGTAGAAATTATATGAACTACAGTTACAAACAAATATCTACTTTTAATATCAATCATTTCTTTTTAGCTTAAGATAGTTATTTATAAATACAGCACCATTGCAGCTTTCCAAATTGTGAGAATCTGGATGAAAGCTTAGAAGCTTTGGAAACTTCACCGGAAGTGAATGTTACTCAACCTTTATACTTGTGGGTTTTCCTCAACTATATGAAAAGCATTTTCACCAGATTTTCAATTAATATTTTTAAAAACAAATTATGTTTAAAATTGTTGACTACTCATATCATGCAACTCTTATAATTGAATTCCCTTGAATCAGAATTAGCAATAGTTTTTAACCTACTAAGATTAAGTATTTTTTTAAACAAGCTAATGGTATAAATGTTATGAAGCAAATGTTTAATTATTTAAAGTCAATGGTTCTTCATTTAAATATTTGCAATTTGATGTATTTCAAAAGGTATATTTCTCCAATTTACTGAAATTAAGGCTTATTTCAAATTTTAATTTTTAAATAATTTTAACTTTACACATTTTAAGCAATTAAAGCATCCTTATGAAAATATTCAGTTTTCTATGAAGAACATTTTATTCAAAATAAGTTTAGAAAACTAAAAATGAATCTTAGAAAAAATAACTTTATTTTAAAATTTCTATGATTTTAAAAGCTAGAGATATTATAAAATTATATTATAAAGTTAATATTTCCAATATTATAAAACAAATAATGAATTAACATATTTAACATCTAATGATTTGTGTTTAATTAGAAATTATTTCATTATATTTTAAAATTTGGGGTGGGGTGGTTCTTCATAGATCTCCAAAAGTACGAAGCTCACCTTATACTAAACAAGAAATAGTTAAAAAAAAAAAAAAAAAAAATCCTTAATTGAAACACAGTGAAATGAACTATACCTAACATATTGAAGATAACATTTAAACAAACACATATCAAATTTTATGCTCTTAAAATATCTGCTGTACATCAATCATTCTGAATATTTACACATGTATTTCAACAATCTAGCTAATAGTCTAAGTTTCAATTTTTCTCTTTTAGAATTTACTTTCATTCTGATTATAATGCATATAGGTCAAATATTTAAAATTATTATGGCATTTTTTTATTTTACCAGAAAGCTTTTTAATAAACTCTGTCACCTTTATTTGATTGCTTCTTAAAAAAAGCAAACATGTCTAAATTGTTCCTTAAAATAAAAATAAAAGCTTTTTAAAATAAATACTGTTTTATTAGAAGAAGGATTATCAGTGTAAATGAGGATCACGTATGTGACTGAAGTAGTCATTTTAATTTTAATTTTACAAACAATACTACTTATAATATTAAACAGCCACACTATTCCTAAGTTTATTCTGTGTTTGGTATAAAAGTCCTTATGACTCACATTAATAAAATGAATGCTAGTAATTAATTTTACAGGAAACATAATATTTTCTGAAATAAATATGTCCTTGTTTGTTAATATCGAAAATTGGGGTAGCTTTTATGTTACTCTTGACTATGTTTAGAAAATGTTTGAGGAAATCATATTATATTGTTGAAAATTTTTATATCTAGTTATCTTTCCATTTCCTGGACTTTTACTTAATTGTGTTTCATAGATTTCATGTATTATTGTTTAAATATTTGTTTACTCATTCACTTCCTATAAGCAATGTCAAATAAGAAAAGACTTAAATTGAACAGATTTGTCCAGGGGAGGGTTGGTCTGGAGGAGTGGAAAATCTTTTGAATCTATACTACTGCTTAGATCATTAACCAACATCTCAGTAGAACACTTCAGAAAGAAAGGGAGATGGATGCAGTTGTCTTTCCTCTCCATTTATTTTTTATGGTTATTTATTCACAGATGATGTGGGGCAGACTGTGTGCAGAGATAAAGCATGGGTAATTTACGGGCAAATGTAAGCCTCGATTGGCTAGGATATTCAAAGTGCTCTAAGGAATTAAGAGGAAAGTAGGTCATTTGAATCATAAATATTTTAAACATTTACCTCATAAATGAAGCTAATAGATACTTGTTCTAAAAATGCAGGAAAAAATAGCTTCAAATAGGATAAGGAAGAAAGTTAAACAAAACAGAATTATTAAACCATGCCAGTTTCCACACCTCTATGAATTTCAGTAGGTGGTCCACTTCTGACAGTGTACAAAACAGCAGGAGAGTTTACTAATGAAAGACAAGATACATGTGTTGACACAGCATTAAATGACTGGTTTGTCACTCCCCCAGGATGTGAATTGTGGATTCCATTCTGTAGTAGCACAAACTAACTGCTTTTATCATCTTGGTTTTGTTTGTTTGTTTGTTTATTTGTTTTGCTCATTAAACTTTCTTAATGTGTCTCAAAATTCTGTGACAAAGTTTTGGTCAAGTTGTTTCCATTAAAAAGTACTAATTTAAAAAACTAATAATTTAAAACTGCCACATACAAGAAAGAAAACCAAAGTGGTCCACAAAACATTCTCCTTTCTGTCTGAAGGTTTTTACGATACATTGTTATCATTAACCAGTCTTTTACTTAAGTGGCCAGTTGAAACAAACACTTCTGACACCATTCTTCCACTGCTGATTAAGACCAGGTGGTAGGTATTAGGGATAATATTCATTTGGCCTTCTGAGCTTTCTGAGCAGACTTGGTGGCCTTGCCAGCTCCGGCAGCCTTCTTGTCCACTCCTTTGATGACATCCAGGACAATCGTCTGTCTCATATCACGGACAGCAAAGTGACGCAGAGGTGGATAGTATGAGAAGCTCTCAACACACATGGGCTTGCCAGGAACCATATCAATGATGGCAGCATCACCAGAACTCAATAATTTAGGGCCATCTTCCAGTTTTTTACCAGAACGGTGATCAATCTTTTCCTTCAGCTCAGCAAACTTGCATGCAATGTGAGCCGTCTGGCAATCCAGCACAGGGGCATAGCCAGCACTGATTTGGCCTGGATGGTTCAGGATAATCACTTGAGGAGTGAAGCCAGCTGCTTCCATTGGTGGGTCATTTTTGCTGTCACCAGCGATGTTGCCATGATGAACTTCCTTAACAGACACATTCTTGACATTGTAGCCCATAATGTCCCCAGGAAGAGCTTCACTTAAAGCTTCATGATGCATTTCAACAGATTTTGCTTCAGTTGTAATGTATACTGGAGCAAAGGTGGCCACCATACTAGGTTTGAGAACATCAGTCTCCAGTTGGCCTATAAGAACAATACCAATACCACCAATTTTGTAGGCATCCTGAAGAGGCAGGTGCAAGGGCTTGTCAGTTGGACGAGTTGGTGGTTGGATGCAGTCCAGAGCCTCAAGCAGCGTGTTTCCACTGCTATTGCCATCGTTTCAGGTGACTTTCCATGTCTTGAACCAAGGCATGTTAGCATTTGGCTCCAGCATGTTGTCACCATTCCAACCAGAAATTGGCACAAATGCTACTGTGTCGGGGTTGTAGCCAATTTCTTAATATAAGTGCTGACTTCCTTAATGATTTCCTCATATCACTTCTGGCTGTACGGTGGCTCAGTGGAATCCATTTTTTTAACATAATTGATTCGCTGTTTCACACCCACTGTGTAACCCAGAAGGGCATGCTCTCGGGTCTGACCATTTTTGAAGTTACCAGCTTCAAATTCACCAACACCAGCAGCAACATTCAGAACATTACGGTCAGCCTGAGATGTCCCTGTAATCATGTTTTTGATGAAGTCTCTGTGTCCTGGGGCATCAATGATAGCCACATAGTACTTGCTGGTCTCAGATTTCTACAAGGAGATATCAATGGTGATACCATGCTCATGCTCAGCTTTCAGTTAACCCAAGACCCAGGCATACTTGAACGAGCCCTTTCCCATCTCAGCAGCCTCCTTCTCAAATTTTTCAATGGTTCTTTTGTCGATGCCACTACATTTGTAGATCACATGGCCAGTAGTGGTGGACCTGACTGAATGTACGTGTTCAATGACGACAATGTTGATACTAATATTTTCCTTTCCTATTTTGGCTTTTAGGGGTAGTTTTCATGACACCTGTGTTCTGGCGGCGAACCCGTTGTGAAAAAAAACTATCAACTTGTTTTTTTTTAACTTTAACTTCTCATACAAATTAACAGCTTTCTGTTTGCCATTTGCATGTTTATTTCATGCCATGCTTGGTTAGAATTAAAACTGCCTCACTAGTTATGCACTTCAAAATTTAGTACTTCTTCAAAGACCTGCAGGATGACTTAATGAGTATGGAATGCAATTCTCTTCTTTAAATCAAATTAAATGTAAGTTGTCTGTGTTCAATACTGCAAGGGTACATTGTGTATCCAATAAATTGAGAATGACTCAACATAAAGAGATGATTTTATGTCTTCCATGTCTAAAATATATGCAATATGATTGGCTAGCTATGGATTTATACTCCTGGTTTGTAGCCACAGGGGAATTTTTAAATTGTAACACTGTAGATCTATGACATTGTGTCCCTGAATATGAACAGCAACAGGGCCCAAAAAGATCAAAGCTCAAGTTTTCTTTTGAAAAAGAGACTGTTGTAAGAAAACAATCTCTCCTTGTTATCATCATGGGATATATTTTTGGGCTTGAGAGGTCATATTATCATTCAAATCTTTAAAGTCATTTTTTCAGGGTGAAAGAACAATCAAAAGTAAAGTACACTCCTGAGGGTCATGCAATTTAGTTGGCTCTGGAAACAACAGTACTAAGTAGATAGCAGTGGCCAGGAAAATAGACCTGTAACTAGTTAAAATAAAAAGTAAAGAATCTTACACTCTTTAAGTTTTATTATCAACATAACAAGAATTACCACAACCATTAAACTGATTAGTAGTTCTAATTAAGGGATATAAAATAAAGATCATTAACATAATGCAACTGACCTAATCTGCTATTATCATTGTTTACATACTTATTGACAACTGAGATTGACACAAATTTATTAATCTTGATTTGATAATCATTGGCAAGTTTTTCCTTCAGAAAATCAGTAATTGTGTACTTACTTTAATTGAGTATTTGTTTAGCTATGTTAGTTTAGAACCACAATACTTATAAATTCCAACACTTCTATTTATTCTAAATTTAATTTTGTTAAGGTAAGCAAATGTGGTCAATTTGAAGAGAGTCAAGCTTTAGAAAAAAAAATGAAATTGAACATTATTTAGAAACATCAATATGTCTAATTATTGAAAATCAAATTTTCAAACTCAAATCTGATAAATGTTAAAACTGATTTTATTAGTTCCCTTTGTTAGCCACAACAAGACTATAATTATTTGCACTAATTCTGTTTAAGTGTACTGCAAACTGTAGCAAAATGTTAGTAGAAATGTTTCCTTCATCAAATATGTAAATAGAGATAGCACTTTCAATTTGAGAAAACAACAGTTTACGAGAGTAAGTAATGACTGATTTAAACTGTATAAAATTGGACTGATCTATTATGGTGCCTAATTATACTAGTTATATAAAATTTCAAATGACATATCAAATATTCAGCATCTCTTGAGCAAGACAAGGTGTAAAATGCTGTGGGGAACTCAGACATGAAGAGTACATATTTATATAGAAAAATCCAGTATTTGCTCAAGGATAAGGCTTTATTTTGCATAACTTCATTTATTTTGAAATTGAGAGCATGGACTCTACAGAGTAAGAGAGAATAGATTCAAATCTGAGACTAGTCAGTATCAAAACTTCAAATTGGAAGACTGAAAATAAGTTATAACACTTTGAAGTCCTATTCTATAGTGTCATCTAGATTTGGTAAAAGAAAGTCTCACTTTTCTTATCTTTTTTCTCTCAAGAATCTTTTCTCATTCTTTATATGGTACTCACATATTTTCTTGGCTGTGAAGTTTGCTTTAACTTTTCTAGATGGTTTTGGCATTTTTGTTCTCCTATTATGTAACTTTCCATAGGTAGCCCTATTTAACAAAAATATTTAATATGAATACATAAATGTGTTCTTTTATCTTAATCACCTCATATATCATAGTGATTAGATAGCGCAATTAATTTTTTTAATGTTCAGATACAGAGTGGATTGAGTTTATTTTTGAGATACAGGTTGAGTGTTCCTCATATGACAATCTGAAATCTGAAATGCTCTAAAATCTGAAACTTTTTGAGTACTGACATAATGTCAGAAGTGTAAAACTTCACACCTGACCTCATGTGGTGGGTGACAGTCAAAACATAGGCAAAACTTTGTTTTGTGTGCAAAAGTATTTAAAATATTGTATAAAGTTACCTTCAAGTTATGTGCATAAGGTATACATGAAACACAAATTTTGTGTTTAGACTTGGGTGTCATCCCTAAGATATCTCGTTATGTTTATGCAGATATTGAAAAATCTGAAAAGATACACAATTGAAAACACTTCTGTTCCCACGCATTTTAGATAAGGATTACTGAACCTGTATATGTAAAGGCTTTCTTCTCTCTTTCTTTCCCTCCTGTCATTTCCTTCTCTAGGTCTTATTCTGATGTGTCTTCCCCGATCAACAATTCCACTCTTTTCTTTTTGCCCACAGACTCTTATTATGTATTAATAAATGTCCTCAAATGCATATGTACACTTGAAAAACACATGAAGAACATATATTTAATTAAGAAAATAATATATAACATTGTATCCGATGTTGTATTAGTCAAAGTTCTCTATAGAGACAGAACAAATAACATGTATAAAGGAGGGTTTCTTAAGTATTAACTCACACTACCAAAAGGTCCCTCTATAGGCTGTCTGCAAGCTGAGGAGCAAGGAGAGCCAGTCTGAGTCCCAAAACTGAAGAACTTGGAGTCCAATGTTTGAGGGCAGGGAGCATGGGAGAAAGCATCCAGCATGGGAGAAAGATGTAGTCTGCGAGGCTAAGCTAGTTTAGCCTTTTCACGTTTTTCTACCTGCATTATATTCACTGGAAGCTGATTAGATCGTGCCCACCCAGAGTAAGTGTGTGTCTGCCTTACCCAGACCAATGACTCAAATGTTAATCTCCTTTGGCAACGCCCTCACAGACACACCCAGGATCAATACTTTGCGTCCTTCAATCCAATCAAGTTGATACTCCGTATTAACCGTCACAAGTCCACCCCTGTCAACTTGAACCCGTACACATCTCCTCAGATCATATATAATTTTCAAATAAAGACAATAAGGTCATAACTATGCCTAACATAATACAACTATCTTTTACACAACTGGAAATGCACCAATCCCCAACCTAAATGCTATTAAATAAAGTTAGTGATACTTAGGTGCTGATATGAAATCAATAAATTTTGTGTCACATGGTAAAGGAGAAAGAAAATAAAATGAAGATATTTTCTTAGTAGAAGTATATTCATGCACAAACATGTTTTTAACAAAAGAAGGAGGAAATACTCATGACAATTACAGTCCTCCTTTCTGCAACTAGTCACGTGGTCATAGCTGTTATTGACGACTACCTTCTTCTACTACCCATTCTGTGTTATTCTCTTTGCCTTCAGCAAACACCCGAGCAGGTCATAGTTATTTTCCTGGTGGAGTGACCCAAACCTTCATTCCTGAAGGGTCTGGGATATTTGTAGTCCTGCCTGAATTGGGCTGTTGTAGTTTCCCATTGACCTTATCACAGGACATGGTAATATTAAGAGACACCCTAATGGATCTCTTGTATTCCATGCATAGTCTTCCTTACCTCAGTTGTGGAGTAATAGACTGATTTCATCTTGATACTCTGGGTCAATTACCATAGCCAACACTGTAACTCTCTTCTTAGACTATTGACTTAAATGTAGAAGGAGCCCAAAGTGTCCAGTGGCAATCTTAACTTCCAAGTTTAACGGAATGATTGTTGTGTCTTTTGGTGGAAGCATTTCTCCCTCTGAAACTAAGACCTCTAGGCCAGCAGGACGTAATGTAGTGGGAACAGGAAACAAAAATCTTGCTAGTGGATCACTAGGGGTGAGTGTTGCCACTTCCACTTCCACCCCTTGAATCCTGGACCCATTAATCCTGGCTATGGGAGAAACAGTACCCTATATTGGACACTGATTCAGGACATACACTGCCTTCTGAAGAACTTTGCTCCAGCCCTGCAAAATATTGGCACCTAGTTGGTGTTGTAATTGTGACTTCAAAAGGTCATTCTACCACTCTATCAATCCAGGTTTTTTAGGATGACGGGGAAGGTGGTAAAACCAATGACTTCCTTGAGCGTGAGCTCACTGCTACACTTCTTTAGCTGTAAAGGGAGTGCTTTGGTCAGAGGCAATGCTGTGTGGACTATCATGATAGTGGGTAAGGTATTCCATGAATCCACAGGTGGTAGGCTTAGCAGAAGCATTATGTGCAGGATAGGCAAATCCATATCTGGAGTGCCTATTCCAGTAAGGACAAGCCTTGCACTTTCCATGATAGAAGAGGTCCAATATAACCAACCTGCCACCAGGTAACTGGCTGATTACCCCAGGGAATGGTGCCATATAGAGGGCTCAGGCTTGGTCTCTGCTGTTGGCAAATTGGGCACCCAGTAGTGGCCAAAGCCAGGTCAGCCTTGGTGAGTGGAAGTCCATGTTTTTGCACCCGTGCATAACCTCCATGCTGGCCACTTCATTCATGGGGCTATTGGGCGATGACAGGGCTGGCTGGGAAGGAGGCTGAGTGGTTTCCACAGAACAAGTCATCCTATCCACTTGATTATTAAAATCCTTCTCTGCTGAAGTCATCCATTGGTGAGCACTCATATGGGATACAAATATCTTCACAGATTTTTATCACTCAAAGAGGGTCATCCACATACTTCTTCCCCAAATGTCTTTGTCACCAATTTTCTAATCAGATTCTTTCCAAGTCCCTGGCCATCCAACCAAATCATTAGCTACAGCCCATGAATCAGTAAATAATCGCATATCTGGCCATTTCTCCTTCCGTGCAAAGTGCACAACCAGGTTCACTGCTTGAAGTTCTGCCCACTGGGAAGATTTCCCTTCACCACTGTCCTTCAAGGATGTCCTAGACAGTGGCCATAGTGCTGCAGCTGTCCACTCTCGGGTGGTGCCTGCATATCGTGCAGAACCATCTGTGAACCAGGCCATAGTCTTCTCTTCCTCCATCAACTGATCATAGGGAAATCCGTATGAGGCCATTGGTGCAGGCTGAGGGAGAGAAGGCAGGGTGGCAAGAGTGGAGAACATGGGCATTTGAGCCACTTCCTCATGCAACTTGTGCCTTCAGGATCTGCTCGAGACCAATCATGTATATACTACTTCCATTTGGTGATGGAATTCTGCTGTGTACCACCCACTTTAAGGCTAGATGGGTTAGAAAGCATCTAGTTCATGATAGGCAGTTCCGTTTGCATGGTGACTTGATGACCCATAGTCAAATGTTCAGTTTTCACCAAAGCTCAGATATAGGCTGTGATGGTTAACATTCAGTGTCAACTTGATTAGATTGAAGGATACAATGTAGTGATCCTGGGTGTGTCTGCGAGGTTATTGTCAAAGGAGATTAACATTTGAGTCAGTGGGCTGGGAAAGGCATACCCACTCTTAACTGGGTGGGCACCATCTAATCAGCTGCCAGAAAATATAAAGCAGGCGCCCTTGAACATCAGACTCCAAGTTCTTCAGTTTTGAGACTTGTATTGGCTCTCCTTACTCCTCAAGCTTTCAGACAGCCTATTGTAGTATCTTGTTGTGATGTAATTTAATTCCTTTTAAACTACACACACACACACACACACACACACATCTCCTATTAGTTATATATAACTAATGCATATATTCTATTAGTTTTGTTCCCTTAGAGGACCCTGAATAATACACAGGCCAAGAGCTGTCTCTCAAAAGGAGGATAGTGTTCTGCAGAAGATGGCAGGAGATCTTAGAGACCTCTACTGTGATTCACATACAGGGGCCTGCCAAAGTCTCCAAAATGCATCCCTATCTGTCACTGACACTTCAAGCACCATTGGATCTGCTAGGTCATCTTCCACTGACACCACAAGCACCATTGGATCTACTGAGTTATATGACCAAAGTGGTAAAGCAGCTTGCACAGCAACCCGGACCTGTTGCAAAGCATTCTCCTGTTCTAAACCCCACTTAAAGCTGAAAGTCTTTTAGGTCACTCGATAAATGTTCCAGAGTGACACAACCAAATGAGGAATGTGTTGCCGCCAAAATCCAAATAACCCACTAGCCGTTATACCTCTTTCTTGGTTGTAGGAGGAGCCAAATGCAGCAACTTATCCTTCACCTTTGAAGGAACATCTCATTCCCTATACCACTGGATCCTTAGAAATTTTCCTGAGGCAAAAAGTCCCTGAATTTTAGTGAGATTTATTTCCAATCCTCTGGCAGGCAAATGTCTCACCAATAAGTCTGGCATGTTTGCTACTTCTTGTTCACTGGTTCCACTCAGCGTAATGTTATCAATGTGATGAACCAGTGTGATACCTTGTGGTAGCGAAAAGCGATCAAGTTCTCTCCGAATAAGATTATTACACAAAGCTGGAGTTTTGATATATCCCTAAAGGGATAGTAAAGGTACACTGTTGGCCTTGCCTGCTGAAGGCAAATTGCTTCTGGCGGGCCTTATGGACAGGAATGGAGAAAAAGAAATTTGCCAAGTCAATGGCTGCATCAAAGGTACCAGGAAATGTGTTTATTTGCTCAAGCGATGAAACCACATCAGGTACGGCAGCTGCAATTGTAGTCACTTGGTTAAGCTTACAATAATACCTTGTCATTCTCCAAGATCTATCTGTCCTCTACGCAGGCCAAATGAGAGAGTTGAATGGGGATGTGGTGGGAATCACCACCCCTGTGTCTTTCAAGTCCTTGGTAGTGGCACAAATCTCTGCAATCTTTCCAGGGATGCAATATTGTTTTTGATTTATAATTTTTGTAGGTAGAGCCAACTCTAATGGAAGCCATTCAACCTTTCCCACCATAATAGCTCTCACCCTACCAGTCAGGGAGCCGATATGGGGGTTCTGCCAGCTGCTAAATATGTCTATGCCAATTACCCACTCTGGCACTTGGGCACTGACCACAGGATCAGTCCAGGGATCCACTGGACCCACTGTAAGTCAGAACGGAGCTAAAACTCCATTAGCTACCTGACCTCCATAAGCCCTTACTTTTATTGGAGGACCACATTGACATTTTGGGTCCCCTGGAATCAATGTCAGTTCAGAGGCAGTGTCCGGTAGTCCCCAAAGTGTCTAGTCATTTCCCTTCCCCCAATGCCGTTACCTTGGTAAAAGGCCAGAAGTTTCCTTGGGGAAGGATAGGACAAAGATTCACTGCATAAATTGTTGGTAATGTAGTGGGGTCCTTCTTCAATGGGACTCAGCCTCCCCTTCATTCAAGGGGTTCTGAGTCTGTAAACTGGCTCATGTCTGGAAATAGATTGAGGGGCAATAATTTTGTTATTATAATTTAAATTAATCTTTTGTCTGTTTGACCTAGAAGTTTTCTGCTTGTATAAATTAAGTGGGAATGCAGTAGGCTTCTTACCAATTTCATTTCTAGGAACACCACAATTAATTAGCCAATACCAGAACTCTATACAAGTCAGACTCTTCTGATTGTCACTGCTGTTTATTGTCTCTGCTGTTTATTGCGGTAGCCATACCCACCTTTCCTTTGATGGTTGAATGCTGTCACTAGGCCCCTGTCACCTTGGGACCCAGTTATTCCCATTGTATTTAAATTTTGTAGTTGAGTGACTGCAATTTCCACTGTTAGATCTGGCATACAGAGAAAAACAATTACAGGGCTCTTCAAAAATGCAGATGCTGCCCTCACAAATCTATTTTGCAAGGCATTGGTCAAGAGTATATTTTCTGGACCCTCCCAGCTGGGATGAGTGTATCTAAAGTGACTAATCCACTCCACCATTCCTGTCTCCCTAAGGCTTTGGATCACTTCCTCTACCTTAAACCAAGGGAGATCAGGTATTTCCAGCTCACTCACAGTGAATCATTTTTTAATTCGTACTTCAACTAACCAAGCAAATAAACTACTAGAACTTTTTTTAGCTTCCCGAGCTGCAACATGAAATGCAGAGTCCTACTTAGTGGGCCCAAATCAATAAATTCTGCCTGATCCAACTCTGTGTTGTTCCTACCATTATCCCAGGCCTTAATGTCCATTCCTATGCCTGTTCTCTAGATTTCGACTTATATAAATTAGAAAACTCAAGCAGTTTTTATTATTATTATTATTATTTTAGTGCAGCACACCTCCTCATGGGTCACACTCTGAACCTCGCCTTTAATGGCCTGCTAGGACTTTAGTCTAGTTACAGGTCTAGAAGCAAACAAGGGTGTTGGGAGTAGCTCCTGAGGAGAATCAACATTATCTTGCCTGGCAACTGCCTCAGGGGAGACCATCACTGTTGCCTTAGGCAGCATAGGGTTTATCTCCTCAGACAAAGGTGTGAAGGCTGATGGCAACAGGGGTCAGGGAGGGGATGTTGTCACTACTGGGGATAGGGAACGTGTTTCTTCTGGCAAAAAAAAAGGTTCATCAAAGTTTACAAACTCAGTATGTGCAGCTTCATCAGGGTCCTCCCACACATCCCCTAGCCTATTTTATTCTTTCTCAAGATAAATTCGCCAAACTTTTAACTAATTATTTTTAATTTTAGGAAGCTTTCGTTTTATGTACTCCTGTTTCACTTACGAGAATAAAAATAATTTTTGGCCTTTCTTTCCAGTCATAGAAAAGGAGTGTTAAATACAGTGAATGCTAAGTTTCTCTTCAAAGAATCAGCATGTCAGTATATTCAGTTCTTTGTTCTCCATTCTAAAGTTTAACTTCCTTGTTCTGCTCATCTCCTTGCCCCTAGTTTGAGTAAACAACTTTCCCACCAGTTCTAATCAGTAGTTCACATCTGTTTCCCTGGTTACCTGCTCCGTCCTGAGTCACTCCTGGTCACCTGCTCTGACCTGAGTCACCTTTAGTCACCTGTTCCACAACCGTCTTTCCCACTGAAACTGCTCACCCCACCACTCTGGCTCATATACCTGCTTTCTTTAAAATAGACAATCAGAATTAGCTTAGACTGTGTGGTCCAACCCTAGCCAATAGGAGAATGAAACAGCAGGAGGGGCTACCTGTGTCAGGGATAAGAAGCCCTTCCCCTCCCTTGTTCAGCTGTGCTTTTGCCATTGTTCCATCCACGAGACACATCTTTCTATAGAAGTAAAATTGCTTGGCTGAGAAAATTCATGTTCGAGTGCTATTTCTTTTATGGCACCAAATATTTATTTCCAACAGGAGGAGCAGAAAAATTAAATCATTTGGTCAGGATTATCCATTCAGTAGTGAAGCTGGGTATCCACAAATATTTGTTAAACGAAGAAAGTGCCACTTGTTTGGTGTCAATAGATTCTATCCACACCATTGGAATGGGTAAGCATGAAAACAGGAAATGTCAAAAAGGGTGTGCTAAGATATAAAAAAAAATCTGAGTCAGAACTGGAGGATTAAATTTTTGTTTAGTTGCAAGTCACTGGATCAATTTTTTCCTTAAGCAGGAAGCAAACACGTGATTAACATATAATAAGAGGTAAACAAAATACTTTTGAAGTTTAGGGAAACAGTCAAGACTAAGATTGTAACAGTGACTAATTGTAAAGTCACAGCAGAAATTAATGCCATTTCCATCACAATAACAGTCCCAAACAATAAAATCCAGGAACCAGATTTGACTACAATGGCTACTTCTGCCATCACACCTTACTGAAAGAGAAAATAACTTATAAATGTTTTCTTTGCCAGAGCTGCCACAAAACATGGAGCTTCAGCTGCCCTCAAAAATGCAAAGCTTCCACTGCAGGTTTCATTCAGAGAAGATAGATTAAAGGTATAGTACAGGAGCCTCTGAGTTTACTCCATCTTCCCAGTAGTACACATGAAGAAGAATTTTCAATCCCTCAAAACAAACAGTAGAGATTATATGAACCTTGAAAAGATGTAATTTAAATTACTTCCTCTCATCTCAACCTATTCATTTCTTCAACAACTATTACATGTCTATTGCATGTCAAGCACAATAGGAGGCAGAGAGACATAGTAATCAGAAGAAACTGATGTTGAATTAGTTCTCATACAATTTGAAATTTAGTGGGGGACACAGATGTTAATTAAAAACAACTACAAAAAAAGAAAATAGAGCAACAACAACATTCAAGCCAATGGAAACATGTACTGTGACGTACCATGAAATAGATGTATAGCGAGCTCTGAGGACACGTACTAGGCAGATGTCACTTGGCCACAGAGATGAAAGTTTCAAGGCACAATCTCTATTTGGGTTACAAAAAGGGTATGGGTATGTGTTACCTGGGCAAAGAGTAGAGAAAATAGCACTGTAGGCTTATAGCTGTAGCGAAGAGAGTGAGGGAGCACTTGATGCAAATGATTTTGGAGAGATTAGTAGAAGCAAGGTCATGAGGGCTTTCTTAATTACAACACATTTTTCTTTATATCCTTAGAGTAGTGAGGGTGACTGTGAGTTTTCTTTTCTTTTCTTTCTCTCTTTCTCCCTTCCTTCCTTCCTTCCTTCCTGCCTTCCTTCCTTCCTTCCTTCATTTCTTTCCTTCCTTCTTTCTTTCTTTCTTTCTTTCTTTTTTCTTTCTTTCTTTCTTTCTTTCTTTCTTTCTTTCTTTCTTTCTTTCTTTCTTTCTTTCTTTCTTTCTTTTTCCTTCTTTTCTTTCTTTTGTGACAGAGTCTCGCTCTGTCACCCAGGATGGAGTTCAGTGGTTCGATGTTGGCTCACTGCAAACTCTGCCTCCCAGGTTCAAGCGATTCTCCGCCTCAGTCTCCTGAGTAGCTGGGATTACAGGTGCATACCACCACACCTGGCTAATTTTTGTATTTTTAGTAGAGACAAGGTTTCACTGTGTTGATCAGGCTGGTTTCGAACTCTGACCTCATGATCTGTCCGCTTCAGCCTCCCAAAGTGCTGGGATTACTGACGTGAGCCACCGCACCTGGGGGACTGAGAGTTTTAATTGGAGGGTGGCATAATCAGATTATCATCTAAGAGAAACAAAGAAACAAACTGTCTACTGTACAGAAAATACAAATGAGAGAAAGAGAAATGGATTAATGAAGGCTACTTGGGAGTCTACTGCTGTCTTTAAAGTGAAACACTTTAATGGCTAGAAGTAATGTACCATTGGAAATGCAAAATTACAGGTCAATTTGTGGAATAATAAGAAGGTAAAACTGACAGAAATATTTGATACAGGGTGTGAAGACGAGAATGGTGTCAAGCGTAATTTCTATTTTTTTCTGAGGTGGATGCATGTTGGTTCACATTCATGAAAAGGATGGAGACATCGTAAAAGCAGGTCTGGAAAAGAGTCCTCTTTTTAGTTGTGAACTTGTAAAGTTTGAATTATCCTAAAGCAAATAAGAAACAAGAAAAATAGACAGGCTTGAGAAATATAGTAGACCATTATCTCTGTGTAAATGGAATTGAAGTCTTTGATAAAAATGAGGACCACAAGTTTAAATGGAGAAAAAGAGCTTTCAATTACCCGAAAGACGAAAATGCACCTTCTAAGAAAATGGAAAGGGCTCATGAGGAAAAACACAAATGAGGAATGTTGCTGTCAATAAAGCCAATGAAAAACAGTTTAAAGAAGGGTAAGTATTCAAAAGTGTGGAAAGCTTCTGGAGTCAAGGATAAGAAAGAAAAATCCCAAATGGAGTCAGTTACATGGAAGCGAATTGTGTTTTATTGAAGTAATGGAAGTCGAACCTGTTTTGCAAAAGGATGATGTGTGAAGGCGAATAGAGAAAATGGTGACAGAAGTATTAGAAAACTCAACGCAAGAGTTTGGCTTCCTCAACTGTGGCCTGAATACCCTCCCAGTTTAGTAAGTCCGGACAATCATAGGTTTCACCTCTTTTGTTTCTCATTCTCAGGACAATTGTCCTTACTTCCTTGATGACTGGTATCCTGAAAACTGCTGTTTCATTTTCTTTTTGTCCATTTTGTTTTTGTTTATAGTTGTTTGTTTCTTTATAAGTGAGAAGTTATACCTGGTTCCTGATACTCCACCTGGACTGAAAGCAGTTCCATTGCCTACAAGATTTCTGATGAACTCAATGTGATGTGTAAAAACTGTCAAAAGTCAAAAATGACTCCCAGGTTTGGGCTTGAATTACTGTAAACATCAAGTTGCTATTAACTGAGACAGGAAAAACTCCCGAGAGAAGTATCTTTAGAGGTAGTGTTAGTCTTTACCCACAGTTATCAAATCTTGCTACAGATTCAAATTATCTAGTGAGCTTTCTGCAAAATTCCTGAGGTCCTCCCAAAAATACAGCAGAAACTTTGTAGTGTAGCACATTGGTATTAAACGAAAAATACCAAATTATTCTAGTGTTCAGCCAGTGTTGAAAACTGGTGATACTACTGCTTCTTTCACTTTAATATGCGTATAAATCACTTAGGGATGTTATAAACCTCGAATTCTTATTCAGTTTATCTGGGTGATAAACCTAGTTGGTCTACATTTTCCATAGCAAGGCACTACTATTCAAATTTATAATAGAGCTATTTCACAGTGAAGGCTAATCGGATACACTGTGTAAAGCATTTGTGTTAGCTCTTCTGTATTAAAAGATGTATGACAATAAAGGATTCAATGGTTAATTAAGTTTGGCAAACAGTGAGTTAAACAAGGTTATAGAGATTTCTTTATTGCAGGAATTTTTACAGCTAATGCCTTCCTAAAGTTACTTCTTCCACAACCCATCTTCAGGGAACATATTACAGGATTAGGGATTTGCAAAACCTACTATCCTGTACTAATGCAGAGGTTGAGCTATCTACAAATAATCTTTGCTACTTGCTTAAAAGCTTAAAATTTTACTGAAATACCTATTTAGTGACTTTGTTTTCAGTTTCTCAATCTGATTCACGACTTGATAATCCACATTTATTTACAAGTCCAAATAGTTTTTACAAAAAACACATTAATCATGGTTTTGGATTGTGAAACAATTTTGTTGCACATGCACATACGATTCTATTTGTACTTTAAAAAGTACTTAACAAGTTAACAAGTGTTTATTTTTTCTTTGTTCCTCCCTATAGTATTTTGTGTACTTTAAAAAATCACTTGCTTTTGCATAAATTCATCATATATTGTTTGGTGACATGTTCTCATTTACCAACATTTGGGAAATATATAAAATATGAAATAAATATTTCCAAAAAAAGTACACTGATGCTTTATTAGTCAAATATATTGTGTAAATTATCTTAAATGCTAATTACAGAAAAATTATGTAGGTGAGAATTCTAGATTAACAAAAAAATTTATTACTTCTTCAAAAACCAGTGATGAAATACAAACCTGTCAGGACTTTACAAGCCTGCAGATGAAGAGAAGCTCATTTAATGTTGATATTCAAATTATGAAAGGTCTTAGCTTCTGATACCACATGAAGTACATGATACTTCATGTACTTCAGAACCTCCTCTTACATCTTCAGCTTTATTAATGTTAAATATTTTGAAAGTGCTCCAAATGTGATTGTGATTGTATCTTTTTCTGTACTCACCTCAAGTTGATATTTACCCACCCTATGTATCTATTCTTCTACCAGATGCAGGGATGCAATTAACTTAGAAGACATTAGCCAATGGGTGGCACATGCTGGGGTGTGAAGTAGCTGTGACAGCTGAGGTATAAGTTGGCTAGCCCCACACCAAAGATACATAGAATGTGCCAAGAATCAAACCCATCTACATAGCTTATAGTTTACAGTAACATCACTTATTATTCTATTGTCTTCATAACTAATTTACTGTATTAGGAAATTCTTGCCAAGAAGATTAAAGTTCCAAATAATTTCATTCCGGAAATTTTCTGAAAGGCATACCAACTCTTCAATAGGAAACATTAAATGATCATTTACACCTTAGGACTCTCAATTCTTACCTCAAATCATTGCCTTGCTCTTTGTACCAGTTCTCAACTATTACACCATAATTCTTACCCTGGTCTAAATGGGTTCCTTCATGTAAAGACCGGCCATAAATCAGATTTCAAAATCTTTATAGATATCACAACTCTGCCATTTCTTCTCAGAGATGTTACTAACACACTGCCAAGGTAGTGAACTCTTGTTGAGAAATAATGGTTTGTTTTGTTTTGTTTGAGACGGAGTCTCGCTCAGTCGCCCAGGCTGGAGTGCAGTGGCCGGATCTCAGCTCACTGCAAGCTCCACCTCTTGGGTTCACGCCATTCTCCTGCCTCAGCCTCCCCGAGTAGCTGGGACTACGGGGGTCTGCCACCATGCCCGGCTAATTTCTTGCATTTTTAGTAGAGACAGGGTTTCGCTGTGTTAGCCAGGATGGTCTCGCTCTCCTGACCTTGTGATCCGCCCGCCTCGGCCTCCCAAAGTGCTGGGATTACAGCGTGAGCCACCGCGCCCGGCCGAGAAATAATACATTGTTTTAAAAAAAAATCTGCACATTCAGAACTTTCTGATAAAGAAAATTGGCATGCTCTAAGGATAGAGAATGACTTCTTTTTCTTAAAACAATTTACTCCTTATGTGCTAAAGTGATAAATGTAGAGCTATGTTTTCACATTTCAAAGGGCAATAAACCTAGCGCCATTAGTTACATTCCCAAAGGTCGAGGGAACCTAGGAGATTTGTCCTTCCCTCCCAAAAAGGTTTATGTTCCAGAGAGAAAGATAAGAAAAGTGCTAGGATTACAGGCGTGAGCTGTATGTGAGCTCACGCCTGTAATCCTAGCACTCTGGGAGGCGGAGGTGAGGTGGGAGGCCTACCTGAGGTCAGAAATTTGAGACCAGCCTGACCAACATGGTGAAACCTCATCTCTACTAAAAATACAAAACTTGCCAGGCGTGGCGGCACATGCCTGTAATCCCAGCTACCCAGGAGGCTATGGCAGGAGAATCACTTGAACATGGGAGGCAGAGGTTGCAGTGAGCCAAGATCGCGCCATTGCACTCCAATCTGGGTGACAAGAGTGAAACTCCATCTCAAAAAAAAAAAAAAAAAAAAAAAGAAAAGAAAAGAAAAGAAAAAAAAGACTACTCTCTTTCTATGGGGAAGTAGAAGTGAATATGTCAACACCTATGTAAGCTTCCAGTTTTATAATTTTGGGTTCTTCTGCTATCATATGGGGCCCTCTTCCTCTACCCACCCACCTCTATGCCTGCCACACACACACATGCTGGGTACATCTGGCTCTCACCACATTGTCATATTCAGGAAAACAGAGTGTGACCAAATGGTACAAAGATATTCTGTAAGTATGTAATTGGTCTTCCACTGATTCAGAAACTTTGAATTTACTGTCAAAAAAAAATATATATATATATGTCCTCCTCACCATGGTAAGCAATAAACACAATTATCTTACTAATAGTTTCTTTTGGTGACATTATGTAAGCCAGTATTCAATGGTATTAAATTTCATAATGGATTTTTGGAGGGAAATAAAGTCACCTTCTCACCCATTCTGTTTGTGAGACCTCAGAAAACCACCTTGGAGATAGTGAAGGTGCAGAAAGTGCCATAGTCCTTCAGGGTTAACATCTTTTTTTTTTTTCTATGATTCTGTAAAAAATAAAATACAACAAGAAATTCAACAAACAAAAGACGTGGATATCAACTCTTGAAAATGGATATCTAAATGCTTGATTGTTCAATCTGTTTCCCTAATAACACCAATTATGACTCAGCAAAGACATCTTGCTGAAATCTAAAATGATTTCTATGGCCAATGGACTCTCACATGACACATAAGAAATGGAGGAGAATGATGCTTCTCTACATCTCAAGTACAAATCTTTACTAACATTTGTTTGAAAGGTTTTCAGAGGGAACCCTGTATTACACTGCTATTCCTACGCTGGCCAGAAAGTTATAGTCAGCCTCCAACAATCTTTTCTGTATTCTCTATGCCCAATAAGTCTTCCTGCCTCTCTCTGTATCATACCCTGGTATGATAAACTCCTAGTGCTAAATTCATGCAAACACTCAAGGATCTCTTCCACACTCAGTCATCGTGGTTTGAAATTCCATATAGTTAAAGTATTTTGTTTTGTTTTGTTTCATTTTAAACACATATGTCAGTGCTTCTCAAGGTTCAAATATACAAACTACCGCAGATCTTGTCATATTACAGATTCCGATTCAGTATCTCCAACTAGGACCTGAGTGTCTGTCACTTCGACAAGCTCCCAGGTGATGCTGCAAGGATGGTCTGAGGACTACAAATTAAGTAACAAGATGCAAGAGAAAAAGAGAGCTCCAATAGAGGAGTTTGCAAATTTCAACAAAATAGAGTAACTTCTAATAAAACATTCTAACATAAAATGAATTATTGATGAAGATGTGGAAGCCACTTATGTTAATACAACCTGAGATTGTCCCTCGAAGAGAAATTAGTAACTACTACGTGCTAAATCCTTTCCTCTGCCTCTTTCCTTCCCTTCTACTTCTCTTCTTCTATCCTCTTGTATCTAAATACCTATTTTAATCTCTGTGCTTATTATTAAGCTTTTTACCCCTCTCCATTCAGCTTCTAAGAAATGATTTTTACATTTTTTCCTTATTACTTTCATACCAATTTCCTAATTATCTTACTATGCTTCTGTATGTGAACCATCAAACTCCTCCACACTTAGAATGATGTGGTCTATCAAAACGACTGGGCTATCAGTATTAGGCAATATGTTTTAAAGGATGTGAAAAAGATTCTAGCATTGCAAGATAAGCTAGACAAAAAGTTATAGAATATTCTTCCAAGAGTAAGTTTCCCAAGAGCAACTTAAACAATTCTATAGTGATTTAAAAAAACAAAAAAAAAACAACAAAAAAACAACTCTTCTCTATTGTCATCTTACTTATTGTTTTCACATGTACACACACGACTATATTATAAACATTGTATTAGCTTTACAGAAACCATTTTAAAGACACTTTTTTTTCATAAAATAAAAATTTAGACTTACTGGTTTACTGATTTTTTTTTTCTTCTTTTGTGCTTCTTTCTTTTACATATTTTGAACAGATACAGGGATGGGATTAAAATATGACGTGTTTGCTGGAAATTGAGTGTTTTGTTTGGAAAGCATACATACATCTTAGTGTTATGATTTTTTTTCCAACTTAGGCTGTAAAAGGACATATGAGGGAAGCTTATGGCATGAACAGCTATTTTTGTCATAGCGTTAAAAAAGCAATTTTCTTACAGCTTTCTTCTGCTCCTTTGTTATGTGATTAAGAAAAAAGGTAAAAGATAGTTGAAAACAATATCAGTATAGGGATTTTGAGAAAAGTACTATAATTTTTTTAAACCTGCCAAGTTTAAAAAAAAAAAAAAAGTTTTGGGTGCAAAACAAATGCTCATAGAAAGATAATAAACTAGTTTTACAAAATAAGGTTCTAGAAAAGTGATCAGATTAGACATACCAGATATACAACAGATTTAAAAAAGTAATGTAAAACTTAATTTTGAATGTTATGCTTATTAGTTTCTACCTATGTTCATATAAAACTAATTATTTTTCTTGGGCAATATTCAAACCGAGAACACACTTTCTACATTGAATTAGGTGCTATGCATAGCGCATAACTGGGAATGGTATGCACCAGTTCATTGAGTTTATAGTCCAAGGTAATATTACTGTGTGATGCTTCAGTGAATATGGTATACCGAAGAGGCAAATAAACTCTATCAGGCACCTGAGTGTCATTTATACTACCAGAAGAGGTAACAGAAATTGAACCCCAGTGATCCGGAAGAAGATGTTTACCTCTGATGGGTGAGCACCGAAAACTAATTTATTTACTGTAGAGCTGGATGATGATTGTGGCAATTTGGTCTTTATTTCTTTTTATTACAGGTGTATGATCATAAAACTACCATTTCTATGCTTTGAGAATCAAAGATAATATTCAAGAATACAAGAAAACAAAAATACATACACACAGTAAGACATGGTCACACCAAACTCATAGTCAAACCTCAAAGTTCGTGCTTTTCTGATTGATTTTTCTGTCAATATTCATCAGATAAAATAAACTTGTAAGTGTAGAGGTCTGCTTCTTGGTATGACCAAATTTAAAAAAAAAAAAAAAAAAAAAAAAAACAACTATGACAATCTACTTGAGTTTGACATTGACATAGGGATATGTACATAAATTAATGAATAAGCTTAGTTACCTGGAACCAATATTATTTAAATTCTTCTGTGAAGATAACTGAACAAATAATTTTATCATCATGGATATGGATACCCTCTGCTTTACTCTAACCTACTGCTTGTGATATTACCTCACTGGTTTACTGAGACAAAGAATCCCCAAATATTGGGGCCATTCACCACTCTTTTTTTACATATTCCATGAAGGAGGGAGGGTGGTGTGCAATAAATAGAGAACAATGTTTGAATCATTTAACAAAATGTCCAGATAATTTTCTCTCAGGAAAGAAAGGATAAAACTAATATGCTTGTCATAACTGTTATTACATAGAAGTTCTACTAGGTTATTTGCAAATAATTTCTTATTTAATTGTAAAAATGCTTAGGAATACATTTAATGCACATCTTATCACATTGGAAAATCAAGAAAATTTAAATAATTATCTTTAATTTAAATAAGTTAAAAGGAGAATTTAAATAATCACTTGTGTATTGTATGCATATGTCATTTATGCTTGGTCATATGCACTCATTAACTGTTTTTCTGTCGATAAATTATAGGAACCAAGAATGATTGAGAATCAAGAAAAAATGTTTTAAGAAAGTCTTGTGTATTTAGGTAAAAACAAAAAACGCATGTGTTTAAAGATTTGGTAAATGTGTTTTTAGAAGACATATAAAAATAGTATTTCCTAAGTGATAGCATCAAAATTGAACAAGCAAAGCTCACAAAAGTATATTTAACTCATTTTGTCACTAATTTTAATAATATACACCCCAGGAGATAATGCATATTTGCTTTAAAAATGTTTTAATTTTCACTTATATGAATAATGGATTTTTGAGGGATGATTTTGAAAATTATAACAATATATTATAATTAATTTAATAATGTTATATTTTTTACAAATTATTTTATAATTTATTTCACATGGCTCTTAATGTCTTACATGACTTAAAAACTTGATTAATTTTTGGAAGCTCATATTAATTGCTTTTTAAAATCCGTTTTCTCAAGATTTATTTATTATAAAGTAGAATAAAAAGATCGGTGAAAAAATACATAAATGTGATTGTTTAATTTATTAGAACACATTTAAAGCATTCAATACCAGTCAGAAAAGCTCATAAAATCATAGTGACTGTAGATGTATGGATGTCATTGTTCTAGTAAATAATTCTAAAGTAACGTATTTACGTATTTACTTGCCAACTTCAGCTACTGAACTTCAGAGTAAAACAATTTTTCTTTTCTATTACCCTTGTTTTAACTCCTAATTAAGGATAATATGGATTATATAATTTGAGAGTATACCTTTTTACTGTGAGGTTTAACCAAAAAAATTATAATTGATTTCCAACTTTATTTAGTGTGTATTTGAGTAGAAATAATGAGCTCCTTAAATGTGCCTGATTTTAGCTGCTTTATAACATTTCTACCTTTTCAGTAGAAATAATGTTTTGAAAATGAATTTTAAACTCAAATGTATGTATGTTGATCTTATTTACCTATTCTTATTTAAGTATAACAATCAACACTAACAATAGCAATAATAAAATTAATGATGACTTTCTGCTATCATTTAATTGAAATAGGCTCTATTTATTAAAACTAATTCCCATCTATATAAAATCTATTTCGTATTTTGTTTATGGTTTCTATCTTTTACAGCATTATTCAAACAATCTATTGTTGGAATCAAAATAAGTGTATGTAGAGTGCATACATCATCTCATTGAATGCATATATTGAGAAAAATAATAAAGTTAACTCTGATTTTCTTTTACAGTTAAAAAAAGAACCAATTCATTGCAGACTTAAATACTTTCTCTGAACTTAATCACAATTATTAACATACTTTGGTATATCAAGGAGTGCCATAACTAATGGCACTCTAAATAGCACAAAATAAATCTGAAAGTATTTGTGAAATACTAGTTAACTATTATCCAGGACTTTTGCTAATTATCTTGTGTTATAAGAAGAGATAATGGGAACTTTATATCAGTTATCTGTGATTTTCTTAAAAAAATCCTGATACATATAATCCTGGGTATCAGAAATGTTATTTAAATGGTTCAAGTTTTAACAATTAGCAGTTTTAAGCTAACTCCTTCAACAGGAGTCAGAATATGAGTTCAGTGTTCTTACAAAATAACGTTTGTGTATGTTCCTTGCTTCCACAGTTTCCCTTTCTCCTGACATGGACACAAATACCATAGTGCCTACAAACATAAATTTATGAAGTTTACATGTCTTTGAAAATGAGCCTTTTATCTATCTATCCTGACTTGCAAATACAGCTCTCTATGCTGCATTTCTGAATTTCTTCTAGATACTCAATCGACATTGTTGATAATTTGAATATTATTTATTTATAAAAATACACCATTAAAGAAATCTTTAAAAATCGTTTATCAAGGCATTATTACATTATTAGAATATATATTATATTATTATTATCAGTATGTTATTATTATTACTTGGTAGATTTTGATTATAAAAATAATGATTTTTGCATTTTTTAAAATTATTTGTATTCTGTTTTGAATGTCTGGTAAGAATATGATTTCTGATATATACGTACCTTTCCAGTAGATGGTAGTACAGATGTTTATAAGAGAGCATTCGGTATTATAGACTTCAAAAGGAGAGAGAAATTTTCAAACTTGAAAATAGTATATTTAAGAAAACTTAAAGCTAAATATTATATGGATTATGAGGGACAGGAGAATTATAGGAACCGATATATTTAGTTTTAACAGTTAAAATTTAAGAAAGAATGTTCATGTGCTTGTGTGCTTCTGAGTAAAATAAATTTTAAAAATCAAAGCATCAGTCCTCAGGGCACAAGTCTCCAATGTTTACATGTGTTTATTATTTTTAATCCAAACACTGCTCTGTTCAGAAATCTTATTCAATGTGACATCTCATAGTCAATGCAACCTTCAATTATATGTCTTCAATTTTTATTTATTATTAACTAAACAACATTGATACTTTCTATCCCTTGAGGTTTTCCAAAGTAAGTATTTTCTCTTTAGTTTTGTTAATGTTTATAGTTTGCCCTATTAATGGCATTTTTAATTTAAATGTCTACTATAAATCAATGAAATTGCAAAGATAAAATGTTCAGAAATTTTCATGGTCAGATTGTGTGAAAAGAAAAGAAATATAATCTCAGTAGTCATATTTGTATAAAAGATTTTAATGTCAAACAAGTGTTTGATTGAGGAGATTCTATAAAGAAGAGACAATTATTTATATGTTTTGATTAGTAGAGAGAACTATGTGTGGTTAAGAAGGAAATCTTAGCCTTGGGGTTTATAACATGTCTACAACAGTTTGTTCAGCACTTTCATGCACAGCACTAGTCTAAGTCTATTTTTTGTTATGCCTTAGCCTTTGTATAGTCATTGGTGTTTAATTAAGCCCCACTAGGAGCAAGTGTAGAAATCACTTCACAAAACTACTTTGATTCCACTCTACACTGTGGCATAAACACCATGTGCCCCAGAATAATTATGAGCAAGTGGCCTATTTGAAGTGAAGTGCACACAAAGCAGCTTGGTTGTATGACCTGCTATGGGGAGTATTTAATAGCTCCTGTTGGGGCAGGCCTGGAGTTACACAAAGACAGCAACCTCTGCTGGCAATTCTGCAATCATCTAGGTGGGCAGAAAGGCACCGATTGGTCCTTGCACTAATCTTGTACAGAAGGTTACTCTGGTACTTTCAGGTCAGGATGAAAGAATAATCTGACATAATTCTTCCAGGCATTTTCAAAACTAATAGGAATTTTCAATTATTTTGCTAATCTTTGGGTTTGAACTATTACAGCTTGTGAACATTTTTCTTTCAAGTGAATGACATTTACCTAATATTGTTAAGTAATTGTTACTTAACTTTGTTAAAAAATTGTTACCTAATACTTTTGACAGTTTTCCATTTTTACTTGAAAAAAACTCTTAGAAGCTATCTTCAAAGTTTTAGTGGTAGTTTATTTTTATTTTTAAGTCACACAACATTGTGTCAAAAGGAAAATTTAGAGAACTTCATTATATAAATATTTAAAATTAGATTTTCTCTGGTCAATTGGTAGGGTGGTTGGGAGGTTATAAAACTCTTTTCTTTTCACCCATTTTCTATTATATTTCCATTGCCAAAAATAGCTTGGTACAACATATGGAGGCTTAAACAATAAAAAAAAGGAGATAAAATATAGTATATTTGATATCTGCTTTCAATTCTAGGAAATTATAAAAACAAATGTATTTCAAAAATATCACATTACATACAAAGTGACCAAAAAGCAATTTTTAGAATTAGCACTGGATATATCTTCACAGGAGCCTACATCAATAGAGATAACTAAAAACATATACATGTAAGCCTCATGCAAATACATACATATATATTGATAATGACTATACCATTTATTATAAAGAAACACTGACCCTAGCAAAAACTCTTTCCACCATCTTCATTTGCACTTAGACGTATTATTACCCAACACTCTTATCATATATTACTTCTTTATCATCATTATTTTTTTCACAAGAAATCATCTTTCTCTTCTAGAGTGATTTACTCCTACACCTACCCTACACATCATTAATATGAAGGCACTACTATAGTCTGAAAATTGGTCTCCATTTTGCCTGTGTCTCTTGTGTTTCTCCCAATCTGTTTCATATACTCAAATTTAGATGTATATATAAATCCAATTCCTGCTGAATCCAAACTTCCACAACTGAGTTCAACTATCTTTTGAGTCTTACCTCAGTACTCCCTAAAATGTATTCTAAAGATCAAAGAAATTGAACTCTAACATCTTCTTGGTATTCCCTAGCAAATGTTAACCTATTTAATTCCCCTATGGCTTTACTCATCCTACCTCAACTGTCAGGAATGCCTGATCTCCCCTTAGTAAAATCAATTCATTGTTTTATGTTTTATTCAAAGGGCATCTTTAAATTGAAGCCTTCACTGAGACCCCTATGTGGAAGAGTTTATTACCTTCTGAATCTCATAGGATATGATATAATGTTCATGGTAATTTGCCTATGTTCCTTATATTGTTTTTTATCTCCTTTGCTAGATTTCAAAATGATGACATTTTGTATCTATGGATTATTTATTTGTTGTGTTCTAGATTTTCTGCCTAAGAGCAAATGAGAAAAAGCATTTGTTAACTAAACTTACAAATATACTCATTAGTATTAGAAATTTAAAAATATATATATTTTGGGGGGTATGACAGAGGTAATTACATAGAAACAAGAAAAAAGCTGTAAAATGTTTTGACAACCAGTTTCAAAAATAAAATTTAGGCCAGGCAGGGTGATTCGTGCCTGTAATTCTAGCACTTTGTGAGGCCAAGGTAAGCGGATCGTGAGGTCAGGAGTTCAACACCAGCCTGGCCAACATGGTGTAACCACGTGTCTACCAAACATGGAAAAATTATCTGGGCATGGTGGCGCGTTCCTGTAATCCCAGGTACTGGGGAGGCTGAAGCAGGAGAATTGCTTGAACCGGGGACCCGGGAGGCGGAGGTTGCAGTGAGGCAAAATCGCGCCACTGCACTCCAGCCTGGGCTACAGAGGAAGAAGAAGAAAAGAAGAAGAAGAAGAAGGAGAAGAGAAGGAGAAGGGGAAAGGGAAGGGGAAGGGGAAGGGGAAGGGGAAGGGGAAGGGGAAGGGGAAGGGGAGAAGAAGAATAATTTAAATCATAAAAATGTTGGTCGGGCCCGATGGCTCAAGCCTGTAATCACAGCACTTTGGAAAGCCAAGGCGGATGGATCATGAGGTCAAGAGATAGAGATCGTCCTGGCCAACACGGCCAAACCCCGTCTCTACTAAAAGTACAAAAAAAGTAGCTGGGCGTGGTAGCGCATCTGTAGTCCCAGTTACTCCAGAGGCTGAGGCAGGAGAGTCGCTTGAACCTGGGAGGCAGAGGTTGCAGTAAGCAGAGATCACGCCGCTGCACTCCGGCCTGGGTGACAGAGCCAGACTCAGTCTCAAAAAAAAAAAAAAAAAAAAAAAAAAAAAAAAAGTTTACCTCAGTGTGAAATGCAGAAACATATCTATTTATAAACTCTTACTTCTTCTTTTCGTGTGTATTTTAATGAAATATTGCCACATGTCTTTCTTTAAAGTTACTATTGAATATTTACAATGCTGGAATCATTTTGTACTATTTTTCTATCATAGCAAGAACAAAGACACACATTTATATAAGAGCTTATATTATGAAATGAGTGATAATAGAGAAGATGTAATTGATACACAAAAGTCTCTTCCATGGCAACATATATAATTAAATATGTACACACTTTGTTTTTGCCTTTTTATTATTAGTATCCTTCAGAAGAGTTTACATGTGTTCTCTTGTTCTTCTGGGCATAAATTGGTGATGTAAAAGTTGTATTAATGACACTCTGAATTAATTGCTAGGTACATGTTCTAATTTCACTACATGACCAAAATATAATCAGAGGTATTAATCATATTCACCTTTTTAATATGAAAAAAACAAACCAACTTTATCTCAAAGAGTAACTTCCTAGACTAAAGTCGGTTGACTCCAAATTTTGACTTGTATTTCTTGAAAGAATAAATATCTTATTTATTTATATTATTTGTAAAACATATTATTGGGTAATGTGTTGTGACATTATTACCAGTTTATATCTCGGATTACAAAGTTAGCCCTCAGAAATTTTAAATTAGTCAAGTTCTTCGCTCATGATTAGCTGTGTTCTCCTCAATTGAGTAGCTATGCCTTAGTTACTTAGGCGATAAGCTTTATGAAAATAAAATTTTAGAAATCTGTGAGACTACTTGAAAATATATTATAAAGATGTTTTATTTTTAAATAAATCAATTTTAAAAATATAAGCAGTATTGGAACCATTTCAAAACAGAGAACCAAAATGTATTAGAAGATTTAAATATACAAGCACAGAAGAAAATAATTGTATATTTATAATTTCTTATTGTTGAAGTCACTATTAAATGAGCAGCACTTTTTAAAAAAAGAATGTTAGATATAGGTTGCATTTCTCAGAAATACAAACAAATTACGATCTATCTTTAAAAACATAAAAAGAACAAAAAAACCATGATTTGAAATGTGTATTTATGGTGAGTGGCAGAAATTGCATAACATCTCATAGGCCTAATGGACAAGTTTCTAAATACGGAGCGGCAGCGGTGGTTACAAGACATGGGATCTACTGGTCCTAGCACTTATTACATATTTTTCAGAAGCTACTAGACATATGATGCAAAGCAATGGCGTCTTGAAGGTGGAGCTGTTGGGCCAGCTTAGAGAAAATACTTTATAAAGATGGACACTGTCCTTCAGGATGTGATTTCAGTGATGTGAGACTGTGAGCGGGGAGCCTAACTAAGCCATGCCTAGACTTCCAATTTACAGAAACTTAGATAATAAATAGGTATTGTTTTAATCTGCTAACTGTGTGATAATTTGTTACACAGGATAGAACACAAATACAACCCCTCTTTTATTAAAAGCACTTCATTAATAAACCATATGAACAGGGATCCACATTTTATATTCCTCTTGTCAGGAACCATGAACTAAGACACCATTTCAGACAAGATCTCTTTTCATTTCTACTATTATGGTTCACCTGCTCTCTAGGATTTGTGCATATTTGACCAACCGTCTCAAGGCCATGCAGTTATTTCACTGACACCTGCTTCTACTCTGTTGATGCTAGTCACTTTGGCTTTCTTAGACATAAGTCACAGACCTAACTCCTGTACCTTCCCAACCACATGGGCACATACACAAATGTATCTTAAACTCTATGAGTGGTCCATTTGAAGCCTCTTTCACTAATCTTGGATTTAGGAAGTTGTACTAGTCATATCCTCCTCTTGAGAATTAGGAAAATGATTTACAGCATAATTCTTTTGAAAGAAATCTTCCTTATCAAATCTATTTAATTACTCATATTTCTAAATATTTATATTCTTGATGTAGAATAACACTGGAATCTGTAGTGACTCTGTACTGTGTCTTAGGTAAGCTATAACTCTAATGACAAGAATTCCTTTGTTTTTGTGGTTTCATGTGAAAAGTGGTCATAAGAGAAATTTGCATAAGTTCTTAAAGTTGGAAGTGAAGACACACTAGAGCCATTCCACTAGGAAGTGTGTTATGTCAGGTGTTACTGTAACTCAACCACATTGTCACATGTCTACTGGTCCACCTTATAAATTCCTCTTGTTTTTCAGATATTTCAAAATCTAAGTGGAATGTCTGTGTAGCCCTGTTGCAAAGGATTCTAGCTTCTTTTGCAGGTCAAACATGTCATTGATTTTAGATGCACTGAGTAGAGATGAGAGTTTCAGTTTGTTTTTGTGGGTTTCAGATTGTCCTTGGGTCTAAATTATCCGTTCTCCATTGCTCCATGTTCAACTCGTCTTTCTTTTCTTTTTTTGTTTTTTGGTTTTGCTTTTTTGTTTGTTTGTTTGTTTTTTTGAGATGGAGTCTCACTGTGTTGCCCAGGCTGGAGTGCAGTCGCATGATCTCTGCTTACTGCAACCTCTACCTCCCTGGTTCAAGCAATTTCCCTGCCTCAGCCTCCTGAGTAGCTAGGATTACAGGTGCACACCACCATGCCCAGGTAATGTTTTTGTATTTTTAGTAGAGACAGGGTTTCACCATGTTGGCCAGACTGGTCTTGAACTCCAGACCTCAGGCAATCCGCTCGCCTCGACCTCCAAAAGTGTTGGGATTATAGGCATGAGCCATCACGCCCAGCCTCAACTCGTCTTTCTAACTGCCAGCCCTGCTGGCCTACAGTGACTTCAGGCTCACCAACAGATAGTGAGGTGCAATAACCCTTCAAAGACTTTATCACAATTATAGAAAATCTAATCCTTATATTTGCTTTTTCTGGAATTCAAATATTAAAATTCTATCATCAATGCTTTAAGGCTGACTTCATGGGAAGTCATGTATCACTCATGCTATTCACATATCACTTAATACTTCACATACCTCTCGTACTAGTCTTGCTTTCCTGGTCAAACCCTAACAGCTATAAATACCTACTTTGAAATTTCCTCGTGTCGATGTGGACTTAACAACAATAGCATCTTAATAAAATATTTGTATCTTGTAATATATGTCTCTTAAAAGAACTCATCTTTCTATTATGTTTGATCATGAACAATAGAACATTCAGTGTCCATTTGCAGCACTTGTCTTACTGTGTTTTATTTTCTATTTAATGTCATGCCCCTTCAGTTACAGAGACATTTGTTGAGCAAGTGTCGACCTTCATAGAGCCTGGCCGTGTGCACATGCATGCACTTGACCCGGAAGTTGCCAGGTTTCCCCTCCGACCAGTTGCTGGACTGTGGCATAGTGTCCCAATGGAAGGAGTGAAGTCAATCTTTTTTTTTTTTTTTTTTTTTTCAACAAATCACCACCTCAACACATGATAGAAGGGTGACCTGCAAGGCATTATAATCTCCATGTCCCAAGATGCTCAACGCCTAGATTCAGGGGAGAAGAGAGTTCTCAAGTTGCTCACCAAACATACTTTATCACTGCCAGCCTAGGGCAGGGATGGCTACCACCTCCTCCTTGAGATACAATAGACTATCTGACTTGTACTTTTATGTAGGACCAATTTGATTGTATGGCCATTCCCAACCCTTCCCAGGACTGTGCCAAGATCCCTGCAAAAGGTAGATGGGAAGAGCCGAACACAGACATCCTTTCTGCTAAAAAAAAAAAAAAAAAAGTTGCTGGAAGATGGCAGAGGTCGTATGGCAGAAGCATAGGAGAGACTGGGACATCAAGGTAGACGAAAACTGTCAAGGACACATCTAAGAAGGCAACATGAGGTGTTGAAATTAAGAATTATGTGTCAGCCATATCACTAAGGCCCTGTTGCATGCTTCATTGTCCCATTGGAAGTCACTTGGAAAACAGAAAATCAAATATAAAATTATTAAGAGTTTCAAGACAATGTATAGAGAACATTCAATCTTAAGCACGAAGTCTTTTGAATGTGGGTCCCTGAGTAACTTCATTGGCTACATATTCATGAAGGCAGCCCTAATTCTTAACTTTATGAAGTTAGGAGCACGTACTTCACTTTATTTAGCTTTTAAGAGAAATGAATTCCCATCATGTAGTTCATCTAGTATTTGTCTGGGAAGCTACACAGCTTTGGGTCAATGTTCTATATATAGTTAAACAATATGTAGAAACAGCTTCCATATTTACAAGATGTAGAATTAAACCTCTAATCAAAAGTTTAATAGATTTCAACATAAAATGGAATTTTATACACTTTTCCTATGAAGTCAACCTTGAAGCGTGAGTGATAGAATTGTAATACTTGAAGTTCAGAAAAACCAAGTGTACATTACGTTATTGAAGGTCATTGCATTAATTTAATGACTAGTATAGTAATTGCAAAGTAAATGTGCTCAATTTCAAACTAGATACTTTTCAAGAACCTACTTGTTGTCAAGACAAACTTCCAGGATAATTTGGCATTGCTGTTACAGAAGTCCATATCTATACTCATTTATATTCTAGAAACCTACACCATAGTAACATGGATATAGAATTGGATTTGAATTCTGTGAAGCTTTGAGTACTTGGTCTCAATTCTGACCTATTTAACAGAAAGCTAAAGTCACCTCTGGGAGATATATTTTTATGAAAGCAACTTTGACAAACGATTTAGGGAGGAGCACATATCCATTAGATGAAGCCATGAAAAACTCATTTAGAAAGATCAATCAGGAAATAATTAGTCTCAGGATATTTGAAAGTGAAATAGCCAGTTTGGGATTAGAGGTGAGAGAGAGGAAAAGAGGGTCAAGGTTCCTCAGAATGTTCTCATCTCTAACAATCCTGATTTAATCTCCAAGGAATAGGACCTGCCTATCACAGTTGATTTTAAAAGTCTTCATGAGATGCAAATTTTTACTTGTCTTTCTCTTTGTTAGCGCAGCAAAAGTGAGCTCTTTTTATGACCTGGTTCATGTCAATAAAATGGTGTAATGTATTTCCTCAGTTATAAAGCCAATCATTTTACATGAAGAAGGAAGCTAGTAAATCGAGATAAGAAAATATTAGTTCAAATTTTATATGACATTTGCAAATGGGGAGTAGAATAGTTTAAAAAATTATTTTGATCTAAGTTAACATTCTAAAATGACACTTTGACTGAAGTTGAATTTTAATAAAATTAAATACAACATATTTGTTTAGAGTTTGTTTAGAATTGGAGAACTTCTCTGGATCCCATTTAAAAGGACTTTAGTACCTCTTTAGTGGTACCGCAAGGTATGTTCCATCAGAAACATCCCGCATCATTCTCTTTTTCTTTCTTTGGATATTTTATTAATTTTTATTTTTTTATTATTTTGTACTCTTGTTTTTCTTTCTCAAGTTCTTTGTTCTTTTATTCTTTCATTATTTTATCCCTTCATTACTTCTGTTTTAACCGAATGTGAATCGAAGTGCCATTTGATCAGATATCAAAAGCAATATACTTTCATACTGACTCATAATTTCTTCTTATAAGCTTGTTAATTCTCTTTTAGTTTTGCTATTCTTATGGCTTTCAATTAATAGTTATATTAGATGAAACAGGAATTTAAAATGACATTGTTAATATATTTTAGTTATGATACTATATTTTTGCTTCTGCACTCTTTTGCACCCAGACAACTTTGTGTATGCTCACTGATATTTAACATATTTCTCTAATCTTTCTATTGATTGTTACCCTTCTTCCATAGTAAACATAAATTCAAACTTTATTTAGCTTGCTGTCTTTTTTTTTTTTTCTTGACTTCTAGAAAACTTAAAAAGAAATTTAGTGCTCATACACACAGATTATGTTAGCCCTCATGGTTTGCATATGGCTTTTAGGTTATATATATATATATGCATTCTATTATGTATATAATCTATTATATGTATTATTTATATACATATAATAGATTTCCATCTTTCAGAATCAGGAGGTCATGTCGCTCAAGTGACATATGGCTTATTGAAAGAGATAGCTAAAAAATGTGTCCATTACAGTACTGTGTGTTACATTCTACAATAGAGGTAGCAGACTGTGTCATCGTGTTCAATAAGAAGAGTACCTGTTACTCAGAGCCACAGATGGTGCAAACTTGGCTGACTTCTGAAGGATATACAGGGATTAATCAGATGAAGAAGGGAGAAGAGAAGCCATGTAGAGTGAGCAGGATATACATATACTCCAATATGAGAAAGAGAGTGACAAGGTCTGGAATTTAGTCAGCCTGGAAACAAGTTAAAGTCATCAATTGGACAGAGAAAAGCAGAAATTGGCAGGGGATGAAGAAGGAGAAAGAAACTTGAGGAAAGAGTAAAACATTCCAATACTTACAGGACTAGAGCTTACAAAATAGTATTTAAAAAATTTAATGGAAATACACTGTAAGAATATAATATAATAGAAACATATATGGAATCAGAAATTAGGTTATAAAGCTATTGCCTCTAAACCACAATTCCATTCTTCCATGCCCGGGTTTGTGATGCAGAGGCTGAGATTCTTTACATTTCTACCTGCTACTTTGACAAGTGATAACTTGCTCTGTTCTGCTAACAAAAGAGTTCTAGAGAGTGTTGAAAAACGCAAGGAGATAAGAGACTCTGTTGTTTCTATTTGCTAGCTGCTCTTCCCACAACAGATGTCCTCAGCCATTTGTTGGTTCCAGTCTCAGGCTTTATTTATTTATTTATTTATTTATTTATTTATTTATTTATTTCCTAGAACTGGCCTTAATGCCTTCCCTCATAGGACTAGCAGCAGTCGGAGCCCCAGCTCTGCAGGTGTTTCCTCTTTTCTCTACCATCGATAAACTCAGCCTTTTCCCCTTGTATCCCCCAGGCTGAAGGGTGGTAACTACTTTCTGGAATTACCTCTGGTATAGCTCAGAGCTTTTGTTTTGGTCTTTGGCCCTATAATAAGTATACAGATTATTGTCAAATTAAATATCTTCTGTTAAAAATGTTAACATCAAGATTGTCTCCTGGGTGATACAGTAAATTCAAATTTAAAATTTTAAAGCATGTAAATTTAAAACACAGTAATACGTTGTCATCAAATGTTGCTTTTATAACTTCAGAACCACAAACACTTTTTTTTCCCTATACAATGATGTAAATGCCAGTTCTTAGTATATTTTTATTTGTAGGTCAGAGTTTATCTTTGAATTCTTTAATTTGATGTAGTACTTTATGTTTCTGTTTATTTTTGTTTTACTTATGATTTATGTAGGTGTCATATTGGGAAATATCTTTTGGCAAGTATTTCTTAAAATACTACCTGCCATGTAATCCATATCTAATGTTTGTTATCCACACTAATTGAAAGGGTAATCCCAGCACTTTGGGAGGCCGAGATGGGCGGATCACGAGGTCAGGAGATCGAGACCATCCTGGCTAACATGGTGAAACCCCGTCTCTACTAAAAGTACAAAAAAATTAGCCAGGTGTGGTGGCGCATGCCTGTAGTCCCAGCTACTTGGGAGGCTGAGGCAGGAGAATGGCGTAAACCCAGGAGGTGGAGCTTGCAGTGAGCTGAGATGGCGCCACTGCACTCCAGCCTGGGAGACAGAGCAAGACTCCGTCTCAAAAAAAAAAAAAAAAAAAACGGATATTGCAGCTGGAATGTGGTCAGCAATGATGTTATAATAAGAGCATTCTAAACTTGTTGTAATTCCAATAATTTATAATAATTTAATAAAATTTGTTATGCTTTTAATACTCAATAAAATGTTACAAAAATAAGAGCTACAAATAATTATTTAACACACACTTAACTATGATTGCATATATTACCTCATTTGAGTCTAATAACTTATCAGAGCCTCAAAATATAAAGAAAACTCATGAAGTAGATTTTTTAAATTGAGGCTTTTTAAGTGCACATTAAGTAAGTGATCTGTTTGATTTTAAAGCACAATTGCCTTTTTCAATTACGTAACATACTTCTTTTTGATAAGTAATTAGATTCTCCTGATTTCAATTGAAATGTTGTTGTTAGTTAAACAATAGAAATGGAACTTAATAAAGTTATCCTAAAATCTTTATATTTAAATATATTATAGATGCAGACTTTCTGTAACATATTTTAAAGTATTATATTTTAAAAATTATTTTTAAATTTCTTTTGTGTTACTATTGCATTTTGAAAAGTAAAAATGACAACTTCCAGCTTTAAATTATTTTAAAACACAAATTACACTTTTTATTTTATTAAGACTGGCATTATTTACCACAGGTTAACTCATTTAAATGTGTGTAGTACATAGACACACACATATGTATATTTAATATATCTTAAAACTAATGACACCTCTTCTAGATCTGTGTCACAATGATGAGATGTTAGAACAAGATTCAATCTTCAGTCTTATTAAAGGAGGAAAAAATTTTAAGGAATAAAATATCTTTTATATAGTATTGACAATATTTGCCTGAAACAAATTATGTACTGACTTCACACTCAGGCACTCTTCTAAAAATTTATTTTTCTTCTTCACATTGTCTTCTATTATTAATTTACTTACGGTTTCACACTTTTTGGAATTTACCATCATAAAAATTTCATTACATATTTTGATGGCATTGTATAGAGTTGATCATTTCTACTGCATAAGACTCATCATACTCTTATATATAAATTTAATGAAACTTAGACATGTTTCCCAGGAGATATGTTTACGAATGTTCATAATACCGAAAATCTAGTGCTAAATCAAATGCTATACAAATGCCAAATTTATTTCTGTACAAAACAGAATGTATATAAGCTTTGGTAATCTCACATAATGGAATATTATTACAGAGAAACTATAACTAAATGCACTTTATAAATTATACTTGGAGTATAATGTTGATTCGGCTCCAACGACTGGAGGAACACCAGGGTCCTTTGTCTCGCGCCGGTTTAAATAAAACGACACAGACACACGTGGAGTGGTTTTAGGAGGAGAGTTTAATAGGCAAGAAAGAAGAAAGAAGTTCCTCTTTACAAAGACAGAGATAGGGGTACTCCAAGCCAAAAGAGGGAATCTCGAATACAGCTGAGACCAACCAGTTATACTATGAGGCTGGAGAAGGTGGTGTTTGATTTGCATAGGGCCCAGGGGATTGGTTTGACCAGGTTTGTCACTCACGTAGCCCTCAACAAAACTGGCCCTCCCACCTTAGCCTTTCAATACTTAAATGCAGGGTGCCATGATGTTCTACACACATGGGGATATGCGGGGGCAGCCATGTTGCTAGGCACATGTGGGGACAAGAAGAAGACAGGAGAATTGCCGTATTTGAGTGGACCCAGTTTCTAAAGGCCGACATTTGCATATGAAGGCTTGCCGGCCTGGCTTTTCTATCTGCCTAAATATTGAGTAGAAAAAAATCCAGGAACATGCATATGTTTTCCTGACGACTTTTTTAAAAGTACAATTACACGCAGACACACACACACACACACATTTAAGAATATGTTAAGTCTTAAGACTTAGAAAATATTTACTTGGTGGAGGGAGACCGGGGAGTGAAAAGAGTGGCAAGAGGTAAACTCTGTCAATACAGTTAAAGGTAAACTATGTCAACATTTTAGAACTCATATTAGTGGCCAAAATAAAGCAGCCTTTTTCCAAGGATGATCATTCATTGAGAAGAATTAAGAATGTCCTGGCCGGGCGCGGTGGCTCAAGCCTGTAATCCCAGCACTTTGGGAGGCCGAGACGGGCGGATCACGAGGTCAGGAGATAGAGACCATCCTGGCTAACACGGTGAAACCCCGTCTCTACTAAAAAATACAAAAAAACTAGCCGGACGAGGTGGCGGGCGCCTGTAGTCCCAGCTACTAGGCAGGTGAGGCAGGAGAATGGCGTAAACCCGGGAGGCGGAGCTTGCAGTGAGCTGAGATCCGGCCACTGTACTCCAGCCCGGGCGACAGAGCGAGACTCCGTCTAAAAAAAAAAAAAAAAGAATGTCCTGAGAGAGATATGTGCATGTCAATTTGGAGAAGCATATTGGTAAGCAGAGCCATTTTATTGTTACGTCTTTGATTAAAAATAGACTGGGTGGAATTAACAGATTAGTTCCTTGTGAAAGAAGAACAATGCAACTCAGGTTAAAGTCACTAAAATCAAAGTATGGCTCAGTTAATAATTGCGTTGCTTTAAGCCAAAGGCTATATTCATAACTGATTTTAAATATGTGTAGTAAAATCAAGGTAAATTGAAGTAAAAACATCTTTACTGAGGCATATGCAGAAAAGCCACACAAGATAATAGAGGCATATTTCCATATACTAATTCTTTATCTGTTTATCTTTTATGTATCTATCTACATACCCACTTGCCTTTCAATCTACCTTCCTACCTATCCATATTTCTGTTTTGTCTATTTATATAAAATTCTAAGTTTGTTTTTTGCTTGTTTGTTTTGAGACAGGGTCTAGCTGTGTGTTCCAGGCTGGAGGTCAATGCACTATTATGGCTTAATGCAGTCTTGACCTCCAAATCTTAAACAATCCTCCTACCTCAGCCTCCCAAGGAGCTGGAACTATAGGCATGTGCCACCATGCCTGGCTAATTTTTTATTTTTTGTAGAGATGTGTCTCTCACCATGTTGCCCAGGCTGGTCTCGAGTTCCTGGGCTGAAGCAATCCTCTCACCTTGGCCTCCTAAAGTGCTGGGATTACAGGAGTGAGACACCATGCCTAGCCTAACATTCTGTTTTGCACAAAATTTGAGATGAAGAGCATTTGACCTGACCTTCCAATGGATAAACTTACAAGCATATTGTATGTCCTTTGAAAACTATACATAGATAGAAGTTGAAAAATTTTTAAACTGTGTCTACATCTTCTTTAAAAATAAGTATAATTTTCTGCAATATGTAATAATAAATAGCTGTTATTCAATTTGTCATTCAGTTTGCTCTTGAATACATTTTTAAAGCATTGGCATCCTTTTCTAGGAATTTATTTAATTAAATATTTTTATATTCTGTCCATTTTACTTATTAAAATAATAAAAATACAGAATAGCTGAATTATATATTTCTTTTTTTTTTTTTTTTTTTTTTTTTTTTTTGAGTTTGCTTTTGGCCCCGTGGCCGGGGTGGGGGGGCGGGATCTCAGCTCACTGCACGCAAAACTACCCGGGTTCACGCCATTCTCCTGCCTCAGCCTCCCGAGTAGCTGGGACTACAGGCGCCCGCCACCACACCCGGCTAGTTTTTTTGTATTTTTTTAGTAGAGACGGGGTTTCACCGTGTTAGCCAGGATGGTCTCGATCTCCTGACCTCGTGATCCGCCCGTCTCGGCCTCCCAAAGTGCTGGGATTACAGGCTTGAGCCACCGCGCCCGGCCTATATATTTCAACTTTAAAAATTGGAAAGACAAGGAAAATATAATAATAGGAAATCAATGTGATATATTAATAGGAAATAATACAAAACCAATAATAAAATCTCAAAATGAAACTCTTGATAGACTAACAGAAGCATAAGAATTTGAAGAATGGGAATCTTCATAGAACTAATCAAATATATTTACAAAATGTGAAGAATCGACAAAACTGGAAAGCATAACTTTCATTCATTTAACCAATATATACTGACATCTGTATATTCAAATGCCTGGGAAACCATCCCGTTCATGTATTACCTAATATGAACTGGACACTGTTCCAGGCATGTGAATACACAGATGTCAGTAAATAAAACAGACACCATGAAGCTTATATTCTTGTGGAGCAGAAAGAGAATAAACAATAAACATAAGAAATAAGTAAATTATTTTCAACTGTTAAGTAGAAAAAGAAAAAATTAGAGAATAATAAGAAGAATTTAGGTGTGTGATTTGGAGATGGATGTTACAGTATTTAGTAGAATGGTCAAGGTAGGCCTTTTGAGATGATGGAGGGTTTTAGAATAGTCTTGGAAATGACAACTCAGTCAATTGTGTCTGGGGAAAACATTCCAGGCACTGGGAATGGGAAGAATAAGAATACTCAGGAGATAATATAGTGTCATTCAGGGAACAACAAGATGGCCAGTTTGGTGGGCTAAGATGTTGAGGGAAGTCAGGGACCCCAAATGGAGGGAACGGCTGGAGCCACGGCAGGGGAACATAAATTGTGATGATTTCATATTAATATGGACATTTATCAGTTCCCAAATAATACTTTTATAATTTCTTATGCCTGTCTTTACTTTAATCTCTTAATCCTGTTATTTTAGTAAGCTGTGTATGTAGGTCACCTCAGGACCACTGTGATAATTGTGTTAGCTGTACAAATTGATTGTAAAACATGTGTGTTCGAACAATATGAATATGTGCACCTTGAGAAAAAACAGAATAACAGCGATTTTTATGGAACCAGAGCAGACAACCAGAAGGTCTGACTGCCTGTGGGGTCAGGCAAAAAGATCTATATTTTTCTTCTTGCAGAGAGCCTATCAATGGATGTGCAAGTAGGAAAGATATCGCTAAATTCTTTTCCTAGCAAGTAATATTAATATTAATACCCTGGGAAAGGAATGCATTCCTGGGGAGAGGTCTATAAATGGCTGCTCTGGGAATGTCTGTCTTATGAAGTTGAGATAAGGACTGAGAGATACCCTGGTCTCCTGCAGAACCTTCAGGATTACTAGGGTGGGGTACAACTCCACCCTGGTAAATTTGTGGTCAGATCGGTTCTCTGCTCTTGAATCCTGTTTTCTTTTGTTTAAGATGTTTATCAAGACAATATGTGCACCACTGAACATAGACCCTAATCAGTGGTTCTGCTTTTGCCCTTTGCCCTGTGATCTTTGTTGGACTCTTATCATTGGTTCTGCTTTTGCTCTTTGTCCTGTTCCCTCAGAAGCATGTGATCTCTGTTAGACCCTTATTAGTGGTTCTGCTTTTTGCCCTTTGAAGTATGTGATCTTCGTACCTACTCCCTGTTCTTACACCACCTCACCTTTTGAAACCCTTAATAACAACTTACTGGTTTGAGACTCAGGCAGAGATCATTGTCCTACCAATATGTGATGTCACCCCTGGCAGCCCAGCTGTAAAATTCCTCTCTTTGTACTGTCTCTCTTTCTCAGTAAGCTGACACTTATGGAAAATAGAAAGAATCTCTGTTGAAATATTGGGGGTGGATTCCCCCAATATTAAGAGAACAAATAGTAGAGGATATCAGAGATAAGATAGTGGGATGTGATGGGTAACAATGTAAACTTACACATCATTTGGGCCCTTGTAGTTGCTTCTAAAGATTTTGGCTTCTAACTCTGAATGAAATGGTGTGCCTGTACAGAAGTTTGAACACAAGAGCAACATGCTATTATTTGCAATTTAAAAGGATCTCTGGATTTTGTATTGATAATAAACTATAGGATAGAAATATGGCTAGAGCAGTGTGACTGGCTCAGAGTCACAGTGATAGTCAAAAGATGGTAATTGTGGTTCCAGTGCTCAAAAATGTGCATTATAAAGGTCAGTCCTACAGTTGTGAAACGTTGGCGACAATCTCAGAACATCAAATAAGTGCTCCAGTGTTGTCATGATGAAATATTTCACTAAATTCAGTGAATGGGTTGATGTCTCTAATATGAGAGATGACTATACAATACATACAAAACAAAGTATTATAGTGAGTATAAATGAAGAACAAATGTATCATGACATTTGCTTCATTTGGCAACAAGATTACATCATTTTCTGAAAATTAAAAATATTATTTTGGCATACCTGAATAAATAAATGTGTGAAACAATCATTGATATATCTGAATACTCTAGAACATAGACTCCAGAGCTTAAGGAGATTGTTTCAGTCACTGCTTTATCACCAGACTTTATCACCAGACTTTATCACCAGACTTCAGAACATTACATGATTTATCAGACTTTATCACCAGATTTCAGAACATTACATAAAATATGAGACTCCATCCATAATAATTTGTTGAAATAAGTATTGAATGAACAAAAGACTTATAATCTGTTATGCCAGGTAGATATTTAAAAAGAAAATTACTATTTCAGACATAAAAATTGGCTATTTTGATTGCTTTACTTCTTTAAAATTGTGATTTTATATGCACCAAGATTCAAAGTTTATTTTCACTTTTTTTTTTTTTTTTGAGATGAAGTCTTCCTCTGTTGCCCGGGTTGGAATGCAGTGGCGAGATCTCGGCTCACTGCAACCTCTGTCTCCCGGTTTCCAACAATTCTCCTGCCTCAACCTCCTGGGTAGCTGGTACTACAGGTGCATGCCACCATGCTGGCTAATTTTGTATTTTAAGTAGAGACAGTGTTTTGTCACGTTGGCAAGGCTGGCCTGAAACTCCTGATCACAGGTGATCTGCCTGCCTAGACCTCCCAAAGTTGTTGCGATTACAGGCATGAGTCACCATGCCTGACCTTACTTTCACTTACTAAAGCACTATTTATTTTTTATTAAAGTACACTATAACTTTTAATTTTTGTATTATATTATTTATAGAACATATCATGAACATATTTTAAGAGGTGCAGAATTTCACCCAAACTTAGTCTGTTTCTTATGTAACACAGTATATATATATGCGCCCGATTTTTAAGACAATCTGAAATAATTCATTCCTGTTCGTCTATCTATGTATGTATCTATGTATCTATCATCTATCTACCAAACTATAATCTATCTGGATGTTTCTTCATGATATGTAAAAGAACAGTTTTTAAAATTAAAAAACTGTTAATTCTGTGTTGTTATGTGAACTTAAATTGTAGGGTTAGTGCCAAAACTTAATTGTAGGGTTAGTGCTAAAACTTAAAACGTAACATAAATTGAAACATCTTGTTAGAATTTTACATATATATATTATATATTATTGATAGAGCTTCACCATAAGCTACTCAGTATATAAACCAGAAAGCACATTCTGAATATGGCAACTTTCTACAATCAAAGAAGACAGTCTATGAGGTTGAATAGCACATAATTAAATAAATAGGTGCTTAAAAACTGCCTAGAAGCTTTTAGGGTGTATAAAATATGTATCAGACTTTAGATACCAGATATCAATAGTATTAGTTAATTAAAGTGAAATAAAATGTGACTGATGATATGCAAAAATAAAAAAAAATACTAGAAAACCTTGAATTTGCTAATGTATCTTTCTTCAAAATACTCATATAGTTTTATTCCATGGTATATATGTAAAAACTTGTCAAATTTTCCTGGTATACCTTACTCGCTAGATAGTATTGGCAAGGAATAATTAGTGAACATATTTTAATTTAGTTTTGAAAATTTATCAAACCCTATAAAGCATCAAATAAGGCATAGGCTTTTCCATTGTTTAACAAACAATGCTTGCTTCAGAAGTTTTTGAAGCCACTACAATGAACTCAGAATATTTGGGAAGTTTTAATTTTGCCATTCTTTTGCTAACCGAAGGTGTATGCTATTTTTATCTACAAGGAAATCAGAAGCCTGGAAGATTTTTTGCTCCAACTGTAGTGAAATCAGGGGACTATAAACCAAGACTTTATGGGACCATATGGGTAGAAACTCCCTGGTCTTGGCAAGAAATGAGGCTTCGGGGAGTGAGCCTGTTGAGAAACCAGAACATTAGAGATATTGAAGTAACATTTTATTTGCTTAAAAAAAAAAAAAAAAGTATTTTATTGCATAAGTTTATACCTTAGCACCACTTTCTGATACTATTACAACCCTCAAAACCTGAGTAGAAAGTACTAATATCCACTTCAAAATACTCTTGAGGATTCCTCATATGATTATTTTTTGCCTACTCATGTAAATACTAATAATCATAATAATTGTAAATGAACATATAAAACTGTTTCATCAAATCATAGAAAATGTGTTCTTAAGAAAACAAACAATCAAACAAAAAAGAAAATGCTGGTCTTATTATCATTTAGAAATCAATGTATTTGTAAGACTCTTCATTGCCAAATTTATTTCATTTTGCTTTCACAGATTTATAAAAGCTTAATAGTAGTTTTGATATGTGCTATCATGCTCAAAAATCTTTATGACTAGATTTTAATAAGACAGTCTGAAGAATACATATTCCTAAAGTACTTCTAAACTCAGCATTTCTATAATTTTTAACTGATTATAGGATAGTTAAATGATTAACAGATACATTGTATTGATACATAGATATACCTACAGTAAATTTTATAAAAACAAGTGAAAAATTGTTTATATAAAGAAACGTTTGCACATAAAGTATATCACTAGTTAAACAAAAAGAAACCCATTTTCCTGTATAATTTATATTTTTGTGTGGATAATTGAATCAGATCCTCCTTAATTTTCTTGTAAAATATTCAATATAAATTGCATTCAGAATTCCTGAAAAATTATCATTTCTCAGTGGGAAACTTGTATTCTATTGTTTCTACAATAGGAAAAGTGGTTAAAAATGAGTTTTCCTCCACCTATTACATCATTAATACAAGAAAGGAACAATTTATTCCTAAAACTTATTCTAAAAAGTAGAATGAAAATTATGAAAGACTTCAGTTTTCAACACCCTATCCTAACTTAAAAGACTATAATTCCAGCTGTTTCCTTCCTTGTCATTGTTCTTTCCAGTAAAGCATGAGTGCTTTTTCAAATCATATAGCTTGCACCAATATTCTCTATGTTATTATACTTATCGTCAATTATTCTAAAACATATGTAATATCAAACTCATGATACATGTTAAAATTCTGCGGTTTCTTTTATTTCCAAGTGTGTATATGTGCTTTTGTCTGTGTGTATTTTCAACTGTATATTCTCTTGGCTAAAATGCAAAATTACTGTTGCTATTTTGGCTTATTTTATTTTCCTTGTAATAGTATGTAGTCATAGTGTTAGCATGTTGTTATAAACATATTACTGGAAAATCAAAATCTTCCATTTTCTTATTTTGAAAATTTTCTGATATTTTTATTAACAAAGTAGTATCCAAATTTACAAGTCATCACATTTAAAAAATGCAATAATTAACAAAAATGATAAAATATATTTCAAATTATGAAAATCTGTAGACATAGATATATTCAACATATTGTAACCTAAGATTTGGCAAGTTCTAGTGAGACATAGAATAAAGGAAGTTCATTGTGATGAAGAAATTCTTATGCCATTCTTGAGAATCTATTTAATTGTAACCACCTAAGCATTTTTTTTTTTTATAGTGTATTTCCTGTAGTTAATCCTCTTACTCACTGGACTTATTCCAGATTCTTTTATTATAAGTAATAAAATCATAGGAATACTCTACACTAGCACTTTAGAATTAAACCTGATTTCTCTCATTTGAGCTTAGCAACTTTCCCCCTCATGTTTGTTGAAAAAGAATAAAATCCAGGACAAAAATACTAGTGAATAAGACTTCCTATGTCCCTCCAACAAAGAAAAATCCAAAACATCAATATTGTCAAATAGAGATTCAATTTAAGCTTGACACTAAATAATGAAAATTGCTAAATATTAATGTTTCTTTATGTAAACATATTGAAATAGCCAGTTGGTAGACATAGTAAGTTACAATGAACAGCCTGAAATTAGATCATTAAGCAATTCTAGTAAGAGTTAGTCTTTTAAAGGATTAATCTGCTAAAAAATATGCTACTTTTGATCTCCCAAAACTCACGTAAAAACACTTAATATATAAATCTCTGAGAACCATGTTTTTCAACATATAGATGATGATATGCATCTGTAAATCTCAACATAATTACAAATGTCTCTTCATTAAAAAAAAAAAGTCGTTGTGTTAAGACTTGGGGTTTCAGTAGCGAGCTACAAAAAATTTGCTGCTATCTTCATGGAACTTTGTGGGGGTGCAAGTCAGGAAAATATTAAACACCTCCATTCCTTTTCTCCACTCTTCTGGTGTCAGGGAGGCCCCACAAGGATCCGAACCTTTACCAACGCCTTGCGGCTATAATGTAGTAGTATGCATTAGCCTTCGCTTCCCTCTTTTTGATTGCAGGGGGCATAGTGGGAGCTAATATAATATTCCCACATGGACGCAATGAGAGATGCATGGCAACCTTGTACTTTCACCAGGAAGTGTCAACAAGGCCCAGAAAAGTTCTGATCTTTACCACATATTTGTGCAATATTTCTCATGAACTTGGATGCAGAGCTTCAAGGAAATATTAGCAAATCATGTATGTATGTAAATATACAAACACACATCCCTGTGCACACACACATATAGAGAGAATTATGCACCATTATAGACCATTGTCAATTATACACTATGTCCAACTGGGATTTATTCCAAGTGTGTAAGACTGCTTCAATACTCAAAAATATATCAGTGTAATCCACCATATTTACGGGCTAAAGAAGAAAAATCAATTGATCATATCAATGGATGCACACAAAACCATTGACAAAATCCAACACCTATTCATGATAAAAACTTCTGGTAAACTAAGCAAAGAAAATGTTTCTCAATTTAATAAAGAATATTTATCAAAAAATATTACACCTAATTGTGGAAATATTGAATGTTTTTTCTCTGTATTTGGAAATAAGACCAATAACAAGAAGAATGACACAATGGATCTTTGTGATAATGCAACTATTCTGTATGTTCCTTGTACCATATCAGTATCTTGGTAGAGACATTTTAATGTATGTTTTCAAGGTAGGGGGAAATGGGTTAAAATGTACGTAAGATCTGTATGTATTTTTTTCAACTGCATATGCATCTATAATTTTCTCAAAATAAAAATTTTAATTAAAACCATGACATGAAGATAAGACTGGAAATCATTATGATGGTTTTTAGAGCAACCATATATTTTTAGGACTTCTAACAATTTAAGTAACAAAATGATGAATACATTTCCAGTAAAGTTGAACAGAAGATGAAAACAAAAGTTTCCACAAAGCTATGAAGAATTTACCAATTTTGTTGATAATTAAAATATTTTTAAATTATGTTTAATGATTACTTCCAAGAACATCTTAGAAAAGGAGGTGAAATCCCTGGGGACATTCTTAAGGAATAATTATTATAGGCCTAGCCAAAATAAGATATTTTTATTTGCTTGTTTGTTTTTTTCTTGAAACAAACTGTCTGATTGAGCAGAGATTGCAAGATAATAATGGGTATTAACTAATTCAAATAATAGAATTAATAACTAGAACGTACATCCTTAAAGAGGAGTTATGAATCATTTAGTGGAGATTTTTATTAATATATTTTCTGTGCATAACTTGGTTATAAAAATTGTCCATATTTTCACATAAGTATACCATACATAATTTGTACACAGAAATTATAGTAAAACTTACAACTCTGGTCTTCTGGGATCAGAAAGCTACTAATCTATATATTTTTAAAATTTGCCTGCTGCAAATACTTTAGAAGTTTTGGGTGGAATATAATAAACATCCATGCAATGAAGAGTTGAGCTCACAAAGGAATAAAGAAAACTGTAAGTAGGTTGGGATGGGGTAGTGGTAGTTGAAAACCAGAGTTGTAAAATCATGTTGATATTCCAGATGTCTGTAACTGAGAAACTTGGTATATTGCCTAAGAAAGCTTGAAAATAAAGCTTGCACTCTCACAAGGCAGTGGATTAGAGCTAAATCTACATAGAAGTACCTTACAGACTCAATTAATAAAATTATCCACTGAATTTCTAAAATCGATTGTTTCAAGCTAGGCTCTATCTGAAGAAATTATATGTGAAGATTTATAGCCACAAGCTGGTTATTACAAAGACCTAGGTTTTTCCTGGGCATTGCCTGCATGGTCTGGGTAAATTCATTGTGATAAAATAGCATTAAAAATGATACCACATGGATACAAGTTCTGAGGTTTAAATCTGGAAAGCCAAAAGCAAATTTTTTTAGGGTGGAAACACTATTAACTCAGATATGTTCTATAATAAGTACTATAAAACTACATATACTCCTGCCATATGATTCAGCTATCCTTGGTATTTATCCAAATAAGCTGAAAACTTAGGTCAACTAAAAACTCAATACGTGGATGTTTTTAGCAGCTTTATTTATAATAGGCAAAACTTGGAAGTAACCAATATGTCATTCTTTAGGTGAATGAATAAACTGTAGTATATCCAGACAGTGGAATATTATTCAGTACTAAAAAAATAAATAAATAAATAAGCTAAGCTACTAAATCATTAAAAGACACAGATGAAGTTTAATTGCATGTTACTAAATGGAAAAAGCCAATGCAGAGGGTAAGGTGGGGGAGGAATAAATAGGCAGAGTACAGAGGATTTTTAGGGCAATGAAACTACTATGTATGATACTATAATGGTGGTATCTGTCATTATACATTTGTTCAAAACCATAGAATGTACAAAAACAAAAAATGAATGCTAAACTATGAACTTTATTAAAATGTAAACTTTGGATAATAATGATGTATCAATGGAAGTTTATCAACTGTAACAAATCTACCACTCACATTTACCAAATGTATGAACACATAGAACAGAGCACACCAGGTACAGTAACTTGGAGGAGTTCCAATCACGCTGATGTATCTCTAGTTATATATCTGTTTTACACACTTTATTCCAACACCAACAAAATACAAATTATTTTAAGTGGGTTCTTCTGCTGACAGAGACCTTTAGCGAAGAGATATATTTGACATGGATAATTGAAAGCCAGCTAATGAGGAACAGTGAAACCAGCATGGTAGAATGTTAATTAGCTACCTTCATTTATTGGAAAAAAATGAAATTTTTACATGTTACACTCTAACAAGCAACTTGGTCTATGTTAATATTTTATACTTAATGGAATACAATAATATTTGAATAAATATAGTCATTGTTTTTCACAAATTAAAACGTATGGTCAATTACTGGTCCAGATCTGCTTCTTTCTCAAGTATGATTTTCTAAGATTTAAAAGATGCTTTCTGCATTTTCTCTTATAAAGAATACCAAAAGATTAAAAGAAATCATGAGACTTTGTCACATTACCTATGTGCAACTTTTCCTTTTAATTTTATTTAGTAATTAGAAGACTTAATAGTCTTTACATCAATAGATAAAGAATGAATCCTTTATAGGCAAAACAAGTTGTCTTTTGTTGTACTTTAAAAGTTTAAATGCTATACCTAAACAATGACAGATTTGTTAAATCGATGAAAGTATACTAAGTGCATTAGCACAACTCTTCAGTTTAATTACCTGAGAAATCGAGAAAAGA